>NC_042617.1:555389057-556589057 GCF_901001135.1 Rhinatrema bivittatum
AGGCAGCGAGTCCGGGAACATGGGCCCTCGTGGAGTGAGTACTGGTTCCAGACAGCGACCTGAAAGAAAAGAGAGAGGCCCCCAAGGAATGCGTACCCTGATAGAGTAAGTCCAATTAAGGAGAGGCAGAGTAGTTAGGTACGGAGAGAGAATCCCATCCATAAGGAATCCCTTCACCGTAAGGAGTTCCTTCACCTTGCTAACTCGAATAGCTAGCAAACAGAGTAGGCTTTTGTATCCGGGATGCGTGATGTCATCACAGGGGGTCACCCCTGAGGTTCGCGCCAAAGAAGGAATGAGAAGCAGGGCCACGTCACGCGGCGCACACGCCCTATGGCAACTGAACAACATGGCTGGATGCAGCGCCCAAGCCGGACCGGGGATGCCGGAGAGGACGGCAGGCAGACGCCACAGCAGCCAGACGTACATCAACCATGGGAGGAGTCGCCAAAGAGGTAAGGAGGGCGGAGTGAAGATGTCGGGCAGCGACAGTCATAACAGAAACTAAATAGCGTTTGTCAGTCAATGTTTTGTTAAAATATTATAACTGTTAAACTTTTCACTTAAATGTAAGTTTCACAGTGTTATAATGTAAAGATAATATGACCACTGTCACATTATCACTCAAGTTCTCATGTAAACCGCTGTGATACCCATGTTTGAATGTCGGTATATAAAAACAAACAAATAAATAAATAAATGTTATAAAATGGCATGTGTGTATGTGCACCTAATTTTAATCTTGTGTGCTTACAGCAGCATTAGTCGAATTTGGGATGTACAAGTGAGGGAATTTTATAACATATCTATCCAGCTATCTATCTTATATTTATATTACTATTCAAAGATTGTATAAGTCTAGGTTGGAATGCTAATACAACTGAACATTGCTTCTTGATGGATGTTATAATTAGTGAGGTTTGGGTGGACCCTTGGACACTGTGGCAGCTGATCACGCCCACGGGAGGAAGTCCCATGAGGGACCACAGGTCAGGCTCAGCTCTGGACACACAAACACAGGTATTTCTTTATTTAGACAGTTTGAGAAGCCACCAGTGGTGGCAGTAGTGAGTAGAAGATGTAGCCCAGCTGGGCTAGTATTCCCTAGGGCGCTGGAACAGCGGTTCCTCCGGGTAGCAGTGCTATAGTGGAGAGAACTTAGAAAATGAGTACAATAGAACATTCACAGAGTCCCAAGTATGGAGAAGCCCCGAGATAGGGAGAGCTGGCCCTCGAGGAACGAGTACCAGATCCCTGGGAGCAGAGAGACTCATTGGCAAAGTACTCACACAGCAGTTCCACGTAGGAGATGGCACTGGTGCTGGAACAGAGGCAGGCCCTCGAGGAGCGAGTACCTGGTTCCAGGGAGACAGTTCTGAGGAGTGGATGATAGTAGTACTCACTTATGGTGTCTGTAGCGAATTCTTCCAAGTAGAAGAGGAGATAGATGCAAGCAGCGAGTCAGGGAACATGGGCCTCGAGGAGAGAGTACCGGTTTCCTGATAGCAACCTGAAAGAAGCAAAAGAGGCCCCCGAGGAGCGGGTATCCCGTTAGCAGAAAGAGTCCAATAGAAGATGTGAATCGTGTGATCGATCGTCTTAACGATCGATTTCGGATGGGGGAGGGAGGGAATCGGATCATCGCAGTTTTGTTTTTTTAAATATCGTTTAAATCGTAAATCGGGGGAGGGCGGGAAAACCAGCACACTAAAACATCCCTAAAACCCACCCCGACCCTTTAAAATAAATCCCCCACCCTCCCGAACCCCCCCAAAATGTCTTAAATTACCTGGGGTCCAGTGGAAGGGCGGGAAAAACCGGCACACTAAAACATCACTAAAACCCACCCCGACCCTTTAAAATAAATCCCCCCCCCTCCCGAACCCCCCCAAATGTCTTAAATTACCTGGGGTCCAGTGGGGGGAGTCCCGTTGTGATCTTCCACTCTCGGGCCACGGGTGCATTGATAGAAATGGCGCCGGCGCTACCTTTGCCCTGTCAGGCCAAGTAGCGCCTGTCAGGAAGGTAGCGCCGGCGCCATTTTGGTTCCTGTCCCCCGACGTCACGAGCGTAGTAAATCCGCTCCCGGACCCCCGCTGGACCCCCAGGGACTTTTGGCCAGCTTGTGGGGGCCTCCTGACCCCCACAAGACTTGCCAAAAGTCCAGCGGGGGTCCGGGAATGACCTCCTACACTTGAATCGTGTTGCCCGTAATGAAAATGGCGCTGGCCGTACGGCAATATGGCCATATGGCCGGCACCATTTCTATCAACGCACCTGTGGCCCGAGAGTGGAAGTTCACAAAAGGACCCCCCCCCCCCCCCCCACTGGACCCCAGGTAATTTAAGACATTTTGGGGGGTTCGGGAGGGTGGGGGATTTATTTTTAAAGGGTCAGTGTGGGTTTTAGGGATGTTTTAGTATGCTGGTTTTCCCGCCCTCCCCCCTTCCCCCGATTTACGATTTTTGACGATAAATCGGGGGAATTCCTATTAAATATTGCCTCTAACAATTTTTGACGATTTAAAATATATCGGACGATATTTTAAATCGTCAAAAAACGATTCACATCCCTAGTTGGAAAGGCAGAGTAGCTGGGTATGGAGAGCGAATGCCATCTGTAAGAATTCCCCTTGCTAACTCAATGGCTAGCAATAAGCTGTAAGCTTAAATATCCGGGCAGCGTGATGTCGTCACAGGGGGACGCCCCTGAGGAACGCGCCAATGAGGAAATAAGAATGAGGGCCGTGTGGCACGCACGCCCTAAGGTACCTGTAGAACACGGCGGGGAGGCAGTGCCCAAGACGGTCCGGGGATGCCGAAGAGGACGGCAAGCGGACGCCGCGGCAGCCAGGCGTCCGTGAAGAGCAGGAGGAGCCACAAAAAAGGAAAGGTAGGCGGAGTGAAGCCGTCGGGAAGTGACGGTCACAACAATGGAAGGACAAAAAAAAAAATAGTTGTCATGCTTGAGGAAAATTAAGAAACTTAATTGTAAGTGTAATCCCTCTTGGCTTATGAACCCTAATACAGAGGTCACAGCAATTCCCAGGGCCACACTCCATATCCTAGACCATTTCTCTTTTGATCTTCTCACATAAGAACATAAGAAAATGCCATACTGGGTCAGACCAAGGGTCCATCAAGCCAGCATCCTGTTTCCAACAGTGGCCAATCCAGGCCATAAGAACCTGGCAAGTACCCAAAAACTAAGTCTATTCCATGTTACCATTGCTAATGGCAGTGGCTATTCTCTAAGGGGTAGACTTTCAAAAAAAAGCGCGATTGGTACCCTTGTTTGTGCAGCAGGCGCAAACAAAAGTACGCTGGATTCTATAAGATACGTGCATAGCCGCGCGTATCTCTAAAATCCTGGATCGGCGCGCGCAAGGCTGCCGATTTTGGGCAGCCTGTGCGCGCCGAGCGCGCAGCCTGTCTCCGTTTCCCTCCGAGGCCGCTCCGAAATCGGAGCGGCCTCGGAGGGAACTTTCTTTCGCCCTCCCCTCACCTTCCTCTACCTAACCCACCCCCCCCGCCTCTATCTAAACCACCCCCTTACCTTTGTCCCTAGATTTACACCTGCGAGAAGCAGACGTAATTTCTACGCGCGCCAGCAGACTGCTGGCGCGCCGTCTTCCGACCCAGGGGCTGGTCCGGAGGCCTGGACCACGCCCCCGGGCCGGCACCACGCCCCCGGTCCTGCCCCCGAAACGCCGCGGTCATCCGGTCCTGCCCCCCGACACGCCCCTTTCAAAAAGGGGGGCGTGTCGGGGGCAGGCGCAGGGAGCTGGGGTCCAGTCTGTTGGACCCAGCTCCCTGTGTCGGGTGTGTCGGGGAGCTAGGCGCAGGGAGGCTGGGGTCCAGTCTGGTGGGTGGGAGGTTTAAACCTCTGGAGCCCTTAATGATAGTAGTATTTTCACCCAATCTTTCCACCCTTCAACTTCCCAAAAGTACTCATTGAGGATGATATTTTTCTCTTTCTCTTATTCTCTAGTCACTCCATAGAAGACACTCCAAAAACTCAGACAGCAGAGTGGAGTTCAAAATAAAACAGGAGTTTACTGAAGTTTAAAGAAAAGTATCCATGCAAGAATTGCAAAAATAATCATCACTATAAATAGAATACACTCCTAACACCACTATCTCCTTGTTTGTCCTCAGTATGCACCAGTATTCTTCCCCAATCTGGGGAAAAGAGAAAAACAAACTTCACAAAATATCCAAAATATTCATAATCTCTTCTCAGGCCCCAAACGCTTTCAAAACCTGCAATGCCCACTTGCTGTTAAGTAAACAGGCACACTCAAATTTGTTCCAAACCCTAGAGTGGACTTCCCTCCCAGGCTGGATAAACCTTATAAAGACTAGCCCACAACTGGAAGTCCAAAACATCTCTTCACTCTTTACCTCTTCACCTGGAAAATCCCTTCTGACCAGGAGGGTACAGAAATAGGATTTTGCCCAATATCATTTAATTAGAAGCGAACTGGGGGAACCAACATGATAGGAATCAATTCTAACTTTGCACCAGCAACAGAAATTCAACTCCAGAACCTGAGAACCACCAACTAGAAACTTGAGCAGAGCATGATCTACTAGGGGTGTGCATTCGTTTTCAACGTATGGCAATCTGCAACGTATATGTCCCTATTTGTTGTATTCAGTGGGGTCACGAAATGTATGGTGAACCCCACAAATACAACGTATCTAACGAATAAACCTCCCACCCTCCTGACCCCCCAAAACTTACCAAAGTCCCTGGTGGTCCAGCAGGGGTCCTGGAGCGATCTCCTGCACACGGGCTGTCGGCTGCTGGTATTCGAAATGACGCCGATAGCCCTTTGCTCTCACTATGTCACAGGGGCTACCAGTGCCATTGGTCATCCCCTGTCACATGGTAGGAGCAATGGACGGCTGGCGCCATCTTGTGCTCCTACCATGTGACATGGGGCCGACCAATGGCACCGGTAGCCCCCGTGACATAGTGAGGGCAAAAGTTATCGGCTCCATTTCGAATACCAGCAGCCTACAGCCCGAGTGCAGGAGATCACGCCAGGACCCTGACTGGACCACCAGGGACTTTTGGTAAGTCTTGAAGGGGTCAGGAGGGTGGGGGTTGTAGTTAATTAAATTGAAAGGGTTGGGATGGGGGTTTTTTTGGGAAACAAATACATATGTAACTAATGAACGGATCGGGGTCCCCTGAGAACGGATGCAACAGATTTGGCTCCCCACGAATATGAATACCAAATGTGACAAATCTGTCCCTGCTGCACATCCCTATGATCTACCCCAGAATATAAGGAGGAGCCTTGCTTAATCCCAAAATAGGAGGAATGACTACCATCTGGGGAGGATTTCAAAAATGTAAAACACTTCCACCAGATGTAAGAAAGGAGAATATTAGTAATGGTACAACCACCACCATTACATTTAATTCTAATATAAATGTCTCTTTTATATATCCCCTATCTTGCCTTTCCTCTAGGGTATACATGTTTTAGATCTTTGACTCTATCTCAATATGCCTTAGCATGAAGATCAACTGATCATTTTAGTAGCTACCCTCTGGCTCCCACTGGTTTACATTCTTTTGGAAGGTGTGATCTCCAGAATTGTACACAGTATTGCAAATGACAACTCACCAGGGACCTATTACAGGGTCAACATTACCTCCCTTTATTTTGCTGGCCATTCCTCTCCCTATGCAGCCAAGCATTTTTCCGGCTTTTTCCATGGCCTTATCCAACCTGTTTGGCCACTTTAAGATCATCAGATACCATCACCCCAGATCCCGCTTCTCTTTTGTGCTTAGAAATATTTTGCTTCCAAGTCGGTACCTCTCTCTTGGGTTTTTGAAATTTAAATACATTAATCTGCATTTTATAGAATTGAATCTTAGCTGCCAGTCTCTAGACCATTCCTTGAACTTCACTAGACCCCTCCTCATGTTTTTCATAACTTTCTGGCTGTCTACCCTGTTACAGAATTTTATATTATCAGCAAAAAGATAAACCGTTCCCAGCAATCTTTCCGCTATGTCACTCATGAAATGTTTGAAAAGAAATGACCCAAAACTGATCCCTGAGACACCCCTCTCCTCAGAGTAAACTCCATTTCCTATTAACCTTTGTCACTTCCAACTCAGCCAGTTTTTAACCCAGTCAGTCACTCTAGGTTTCATATCAAGGGCACTCAATTTCTTTATAAGTCTCCTGTGCAGAACCATGTCAAAGACCTTACTGAAATACAAGTACACTGTGTCTAGTACTGTCCCATGATCCAACTCTCTGGTTACCCAAATCAAAGAAATTGATCAGATACGTCTGACAAAATTTACCTCTAGGAAAACCATGCTGCCTTGGAAATTGAATTTCATTGGATTCCAGAAACTGAACTGTCCACTGTTTCAGCAGTGATTCCATTAATTTGCTCACCAAACAGATCAAACTAACTAGCTTCTGGTTCCCAGCCTCCTTTTTTACTTCCACATCTGTCCCTAGGGAGTGGTACCGATTCCAGGGAGATTGATGTGCAGAGAGCTCCATAGAAGCACCGAGGCAGGCAAGACGTGTCCAAGCATGGGTGGACAGGCTGGCCACCAGAGCCCTGACCTCTGCCAAACCTGAACACACCAGGAGAGACCCAGCAACACAATGATGGTCTCTGGGGTAGCCCTCCAGCCACTCGATAGCTCTTTTGGACCTGCTACTTGGAATGGCAGATGCGACAGGATGGACAGAGGTCGAGAACAGGCGATGGTACAAGAACTTGCAAAAAGACAGGAACTCAGAGACTTTGACAAGGCTTGAAGACTGAACAAGATGAGGATACTTGGAACTCAGATGAGACGAGAACCCTTGGAACTGGATGAGACGAGGATTCTTAGAACTTGGACGAGATGAGGACTCTTGGAACTCAGACGAGATGAGGATACTTGGAACTCAGATGAGGCAAGAACACTTGAGCTTGGACAAGATGAGGAAACTTGGACAAGATGAGGATACTTGGAACTTGGAACAAGATGAGGATGCTAGGAACTCAGACAAAATGAGGATACTTGGAACTTGGATTCAGGATGCTCAGACATGGATGGAGATATAGGATACTCAGACATAGGATAGTCAGACGAGGACAAAGGCTTGGGATACTCAGACGAGGACTCAGGATATTCAGACGAAGAAAAAGGCTCACGATCTAGGTCAAGGACAGAAGCAGGCATGAGGTACTCCGAAGACTGGGAAAAGGATACAAGACTCAGGATTCAAGACTCGGAACTTGGAACTCAGAACTTGGAACTTGGACATTAAAAGCAAGGGACTTCTGGAGGCTTGCACGGCTGACGAGAAGGACATCAGGATCAGGACTGGAACATAGGACAAAGGGAACAATGGGACACTGGTATCCCTGGACACCAGAACATCAGGGCATCTGGACAACTAGGACCTCTGGACATCAGGAACCTCTGGAAATGAACTCAGGATAATGGAGGAATCTGGGCAGTGCTCAAAGAAGAATCAAGCTGGAAGAGGGCTCCAGTCAGTGGAAACGGACACCGGATTGTAATGGATTTACTCCCAGAAAGGTCAGCTGGAGGTGAGATCTGGTGGGTGAGGCAAGGCTAGAACTAATGGATATATCATGATCAGGACTTGGAACTTTGAACTTGGAATCATCAGGATCAGGACTCAGAACATCAGGATCATGAAGTATGAAAATCAGGTACTCCTGGACCGGGGTCATCAGGACTAGGAACATCCAGAGGCAAGGACATCAGAAGACAGGGACATCTGGAAAACAGGTTGGACGAGGATGCAGGATCCAATGAGAGACCAGGTCATGGAATAAAGATGAAGGATCAGGAACCACAGATGAAAGCAAGGGAATTCCCACGAAGAATGGAGTGCCTTGAAGAAGTGAGGAAGGATCACAGCATTCTCCTGGATTGAAGAGCTAGAACGGAGAATCCAGGAGCAGACTACCTCCTTGCCAAGGTGAAGACAGACTGAAGTAAGGCCCTATTTATAGGGCTGAAGAGGAGATGCCTCAGGAACATCATCAGGAGAAGCCAGGAAGGACTGCCCACTGCTGGCCCTTTAAAAGAAGAAGAGAAGCGCGGCCGCACACCTAGGAAGGAGGGAAGACCTTGGAGAGCAGTGTCCATGCTGTGAGGGAATGGGCAGGCCCAGACGACAGCAGTTCCCTGCCACGAAGAAGGGAAGAAGATGGTATCTCCCTGCCGCAAGAAGAGGAGCTCTGGGGTGGCCTCCTGGCACAGAAGAGAATGTTGATGGTGGCCTCCTGGCCGAGGAAGGATGGCGCTGGTGGTTGTCTCCAGGCCATATAGGGAGGAGCTTCAGCGGCAGCCTCCAGGCCACAGAAGAAGGATGGTGGTGGCCTCCAGGCCGCGAGAGGAATGGTGGTCAGCAGTGTCTGCAGCGGTGGCATCTGGGCTGCTCTACAAGGTAAGAGGCTGCCCGCAAGCAGCATCACAACACTACAGAATTATTCCCAGCTCTTAAAAAAGCTTTGAAATGGTCAGCCAGTGGAGCTTCCAGGATTTATTTAAGTTCCCTCAATACCCTCAGATGAATCCAATCTGGCTCCATCGACTTATCTATTATAGGGTCAATATTCAAAACTGGCCAGTTAAGTAACTTAGCTGGTTAGAACTTATCCAGCTAAGTTACATACTGTTCTAAGGCACATCTAGCTTAGCTGTACAATGTATGTGCCTAATCTGAATATTGGCAGTTAGCCACATAAATTGTATGGCTAACTCACTCACCATGATCCGCCGACTACTTGGTCACAATTTATGCAGCTAACTTTGTATCTGTATAAGAGACTTGTATGGTTAAGTGGTGGCCGCTGAACTTTGGCGCATATTCAGTGGCTGCTACTTAGCCGCATTAGTCCCACTGGCTAAAAAGCACTGAACATGCTTTGAATATCTGGCCCAATTTGTTTAGTTAGCCTTCATGAACACACTATTCTGAAAATTGAGCTTTACCTTACTTCTAATCTTATTTGTATTTGTTTTATGTGTTTCTGCTCCAGGCCCTTTCACAGTGAACACCAAACAGAAATATTTGTTAAGCAATTTTGTTTTTCCTTCATCAGCCTCCTTTAACCTCAGCAGACCTTACAATCAACTAATGATTGACTATCGACTGTTGTTGAAACATTTGCTTGGTAAAAAACACAGGACTTTTCTACTATTGGCCCAGGGTTATGGAGCTCCTTGTCAAGTACATTGTGCCTTATTCTGGGCATTAAGATATTTCTCATTTAAGTAAAAAGCATCTCTATTTCATGAAGCAAATGGTAATTCTTAACTCTAACTATGTAGCCATGAGGGTTTTTTAGAGTGCTGTATGTTGCAGACAAAAATAATCATTGTGTTTTATGGTTTCTGTTTATATGTTTGTATTGTATGTTATTGCTAATATTGACTTTATTGATTTGTCCACTTTTCTGTGTTTATTCTATGATCTTCTATATATAAATGATGGTGAATGTGCAATTGTAAACCACCTAGTAAAGATTTTGCTTTAGACGGTATAAAAAAGGCTCAAATAAATAAAAATATTCCTCCCCTTTACCTCTGAATCTCTCAATACAACTTTTGTACTTCCTTGTTTCACAACATATTTTAAAACGTCTCATCCCCCCATTTTACTGTATTTGCTATTTTTTCTTCCATTTGAATTTTTGCCAGCTTTTCCGGATATTGTGGCCTGACTTCCACTTTCTGCGATGTCTTGTAGTTTATGAATGTCAACCTTTTCTCCCTTACCTTTATAGCAAATTCTTTCAAAAACCATAGCAGCATCTTTTTCCTCTTTCCTTTGTTTACTTTCCTAACAAAATGGTTAGTTGTCCTTAAAATATCTCCTTTCAGTTTTGCCCACTGCACTTCTACTTTGCCTAGTTTTTCTCAACCAGCTAAAAACTTCTTGATGTACTCCCTTATAAACAAAATTCGTTTTCCTGAATTCTATGATCATTGGATTTGAATGAACCTTCATCTCTTGGGTTCTAATACTGAACCAGACCATCCATACCATCTTCTCTCAACTTTATCTGCTGTGTGCGGAATCCAGTCTGCCTGCCTGCCCGACTCGTCCCCTGCTGGGACCACCTCCCCTCTGCTGCCTGAACATCAGCATGCCATAGCTGTGGCTTGTGTCCCTGCCCCCCCCCCCCCCCAGTGACATCATCAAGGGTGACAGCCCTTTACATTTGGGCTTGGGACGCCAGAGGTGCTCGCTCTGGTGGGATACGCACCTTTGGAGCACTCCTTTGTATGCAAATGAGTGCTCCAGCACTCATAGTGACTCTCTCCCTCTTATTTTACTTACTCTCTGCTTGTAATTCCATGTCTATCCCAGTTATCACAGGACAGGGTAGATATGGACCTTTGCATTATAGATATGCTGTGCCAAGACCTAAATCTGTACTCATCTACATACCACTGGTTAAACATCCTAACATGGAAAAAAACTTTCCTTCTACACCCATCAATCTGATTTTGCTAAACATAAGATCAATTAAGAAAAAAACTACACTCATATATGGTACCCTAGAGGACTATTCCTGTAATTGCCTATGTATCCAAGTCCTGGACAAACACAAGTGATGACTCACTTTTAAACCTTGCTTGCCCACTTAACTACACTTTCCAACACCTCCCTTACCCTTCTGGATGTGGTGGTTGAATATTAATATTCCGCAAATCATCTATCACCTCTTCGCTCACCATCCTGACCTTCCTTTGGCCTTCAAACTACTATTACTTGAAAATCAAGCTTTCAACCTTTGTGTAACTTATTGCCCCCCTGGACTTTTAAACAATAATTCTGCACCTTTCTAGACTACTTTGAAACTTCACTCCCCAATCCAGAGAAAATAATCATATTAGGTGATTTCAACCTTCATGTCAACACAATACCTATATCCACTTCAACAGAATACTTCCTAAACGCCATGACTGCATCCAGTGGCAACAAATCATGTCATCTACAACTAATAAGCAGGCCATATACTCAATTTAATATTTTTAAATCCCTCAACATTTTCCTATGATTCAAACATTCTTATTTCCTCACCAATCCCATGGTCAAATCACCATGTTATAAAAGTTAATATCAAACTCAAACTATCTGAAAATCAGTATTCCAATCCCCAGTCCCTACCATGAAAAACAAATTCATTGATCTGGAACTTTTTACAGAAAACTTCATCCCATTTATCAAGAACCATAATTTCCAATGATCCCAATGATTTAATCAATAATTAGAACATTAATCTAGCAAATACTCTAGACAAGATTGCACCTCTGCGCAAGCATTTATCAATTAGATCCAATAATGCACCTTGGTATTCATATAATCTACTCCTCCAAAAGTGTAAATTACGTGCATTAGAAACAAGATGGAAAAAAGAAAAAATAATACACATAACCTTATCCATATACAATGCAGAATTAGCTTCTTATAGCAATGCAGTAATTAACACAAAAAAAGAATATTTCACCAAGCAAATTAAAGAATCAAATAATAACCCAAAAACTTTATTTAACATTGTAAAATCAATTACAAACAGAACAACAAGCTCACTGGATATCCAAATGACAACCCTCTAAACAAATAATGTGAAGCATTTGATAAATTTTTCATCTCAAAAACAGAAAATTAGTTTCAACTTTTCCACCAACAACTATTATCATCACAAATATTCAACTGGCTCAATCATGGAACAACTTTGACATAGTTGCCAGTATTGAAATCCTACAAATAATTTCTAAACTGAAACCTTCAAATCACCCTTGTTCCCCTTGTCTTTTTTCTTTATTCAAAACTGTTAAGGAACTCATCGCTCTTCCCATAGCTAATACCATTAACTCATCACTCATCTCAGGCTACTTGCCAGATTTTTTAAAAACTGCCTCAGTCACACCTATCCCTAAGAAAATCACCAATATGCTAGACTTTTTAGATTTTCATCCAGTTTCCTCCCTGCCCTTCCTTGCTAAAATCATAGAATCAGAAGTATTAAAGCAATTTACCTCATTCCTTGATGAACATTCCATTCTGGATCAATACCAGTTTGGATTCCATCCAAACTATAGCACTGAAATGTTATCACTCTATAGCACCAATGTTATCCTTCACAGGTCCGATTCAGGAACCGCATACATTTCAGTTTTTCTAGATCTATAAGCGGCATTCGACACAATAAATCACAACATTCTCCTAACCCGTCTTTCAAACATTGGAATTTCAGGTACAGTCTACAACTGTTTCTCCTCTTACTTAATAAACAGAACTCAACAATTTTTTGTTACTAAAACTCACTCCAAGCCTTTTGCATTGAATACAGAGTTCCATAGGATTCATCTCTCTTTGCTGTCTTGTTCAACATATATTTAACCCCTATTTGCCAAGTCCTATCCACCTTAGGTGTAATATACAGGATCTATACAGATGACATTCAATTCACTTTCCCACTAAACAAAACTGGACAGATACACTCAAATTTCTGGTTAACACATCAATAAATTTTAATAAATACAAAAACAAAATACAAATACAAATCAATCATAATAGAAAACCATACTAATAAAAAGTCCACTATTTCAAAAGAGCTCATGAATAGAGCACATTCAATAATTAAAAACTCATAAAATTGAACCAAACACTAATAAAATATTTCAACACAGCAGACACATCAAATAACACCCAGTAATTAAAACTAATATGGATGAAAAAAATCATCTGTGCTCCATGCCTGGGAACATTTGATATTCATATGTCTTAAAAAATTGAGGTGGATTTCCAGGGAAACAGGAAGGGGGATTTTGCACACAAACTTTCTCTTTTCTCACACACACACACACACACACACTCATGCTCTGTCTCATACATATACACACCTGCTCCTTGTCTCTCTCTCTCTGTCTCTCTCTCTTACACACACACACATACACACACACACACATGCTGCCTCTCACACACATATATTCATTTGTACACAAATACACAGTAGGCCAGATTGACAATCTGAAGAGTAGTAAATCACCTGGACTGGATGGAAAACACCCCAGGCTACTAAAAGACTCAAAAATGAAATTTCAGACCTATTAGTAAACATTTGTAACCTGTATTTAAAATTGTCTATTATACCTGAAGACTGGAGGGTGGCCAATGTAACCCCAATATTTAAAAAGGGCTCCAGGGGAGATCTGGGAAACTATGGACCGGTGAGCCTGATATCAGTGCCATGAAAAATCATGGAAACTGTTAAAAAAGAATAAAATCACAGAATATTTAGATAGACATAGTTAATGAGATACAGCCAGCAGGGATTTACTCAAGGGAAATTTTGCTTCCCAAATCTCCTACATTTTTATGAAGGAGTGAATAAACATGTGGACAAAGTTGAACCAGTGGATGTAGTGTATTTGGATTTTCAGAAAGGGTTTTGACAAATTTCCTCAAGAGAGGCTTCAGAGAAAAGTAAAAAGACATAGGATAGGAGGCAATGTCCTTTCGTGGATTACTAACTTGTTAAAAGAAAAGAAACAGAGAGTAGGATTAAATGGTCAGTTTTCTTAGTGGAAAAGGGTAAAGAATAGAGTGCCTCAGGGATCTGTACTTGGACCGGTGCTTTTCAATATATTTTAGGGGTGTGCATTCGTTTTCGCTGTATTGGCGCTCCGCAACGTATATTACACTATTCGTAGTATTCGTGGGGAAGCGAAACCTATCGCGATTCCCCACGAATACACAAATCTTCCCCAAATAATACGGCCACCTAAATAAAAATTTAAACAAACCCCCCACCCTCCTGAACCCCCCCAAGACTTACCAAAACTCCCTGGTGGTCCAGCAGGGGGTCCGGGAGCCATCACCTGCACTCACACCCTCAGTGCCGGTTTCATCATGGTGCCGATAGCCTGTGTCACAGGGGCTGCCGGTGCCATTGGTCAGCCCCTGTCGCATGGTCACCGGCACCATCTTATGCTCCTACCACGTGACAGGTAGGTCATGTGGCAGGAGGTCGCTCCGGGACCCTCGTTGGACCCAACCGGAACTTTTGGCCAGCTTGGGGGGGCCTCCTGACCCCCACAAGACTTGCCAAAAGTCCAGCGGGGGTCCGGGAGCGACCTCCTTTCACGCCGTCCATACGATCCCAATACTCAAAATGGCGCCGACGGTCGGCCCCTGTGACATGGTGAGGGCAAAGGCGATCTGCTGCCAGTATTCAAAATGGCACCGATCGCCTTTGCCCTCACTATGTCACAGGAGCCGACCGTCGGTACCTGTGACATAGTGAGGGCAAAGGCGATCGGCGCCATTTTGAGTACTGACATCGGACGGACGGCGTGCAGGAGGTTGCTCCCGGACCCTTGCTGGACTTCTGGCAAGTCTTGTGGGGGTCAGGAGGCCACCCCAAGCTGGCCAAAAGTCCCTGGGGGTCTAACGGGGTCCCGGAGCGACCTCCGGCACTCCGGCCATCCGATGCCAGTACTCAAAATGACGCCAATAGCCTTTGTCCATATTATGTCACGGGCTACCGGTGCCATTGATCAGCCCCTGTCACATGGCCATCGGTGCCATCTTGTGCTCCTACCATGTGACAGGGGCTGACCAATGGCACCGGCAGCCCCTGTGACACAGGCTATCAGCGCCGTGAAGAAACTGCAAACGAGTGCAGGGATGGCTTCCTGACTCCCCGCTGGACCACCAGGGAGTTTTGGTAAGTCTTGGGGGGGTCAGGAGGGTAGGGGGTTTAAATGTTTATTTAGGAGGCCGAATACAACGGATATCTGTTTAATACGTGGGGAGTCGCGATGCGTTTCTCCTCCCCACGTATTTTTCAGATTGCAAAAAATAATAGAGATGTGAATCGTGTCCTCGATCGTCTTAACGATCGATTTTGGCTGGGAGGGGGAGGGAATCGTATTGTTGCTGTTTGGGTGTGTAAACTATCGTGAAAAATCGTTAAAATCGTGAGCCGGCACACTAAATCCCCCTAAAACCCACCCCGACCCTTTAAATTAAATCCCCCACCCCCCCCAACCCCCCCCCCAAATGCTTTAAATTACCTGGGGATCCGGCGGTGGTCCAGAACGGCGGCGGTCCAGAACGGTCCCCTCAATAGAATTGTGTTGTCTTCAGCCGGCGCCATTTTTCAAAATGGCCGCCGCAAAATGGCGGCGGCCATAGACAAAAACGATTCGACGGAGGAGGTCGTTCCGGACCCCAGCTGGACTTTTGGCAAGTCTTGTGGGGGTCAGGAGGCCCCCCCCAGCTGGCCAAAAGTTTCCTGGGAGTCCAGCGGGGTTCCGGGAGCGATTTCTTGCCGTGAATCGTTTTCGTACGGAAAATGGCGCCGGCAGGAGGTCGACTGCAGGAGGTCGTTCAGCGGGGGTTCCGGACCGCCGCTGAACGACCTCCTGCACTCGATCTCTTGCCGGCGCCATTTTCCGTACAAAAACGATTTGCGGCAAGAAATCGCTCCCGGAACCCCGCTGGACTCCCAGGAAACTTTTGGCCAGCTTGGGGGGGCCTCCTGACCCCCACAAGACTTGCCAAAAGTCCAGTGGGGGTCCGGAACGACCTCCTCCGTCGAATCGTTTTTGTCTATGGCCGCCGCCATTTTGCGGCGGCCATTTTGAAAAATGGCGCCGGCTGAAGACAACACGATTCTATTGAGGGGGCCGTTCCGGACCGCTGCCGTTCTGGACCACCGCCGGATCCCCAGGTAATTTAAAGCATTGGGGGGGGGGTTCGGGAGGGTGGGGGATTTAATTTAAAGGGTCGGGGTGGGTTTTAGGGGGGTTTAGTGTGCCGGCTCACGATTTTAACGATTTCTTGCCGCGAATCGTTTTCGTACGGAAAAATGGCGCCGGCAGGAGGTCGACTGCAGGAGGTCGTTCAGCGGGGGTTCCGGACCGCCGCTGAACGACCTCCTGCACTCGATCTCCTGCCGGCGCCATTTTCCGTACGAAAACGATTCGCGGCAAGAAATCGCTCCCGGAACCCCGCTGGACTCCCAGGAAACTTTGGCCAGCTTGGGGGGGCCTCCTGACCCCCACAAGACTTGCCAAAAGTCCAGCGGGGGTCCGGAACGACCTCCTCCGTCGAATCGTTTTTGTCTATGGCCGCCGCCATTTTGCGGCGGCCATTTTGAAAAATGGCGCCGGCTGAAGACAACACAATTCTATTGAGGGGGCCGTTCCGGACCGCTGCCGTTCTGGACCACCGCCGGATCCCCAGGTAATTTAAAGCATTGGGGGGGGGGGTTCGGGAGGGTGGGGGATTTAATTTAAAGGGTCGGGGGTGGGTTTTAGGGGGTTTTAGTGTGCCGGTTTTCCTGCCCTCCCCCTTTCCCCGATTTACAATTTTTTTAATGATAAATCGGGGGAATTGGTATTGTATCGTGGCCCTAATGATTTTTTGACGATTTAAAATATATCGGACGATATTTTAAATCATCAAAAAACGATTCACATCCCTAAAAAATAAGTTGCGGATTACAAATACGTGGAAAACGGATGCACACCCCTACTGCATATACTTTCTCTCATATTGTGGAAGGGCAGTATTTAGATAACTGATTTACACACAGAAAGGTGAATTTTAAAATCCCGGTGCACTCCAAAACTGTGAGATATGGGAATACTCCAGGCCAGCTCAAGCCCAGTAGATTTTGAAAGGTGTCTGCCTACGCGCATATCTCCTGCTACGCGTGCAAATGAAAAGTTCAAAAAAAGTGGCTGGAAATTGGTGTGGTCAGGCCAGGGCATGGGCATTCCTGGATTTCAACATCAAATTTGTACATAAATACCAAGTGCAGAAGTGTGCGACGAGGTCCCTGCCGCATAACTTTACTTCTGCTATAGAAAATGAAAGTAATACAATTAAGAAAAATAGATCGGCAGGGTTTTAAAGGTAAGGGCTAACAGGGGAAACAGGAGGCTATTAAACTAGGGGGATTTGGAAGTCCTCTCCCTTATCTGGGCAAGCAGGGAACAAATTGGGAAAACTGGAAATGGTGTCAGAATGTATGTCCAGTAAAATCTTCCCACTTATGTGGTAGAAGCAGCATTTGTATGCATAGGCACGCGCCCACTTAAAATTGTGGGCATATGTAGGCGCGGTCCATCTATTTTATAACATGCGCACATATACACATGTATGTTATAAAATGGCCGCGGGCACATGTGCACCCGCATGCCAGTTTAAAAGTTGCCATCATTACTATTTGGCCAAGTAAAGGACGAATCCCTTAATGATGTCCACAGATTGTAATGTGATTCCACAGATTCCACAATCTAATGACACAATCCAAGGACTCAATCCAAGGACTCCCCAAAACATTCAACCATTAACAATACCATTTGTACATAGTATTTAATTAATTTAATTTGTATTTTGTCTAACCAGTTATTCTTTCCTATCTCTTCCTTCTTCTCCAAGTTCTGTGACCCTTGTTAATTGTAACTGTTTCCTTCGATCACCACAGTTTTAGTTTGATGTATTTAATGCACCCCGTTTCATGTAAACCAGCAAGATATGTCCTCATGATTGCCGGTATATAAAAACCTTAAATAAATAAAATAAATAAATAAATAAAAAATAAAATAATGTGGGTATAAACATCTGCACTGTTTAGCGAAATGGTCCCTAAATATGTTTACAAAATGTAATCTGAATGCATTTCATATGCTTTTAAGAAGTAAAATATAAACTGTTCTGCATATGATCAAAATGCGTTTGACGTTTGACATTCATTACCAAGATTTTTATTTTAATAATTAATTGGTTCTGCAGTTTCCCCTATCAATTCCACTGGCTCTATCAGTAATAGATTTCTGGTAAATTTTAGCATCTTTAGTGATGAGGTTTGGGATGAATGAACCTTTACTGGAACTAAAGGGCTTTATTCCAGAAGGACTTTATTTTCCATTCTATGCCTATGGAAAAAATCTTTATTGTATAAAACACAAAGAGGGAGAGATTAAAAGGACTTTATGCTAATTCCTATAGTCTCACTACTAAGAAAGGGAAAATAAATGGAAACCATACACAAGTAAAGATTATACTACTATGGTTTCTAAGTGTTTCGTTGTTTCTCATCTAGAAATGAATTAGTTAAATAGTGTAAAATAAATACAAACTGAAAGATGTTTTCATGCGTAATAATCATTTTGGAAAAGAGTGATAATTTAAACTCTGAAGTACAAAAGGGTAATATGCTGTCCTCTATAAACTCCCTATTAGGCAGGTTCATTAGCTGTGGAATCCTGTTATTTGCCCATCTGTTCATAATTTCATTCACGGCAGGAAACTAAGCGAAGGAAGTGACATCATAGTCCTTATAAATATTGATCTGTAGACCACTTACATCTGTTTTCCTATTCGCACTGATACTTGCTGTAACACAAACAAAACATTTTCTGAAGCTCAGCATGCCCAAATTGCCCCCTTTAGAATTAGCTATTGGCTAGAAGGCCTGTATAAAATCTCAAAAGGATAATATGACACTGCTTTTCTATGCTAGCAATGTCATATTGACGAGGGGTAATTATCTTTTGTCTAGTTGGCGACACACCTCTTGTTTGTATGTCCTAAGCATCCAGTGCTTAGCAGCTGCTGTACTATCAATGGGCGGTCGAAGTAGGCCTTCATTAGATTAACACTGAGCTTATTGCTTGTGCCAGTCTCATTATTATTGGTGACTAAACTGGCAGATTGTCAGGATGCCTCATGGCGAGAAGGGCTTTTGCAGCTCTTTGTTTGTAGCTATTATAAACAATGAAGTGATAGTAATCCCTGGAGCATCATGTCTCAGATGTTTTTTCTGAGCAGCAATCAGCTTGCAGAAGCAGCATTGGTAAACAACTCCAAGTTTTGGGAAGCCACATTAATTAAATGAAGCATGATTTTGAAAGAGAACTTCTTAATTATTTAAAGTCACCTGCACTGGCTGTGTATGTTCCTCCTCAAAAAGGGTTTGGGATTATTGCATTCAGCTGGCAGAGTAGATCTGTTTTCCAAGTGTCTCAAATACTTAGTTTATCTATTATCAAACTTCTACTACACCTCAGTGGTTTAAGTATAAATACTGCTCTGTTTAGTTTGTTTAATGTTAGTTCTTTCCAAAAAAAAAAGTAGCTGTTTTCATTTTCTTATGTGCTGTGTCTAAATATTTTTTGAGAACTGGCCTTCCTATGATAAGGAAACTATACCAATACTGAAGCCCGCAGTAATACTACATTTTACAGATAAGTTGGAGGTGGGTGAAACTGGTAAGGATAGGACTGGAATACAATTTCCTTCCCTAAATTCAGGGGGTTCCATGTTATCTAATGCTAAATTAAAGAGGCACATATTAAAGTGTAGAATATTAAGCCTAGAACTGTGATTTCACTTGAGTTGAATTTCAGGTCTGAAACCTCATCCGCATTATCATGAAAATACTGATTCTTGTAGCATTTTGTCTTCTAGAATGCAAGAGATCCGTCACGGGAGTAGAGAGGAATGAAGAAAAACATGAAGGGGACTAAACTGAATAAGTCTGAAGAGAAAAATGTGACTAGAATAAATCTGGCTGCCATACATGCCTCCTGCCCTACCTTCATTACTATTGTTCCAACCATATCTCCATCTCCAGATTTCACGCAATACTGTATAACCTACCCTGCATAATTTGCAGTGGAATAAAATCATGGTCACATATTTATTTCTAATTATAACCAAAAACTTGTGAGTACCCCAAGGCCCGCCAGGGATTCAGCTGGACTCAACCCATGTTCTTCAGGCCTGTTATGCTCCCTTGGACCAGCCAGCAAACCCTTATAGCTTATCTTCAAATACAACCTCCACTGACTGCCCTACCACATACCTCCTTATTGTCCTTCCTTGTAGGCAATGGCTCCCTGGAAGAAAAAAAAAATATTTCTCCTATTTCCCCATGTTGGATGTTTGGCTTGGGTTTCCTGCCTCAAGCAAGGTAGAATGATATTCAATTACCCCTTGACCCCCTCACCACACCCAGCAGCTATGGCCCTGTGTAACACCTGGTACTCTCAGATCAACATCTCATTCCCAAGGCTGCTTCAATTACTTCTTATAGGATGGTATTTATTTATTCATTTATTTGAAAGCATTTGTATTCCATACACATACAGTGGTTGCTCAAGATGGATTACATTCAAAAACAAATACAGCCTAAAAAACAGAGTACATATAGTAATATAAACTTATATTAATTAAAAAAGGCAGGCACCTGTTCATTGCCTGTAGGGACCCTTGAATCTAGAATCATGGACCAAATAAATGACTGATTAAGAAATGGAGCTGAATGCCTCAGGGAAAAGACAGGTGTTTAGTGCCTTCTTAGGGCCGGTTACTGAGAAAGCTCTACTTCTTGTAATATCTTAGCTTGCTAGTTTAGGAGATGTAACTTTAAGTAGATTCTTATTTGTGGAGTCAATTGTTGTGCAGGCCTATATATCCTGAGTATTGAATTAAACCATGTTGCTGCTTCATTATTTAGTAAATTATGAATGATGGTAAATAACATTATACTGAATACGTTGCTTCACCTGTAACGAGTGTAATGTGGACAAAATGGGGGTTACATGCTCATGCATCCTTGTAACTGTTAATATCCTAGTGGCAGAGTTCTGTACTATTTGTTATGTGCAAATTGAATTAGCTTGGAGCCCTAAATAAAGAGCGTTTCAGTAGTCTAAGCCACTGAAGACAAGGGATTGAAGTACAAACAGAAGATTGTGAGGCTCTAACAAGGGTTTTAAGTGCCTTAAAAGGCGTAAGTTAAAGAACGAGAATTTGACTACTCAGTTAATATGCAATTTCATGGACAGATTTGTGTCAAGTAATACTCTAAATGTTTTTAACTTTCTTAATGTTTGGTGTGCTGTGACCTTCAAAGTAGACAGGTTGATTTTAAAAGCTCTGCTCACACAAAAACGGCCATATACACGCATATGCAGACCTCGTGCGAGCAACGCACCTTTTAAGAAGCTGTGATGTACATGCATTTATAACAATGCACGCATCAAGAAGAAGTGGCTGAAAAGCGGCAGGGCAGGGTGTTCTGGGGTCGGAGCCAAGATTTAAGTGCATAAGTTTGCATTTTAAAAAAGCAGACCATGGTGTGTGTCGGCTTGTTATCTGTTAGGGATGTGCAGCAGGGACGGATTCGTCTCATTTGATTTTCGTATTCGTTGGGACCCAAATCCATTGCATCCATTCTAGGGGGACCCCAATCCATTCATTAATTACATATGTATTCGTTTCCCCCCAAAAAAACTCATCCCAACCCTTTAAATTTAATTAACTACAATCCCCCACGCTCTTTACCCCCCAAGACTTGCCAAAAGTCCCTGGTGGTCCAGCGGGGGTCCTGGAGCGATCTCCTGCACTCGGGCCGTCGGCTGCCGTATTCAAAATGGCGCCGATAGCCTTTGCCCTTACTATGTCACAGGGGCTACCGGTGCCATTGGTCAGCCCCTGTCACATGGTAGGAGCAATTCATTTTAAAAATAACAGCAATTCCATTAAGTGTGGCACCATCCTTAAGTGATAAGGTCTCACAATGTCTGCTGTAATTGAAAAGACACATTCACTAGGAACACAGTTTAGTGGGCAGATAGATATCACTGCACCACTCTGCCCAGATTTTGAAATGATGTGCCCAACATGCAAGCACATCTATGTCCAATCCTCTATGGTACTGTCAGCTAGAGATGTGCATTCGTTTTCAATAAATGCATTATATAGGTCACTAGTCTGTGAAACAAATAGCGAGAGAGAGAGAGAGAGAGAGAGAGAGAGAGAGAGAGAGAGAGAGAGAGAGAGAGAGAGAGAGAGAGAGAGAGAGAGAGAGAGAGAGACTAGGCATAATGCTTGCATACTAGATAGGTATTTATACCCATATATGAGGCCCACCTAATAACTCGAGGTGAGGTGTAGGAATTAGTGTAGGGGTTAGGGGCCACTTTGACATGCAGAGTGGGATGTACGAACAGAACAGTGCACTCTTGTGAAAATTTGATGACCTCCGGAGTGAGGAAACTCACACAAAGATGAGATTTGTGCAATGTTCTCCCAACCTAGCTTGATATTACACAGGTAGAGAGTCCAGATGCAGATATTGTAAAGGAACTGGAGGAGGAGGCTAGGCACATTTTATAACTTTTTGGTGAGTACACTAGGAAATTACTGGTGTTTCTGGTAATTACAGACATTATACAACCATTTTTTATTATGGAAACAAGCCGATAAGTCCATTAAAACAGTCGGTCTGTTGGAGATATGGAAATTGAGAGGGAATTCAAGGTCTAGATGAAGGTGATTGTAGATGAATTTGTGAATTAAGGTGAGTGATTTGTGAAGGATTCTGTATTTCACAGGGAGCCAGTGTAAGTTACAGAGGATGGGTGATATGTGTTCTCCACAGTTAGTATTGGTCAGGATTCTTGCTGCGGCGTTCTGTATCAACTGTAGGGGCTTGGTAGTAGAGCTAGGGAGACCCAGGAGGAGAGCGCTGCAGTAGTCTATTTTGGCAAATAGCAAGGCTTGCAGAACTGTCCTGAAGTCGTGGAAAAATAGTAGGGGTTTGAATCTTTTTAGAACCTTAAGTCTATAGAAACAATCTTTGGTAGTGGTGTTGATCATTTTCTTTAGGTTTAGGCGATTATCGAGTAGAACCCCGAGATCTCTTACATGGGTATGCAGTTGGTCTGTGGGAGGGGGTTGTCTTGGTTGGGGGAGATGAGGAGGAGTTCGGTCTTTGATGCGTTAAGTACCAAATTAAGACTGTTGAGAAGGCTGGTGATCGATTTTAGGCAGTTGTTCCAGTGCATGAGTGATTTTGCGATGGATTCTGTTATTGGAATCAGAATCTGCACATCATCTGCATATAGGTAATGTATTAGGTTAAGGTCTGTTAGAAGCTGGCAGAGGGGGAGGAGGTAGATGTTGAAGAGGGTGGGTGATAAATAGGATCCTTGAGGTACACCAAGTGAGGACCTTGTCGAAGAAGATTCTTTATTATTAATTTTAACTTTGAAGCTTCTGTTACTGAGGAAAGACGTGAACCAACTGAGGGCTAATCCTGATATACCTATGTCTGCTAAGCGATTCAGGAGGATGGAATGGTTGACGGTGTCAAATGCCGCCGAGATGTCTAGGAGTACTAGAAGAAAGGAGTAGCCCTTGTCTAGTCCCATAATAATATGGTCTGTTAATGATATGAGGAGTGTTTCTGTACTGTGAGATTTGCGAAATCCGTATTGGGAAGGGTATAGGATATTGTGTTCTTCTAGATATTCTGAAAGCTGAGTATTAACCAATTTCTCTGTTAATTTGGCTAAGAAATGGAGGTTCGAAATGGGGCGGAAGTTAGCAAGATCTTTGGGGTCTAAATTGTGCTTCTTAAGGAGGGGTTTAAGAGAAGCGGTTTTTAAGCTGTCTGGGTGCCTCCCTTGGGTTAACGGGCAGTTTATAATGTTAGCTAGAGGTCCAGAGTTCCTGTTTGGAATCAGTAGCAGAAGTTTGGATGGGATGTTGTCAGCTGGATGGCTAGCTGGTTTCTGTCTCTTGAGGAGGATGTTAATTCAAAGTTGTTGAGCTTGACTCCAACGTTGGTATGAGTGTTGGTGAATGTAGAGCAGGGGGTAGAATTGGTTGGTAGGAGTGCCAGGGTATTCGCAATCTTCTGCTGAAAGAATGATGCAAGCTCGTTGGCCTTAGATTGTGCCTGTTCATCTGGTATCGTCGGTGGGGATGATTTTGTGATTTGTGACACATAAGAGAAAAGCGCCTTGGCGTCATATTGTAGATCGTGGATTTTGTTGGATTAGTATTCTCTTTTCAACTTTAAAATTGAGGTCCTGTAATGATGAAAGGTTCCTTTGTATGTTGATAGCGTAGAAGGGTTGGGAGCTTTGCGCCATCTGTTTTCTTTGTGACGTAGGACTTGTTTCATCCGTTTGAGCTCGGTAGAGAACCAGGGCTGATTTCCTTTTTTTTCTGGGTTAATTATTTTGGAGACTGCAGGGCATAAATTGTTTGCAACTGCTTCCGTGATGTTGTGCCATGAGAGAACGGCTGAATCGGGGTTGGATAGATCCAGGTTTGAGAGTTCTTTCGAAAGATGGTCGCTGAGTATCTCAGATGCACATGATTTCCTGAAGTGAATGGTAGAAGGGTACTGTGGGCTGTAAGACTGTTGTTTTACGGAGACCTTGGTGGTTATCAGAAAGTGATGTGACCAGGGGACTGGAGTACAAGAGGGTGCCGAAGAGCAGGAGAACTTTGAATTAATAAAGATAAGGTCTAGCGTGTGTCCTGCTTTGTGTGTCGGATTGTTGACGATTTGGGTAAATCCCATTGCACTGAATGAGTTCAGGAGTGTTTCACAGTTGGAGGAGTGGGGTGAGGCATCGGTGTGTAAATTAAAATCTTCCATGATCATGGTTGAAAGGTCAGAATCGATGTGCTTCACTATGGTTTCAATGAGGGGAGAGGCATCAGCTTCAAGTAGTCCTGGAGGGGCATAAGCTAGTAGTAGTTGAAGTTGTTGCGATTTGACTAAGCCCAGTTCCAGTTTGGATTCAGACCTGATAGTATGCGATTTGAGTCTGAGTTCTTTTTTGGTCACTAGTAATAAACCGCCCCCTCGTTTTTTGTGTCTATGTATTGATAATATGTCATACTTGTGTATGGGTAATTGATTAATTAGTGCAATGTCTGAGTTTTTTAACCAGGTTTCTGTGATGGCACAGATGTCTGGGTCGGAGTCCAGTAGATAGTCATTGAGGATGTGCGTCTTTTTCGTCAGGGATTGTGCATTAAATAGGGTTACCGAAAGAAGGGTAAGCCCTAAGAACTGGGTAAGGGGGGTGATCATGATTGGTATGAGAGATCTATGACTTCTTGATGGTAGTTCTAGAGCAGGATGAATGTTAGTGTGGTGACGGTGGTGTCTGACAGGTATATGCTGAGTTTGCATTTTTTCCAGCAGCTTCGGTTGGCGGGATATGAAAGTGTGCATGAGTAATATAGTCTGGATAAGTGCTAGGGGAGTCTGAGAGAAGAGTTAGACACGTCTTAATGAATGCGGAAACAGGCATCTAAGATGGGTGCTGGAGTCGCCTGGATTGGATGCTGGCAGCTTCTAGCTGCTTGCTGGGGGCGTCCGGGGTGAGATTGGGGTGAAATAGAAGAAGGGAGAAGTGCGGAGTACACTTCGGGGACGCACGAAGGGGCGCACAAAGGTGCCTTCCCCTTTGTCGCGCGCGGCGCCTGAACGAGGCTCCCAAGTTTAAATCCCTTGAGTCGCGGTGGGATGACATCACCGGTGCGTCCTGCAGAGGCGGGGTCTGAAGGCGGTGGTAAGCGGCGTCTAGGGACAGAGAGCCGCGGCGTTAGGGGCTTCTGCGGGCAGGTGAGCTGCTACCGGATGGCCCGTGGTCGGTGCGGGGGCCCTCGAAGGTAAGAGCGAGAAAGGGTGGGCCTTACCCTGACGGGCTCAAGCGCCAACCGCGCAGCCCCTTCTCCCAGCTCCTGCTTCTGAAGGGCGTCCTTCGGTCTTGGAGATCGTCGCAGGAAAGGGCACCTGAACGAGGCTCCCAAGTTTAAACCCCTTGAGTCTCAGTGGGATGACGTCACCGGCGCGTCCTGCAGAAGCGGGGTCTGAAGGCGGTGGTGAGCGGCGTCTAGGGATGGAGAGCGGCGGCGTTAGGGGCTTCTGCGGGCAGGTGAGCTGCTGCCAGATGGCCCGTGTTCGGCGCAGGTCCCCTCGGAGGTAAGAGCGAGGAAGGGTGGGCCTTATCCCGACGGGCTCAAGCGCCGACCGCGCGGCCCCTTCTCCCAGTTCCTGCTTCTGAAGGGCGTCCTTCGGAATTGGAGATCGTCGTGGGAAAGGGCGCCTAAACGAGGCTCCCAACCAATATTGGGATCACATCGTCCAAGGTGGCACTTCTAGAACTCATGTCCTCTATAGTGTCCTTGAAAGGTTTGAGGATATCTACCAGCTGCCTCATGACTGCCCAATCATGTTGCCCCATGGGGCAATTCTCACCTATCCCTATTTCCTGAGACTGATTATGTATGAATGTCTGCTGCTATACTAACCTCTGCAGCATTAGGTATGTTGAATTCTAGTGGATGACAAAATCAACAATGAGACACTTGAGAAGCATCCCAATTTCCTCTTGCTTCTCTCGGAGAAGCTACCTTGCCTTTACACTTCTATAGAAGTACCTTGCAATTTTCCTACACTTCTCTAAAAGCTCTGCCAAGTATTCATTCTGATAGGTTTTGGACCCTAGCCCCAGGGCATCCTTCACTAGAAATATACATGCAGTTGGCTGCTCCTAAGAAAGGAAAACATTTTCAGGTGGTTGGAGATCTTGTAATCATTATCTAAAAAAAAAACAAACAAACTTTATCAGAGTATTGAGACTGATAGCTATTTGGTTATTTTATAGCCAGGGAGAGGAAGATGATTTGTAGATATCCCCTGACTTTGTTTTATCTAATTCTAGATGAAAAGCGAACACAAAAAGTTTTAGTATTAGTCTAACAAACAGAGTCACTTTTTATTCTGTGATGGGTCGTTATTGTGTGCATAAGGGCACATCACACGCGATAACAGCCACACCGTGGTGATGCCATGCTAATTAGGAGAAGGGGAGGCGTGTAGGTGGGATTTTGGTGGGGTTCTGCCCCAGCAGCACTGCCGGTGATAATGTTTTCCACATTATCGCCAGCAGCACCGCAGGAAATAACACCACCTTTTCCCGTGGCGCTATGGGGGCGATAGTATGTGGCGCAGCCTTACCGCAGCGGGTGAAACTTCACTGCTGCCATGCAGCCAGCTGATCACTAGCATACCCACCCCTTTTTTCACAACTCATCATTCTGCTATAAGAATGATAAATCTGGGGGAAAGTGAGAGGGAAACTTCAGAAGATTTGCTGTGAGTTTATTCAGGATAGAGAGGGAATTGTTTTTGTTTATTTTGGAAAAGACTCTTGAATCTAAGTGGAGAGCTGGAACCAAATCTTCCCAAGCATCAGCAGCTCCTTCATCACTCATCTGGACTGCAGAGAACTTAATCTAAAGGATATAGTTACCATATGAGATTTAAACTGAGAACGAATGCTAACATTCTGTTCAAAATTTAGAAGGGAATTTTGAAACCCAATATTTTAATTTTTCTTGAACTGTACTGAGATACAGGGGGGAGTTAGGGCTTTTCTGTGATAAATGATAAAAAAGTTAATTTTCTTTATTTTCCATTGTAAATAAATTCTTATTTCACTATAATGCCATATGCTTCTGCTTCCTATAAAGTATAAAAATCCAAGGGCCCGATTCACTAAGTTATTTTCCCATAGACACAAAATGAAAAAAAAAAGATTTAGGGAATCTGGACCCAAATGTGTTGATGCATGTGCATCAATTCATTTTCTTTACATTAATTGCAATAGTCATGCATTGTCTATTTATTGCAGGTATGTTGGGGTTTTTTCTGCTCCTGCCTCTCTTCCCTATCCCTGGAAGACCCTTTCTATGCCCATTATAAATCACACAGCTGAGAAACAGAGTTTTATATGTGGCCCCTCCCATAAGTGGTGGGGATTTACACTAATATGTTCTATGGTCATTAGATTGTAGGGATGTGAATCGTTTTAGGACGATTAAAATTATCGTCCGATAATTTTAATATCGTCTTAAACCGTTATGGAACACAATACAATAGAGATTCTAACGATTTATCGTTATAAATCGTTAGAATCGTGAGCCGGCACACTAAAACCCCCTAAAACCCACCCCCGACCCTTTAAATTAAATCCCCCACCCTCCCGAACCCCCCCCAAATGAGTTAAATAACCTGCGGGTCCAGCGGCGGTCCGGAACGGCAGCGGTCCGGAACGGGCTCCTGCTCCTCAATCTTGTTGTCTTCAGCCGGCGCCATTTTCCAAAATGGCGGCGAAAAATGGCGGCGGCCATAGACGAACACGATTGGACGGCAGGAGGTCCTTCCGGACCCCCGCTGGACTTTTGGCAAGTCTCGTGGGGGTCAGGAGGCCCCCCACAAGCTGGCCAAAAGTTCCTGGAGGTCCAGCGGGGGTCAGGGAGCGATTTCCCGCCGCGAATCGTTTTCGTACGGAAAATGGCGCCGGCAGGAGATCGACTGCAGGAGGTCGTTCAGCGAGGGTTCCGGCGCCTCGCTGAACGACCTCCTGCAGTCGATCTCCTGCCGGCGCCATTTTCCGTACGAAAACGATTCGCGGCGGGAAATCGCTCCCTGACCCCCGCTGGACCTCCAGGAACTTTTGGCCAGCTTGTGGGGGGCCTCCTGACCCCCACGAGACTTGCCAAAAGTCCAGCGGGGGTCCGGAAGGACCTCCTGCCGTCCAATCGTGTTCGTCTATGGCCGCCGCCATTTTTCGCCGCCATTTTGGAAAATGGCGCCGGCTGAAGACAACAAGATTGAGGAGCAGGAGCCCGTTCCGGACCGCTGCCGTTCCGGACCGCCGCTGGACCCGCAGGTTATTTAAGTCATTTGGGGGAGGGTGGGGGATTTAATTTAAAGGGTCGGGGGTGGGTTTTAGGGGGTTTTAATGTGCCGGTTTTGCGATTTTTCGATTTTTCGATTTTTCACGATTTTTCACGATTTTTCACGATATTTTACCCCCCAAAACGGCAACAATACGATTCCCTCCCCCTCCCAGCCGAAATCGATCGTTAAGACGATCGAGGACACGATTCACATCCCTATTAGATTGTAAAGCTTGTTGCTGAATTATTGTTTATTGAAAACCGAGGTGATGTTCTTTACGTGCCGCGGTATATAAAAATTTCTAAATAAATAAATAAATAAATAATAATATAGGTTAGTGTTCACATAGAGTAAATACTGTAAGTCCAAGATTATTTATGTAATAAAGATTTATAAGAAGAAAAATGTACAATTCTTTTATGTAGTTTTGTACACTGAGCCTTAAGACAGTGTATCAACGGGCAGAGCATGTGGTCTAAACAGTGTAGAAATGTCAGCCAATCATTCATCAAATAATTAAATTGCAGAACGGAAAGTGACATATCACTGAAAAAAAAAAAAAAAGCTTAGATCATACTACCATATTTTGATTCATAACATGATCTTTTCATATTAATGCTTTCTCACTTGATTGATATTGTTAAACTTATTTCCTCTGCAAAACAATTTTTAAGCTTCTGTATAATTTCTTTGAAACCTGTGTTTAATGTTGAAACCTAGGTCAAATGCAAATATGGGTATAGATTAATCTAGCATGCATAATTTGAAGCCTGTATGGAACTGACTCATCTTTCTTCTGAATCTGGCAGTCATGTGATGAGCTCTCCTGCTAAGAATGACCTATTCATCCTTCAAATAAACATCCACAGGAGAAAGAAAAACAGTATGTACAGTTCCAGAGAAAAAAAACAACAGATTATGCATGGCTCTATGTATTCAGGTCAGTTATTTTGCCTATCTTTTGAAAAGAGCATCCTTTATTCAGAAAACAGCTGGGTATTAGGAAATTATAAAAAATAATATTTCTTTTTAAAGTGTTAGAATAGCAAAGTACATCAACCTATAAATCTATTAAGGAACAAATTTAAGGATCAGGGAACAATAGCTCCCACCTCCCCGAAAAAATGCAACAAGATTGCAAGTCAGTCAGTTTACTTGCAGAATTTTGAAATGGCACATTGATGAACGTGTTCATTTCCTAGGACTTTGGAAAGAGGAAAAAATGACTGCAAAGTTTGGTTCAATAAGTAATAACTAATACAAAAAGCACTAAGGTCCTCATTCATCCAAATCTAGGTTTCCAACATTTTCAGCATAAAATTGTTTTCCTACCCTGAAGAGTAAAAATATTAACCTGTGTTAAAAAAAAAAAAAAAAAAAGGACTGAGGCCTTGCATATCCCAGAAATTCATTGAGGTGGCAATTTTCAAAGGTATTTACCAAAGGAAATAGGCATTTATCTCAATAAAATAGCCCAACTGAAAGCTTCCCTTCTTAAATGCAGCTAAAAGTATGCACAGTTTCCATAATGTGTGTAATCTGATCCATTTTATAGAGAGGTATTCTGAGGGAAGCGTCTGGGTCCAGGGAATAAAAGAGCACGTATGCAAACAGTGTTCAACTGTATGTGTGCTATTTTGCCCTAACAAAGATCAGGTGCAAATTATGTGGACTTTTGTAGCACACTTGCATCGTGACTCCTAATTTTCAAAGAGAAACAACAAGGGCTTTAAAGGCCGACATGCATGCAGTCGGCCTTTAAAGCCCTTTAAAGGCCTTTAAAGCCCTTGCATGCAGACATGTTTGCAACAACATACATGCAGAATCATTTTCAAAGTCAGTGACCTGGGTAAAATCACTAGGCTGAAAATTGCTTTCCTCTGCCTGCCTAGAAGTACGCGTGGGTTCCCGTGGTGCACGAAGTTTTATCTGGGCTAAAAAGAAGTATTCCCAGAGGCATGTTTAGGTCAGGGGAGTAAAGCAGTGCATGTGCATGGCAAATGGCACATCTGCTATTTTAAACCCCCTTCTCCCTCGGCAGGTTGCTACATTCAAAGCCAGTTTTAGCATGCATAATAGAGATGTGTATCGTGTGATCGATCGTCTTAACGATCGATTTCGGCTGGGGGGGGAGGGAATCGGATCTTCGCGGTTTTGTTTTTTAAAATATCGTGTAAATCGTAAATCGGGGGAGGGCGGGAAAACCCACCACCCCCTCCCCCTTCCCCCGATTTACGATTTTTGACGATAAATCGGGGGAATTCCTATTAAATATCGCCTCTAACGATTTTTGACGATTTAAAATATATCGGACGATATTTTAAATCATCAAAAAACGATTCACATCCCTAATGCATAATCTGTGGCTGCAGATTGTCAAAAAGGAAACAATATGCAAAGTTTTCCTTTGAAAACTGGCGGTAAAGTACACAGGTTAAAGAGTCCATATATATCGTAAGCAAAACGGAGAATTCAAAATCACCCCCATAAACTTTAACATGAAGTTTTAGGCCTGGCTTTCTTCTGAACAGTACAATACATTATCAACTTTCTTTTATCATAGACGATAAGTGAATTATCTTTAGGATGTCAACAAAATCTGGAATCAGGAGGGTGGAATTACACTGGGCATGCTCACATGCTGATGCCTGGTCAAAGTAAGGGCCTGTAGTAAAAAATGTTTGCCTATGCGCCAATCTCAAAACATGATTCTTTTGTAACACATTTCAGCCAATATTTTTCCTTAGCTCCATAGGAATCATGGTAAAAAAGTGAGTTCTGAATGGAAAATATAAGTTCATATTTCAAAGTGCTAAATCTTATCGTAGTTCTGCATGTAAGGAAGCCTTGTATGATCTGTTCACAGAGGACTGGGTCGTCCCTGTGGGTGGTTAAATCAAGGGTAGGGAAGGTTCTGGCAGAATTCTATCACTCCTCCAGGGGATAGATCTGTTAATGATCCGATGCAGAGGAGTTTCAACATTAAAGTATCTGTTTATTTGTGCTATCTCCTCAGTTTTGAGGCAAGGAATGTTTTCCCATCCTTCCTGTCTCTTTTTATGTTTACTCTTTTTGTGATAGACTATTTTTCTTCCATCTGGAATTGAAAACCCTTGGAACCAGGGAATCAGTCCTCATCCTATTGGGAAGAGGTATCTTTCACCTAGGAAGAGCCTGAGGAGTGACGGTTACAGATGAAAAGTAAAATCCTATCCCTTCTAAAGGGAAGGAGCCAAAGAAATATGAGAGCTTTGTTTTTGTCTTTGCCACCTCTGGAAGACAAAAACAGTAAAAGATTTCAAAGGGACATCAGATAAACACTGTGGATCCCTTAAGGCTAGAGGATGGGAATGAAGAAGAGCACATGGGGGTAACTTGCTGGTATGGTGGTTACTACCCTTAACCAGTAAGCCTTCATACTGTTGATGCAACTCAATCATTGTTCTCTTCTTCAATGGCAGGGGGAACAGAGGAAAAGGGGAATTAGATTCAGACAACAACCAACAGGGACATTGAATTGTACAGTCTGCGAAAATAAATAAGCTTGAGGATAACTTGCTGATGCGGCAGTTACTACATGTAACCAATAAGCCTGGTACTTTTGATGCAACTCCAACATTGCTCTCTGCTTCAATGGCAAGAGGTAATGAGGAATTGGACTCAAGCAGAAACCAACAAGGGCTCTGAATTTGATGATCAAGGAAACTGATAATTATAGAGATGACTTGTATGGCGCAGTAGATATTATCATCAGCTTGCTGGGCAGACTGGATTGGTTCTTTTCTGCCATCTTTTCTATGTTTCCATGTTTCTATTCTACTGCTAACTCAAATGGACTGCACATGAGAGGATAGTGCCCACTGGTAATGTCATAAGGAGATATAAATATTTAAGAAGACTTCAGGAAAGGTATGAGAATTGGGACTTACATTCTGATATATAACTGAGACATTATTCCAACCATTCTACAGTGGGGAGAAGAGATGTGATAAAACTGGGAGAAGTGGATTGAGCTATTTTCAATCTAAGGAACTGGAAAGAGAAGGAGATGAAGTGCTAGGAGTTGGCTTCTATACGGAATCATAGATTTTACTAGAAGAGTAGGGTCATAAATGTATTAATCTTTCAACTGCCTAATTATTCTTTGACTTTATTTGAAATCTAATTTGAGTGCTGTAAATATTCTTCAGTCATTTAAACAATTATCAGTAAAGAAGATGGAAACCATATTGCTTCTCAGAGTGATTTTTGGATGGAAAAGACTGACTATTATTAGTGTTGTTTAAGGAGAAGGAAAAGGCACTTGAGCTGTGTTTAATGTAAAAGGGCCTTGAAGCTAAGCTCCACCCCTCCCCCCACCCCAACAGGGAGCCCTGCAACTCAGATATAAATGCTGTGGAGAAACTGAGAGCAAATAGGGTCCATTTCTTTTTCTATGTGCCCTTGGGTTCAGTCAATGGGAGCCACCCCACTCAGGGGTTACATATGGAACATGCAGATGATGCAGAAGGTAACTTTAAAAAGCAAGACAAACATTTCCTCATCCTTACTGCACATTTCAACAGACTCAATTCTGAGCAGAACAGCACACACGAATTGTGACTTTGCTGTTCAGGAGCACTACAAGTTCAATATTTAAAACAAATCTAAAATGACTAGTTTATCTGGCTAAAGATAGTCAGGTAAGTTATCTTGGCTATTCAGCAAGATAAGTGTCCCACCGAATATCCTCAAATAAAGCTCTCCAGCTACCTTTAACCGGATAACTTTAGTCTTAGCAGATTATCTTCGATTATTGCTAGTGAGATTTAAAGTTATTCAGCTAGCCAGAAAACTTAAGGCTTAACCGGCAATATTCAATGTGTAAAATATGGGCCCTGCTGGGGGGCCATGCTCCCATCCCTCCAAAACTAATCCAAGTAAGTAAACAAACAAATAAATAAATAAAAAGCCATGGATGAACTTGTCAGCCCCCCTCTTCCCATCCGTTCCATGGTCAACCAAATTCAGATGTTTTTCCAGTCCATAACCTGGCCGGTTTAGATTCCACTGGGTCTATTTTCAGGTAGTTTTGATATTTTTTATTAGGAGCCTCACTGGACACCTAGGCCTTTCTTCTACATATGGATTGGAGAACTTTGGGTGAGGGCGGCCCAGGGATAGGGAAGATACACCCCTGAAGTGGTGGTGACCTGCTGTGAGGAGTGGACTCCACTGCTTAGATTCTGTTTCTTTTGAGGTGAAAAACATTTTGAGTTAGAAGATCCAGGTGGAGGTTTGGCTGTTCCATCCTGCTTGAAGCAAGAAACCTACTTGTTTCCAAGATGATCCTTACCACCAAGGATCCAGAGAGTGAGAGTACTTATTAGTCTGCGTAAAATTCAAGAAGATACAGAAGATCTCGTAAGCATGAGTAAAGGGACTCTACATCACTTGGGAGCACCTATCTGGTGCTTCACCATCCTGGGAAGAGAAAGGGAGAATTAACTCTCTGTGCCATAGACTTTTTTGCCAGTGTATCCATTTTGAAGAGGTTTTGCCCAACTTAAAAGACCCTGCCCATCTGGGAGCTCCACTTAATTTAATCCAAAAGAGTGTTCCCAAAACAAGTAAGTTCTGCACAGATAGAGGAAAGAGACTGTAAAGGAATTGAGAAGAGAATACTATGGTGCTGCAGTTTAAGTTTTGTAACATTTATCACCAGTTTAACAGTGAATACATTTATTTTGGATACTAGCAAAGTGATTCTGGAGTTTTGTTTTTTTTTTTGCATTCACTACATCCACATCAAGGACATACATCATCCCCAGGGCAAACAAATGTGTAAAGCAACCACCCCTGTCATACTGTGACCTGAAAGGACTCCTTTCTTCCCACAATCCAACAAATCCACACCTAGGGAAGAGAGAGAGACAGAATAGCTAGCCAGGAAGAGGTACCCACCCCAAAGAGTAACAAATAATTTAGTGTACTCACCCATGCAGGAGAGGCACAACGAGATGGCGTTATATAAAATGGTACCCAATGTGGGTCTAGGAGATGTGCAGGGAGTGTAATGGGATGAATTGGATGTGAATACTGCTATTTTACAATTGCAACAACTTGTGTGGCGCTCAGAAGAAAAACTGCAATCTTCCAAAACATGGCCTCCGTTCCTGCAGAAACCATGAGCAAGAAATGAAAGCCTGCCAAATGTTTGTGAGGGGGGAGTACATTTGTCCATGACCTTCTCGAGTGGCGCAGCATCTCCACGTGCACACACCACCACGGGCTTATAAATCTCTCACTTGGAGTGAGCGCAAGTTGTGCTGACTGCAAGGCTGCGATCGAAAGTAGACAAAGAGTTCATAGTTTTTCTTCATCCGCTATGGAGAAAATAATTGAAAGTATTATGGCTGAATCCATCAAGTGTGGAGCAAGAGGCAGTCCGCCTATGCCGTGTTCAGAAGGAAAACAGACTGGATCATCATCAGGGTCCACCATAAGCCAAGGGTCATCAATCGGGAGTGAGACCCCAAATGCTTTTCACTTTGAAGGGCAAGATGAAACTCTTTCTCCACAGATGCCTAACAATGGGAGCCCTGGCTCCCATTGTTAGGCACCCATTGTTAGGCTGGAGTGTGCCAGCTGCTTTACTTTGCAACACCCACAACCAGTAAGCCTCTCTTTATGCAGTTGTTCCAGTTTACTGTAAGAGGAAGCTAAACTGAACACCACACAGCCAGCCCCCATCTAGTGGAGGCCTTGACTCAAGTGACCTGGCACAAGAAATCGGCATCCCCATCTGAGGGATTGGAAGGTAGCAGGAACAGGAACATGAAGCCTGTGACCAGCATGGCAAAGCAAATACCCATCTTTCCCAGCGCAGGAGATGCAACCATTTCTTTCCATGAATTGTTGGAGGCACTGCAAGCCAGCCTCTGGAGGGTGCAGGAACACAGGAAGACATGAGGAATCCAGCCTCCATGGACTGGATAAGGACAAGCCAGTGAAATTATTCATGGGGCAATATAATGGATGTAGAGGAGCAAAAACTAGCTGTAAAAGAAGAACTAAAAGTGGAGAGATTTGAGGAGCATCACTGAACTATAGAATGGGAGGCAAATAGTTCAAGTGACCAGGGCTTACCAATGCTTCAGAGGAGTATAATTGGAGTTAGGCCTAGAAGGGGTACTAATTATTGTTCCTATAGGTGCACAGAAAGGAGACAGGGAAGATCACTTAATTCATTGTTATTTCACTCCAGCTATGTAAGTTTATCCTCTTTCCAGGGCATGGATTGGAGCAGAGACTCAGAGAACTAGAATGTGGCCATAAGTGCAGTGGTAGCCAGGCAGAGATTTTCTATTATCCCACCTAAGGTTAATATCTATGCTGGGAGCCTGCCACTTATAAAGAGTACATTTATCAAGCCATGGTGGGATATTTTATACATCGAGCTCTGGTTTCTCATCAGGGGATTCTTCAAAAACAGCGGCAGGATCACCAATCTCCATATTCTCAATCACATCTGACACAAGTGAGGTTTCTTTGCAATCCTCTTCGACAGGGATGCTACCTAGAAAGGACCTGCTAGAACAACTCATCCATCCAGATGTTAAGATCCAGACTTGGGTGGTGCCCAGCAAAATGGAAGATCCAAAATCTCTTTATAGGGCCTCTTAGGCTGAAAGAATCATGTGGAGATGAGTTAAAATGATTTTGGACTTTACTATCCATATGTTCTGGTTTTCATCATAAACTATGTGGAAGAACACTGAGAAGCTTGGATCAGGGAAGAAGTGGACAGCAAATTATCAAGAAGTCCAATCCTGAGTTTTTCCGCAGCCAACCTAACTATGAAAGAGAAGTCACCAGAAGAATGAAGGAGATACAACCTGGACGCAATATTCAAAAACAAGCAATGGTCTACCACCACCCAGTGATCTGCTGCTTGCTCTTCAATTATATCACCATTTACAAGCCTCATCTACAGCACTATGAGCCTAAGCTAGTGAAGCCATCTTCTAAATAATATATCTTGTGTCTTCTAGGTTTGATAAAATTCTTTGCTATTATAACCTAATTTATATAGTTCCTAACCCACTGTGGGGAAGGAAAAGAAGATTTTGTTTCATTATTACTTACATTTTGCACTATGTGTTCATTGTCCTAATATGGAGGACTTATTATTATTTATGCTCATTATGTGGACATTTCTTGCATGATCTGATATCTATCAACACAATGAACAGGCCTTTCAAGTGGCCTAGAAGACCAGCTTCCACATGCAAGAATAGGATTTTTGTTGCCTTGACTTTATCTTTTGCCATTTATTCAATGGCTTTAATAAAGAATTTTCTTATATGTTGTTTTGCACTATGAATATGTACTATTTGTTTGATTATATCCACATTGGTATCTGTTGCAATGAAGGTTTTGATATAAGAATTACAAAATCCTTCTATAAAAATGGAAAATTTCATTCACAAACACTTTAACAGTGTCCTTGGTTTATTTCTCAACAGTGCCATGTAAAATAACCATTTTCATTTTTTGCAGGTTGGGTGCCAACTGCCCATCCCGTGCTTTTGTACTTGTTTGAATAAACAGCCCCAAGAGGTGACATCTACAATTTAACAACTGTCTTCTCTCCCCAGCTATCTGAGGAACCTAGTCCAGGTTCCTGCACTATACATTTTCAGTGAGTCATCTGTTTTTCAGCAAGAAGGACCACAAAAAGGGTTTACCTTCCAATTGAAAGTAGAAGTGCAATGCATGAGTGTTAGTATATTGTTGTACAGAATGGTGAGAGCATTCTCCAACAATTAAGGGCGGTGGCAGCACCATCTGGGATCCAGCAGTGGCAGTGCTGGATATTTATCTTCAGCTGAAAAAAGTGCGAAAAGTGGAATATAAATCTAAATAAATACATACAATAAATATATTTCAGTCTATTTCAAACTTATCTGATGGCATTGGTATTGGGAGTTTCTGTCCTAACTTTTCCTTTGCAGGATGGAACTGTTTGCCATGCAATTGAGTACCTGCACCAGGTCCAGCACCTGTCTGGTGGTGGAGACCTTGCCAGATAGAAATGGGAGCACTGCTCTCCTGGAGTGTCTATATGTGTCATTGTATTATTTAAAGTGTTAAATTGCAATGCAATATTATGTCTATGAGTTATAATGTAAAATATGTGCACGAGTATCTACCCCTTGTCTAGATTTAAATAACTAGGGGGGGGCTATGACAGGGACACTAGTCCCATCACCAGTAAGACCTGGGTGCGCCCTTGTTTATTTAAAGAGAGAGAAGGTTAGTATAGAGTGTTGCGGTCCTGACCGCTCCTCTCCTGATAGGGCTCAGGCCCGTCTACCTCCGCTCCAGTAGTCGCTGGATTCCGCCCGCTCCGGGTCCCGGAGGCCTCTCTCCTTCCACGTCATTACGGGCCTGCTTCCCTCCGGTCTCGCACGCGCGTGAGGACGTCCTTCTTGAGTGCCCAGCTCCCGGAAGCCCGGTCCCGCCCTCGCGGCTGACATCATGCCCGAGTCCCGATATAACCGGCGTTCAGACACTCTCTCAACGCCTTGCAACGAGGTTCACAACTTCTTAGTTGCTTCCAGTTGCGTTCCTGTTGATCTCCATGCTGCTTGCCTCTGACTCCGGTTTGCTTCTGACTCCGCTTCAGCCTGCTGCCTGCCTCTGACTCCGGTTTGCTTCAGACTCCGCTTCAGCCCGCTGCCTGCCTCTGACTCCGGTTTGCTTCAGACTCCACTTCAGCCTGCTGCCTGCCTCTGACTCCGGTTTGCTTCTGACTCCGCTCCAGCCTGCTGCCTGCCACTAACTCCGGTTTGCTTCTGACTCCGCTGCCGCCCGCTGCCCTGCCTGCAGCCGGCCCTCGGCTCTGCGCAGCCAGCTCCCAGCCCTCCGGGTACCTTGAACTTCCTTTTCACTCTGCCTGTCCTGGTCCCGGCCTACGCTTCACCACAGCCTTCTGGACATTCTACTAACAACTCCTAAGTCCCAAGGGCCCGGGTCCCTACGGGCTCCTCCCGGGGGGTCCCTGGTTCCTGGGTGAAGCCTCCTCAGCTTGTGGCTCCGCCCCCCGGCCTACTCTGTCTCCCTCGGTAGGCCGGCCCAAGGGTCCACTATCTTCTCCAGCAGCATCAAACTGCAACATAGAGGGGGATCCATTCAAATGCAACTTCTCCTCTTGTGGAGTCTGGAATGGCTGTCCTCCTGAGAGTCTATTTAGGAACTCTCCACTGTGAGCTTGGGGGACCGTCCATTTAAGTTTTCAAAGAGTATAGAGGCGTAGGGAGGAAGTCTATCTTTTGTTGTTTTTCCAGCCCCAGTTAGTAAAAGTAGGCTAGGCCAGCCAGTGGGACCTGACCAGGATCAGGAAAGATTTTTTTTTTCCCAGTCCACAACCTGACTGATTGAGATTCCCTCTGGGTCTATTTTCAGGGATTTTTTAGATTTTTATTAGAAGCTTCATTGGACACCTAGGCCTATCTTGCACACAGGAAGTGGGGAACATTGGGTGTTGGCCGCCCAGAGATAGGGAAGATACACCCCTGAATTGGTGGTGACCTGATGCGAGGAGTGGACTCCACTGTTTAGATTCTGTTCCTTTTGATGGAAACAACACTTTGAGTTAGAAGATGCAGGAGGAAGTTTGGCTGCCCCTTCCTTCTTGCTTAAAGAAAAATAACTTTTTGTTTTCAAGATGATCTCATAATCAAGGATCCAGAGAGAGGGAGTACTGTTGCATGTCCCCATCGTGGCAGCCATGCAACCACGCCTACTCACCTCCGGCACCCGGCTCCCGGACCAAGCCCATCTTCCCAGGCGGCAGTGGATAGCCGCTTGCGCTCCAGCACCCCCGCTGCCTCCTCGGCCTCTCTCTGTCCATCTGCGGGCTCCACTGGCTCTCCCTGTTCGTCCATGGACTCCTCCAGTTCCCAGCGTGTCTCCCCCGTGTGTCGCGGGGAGACGCCGCCATCCAGTGCCTTGCTTCCTCATAGGTGTGCGCACGTGCCTCTTCCTCTTTTAAAGGAGCTCAGTGGGAATCCAACCCGCGTCCCGGAAGATAACATCATTGGGCCCTGCTACTTAAGGCATGGCCCGCCACTCATTCCTTGCCTTGGCAACAGGTCTCCACGCTTGTCGTGTGCTCATTGCTCATTTTGTTCCTGACTTCATTCCTGGTTTCTGTTTCTGACTTCGTTCCTGGTCCCAGTTCCTGATTCCGTTCCTGGATACTCCCTAGCCTTGCTTGGACTGACTTCTGACTATGATCCCTGCTAGTTTTGGACCATGCTCAGGACTGATTACAGGCTTTGACCCTTGCTTCATTGTACCTTGCTCAGGACTGATTACCGGCTTTGACCCTTGCTTCAATGGACCGCGCTCAGGACTGATTACCAGCTTTGACCCTTGCTTCATTGGACCTTACTCAGGACTTATTACTGGCTTTGACCCTTGCTACATTTGGACCACGCTCAGGACTGATTACTGGCTTTGACCCTTGCTTTGTTGGAACTCTGCACCTTGCCTAGCTCTTTCACCTGCCCCGACTCCAGCCTGTTCCCGATTATGCCTTCGGTATCTCCCTGGGCTTGGCCTTCTCAGGCTTCGGCCTTCTGCTGCCTGGGCATCACCTGTTCTTGTTGCTGGCCCATCCTTGGCATCCGGGCCTCTGGATCACTGCCTCATCCGGACCTGCTTCAGTCCCTCCAATACCTCTGCTGGTCCCTGGCTACTTGCTACAACATCCACTGGGATGTTGATAGAGGTCCACCTGGGACCAGCCGGCCCCGGCCCCAGCACCATGAGTAAAGGGACTCTACATCACTTGGGAACACCTATCTGGTGCTTCACCATCCTGGGGAGAGAAAGGGAGGATTAAGTTTCTGTGTCATAGACTTTAGGTCAGTGTATCAGTTTGGAAGGGGTATTGCCCAGCTTAAAAGATCCTGCCCATCTGGGAGCTCCACTTAACTTAATCCAAGAGAGTGGAAGTTTCCCTGTCCCCGACATAAGTGAGTTCTGCACAGATAGAGGAAAGAAACTGTAAAGGAATTGAGAAGAGAATTCCGTGGTGCTGCAGGTTGATTTTTGTGACATTTATCACCAGTTTAACAGTAAGACTTTTACTTTGGACACTAACAAAGTGACTGCGGAGTATTTCTTTTTGCACTCACTGTACCCACATCAAGCCAAACATCCTCCCCAGGGGAAACAACATAAATGTGTGAAATAAACACCTGTCACAGCAGGACCTGAAAGGACAACTTTCTTCCTCCAGTCCAATGAATTCACACCTAATGAAGTGGGGGAGACAGAACAGCTAGCCAGGGAGAGGTTCCAGCCCCAATGGCCGCTCTGTTGGAGGCCTCTGGCCCCATCCCCGCCCTGCCATGGACCGCCCCGCCTTCGGACCACCCCTTTAGTAAAGCCGTGAGACTTACACGTGTCCCTGGCCTTTATGCACGTCACCAGGCCTTTTTAAAACAGGCCCGGCCTGTGTAACCCTTTTCAAATCTGGCCCATATTGACTAATGATGAATAGTCAGTTCTTAATAAGGAATTGCCAATTGTACCTACACAGCTTACTATGCATTTCAGACTAGAGTTGAACTTTTTAAATTTACTAGAAAACTTTAAATTATGGACTTTTTTTCTAATAATAGAGGTGATAATCTTGATCATTCAATTGTTAACACTTCCAGTAAATGGAACCCTTCAGGTGCTACAAATCCAATCATACATACGTATGAAACCTTGGTCTTACACGATTTGGAGTACATAAGAACATGCCATACTGGGTCAGACGAAGGGTCCATCAAGCCCAGCATCCTGTTTTCAACAGTGGCCAATTCAGGCCATAGGAACCTGGCAAGTACCCAAAAACTAAGTCTATTCCATGTTACCATTGCTAGTAATAGCGGTGGTTATTATCTAGGTCAACTTAATTAATACCAGGTAATGGACTTCTCCTCCAAGAACTTATCCAATCCTTTTTTAAACACAGCTATACTAACTGCACTAAAAATGTTTTGTTTCACTAAAGTAGAATATAGAGAAGTACTTAATTTCATTTTATGTAAAGTTTCTTTAGTTTAATACACAAAGTACTTCATTTTATTTTATTCTACTCTAGTGAAAAAAAAGAAGTTTAGTTTAACACAGGAACTGCAAACTTGAGCACAGTGAATGGGGGGGGGGGGGGAAGAGGGATGTGAAGGGGGAGACAGCCCCTGCATTCAGCAGCTCTGAATTTCTGAAAAGATCTGTCCTTCAGAGACCAGGGAGTGGGACTGCTTGGCCCTTCACTTCCCCCTTTCCCTTCCCTTTGTCAAGCTACCAACCGTTTCCATTTCCCATCCCCCATATAATAAACCATCACCTCAGTGGGAACCTTGGTAACATCAATAAATAAGAGGGCAGCCAATAGGAATACATATTCATTCCTAACTGACCTTAACTGACCTGAAATGTGTCAAATTGTATCATTTTCTGTTAGTGTACACTAACAATGGGTAGTGCGCACTAACTCCCGTTAGTGTGCACTAAGACGATTAACGATTTTTTTACCATAAATCGGTGGAATTTCTATTGTATCGCACTCTTTAACGATTAATGACAATATTAAAAATATCAGACGATAATTTAAATCATTAAAAAACGATTCACATCCCTACAGAAAAGCAAAATGTCAAGCGGAAGAAAGGATTGCCCAAGAGATAAAGAGAGTTGACAAAACATTTTTCAGATATATAAGAGAAAGAAGGAAAGCCCAAAATGGTATAGTGAAATTGAAAGGTGATGAAGAGCAATATGTCGAGACAAATAAGGAAATGGCAGAAATATTAAACAAATACTTCTGTTTGATGTTCACTAAAGAAGACCCTGGAAAAGGACCATTGCTGGTTGACAAGACTATAGAAGGAAATGGGCTAGACCCAACTCCTTTTACAGTACAGTATGCATGGGAAGAACTTGGAAAACTGAATGTGGACAGGTCAATGGGGTCAGATGAGGTTCATCCTAGGATACTCTGAGAAGTCAGAGATGTTCTGGCAGGTCTGCTGTGTGACCTGTTCAATAGATGCCTGGAGACGAGAGTGGTGCCATGAGATTGGAGAAGAGCGGTTGTGGTCCCACTTCATAAGAGTGGTTGCAGAAAGGAGGCTGGAAAATACAGGCCGGTTAGCCTCACCTTGGTGGTGGGAAAATTAATAGAGATGCTTCTGGAAGAAAGGTTACTGAACTATCTATAATCCAGTAAGTAACAATCTACAATCCAAGGCAACATGGATTCACCAGAGGAAGGTCCTGTCAGAAACTCTGATTGATTTTTTTATTGGGTGATTAGAGATTTGGATCAAGGAAGAGCACTCAATGTTGTTGCGTCCGTCGGTCGCTCACGGTTGTGACCACTCTGCCTCACCGCTCTTTTATCTTTCTCCTCCTCCTACGGAAGGATGGCTGCCTCTGCTGCTGTTTACAGATCTCCTCGGCGTCTCTGAGCCAGCATGGGCGTCCCATCCGCCATGCTCTTCCTGAGGCCTTCTAGGGCACGCGCGTGCACGCTGCCAACGTTGTTAAGCATGTCATGGCAGGAACCTCAGGGGTGGCCCCACCACATGACGTCAGTACCTCCAGGTATTTAAACGTCCGCTCCACTCCAATACAACGAGTTAGCAAGGACTTCAGTTTTGCTACTCTGACCACTTCTAAGCTGCTTGCTTGGATTTCTCACTAGCCTCTGGGGTATTTTCGCATCCAACTGAAGCTCTGGGTACCCGCTCCTCGGGAGTCCCTCGCTTCTACTTGTCCTCCAGGGTTATTCAGCCTAACCATCAGGACACCCGCCCCTCGGGGGTCTTGTCTGCTTTATTCCAGGTACCCTCGGTGCTCCTACGTACTCGCTCCTTGAGGGCCTATCCTGCTCTGTGTATCCTGCACCTCGGACCTCAGGTCCTTCTCTTCACTTGACTACTGAAGGAAGCTATCATCGCCACTACCCTGAGAGGACTACTACACTCCAAGCTCTCCTCGCTCCACCCTTCAGGTTCACGGCCTATCCCACGCTGCGGAAAACTACTGAAGCTTCACTACATCTGGGTGAGAACATCTACGAAATCTCTACTGAGACTATCTGGAGTCTTACTGTGATATCGCTGGACTACAGCACTGTCCGTTCCTCGGACAAGTATCATCTTCATCACAGCAGTATAATAAAGCTTCCTTTCCTCTGTGTCCACTTGCTATTGAATTTATACAGTGATCAATGAGGGCCCCGACTTTTACAGTCTGGGGAAACAAGTATTGGGGTAACTTGCTTATGCATTGGATACTACCCTTAATCAATAAGCCTTGATACTGTTGATGGAACTCAAAATTGCTTTCTGTTTCAATGGCAAGGCATAACGGGGATTGGATTTAAACAGCAACCAATGAGGGCCCCGAGTTTTATGGTGTGGGAAACTGATAAGCATGCGATAACCTACAAGGTGCAGCAGATATTACCATGAGCTTACTGGGCAGACTGGATGGATCATTTGGTCCTTTTCTGCCCTCATTTCTATGTTTTAATGACGCGCTAAAATTACAGGAAGTTTTGAATCATTGAATTGCAAGAAAGGAAAAACAGCAGAAATGTAAAGTTCCAGATTCTACTCTTACAAGCTCAGTATTGTGGTACCTATAATATAGCCTGAGAGTCATTATGAACATTCTGATAAACTAAAAAAAAAAATTCACTACTTTACCTAGAATTGCCTGCAAATTGCCTATGGATTATTAAAGTAATTTGTAGGAATGCAAATTAATGTGAAATGAATGGATAAAATGTAACAAGCGAGACCATTTTTGTTTCATTTATGGACCTCTAAAATGAATAGAGGGTACCCACAAATGTAAGTGAACATTTTTGTTTCATTCGTTTATGTTTCACATTCAAGTTTATGGCCCATTGAGACTGGTAACTATAGCAAGGAATCAATGTTTGTGTGAGTTAATTGCATGGCTAATAGGGGTGTGCATTCGTTTTGAACGCATATGTAAAACGCAACTTTTTTTTTTTTAACTTAAAAAAGTGATGAGGCGCAACGATCGCAATTTCCAACTTATTCATCATAGCTATGTTGAATAAGTTGGAAATCGCGATCGTTGATCCTAAATAAACACTTAAACCCTCCACCTTCCTGACCCCCCAAGACTTACCAAAACTCCCTGGTGGTCCAACGGGGGGTCCGGGAGTGGAGGCGCAGTGGACCACGTGACATCCGCGTCACGTCGGAGTGACGCCGACGTCACGTGGTCCACCGCGCCTCTGCTCCGGGACCCCCCGCTGGACCCAACCGGAACTTTTGGCCAGCTTGGGGGGGCCTCCTGACCCCCCCAAGCTGGCCAAAAGTTCCGGTTGGGTCCAACGGGAGTCCCGGAGCGGAGGCGCGGTGAATCACGTGATGTCCGCGTCACTCCGACGTGACGCCGACGTCACGTGCTCCTCGCAAAGGAATACAGGAATGGCTTCCTGACTCCCCGCTGGACCACCAGGGAGTTTTGGTAAGTCTTGGGGGGGGATTAAGGAGGGTGAGGGGTTTAAATTTTTATTTAGGGAACCAGTGCACGTATGGACATAGCCTCAACTTATGGAATTCCACATATGTCCATATTGACCGAAATTGACCCTCACCTTCGACTTATGGACCTATGGACATAAACTTTTTGTCTGCACATCCCTAATGGCTAGAGCCGAGACAGGAGAAGCATGGCAACATCAGGAAACATTTCTTCATGGAGAGGGTGGTTGATGCCTGGAATGCCCTTCCAAAAGAGGTGGTGAGGGTGAAAACAGTAAATGAATTTTAAAAGGCGTGGGTAAACATTGTGGATCCCTAAAGGCTTGAGGTTGGATTTGAAGAAAATGGCAAACCTATGTTAACTCTAGGTGTTAGGGATGTGCATTGGGTGCCGATTGCGCTTTCAGGTTCGTGTGGCCGCGGGAACATTTCGTTTTCCCGCGGATCGTCATCTTTTTTTTGGTAAAAAAATCATTTTTCGGCTTAGTGTGCGCTAACTCCCGTTAGCGCGCACTAACAAAAAGTAACAAAAAATTGCTCCACTCAATCTGTTAACTCTGGGGCTCATTCACTAAGCTGTATTAGTCCATTTATCATGCAAAAATTGCAAGCACTAACAAAAAGTAACAAAAAATAACAAAAATAAACGGGTTTTTGTAAGTGTGCGCTAATGGGAGTTAGCGCGCACTAACCCGGAAAATGATTTTCATGAAAAATCGGGGGAAAAAGTGATCATTTTATGTTTTAGCCGATATATAATGAATTAAGAAATATCGTATGATATTTCAATTTGTATAAAAATGATTCACATCGCTACTAGGTGTAAGAACATAAGAACATAAGAACATATCTGCATAGGAGTAATCTGTATAAAATGGCGGCTACTATCCTTAACAGAATTCATGGGCGTAACCTGCATAGAGTAGCAGTTACTACTATTAACAGAATTTATGGGGGTAACCTGCATATAGCATGGCAGTTGCTACTTTTAACAAAACACATCAGGGCAACCTGCATGATGTGGCAGTAATTAACTTTAACAAAAAACATGGGGTAACCTGCATGACTTGGCAGTTACTACCAAAAGCCACATGCTGGGCAGATTGGATGAACCATTTGGTCTTTATCTGCCGTCATTGGTATGCTGCTATGTATGTTATATTAGCTGGGAGGTTCAAGAAGGAATTGAAAACTTGGGTTATTAAAATGGCCATTGATATCATTTAAGAAATAGAAGTAGAGAGTCAGTAGTAGTGATAAGATTAAGTTGCATCAGTGTAAATATGTTCTAGATATGCTGTTATATAATCTATTTAAGAAAGAGAAGCAGAGACACAGAGTCTATGATGAGTTTATCATTGTTGAATTTGTTTCATGTTTGATTTTATGTTTATTTGATGTATGATTTTATTTTGTATTTTAAGCTTATTTTATGTATGTTATTTAGGAAATTACTATGATTATATTTTAGAATGTCGGTATATAAATAAATAAGCAAACAAATAAATAAGCCAATTAAAGAGAAGCCATTTAGTTTTTAACTGACCTAAAGCTGGCAACTGCATCAAGTGATGCTGACATCCTTCCATTGAAACATCTGAGCATGTGCAAAGAAATTACATTTTCTCTTTAGGATTTCACAGAGAAGGGTTGTCTTTTCAGGAGCCGTTGTAGAATGAAAGAAATGGTTTAAAAAAAGGAGAGAACATTTTGGCATTGACAAAAGGTTTTTTCTTATCTTCTTCTTCAATCATAGTGCTCTCTCTGAGGGAAAGATAGGTGATGTGGTAGTATTGTCTATTAATTGGAGTAGGGCAAAGGGTACATAGGAAAACAATTCCAGTTAAAAAATCAGCAGTGAAATGTTTCCTCTTACTGTGCTGTACACTGCTTGACTGGAAATGAGAGAACAGAAAAGCAGTTTTGCCAGTTTTTTCTTTGTCAGCTCTTTTGTGCGTGCAAAAGGAATTAAAAGCAATGCACACTTACAACACTGTGTAATGACTGTATGTGAAAGAGGCATTTTTGTACACACTGTGAGGGATAGCCCTGGAAAGATAGAAATTGTTTGCTCCACTCAATCTGATAACTCAATGTAAACCGGTACGATAAGACACCAGTCTTGAGTATCGGTATATCAAAATTATTTAAATAAATAAATAAATAAAACTCTGGGGCTCATTCACTAAGCTGTATTAGTCCATTTATCATGCAAAAATTGCTGTTTTTCACACAGTAAATGTCCTAAAATGGGGATAATGTGAAATATTTGAAATATCTCATGATATTCTAGCCCATATCTAACTTACCCTGGGTTAATGTCCTGAGGCTTCTGGGGTGCAATCTTAGGCCTAGATTTATCAAAATGTGAAAAATATTGCATGCGATAGGAAAAGGGGCATGTTTTATGGTAATAGGAAGTTTATCGCAAAGTGCACTAATACCTATGCAAAATGCTAACCTTTTCATGCATTTCAGAATTGTTGTATTTCCTGCATAGACCATTTTTAGTGGTTTTGAAAATCTTTGAGAGAGAGAGAGAGAGAGCCAGAATGTCCTCAAACTAGATAGGTATTTATATCTCTATGGGAAGCCCACCTAGTAACTCGAGGTGAGGTTTAGGTATTAGTGTAGGGGTTAGGGGCCACTTTGACATTCAAAGTGAGACGTACGAACAGAACAGTGCTCTCTTGTGAAGGTTTGATGACCTTCAGAGAGAGGAAACTCACCCAAAGATGAGATTTGTGCAATGTTCTCTCAAACTAGCTTGATGGGATGGTGTTCTGTAGGGATGTGAATCGGGCTTCGGACAATTGAAAATATCGGACGATATTTTCAAAATTGTCAGAAATCTGGGGCTCCACCAAAACGATAGGAAAACCCCACGATATTGATCATGGGGGTTCTCTTATCGTTTTGGGGGAGGGTGGGAAAAACGGCACACAAAAATAACCCATAAACCCACCCCGACCCTTTAAAACCAATACCTTAGCTTCCCCCACCCTCCCGACCCCCCCAAAAACTTTTTACAGGTACCTGGTGGTCCAGTGGGGGTCCCTGGAGCGATCTCCCGCTCTCAGGCCATCGGCTGCGACTAATCAAAATGGCGCAGATGGCCCTTTGCCCTTACCATGTGACAGGGTATCCGTGCCATTGGCCGGACCCTGTCACATGGTAGGAGCACTGGATGGCTGGCTCCTACCATGTCACAGGGCTACCGGTGCCATTGGTCAGCCCCTGTCACATGGTAAGAGCACAAGATGGCGCCGGCCATCCAGTGCTCCTACCATGTGACAGGGTCCGGCCAATGGCACGGATACCCTGTCACATGGTAAGGGCAAAGGGCCATTGGCGCCATTTTGATTAGTGGCAGCTGACGGCCCGGGAGCGGGAGGATAACCCGGAGCGGGAGATCACTCCCGGGACCCCCACTGGACCACCAGGTACCTGTAAAAAGTTTTTGGGGGTGTCGGGAGGGTGGGGGAAGCTAAGGGGTTAGTTTTAAAGGGTCAGGTGGGTTTAGGGGTTATTTTTGTGTGCCGTTTTTCCCGCCCTCCCCCAAAATGATAAGGGAACCCCCACGATCAATATCGTAGGGTTTTCCTATCATTTTGGGGGAGCCCCCGATTTCTGGCGATTTTGAAAATATCGACGATATTTTCAATCGTCCGAAGCCCGATTCACATCCCTACAAGAAAGAGTATCACCCCAGAGGGTAATGTAAGCACAAACAGTACCCTGTCAGCTGCTACCTACCTCAGTATGCCACAGCCACATTGTCTCCATAGATCCATCTCTCCTGATGCAGGCCATAGCTAGAACAGGGGGCAGCAGAAACCCTGGCCCTATGCCAATGAAGGAGACTCCACCAGGAATGTTTGTGACATACTATCTGACAGATTCCATCGAGGACATGAAAACATACCCACTGACATATTGGACATACAAGTCCATGTCTGGCCAGATCTGGGCAAGATGGCTAGGTACTATTTTTTTGCCTACAATTTTGCATTCCCAGTGAAGGTTTCTTCTCAATGTAAGGGGATATCATGAGCCCTCATCATACAAGGCTGGTGCCAGAGTTGATGAAAAAGTTGGTTTTCTTAAAAATGTGCCTGCCTTTGCTGGATTTCCTAGAATTTTCATGTTAATAGCAGGATGACTGAAAGCAAGTTCAGCATCTTGCTGCCACTCTGCATAACTGCCATGACCTTGATGAAGCAACCTGGGGGTCTTGCAGCAAATCTGTTTAGCTGCCATGCTCCTGACACCACCTTCAGGAACTTAATGCCTCTTTGCCTTGCTGCCATGCTCCTGATGCTAAACCTTGAGGGTCTAGAGGCCATTCTTCCTAGCTGCCATGCATTTCATTCTATAACTTGAAGGTCTTGCTTACATTCTTTCTTCCTGCCATACCCCTGATGCTATATATTTGGGGTCCTGCTGCCACTATGCCTTACTGCCATGCCTCTGTCTTTACACCCTGGGGGTCTTGCTGTCCAATGCCTTGCTGCCATGTCACTAACACTACACCCTGGAGTTCTAGCTGCTGACCTTCCTTGCTGCTAAATCCCTGACACTATATATATTTGGGTCTTGCTTCCACTTTTCTTAACTGCCATGACGTTGATAGTACACTTTGGGGGATCTTGCTACCAATCTACCTTGCTGCTATGCCTCAGATGCTACACTCTGGGTGTCTTACTACCACTCTGCCCTGCTGCCTTGCTCCTGATGCAACACCTTGGGCTCTTGCTTCCACTCTGCCTTGCTGTCATGACCCTGATAATATACCTTAGAGGTTTTAATGCCTTTGTTTTGTTTGCTGCTTGTATCTCTGCCTATTTCTCCTACATGCTTCTTTCTCAGTTGTACTGGAGGGTACTTCAAAATAAAATATAAAGGAGTGCCCATTGTAGCCTCTAAAATATGTCCCTGCTCCTTTCAAACATACAGTATTTGGCTTCAGCTGACCTGAGTGACTTCAGTATGACAGAGATTTCACCAGACCTTTGCCTTCTGGTGATGTCACAGTAGTGGTTAGGTGTGTTGTAGAGGAGCACTGCTCCCCATGGGGAAGGGTAAAGTAGTGGGATGAAAACCCTGCACCCATGTGAGCAGGAGGACTAGATAAGGAATTGATTAAGCAGGAGACTGAAGAGGATTCTAAGCTCTGGGGTCCTAGTAGTGTCTACAACCATCTCCCACAGAGGAGCTTCATAGGGCCTGTCTCTCCCAGAGAAGGTCTGAAGAGCTTTGAGTGGAGAAGGAGAATACCAGAGTGGAAGAGCCTGGAAAATTCTGGAGAGAGGTTTTGGTGGACTAGTGAACAGGGAGTTGCAAGAGGAAGGGCAGCTAGCTAGGGAAATTTCACCAGAGACTTATATAGCTACAATCAGCCTCAGACACCGGAAAGAGAGAGAAAGAGAAAAAGAGGCGAGGGAGGAATTATGAGTGGAGGAAGTTATTTATCTTAAACTTCTTTCCCACCTGTAGATCCAGAATGGGTTTTCCATCTTGCCAGTGTGTTCTGTAGAAGGTACTGACATCATCAAGAAGGGCCTTTTCTCTCCATAAAATTCAGCTGGCTACAGCATGTAAACAAAGGGGCACGCCTCTAGGAGATATTTTGTTGTGAGACTTTTTACACAACATAGCAAGTGTTTGTGAGTATCCACCTCTGTCAGCCATGTTGTTCTGTCTCAGTTTCTGGTGATGGAGAAAAAGAAGAAGGGAATCATATGGACTCTCCCATATGAGTCCATTGAGTCCCCCTTCAATGACTTACCTGACCAATGAAGCTTATATGTTGGGCCCTAATACAGTTGTTTTGTCAGGGTCTGCTCAGCTTGGCAGTAATCATGCTGCTTTAGAAGGGACTGCTATCTATCAGCCCTGATGTATGTAGGCCCCACAGTATTGTCTCTGTTCCACTGACCAGATCTATGGGTCTTAGTTTTCTGGCTAATTCTGTGAGAGCTGGTCCTGGTGATGGGATTGATCCTATCCATTTGGGTTCAAGAAGGGTTGAGGATGGGGTGCAAGCTGTTAATGCTCATATTTCCCTTCTTGAGAGTACTTCCTCAATCACATTAGAGATGTTGTGGAATGCTGTTAAAGACTGGAGACATCTTTGTCAAAATAGACAGTTATATTGGTTATAAAGACCTACAAGGGCACATTGATTCTCATAAAGAGATTCTGTAAACTCATACTGACAAAATAGCTGGTCTTGAGGAACAATGTGAGATGCTCCATGACTGTGAGCTATCTTTGATCAAAGATAAGGATTATTTACATCAAAGACTTGAGAATTTTGAAAATCATGTTAGAATGATGAATTTGCATATTTTAAATTTTCCCAAAGCTGCTATGGTTTCCCTTCGGGATGTGCTTAGGAAGTTCTATATTGATCTATTCAAATTTTCTTCTGAATCAAACCCCCAAGTGGTTAAGCTGTTTTACCTTTTTACCAGGGGGAATGAAGGTCAAACAACTTGTATCCCTGAGAGGACTGCACCTTCTTTTCTAAGGATCCAACTGAGCCCTCACAGGAGACCCAGATGGTTGTGGAATCCAGGGCTGCTCTCTTGCTTTCTTTATTTTGCAGATGTGGCTATTGAGAGGAAACTGATGTACATGTACACTAGTTGATGGGAGAGTCGAGATAATGTGATTCCAGGATTTGGGATGCACAATAGCAATGTGATCAACATATTTATTAAGGAGTAGGAATGAGGAGTACGGATGTGCAGAGGCAATTTTTTGTCTTTTTACTTTGTTTATTCATTTTGTAGCTCACCTAATTTTGTTTTATGAGTTTCAAATGAAAACAAAAATGTTTGTTTCACTCATTTCATTTGTTTACTATTAAAGTTAAAGGAGAGCAATGAAACCTATTTTGACCTTCAGAATTGGGGTTTCCTAATTAACTGTAAAGAAACCAGTGGGTAGATAGCATCATAAGGGAGAAGAGAACTCAAAGGCACCAAGACTGTGGCTTCCAGTGCAACTTTGACAGAAACTATGCTAGAGCACATCAAGAACAGGTAAGTGCATATCCTGCTCCCAGCAGGGATTTCTATTGTTCAGAGGGGGCATGGGGTTGAGTTTGGGGAGGTGGCAGATGCAGAGTGCCATATTTTTATACTATGGGATGGGGGGGGGGGGAGTTTGAGAGGGGCCAACAGAAGCACAACTTTATAATTGTGCTAGTTCCTGGGAAGGGGCTTCGGGGTACCACTGTGGACCATGGCATATTTTTTATTAAATTTAACAGGAGATTAGGAGTACAGAGTATATGGTTTATGGTTTATTTGGTTTTCTATACCGTCATATCAGTCGTAACCTTCATAACGGTTTACAAATATTTAGCAAGGAAAGTACAGTAATGTTATAGGAGAGTACAATAATGATATAGTAAGGCATGATCACAGATATAGTATATATCAAAGGTAGATTATTGGAAATAGCAGTCAAATAGCAGTTAAATAGTTAAATAGGAGTTAAATAGCAGTTAAATAGCAGTTAAAATCTAAAATATTGTTGGCTAATATATATAATTATCAGAAGACAGTAACAAATTGTGGGAGCATAATTCAATAGCATATCTATGGGATAAGCAAAGCAAATGCCAAGGGTTGGTCACTGGTTTTCAAATCAGTGGGAGCTTTCTTGGTGGATTATAAATATTTAGCAAGGAAAGTGCAGTAATGCTATAGGAAAGTGCAATAATGGTATAGTAAAGGAATGATAACAGCTATAATATATGTCAGAGGTTGGTAATAGCATTTAAAATCTAAAATATTGTTAACTAGAATATATAATTTCAGAAGACAATGACAAATTGTGGGACTGCAGTTAGATAGTATTTAGATAGGATACCTATGAGATAAACAAAATGAATGCAAAAGATAGATTACTGCCTTTCTAATACCGTCAACGTGTCCAATATCGTCAGCTTATCTGATACCATCTTTGTAGGCTTGTCGGAATAGCCAAGTTTTGAGAAGTTTTTTGAAGAGTTCTATGTCATTTTGAAGCCTTATGTTTTCTAGAAGTGAGTTCCATAGGTATGGGCCGGCTATTGAGGTTGCTCTTTCTCTGACTGTTGTGAGGTTTGCTGAGGAGTTTGTAGGAATTTCTAGTAGGGATTTATTTGCTGATCTTGTGTTTCATTGGGGATGGTGCTTTTGGAATAATGTCTTTAGGCAGTTGGATTCGTTGTTATGTATGGTTTTGTGGATTATTGAGAACATTTTGTGTTCAATTTGTTTATCAATGGGTAGCCAGTGCAGATCTTTTAGTAATGGGGTGATGTGTTCTGATCTTTTGTGTCCAGTGAGAATTCTGGCTGTGGCATTCTGAAGGATTTGGAGAGGTTGTGTGGTTGTTTTGGGAAGTCCTAAGAATAGTGAGTTGCAGTAGTCAAAGCATGAGAAAATTAGGGATTGCAGTATTGTTCTGAATTCTGGTGGGTTTAGGAGTGGTTTGAGTTGTTTAAGTATTGTGAGTTTATAGAAGCCCTCTTTGGCTTTCAAGGCGATGTGTTTCTTGAAGTTCAGTTCAGGGTCGAGCCATATACCTAGGTCTTTTACGTATTCTCGAAGTTTGATCATTATGTTGTTGGTTAGAATTATGTTGTTGGGGGGTTTGTTGAGCTTTTTCTTTTGAGTAGAATGTATTCGGTCTTGTCTATGTTGAGGCAGAGTTTCATTTGATTTAAGGTATTTTTTATGTTGGTAAGATATGTGGCTGAAAGGTTGAGGGCATTATCAATTGTGCTTGTTACAGGGACGATAAGTTGGATGTCATCTACGTACATGTAATAGGTGATGCCGAGATTTCATAATAGTTGGCATAATGGTAGGATGTAGATGTTGAACAGGGTAGCAGATACAGTGGATCACTGTGGTACTCCAGTTTCTAGGGGAATTGCTTCTGAGAGGGAATTGTTAATGTCTACCTGGAATGATCTGTTTTGAAGGAAAGAAGAGAATCATGCTAGTGCATTTCCTGTTATACCTATTTCAGTTAGTCATTGAATTAGGATTTTGTGGTCGATGGTGTCGAATGCTGCGGATAGATCTAGTAAGATGAGAATGTATTTTTGGCCGTTGTTGAACCCTTTTATAACAGTGTTTGATAGGTTGATGAGTAGAGTTTCAGTGATATGTTTTCTTCAGAAGGCATGTTGTGTGGGATACAGGATGTTGTTTAGTTCCAGATGCTTGTCCAGTTGTTTCAGTACAACCTTTTATGTTAGTTTGGCAAGTAAGGGTAAGTTAGATATGGGTCGGTAGTTATTTAGGTCATTGAGGTCGAGGTTTATTTTTTTCAGGATGGGCTTGATTTCTGCCTTTTTGAGAGAGTCCGGCAGATCTACATCTTCAAGGGATTTATTGATGATTAATGTTATTGTTGGTGAGATGAATTGAGATATCTCTTTTAGCGTACTGGTAGGAATTGTATCAAGCTCATGACGTACTGGGCTTATTTTTCTGATGAGGTTTTCAATTTCAGTGGATGATATGGGATCGAAGGAAGACCATGGTGTTGAGTCAGTGTTGGCTGGCTGTATAATTTGGTTCGTGGTTTTGCTTAGGTTCTCAGAGATTTTTTTGATTTTGTTTTGAAATAAATTTGCCAGATCATTGCTTAGGTTTTTGTTTGTGTTAGAGTTTGTGTTGATGTTTTCTGAGGTGTGGTTTTTTACAGTGTTAAATAGAGTTTTTGGATTGTTTGGGCAATTTTGACAAGGTATTATAGAAAGTTTGTGGGGAAGACTGAAAATTGGGCTAAAGGCCTTTTAATACTTCTTCTTTTATTTTAAATTCACAGTGGTACTTACCTGAATATCTTTTGAAGATATACGGATAAGTAGAGTTATTCAGATTCACAAGGCCAGATAACTTTAGACTTACTCTGAAGCAGGTCTAAAGTTATCTGGCTAATTCATCCAGACATAATTGAAATTTGTCTATGACAGCCAGACAACTAAATCCCTCCCAAAATGCCTCTTTTTTATTCAGATAAATTAGAGCCAGGTAATTGTGAAAGCTTTGATCTATCCTTTGTTAGACTATTGTAATGCACTAATGGTAGATCTAACAAAGAAAAATGTATACCCGTTAGAAGTAGTCCAAAATATGTCTGCTTGATTCATCTACTGTTATCCCTGAAGTATGAGTGCTATACCACTGCTACAACAATTACATTGATTGCCTGTAGAGAAACGAACCAAGATCTTGTTACAAATGTTTAAGGTGATTCATGGAGCAGAAGCAAAATATTTACAGAAGAAGATCAAGCGCTACACCCTAAGTCACAATTTGTGCTCTCAAAATATTTTATGTGTGGTTCCCCCCCCCCCCAATAAAGGAAGTGAGAATGATGGTTCACAGGGAAAGAATGTTTGTAACTCGGGGGACCTGAGTTGTGGAATTCCATGCCACAGGAGATAAGATTAGAATCAAATTACTTAACTTTTAGAAAGAAAATAAGACATGGTTATTTGATTTAGTAGATTATGGGCCTGATTCATCAAGGCATTTTCCCATAGATACAGAATGAGAGAAATGCCTTAGCTAATCAGGCTCTAAGACTGTTAGCGATTTCTGCCCATTTGTGAGGAAAACTGTTTTAAATTAGATTTTATGTTATTTTAATGTTTTTAGGATATAGTATTTGGTTTTATTGCTTTGATTTTATAATTTTTGTACACCACTTTGGTCAGAATTGTCCTCTTCAGCAGGCTAAGGATAAATAAATAAATAAATCTATATAAATAAAAATGTAAATGTTCATTTGTTCAAAATCTTAAATCTCCGAAAATTCTTCACCGATTGCTTTGAAATTTTGACACAACGTTGCATTCCAATACGCGCATGTTTTTATATATCTATATTATATAGATGTCACACCTGTGACAGGTAAAAACATGTTTTTTTTTGAAAAACAGTGCCATCTGTTGGACGTAAAAGCAACACACACTATCTACAATATAAATGGGCTCTGACCGATGGCCCACAAATGCGCAGTAGAGAGCAGCTCTACCGCGCATGTGTGGACCATAGAGCTCTGCACTATGTGCTGGGTGTCACAGAGGGGAGGAGGAAAGGGAAGACGAGTCACCACTCCAAGAAACAGCTCAGCCCGTTCCTCCGCTGCTGGGGAAGGGGGGGGGGAGTAGGGACTGCCAGACAGTTACACACAGGAGGAGGAAAGGGTAGAAGAGTCGCCGAGCCAGTCCGTACACTGCCGGGGAAGGGGGGAGGGAATTGGGACGGCCGGAGCAGAGCAAATGTAGTAGAAAGTGGCTGTGAAGAGATCGCAAGCAGCTGCAGCCTGCAGCAGCCAAAGCGCAAAGAGCTGAACAGAGAACAGCTCGCCCTCCTCCCCTGCCCCCTGAGTCCCGCAGATAAAGAGAAGCCAAGTAAATATCCGGCAACTGCGGGGGGGGGGGGGAGGGGGAAGGCAGTGCTGTCAAGCTGCCCGTGGGTCTCAGCCACCACAGGAAGAGTTTACATGGGCATCGCTCCACCCCAACTCCCAGCAAAGCACCGTGACGAAAGTGAAAGCCAGAGCCCTGCTCCCACCTCCCTCTCAAGCCCCCGATCGGATTTATTAAAGGCACAGGTCTCCCAGAAAGAGCAAAGTAAGCTAGACAATGTGTCCCAAATCTGTTGCAGTGCCTGCCGCCTGCCCTTTGCGAGGGGGGGGATGGAATGTTTTCCTCACTCTCCTAGACACAACAGGCGTGGGAACTTTGCAAGCTCTTGCGAGTACAGAGCAAAGACTTAGATGGAGAGGGGACAAAAATATTGTCCGTTTTAACTGTGTGAGAGAGAAGTGTGTTACTATTAGGGGTGTGCATTCGTTTTGAACTTAAATGGAAAACGCAACTTTTTTTTTTTTTTGACTTAAAAAAAAGATGAGGCGTAAACGATCGGATTTCCAACTTATTCAACATAGCTATGTTGGATACGTTGGAAATCGTGATTGTTGATCTAAATACAAATTTAAACCCCTCACCCTCCTTAATCCACCCCCCAAGACTTACCAAAGCTGGCCAAAAGTTCCGTGAGGGTCCGGGAGCGACGCGTGGGGAATCACGTGACGCCGCGTCACTCTGACGTGGTGCCGACGTCACGTGATTCCTTTTGAGCCCAACGAGGGTTCCGGGAGCGAACCCGAGGGGAATCACTTGACGCCGACGTCACGTGCTCCTTGCAAAGGAGTTCAGGAATGGCGTCCTGACCCCGCTGGACCACCAGGGAGTTTTGGTAAGTCTTTGGGGGGGGGGGATTAAGGCGGGTGAGGGGTTTAAATTTTTATTTGCACATATGGACATAGACTCAACTTATGGAATTCTCCATAAGTCCATATTGACCACAAATGGGACCCCCATTCGACTTATGGACTTATGAACTTAAACTTTTGGTCTGCACATCCCTAGTTACTATGCGCTGAAGTCGAGTGTGAGTGCCAAAGAGAGAGGGAGACTATGTGAGGGATTGTGTATGTGCGTGTGAGGGATTGGGCATGCGTGTGTGAAGGACAGAGGGAGAGTGTATGTGCAAGAGAGAGAGAGAGAGGAAGCCTATGTAGGGGTCTGTATGAGAGAGAGATTCTCTACCCCCCCAGCTCTCCACTTATAGGTTAGAGGGGAAGGGGTTGAGTGTAGAGGGGAATGGGAGAGCAAAGGAATTGGGGCCTATAAGGATAGCGTGAAAGGGGTCTGAGCCTGTCCCTTCACCACTGGGGAAAAGGGGAGGAAGTTGGGATGGCAGGACCATTGCGCCTCGTGAGATCCCCCTCGGCCACCGCTGCAGCTCCTACCACCGCCGCCACCTTTGGCCTTTTGTGGTGCTGGGGGAGGGGGGGGAGCGGAGCAGAGCAAATACGTAGGAGGAGAGGGGAGAAAAATCTCGCCCGTTTTAATGGGCTTAATGGCTTGTACTAAATATTTTATGATTCCATTTCAATGTTTCCGATTGCATTGTTAAATTGAATTTTCATAGATTTCGATTTATTTTCATTTTGATGTAATTATTTCTTGTGACATTGCATTGGAATTGAGCTGTGTCGTTTACCATACCGTTCATTTAGGGCCGGATTTTAAATGCCCTGCTCGCGTAAATCCAGCCGGATTTATGCGCGCGGGGCCCTGGTGCGCAGGCATGCCGATTTTGCATTGGCCGCCGGCACGTGCAGAGCCCCGGGATGCGTGTAAGTCCCGGGACTTTGTAAAAGGGGCGTGTCGGGGCGTGTCGGGGCGTGTCCTAAATTGATGCGGAGTTGAGGGGGTGTGACATGGCATTGAGGGGGCGGGCCTGGGGGCGTGGCGCCGGCCCGGGGGCATGGTCGAGGCCTCCAGACCAGCCCCCGGATCAGGTGATGGCGCGCCAGCAGCCTGCTTGTGCGCGCAGATTTACGTCTGCTTTTAGCAGGCATAAATCATGCAACAAAGGTAAGGGGGGGGTTTAGATAGGGCCGGGGGGGTGGGTTAGGTAGGGGAAGGGAGGGGAAGGTGGGGGGAAGGGGAAGGAAAGTTCCCTCCGAGGCTGCTCCGAAATCGGAGCGGCCTCGGAGGGAACAGGCAGTGCGCGCTGGGCTCGGCGCACGCAGGTTGCACAAATGTGCACCCCCTTGTGCGCGCCGACCCCGGATTTTATAAGATACGCGCGGCTACGTGCATATCTTATAAAATCCAGCGTACTTTTGTTCGTGCCTGGTGCGCAAACAAAAGTACGTGCTCGCGAAAAATTATAAAATCCACCCCTTAGTGAGTATAATTTATTTTTTTTCTTTTTTCATTCTTTTTCATTTCTACAATTATGTGGTTTACATCTAGACACGGATTGCTTCTCACATGGACAATTATATGTTGCATGTTCTAGAGTCAGCAAACCAGACAATCTCTTTATCTGCACAGACAATGGAACAACAAAAAATATTGTATACCCAAAAGCATTGTGAAATTAAACATATTAGAAACGTGCACTTTCTCTTTTCTTTCTTTTCCATTTAATCAGACTGAGCCACAGCAATGTGTGGCCGGGTACAGCTAGTAGATTAATAAAATAAATAAATAATCACTTATCTGGCTATAATTTGGCCAGATAAGTGGCTGAATATTCTAAATTTGCCATTTAGATGTATAATTGTTAGTTTTCTGTCTAAATTGCCATAACAATGGTCTCTCATCAGTGTGACTTTCCTGGTGATTTGTGAGATTTGCTTTATTTCAAAGGCTTTTTCCATATTCTGAAATTGAACACATTCTCTTCCCTTTGTTGATTTTCTGGTATTCCATTAGTTATCTTTTCCTATTAAAACATTTCCCACATTCAGAACATGTGAAGGATCTTTACTGTGCATGTTTTATGTTGTGCCTGCAATTTTTCCTTCTGACTGAGGATTTTCCTATAGTCTATATATGTATATTTGTTTTCAATATCAGATCTCTCAAGGGCTGGTGCCCTGTTGTTGACACCATAGAAAGGTTTTGAATGAAGCAGCCTCAGACTGAGTGTTAGTCCAGAATATGGCCATGCCCCCAAGGATCTGGATTGATTCTTAGGAGGCTTAAAAGGGTAAAAAAGGCCCAGTTTATAGACAACTAGATGGCTGAAGGTTGCAGGGTGGAACAAGACCTCCAAAGAGTTACATTTAGAGCATGGCAGGTAGGCAAAGTATCAGAAAGACCCCCAAAGAGATAAATCTTGGCAAGGCAGCTAGACGGTTTCAGGAAGACACCCCCCCCCCCCCCCCCCAAGGTGGTATATCTGGAGCATGGCATGTTGGTAGAGTGTAAGAAACACACACAAATTGGTGTACCTAGGGCATGGCAGCTAAGCAGTTTGGAAACTATTGTTACTAATTAGAGCCTACCTGCATCTGTTTGCTCTTTGCATCCATAGACTTAAATGGGCCACTGACTTCTTATTTATTTATTTATATTCCACTTTTTAGCACCTCAAAATAGATGACATTCAGGTACTGTAAATATTTCCCTATCACAAAGGACTTACAATCTATCTCCTAGACTCATCAAAATGTAGTAATAATGCAGGCCTGATGCCCATGATAAGAAAAAGTGGTGTGTTTAGGGTAATTTTTAGAGTTAGCATACCACAGGGTAAAATACAACTTTGGATAGGTAGTATCATGTTGTGCACTAAACTTTTCACACTCTGCAGTACTTCTGATGGAGAGAGAGAAAGAAAGAGAGAGACTATTTATTAGGGATGTGAATCGTTTTTGAACAATTAAAATTATCGTCAGATAATTTTAAAATCATCCTAAATCGTTAGAGTGCACGATACAATACAAATGCCCCCGATTTATCGTCAGGGGCATTTGTATTGTATCGTTAAATAGGGCACGGGAATTATTTGTGGGAGAGAGGGAAAACCGGCACACCAAAACAACCCCTAAACCCACCCCGACCCTTTAAAACCAATTCCTTACCCTCCCCCACCCTCCCGAACCCCCCCAAAATGTTAATTTACCTGGTGGTCCAGTGTGGGGGGGTCCCGGCATGATCTCCCGCTCTCGGGCCATTGGCGCCATTTTGGTTGCCACTAATTAAAATGGCGCCGATGGCCCGATAAAAAAAAAAAAAAACCACCCGACCCTTTAAATCGACCCCCCTTAGCCTCCCCCACCCTCCCATGCTAGGGTGTCTTTTGCTGTGTTGGGTGAAGAGTATCTCTTGCCAGCTAGCTTCTTCATGGGCTTGACTAAATAAGCCAGAAAGTAAACTGCGGCAATAAATGACAGTTGCCTTTTTTCATTGAGTTCCTCTTTGCATAGCTGAATCCTTAATTTTGTGATTGATTCTTATTTTCAGCTACCTCCGGGTTATACAATAGTACTATTTTCAGAATTTACAGTGGGCATATGTCAGCACCATATGAACCAGATAGCAGCCATAGGCTAATTAAAAAAGATGCTGCACCATGATTTGCCCTCTGCCTAATCTCATTGCCAACTTGTCCTGCCTCAGCTCTGACAATACTTTGACAAGGCAGTGAGTTCACACAAGCAAGAGCTGGCTTCTCTAGTTACCAGCTGCTTTTTGTTAGCAGTACACTGCCAAAGACTACATTGGGACATAGAAATGAATGGAAAACATAAAAAAAATGGGACATAGTTTATTTGTTAAATTTGTGGAATCCTTCCATTCATTTCAAAGGGATTCAAGTGAAGGAAATATGGGCACATTTATTATTGTTTTACCCATTTGTTTCAATTGAATGCATATTTCTATAGACTACTTATGCACGTATATGCTAATTTTTACACATATAACTTTTTTGAAAATTCTCCTCATGATGTCCAAACCGTCCCTACAAAAGCCCCCCAAAAGATTTAAAAAGACTAGCAGGCCTATTGGCTGAGGAGCCTCTCAACCCCAGAATTCTGAAACTATTTCCATCCTCTGGGCCCTTCCTAATCCTCACTCTCCCCTGCCATCAGAGTAAAAAAAACATAGTTTGATCCTGCTTATTTTATTTTTTTTTTTAAGTGGTAAAATTGCTCTCAAAAGAATCTTTAGAAATGTATTAGCTGGTTGAATACTCTAGCCTGTGCTAATACCAGCCAGGAACAGGAGTATATGTACGTGTTGGCATGTCAGTAGACATAGTATAGTGTTAATGGTAGTTCATTCTCATGTGTGTTCCCAGTACAACTTTCTCATCAACAGCTAGGGATGTGAATCGTTTTAGGACGATTAAAATTATCGTCCGATAATTTTAATATCGTCTTAAACCGTTATGGAACACAATACAATAGAGATTCTAACGATTTATCGTTATAAATCGTTAGAATCGTGAGCCGGCACACTAAAACCCCCTAAAACCCACCCCCGACCCTTTAAATTAAATCCCCCACCCTCCCGAACCCCCCCCAAATGACTTAAATAACCTGCGGGTCCAGCGGCGGTCTGGAACGGCAGCGGTCCGGAACGGGCTCCTGCTCCTGAATCTTGTTGTCTTCAGCCGGCGCCATTTTCCAAAATGGCGCCGAAAAATGGCGGCGGCCATAGACGAACACGATTGGACGGCAGGAGGTCCTTCCGGACCCCCGCTGGACTTTTGGCAAGTCTCGTGGGGGTCAGGAGGCCCCCCACAAGCTGGCCAAAAGTTCCTGGAGGTCCAGCGGGGGTCAGGGAGCGATTTCCCGCCGCGAATCGTTTTCGTACGGAAAATGGCGCCGGCAGGAGATCGACTGCAGGAGGTTGTTCAGCGAGGCGCCGGAACCCTCGCTGAACGACCTCCTGCAGTCGATCTCCTGCCGGCGCCATTTTCCGTACGAAAACGATTCGCGGCAGGAAATCGCTCCCTGATCCCCGCTGGACCTCCAGGAACTTTTGGCCAGCTTGTGGGGGGCCTCCTGACCCCCACGAGACTTGCCAAAAGTCCAGCGGGGGTCCGGAAGGACCTCCTGCCGTCCAATCGTGTTCGTCTATGGCCGCCGCCATTTTTCGGCGCCATTTTGGAAAATGGCGCCGGCTGAAGACAACAAGATTCAGGAGCAGGAGCCCGTTCCGGACCGCTGCCGTTCCGGACCGCCGCTGGACCCGCAGGTTATTTAAGTCATTTGGGGGGGGTTCGGGAGGGTGGGGGATTTAATTTAAAGGGTCGGGGGTGGGTTTTAGGGGGTTTTAATGTGCCGGTTTTGCGATTTTTCGATTTTTAGATTTTTCACGATTTTTCACGATTTTTCATGATATTTTACCCCCCCAAATGGCAACAATACGATTCCCTCCCCCTCCCAGCCGAAATCGATCGTTAAGACGATCGAGGACACGATTCACATCCCTATCAACAGCTACTACTTCCTTTTCTGATGAATGTTTAGGGACCTTCATTTTCAGTTTGTATTTTATTTTTCCTTGGAATTTTTAAGTGTTTTTAAAACAAGAACAAAAGTGATATTTACCTGAAAAAAATGACAAAGCAATTTTACTTCTCATGTCTCTGGCTTTTGTTTTTTGTTCTTATTTAAACTCTGATAAATTCCCTGGTAAAATATAATTAAAACTAAACAAAATGACAGTTTCTATGATTATTTTATCATATCAGCTTCTTAAAAAGTCACTATTCAAATTTAGTCACTGTACATCTTCCTAAGGCCAGAAAGAATTTGAGTGAATTGAACCATTAGTATGTATTTTGAATCACTTACTGAAGCCTCTACAGAATTAATTGCTACGTAGAGGACTGATATCAAATTACCAAGTTCAAACCAGACACAACAGATCAATAAATCATGAACTTTTCTGTGCTCCTTTTTTTCAGTCTTATCAAACCAATTATGCCAACAGCTAAGCCTTTAGTATTTTTATATACAGCTATCTCCAATGACAGAATATGTTCAGATTGAATCAATTCAAGAGTTCATTTTTATTTGTTTCCAAGTAGCAGATAAAGCACATCTCAAAACAATTGGTTTGCTATGCTTCTCTCATGAGAAATGGTATACCCTTAAAAAATGTCCCTCACACATACTAACAAAAGCAGGGAAAATATATCCAATTTAATAAAGACAACCACAAAAGCTTGCAAAATGAATCACCAATATTACCAGTTCTCACCAGTGTATATATTTCTTTGCTTTTCTGAATATTACAAAAAATGACTAAATCCTGGATCCATTTTACTACATGCTTGTGAAGTATTCATTTTTTAAAACGTAACTTTTATTTCTAAGCAATGGTGCTAAATGTAATTGATGAAGAGAAAGTGTATTAAAAACCGTTCCATTTCCATTTCATGTGGAACTTTTTACACAGTCCCAGTACTAATATTGACTTTTCTAAGAGTCCTGCCTGCTGATATTATGGTGAAAACAATAAACAAGTAGGGGCCGATTTTAAATATTAAGCGCGCGGGGTACATTTGTGCGTGCTACCCGGCACGCACAAATGTACACCCAATTTTATAACTTGCGCGCGCTGCCGCGTAGGCTACCGGCACGTGAACCTCCGGCACAGCTGCTGTGCCAGAGGTCTCGGGAATGCCCCTGGCCCCACCCCCGCACTGCCCCCAGATCGCCCCTATGCCCCAGGCCCTGCCCCCGGACCGCCCATTTTTGAAAGCCCCAGGACATACGCGCATCCTGGGGCATGCCCGCATGGCCGAGCCTATGCAAAATAGGCTCGGCGCGCGCAGGGGTAGGTTTTCGGGGGGTATGCGTGTATCTTAAGTGCGTAACCCTTTGAAAATCTACCCCGTAATGTTTAGAGCCAAGGTCACCAAATCCAGTCCTTAAAGGTTGCAAAGTGGTCTGCTTTTCAGGCTTTCCATAATAAATAAGCATGATATATATTTGCATACAACGGAGATAAGACTGTGACACAGAAAAGTATATGTACACAAAACAGGCATGTTGAGGGCATTCCAGGTATAGCTTGCAAGAATGTACACAGTAAGTTTTTCTGGCTGAATTCAACTGCGGAGACCTTACTTTGAAGGGGGATAATTTTTATTAAAACCTTTTTGTTCCTTTAATTTTGAAAAAGGAATGTTTTGCATTGCTTTTTTTGTTTCATGGGCATTTTTTATACTTAGTTTTAGAAAGGAAGAGCAGAAGGAAGAAGCTCCTCCCCCCCAACTCCCCTCCCCCAACCTCTACCTTCACTTCTAACTTTATAGACTGACCCATTAGTTAGGGGGATGAACATTGGTTGGCAGAATATCATAAATAAGTAATTTAGATAAATGCAATTACCATGGAATCAAGTACAGTTTCAGGAGGAGATTAGTTAGTAATACTAGAGATGTGTATCGTACCGGCAATTGTTTCCGGTTGTGTTTTCGTAGAACAGTGGGAAATTTCATTTCCCACGGTTCTGGACGGTTTTTTTTTTCAGCTGTCCTGATCTGAAAAAAAACAAACCCACCCCGATCCTTCACATTTAATTATTTACAATCCCCCACCCTCCTGACCCCCCAAAAACTTGCCTTAAGTCCCTGGTGGTCCAGCAGGGTTCCCGGGAGCAATCTCCCACTCTCGTGCCGTTGGCTGCCAGTAAACAAAATGGCGCCAGTGGCCCTTTCCCTTCCCATGTGACAGGGGCTATTGGTGCCATTGGCCGGCCCCTGTTACAGGGTAGGTGCAATGAATGGCCAGCGCCATCTTAAAAAATGTTCCTGTTACGGATATTCCTCGCCTTGTCTTCAGTCCAGCCTTGCTCCTGCTTCACCCGTGTTCGTACTTGCTCATCTCTTGCGGTGTGTCTTGAGGCTCCTCCCTGAGCCGTGCCATGATCCAAGGGCTCACATCCTCCCTTGAGATGGGATCATGCCTCCGTGCTCCTAACAGGGCCTGAAGGCCATGCTCCTAACAGGATCCGAAGGCCATGAGCTCAGTGAGCTGTGCCTGTGACAGGCTCCAGTTCCTGGACATTCTGTTAGCCTTGATTTTGCCCAGAATTTTTCCTTAAGTTCCTGAACACTCTAATAACCTGTTTCTAGCCCAGAATTTTTGCTCTAGTTCCTGGACATTTAATACCTTGCCTTTAGCCAATTTTTTTTGTTTGTTTGCTGCTTGTCTCTCCTCTTCAGTTATCTGGATCCCACGACCTGCAGGAGGTGCCTGCATCCAGATCTCCAAGTCTAGTCCAGTCCTGGAACCTTCTCGACCTGCAGAAGGCACCTGCCATTGTTCCAGAGACCACCTCCGTTCTTTCCACTGTGATGTTGGCTCATCTCCCTGGGTTCCATATGACCTGCAGGAGACGCCTGCACCCAGATTCCACATCCAGCATCAAGTTCACCTTCAACATCAAGTATCTTCAAGCTTCAGAGAGTACTCCACAACAACTCCGGGTCTTTGGGTTTGTACGACCTGCAGGGGGTATCTGCACCCTAGACCTGGCTCCATCTCGTCGCTTACAATTCATCCTTTCTTGCTCTGTCCTGTACTTGCCCTTGGGCCATCTTCAGCCTAAACCTTCTCTCTGCTTCTGCAAGTAGTGATTCCAGCCATGGATTCCATGTCAGTTCTTTGGAGACGTCACCTTGCTGTGCTTCACCTTCATGATCTCAACATGGAGAGTTGCCTCAAAGCTACAGCTTCAATCCAGTCTTTGTTCTGTGCAAGTGGAATTCTAGCCCATATCATCATCATTGCGAGCCTTCCTGCATTCAGAACTCGCCATCATTTGTTCTCTAGCATCCTTCACGCAGCGGGCTGAGCCGCTAGAATCAGGATTTTGGAGATCCTGATTCCCTGTCATCTGCTCTTCTGTACTGTCTCACTGCCAGGGTAAGGACCGCAATTACCATCTTTCAGCTTGTCCACTATGCCTGCATTGTCTTGCTGTTAATCCTCCTGTAGAGACCCGGTCTTCTTTGGGAACCACATGGCAATTCTACTTTGCTGTTCATGAGTCCATGAAAACGCCTATTGTTATCTTCTCCAAAGGTTGCCATCCTTTGAATTACTGGAAGCTATCTTCAGTCCATCACCTCAGAGAGCTTTCTGAATGGCTCTACAAGATAACTAAAGTATTTGCCAGCTTCTCTGTATATTCCACCAATGAGTTGCTTCTGCAAGGATGTTCACCACCGGCTGCATTTCAACCATCCATCAGTGGGGATTCACTTACGTACCCATTGGAATCCTCTGCTGTCTTCGAGCCCTGTCTCCTGATGCTTCATCTACCCTAAGTGACTCTTTGACTCAATCCTGAGAGATATTTCATCCTTGCTGTCATCTGGGAGATTCCCTTCAACTAATTAGTACCTTGCATAAAGTACCACAGTGACATCTATCCACTGCCAAGCTCCTCTTGAGAACAATTTCACCACCATATGAGAGCCGGTATTAACATATGGATTCTCCCAAGATGCAATTCTCTCCTTTACCAAGTTAAAGATACTTCTCTCATCATTTGGCCTTGTAAAGTCTGGAAGCAGCAACCCTGAACTTCTTTGCACTTGCCTTTTTCAGCTATGAACCAATCATCTTCAAAAAGTAAATTGCCTCAAGGATCAAATTTCCACCCTCTGAGGAATGTTCGTTGGACTTCCTGGTTCCATCTGAGTCTTCCTTGTACCAATGCCTACCCAAATGCGAGTGGCCCTTGTGATTTCATCTACTTTCTCTCCTGGTGTACCAACCTTGCATCTAAAGATACAGCTTGATGCCTGATCTGTGTTCTCCATTGCTACCACTGTTAAGATAATGCCTGTTTGCTTTCCACTCTTGCTCTGACTAATTGAAACCAAGAACCGGTCCTTACTCCAAGATGCTATCTTTGTCTGTGCCTCCTGTTCAAACTTGACTTCTTGTCTTCAATTCCTGCCATCTTGACTACTAGAATGTGAGATGCAAGCCTTGTTGTCCTGCAATCCTGTATCCTACCTGTTTTATGTTTTCAGTGTTTGTCTATGTCTTAATGGATCTTTGACCTTCTTCGCCATGTCTTCAGTTACAAGTATCTCCATCACTGCAGTTCCTCACCAAGAAATTCCAGCTTTTGTCCTTGGATCCTTGATCTCCCCCTGATGGTATGGAATGATATCTTCACCCTTCCAAGCTGTTGATAGGAGGCTTGAGGAGTCTTTGAGGAGGGGTACTGTTAGGATCCTGCCCGCAGCAGTCCCTCAGGCAGTCCCATACATTCTTTGCGGCCGGCCACTGCCGATCCCATCCTCCGCGGCCCGGAGGCCATGGCTGTCTCCATTCCTCACAGCAGGCTGAGCCACCCAATGCCTCCTTCCTTCTTCGCGGCTGGAGCTGCTGCCGGGGTCCTTGAGCGGCAGGAAAGCCATCTCAGCCAGTGCCTGCCTGTCCATCTTCTTCTCCCGAGCGGCAGGGAAGCCACTGTCCACCTGGCCTCCCATACGACAGGAATAATGTCGATGCAGCCTTCCCCTCCGGTCGTTCCATAGCCGTGGGCAAACGCCTCAGCTGCACTTTTAAAGGGCCAGTGGCGGGAAAAGCCCCGCAGCGCTCATTGATTATGTCATCACACTTTGCCTGCTTCAGCCCTATAAAAGGGCTCTGCTTCAGTTCTTCAGGGTCTTAGGATCCGGTCTTCACAGCATCTGTGGTCTTCTTCCTTATCCAGGTCCTCCGTGGTCTTCCTGTGCCTTGATGGATCTTCGTTCCATGTTCTTTGTGTTCCTGAACTTCTTCTCCTTGATGTTCCTGGCCTCGTCCCTCATTGGAGCTCCCTCATTGCCTGTCTCATGTCCCTGATGTTCCAGATATCCAGTTCTACTGATGTCCTGATGTCCAGATGTTCCATGTCCAGATGTCCTAATGTTCCGTGTCCTAAGGTACCTTGTTCCATGTTCCTGATGTCCGATGTTCCTGTCTTGACTTCGTCCGTCTCATCTTCGTCCAGTTCCCAGGTCCCTCATCTGTTTACCCTTCCTGGCGTGCCACTGTTGTTGTCCTTAATCAGCCCATGTGGGGCTGTGTAGGGCGCCTCGTGGTTCAAGGCCTTCTTCTCATCTGCAGCGCAAGCCTCTGGAAGACTCCTGTTTTTAATGCCTTGCTTCTGAGAATCCTGAGTCTTGAATCTTGTCCCGGTCTTTGGAGTTCCTTGTGCCTGCTTCTGTCCATGCCCAAGACTCTGCTAGAACCTGCTCCGCTCCAGCGTGATTCACTAGCCACAGGTGGCTGTGTAGGGCGTGCCCCGGTGCAGACCTCTACTGAATCTTCGTTAAGTTCCAGTCTCAAGTTCCACTTCTTCGCCTGGAGTCTAAGTGTGCAGCTTAGAGAAGTCAGAGTAGCTTAACCGAAGTCCTTGCTGATTCAATGGTAGTAGTGAAGCGGAGGCTTGAAATACCCGGAGGTATTGACGTCATGCAGTGGGGACGCCCCCCGAGGTTCCTGCCATGACTTGTATTTGAGCATAGGAGAGGTGTGTGTGCATGCCCTAGGAGGCCACAGGAGTGAGCATGGAAGGCCTATACTAGACTGGAGACACTGAGGCCCTCAGCACTCGGCACCAGAGGCAGTCATCTTGCCCAAAGAGGAGGAAAAGGGAAGAAAAGAGGTAAGGCAGAGCAGTCGCAGCCATCTGCAAATGACGGATGCAACAGGCAGACACAGATTAAGCATGAAGCAGAGGAGGAAACAGCAGGCACTTCAGACAGTTGTGTTAGCCCAAACATGAGTGGCACTCTGTCAGCGAGAGCTAATACTTCCTCCTCTTCCACTTCAGTATGCCAAAGCCATGTTGCCCATAAAGGATCATCTGTTCTGCAACGGGCTAGAGAGAAAGCAGCTGGCATGGGTGACTCTTAGCCCACCCAAGCAAAAGAGACACCAGCACAAATGTCAGTGACACGGTATCTCTCAGAGTCCACAGAGGACATGCAGACAGATCCACTGGCATATTGGGCACACAAGTCCACTGTCTGGCCACACCTAGCCAAAGTGGCTCAGCGATATCTGTCATTTCCACCAACCACTGTGCCCAGTGAATGTGTATTTTCAATAACAGGAGATATCATGAGCCCTCACCACTCAAGGCTGGTACTAGAGTTGATGGAAATGCTAGTGTTTTTGAAAATAAACATGCCTTTGCTTGGGTTTCCAAATTTTCCCTGTGAATGGCAAGATGAATAAAATCAATTGAAAGCCTTGCAGCAGCTCCAAATACTTCCTATGCTCCAGATAATAGCACACGTACCTGACCTGAAATGCTGTGCCAGTCTGTCCAGTATCCAGGCCGCACGTCCCTACTAGGGCCTGATCTCAAACGCTGTGCCTGTCTGAGTTTAGTTCTAGTATTTCTTATTTCAGTTTCATGTATTTGTGCATCATTTCTTTCCAGAATATACTTTTTCCTGCTTTGCAACATTTGGAATATAAAACCATAAAAAGCTGATTTCAGATGTTTGGAGCTTGCATATTTCATATGCTCAATAGTTTTCATGACCTTCATAATATGGGCCATTTTTCCTAAATCTTTCTTAGGTGCCAACATTAATGTTTCTAGTACTATAGAAAACTGGTGGTAGTTGCACTCTAGTTCATCCTCTGTGATCCCATAATTTACAGAGGCACTGTGTAAACTACAAAGTCAACATAGCTTGATATTGTAGATTTGGACTTGAGTAGCAGTTTTCTTATTTCTGAGTGCTCTTCAAGTTCCTTTGTCATCAAGAAAATAGCTTCTGAGTATTTACAAGGGCTTGACCTCTAATGCTGTGCCTGTCCATCCAAGCTTTATGTCCCTACAAGGGTTTGACCTCTAATGCTGTGCCTGTCCATCCAGGCTTTACGTCCCTACAAAGGCTTGACCTCTAATGCTGTACCTATCCATCCAGGCCTTACATCCCTACATAGGCTTGACCTCTAATGCTGTGCCTGTCCATGCAGGCTTTACTTCCCTACAAGGGCTTGACTTCTAATGCTGTGCCTGTCTGTCCAGGCCTTAAGTCCCTACAAGGGCTTGACCTCTAATGTTGTGCCTGTCCGTCCAGGCCTTATATCCCTTCAAGGGCTTGGCTTCTATCCTCTAATGCTGTGCCTGTATGCCCAGGCTTTTTGTCCCTAAAAGGGCTTGATCTGTATCCTCTAATGCTGTGCCTGTCCATCCAGGCCTTACATCCCTACAAGGGCTTGACCTCTAATGATGTGCCTGTCTGTCCAAGCTTTTTGTCCCTACAAGGGCTTGACCTCTATCCTCTAATGCTGAGCCTGTAATCCAGGCCTTACATCCCTTTAAGGGCTTGACCTCTATCCTCTCATGCTGTGCCTGTCTGTCCGGGCCTTACGTCCCTACAAGAGCTTGACCTCTAATGCTGTACCTGTAAATCCAGGCCTTATGCACCTATAAGGGCCTGCCCTCTAATGCTGTGCCTGTCTGTCCAGCTTGGAGCTTGGATATTTCATATGCTCAATAGTTTTCATGACCTTCATAATACGGGCCATTTTCCCTAGATGTTTCTTAGGAGCCAACATTAATGTTTCTAGTGCTATAGAAAACTGGTGGTAGTTGTACTCTAGTTCATCCTCTGTGTTCCCATAGTTTAGAGAGGCACTGTGTAAACTACAAATTCAACATAGCTTGATATTATAGATTTGGACTTGAGTAGCAGTTTTCTTATTTCTGAGAGCTCTTCAAGTTCCTTTGTCATCAGCTGAAGTGCATAAGTACAGTTAATAGCTTCTGGGTATTCACTAGATGCCAACGGAACCACCACACTCTAGGGGCCAACCCATTTCAGGGAACCCTTTCCTGTTCAAAGAAGAGGGAACTCTCCCCAGGTTTAGCCAGCCTATCTCTTAGCACCCGTTGACCCATGTTGAACCGCTGTTCACATGGAAACCTCCTCCACGTCGACTCGCCACGCTTTGAAGGCTCATTCTCCACTCTAGGGGCCAACCCATTTCAGGGAGCCCTATCCTGTGCAAAGGAAAGGGAACTCTCCCCGGGTGTAGCCAGACTATCTCTTAGCACCCGTTGACCCGTTGAACCGCTGTTCACATGGAAACCTCCTCCACATTGACTCGCCACGCTTGAAGGCTTTTGCTCCACTCTAGGGGCCAATAACCAATTCTAGAGAGCCCTTTCATGTGCAAAGGAAAGGGAACTCTCCCCAGGTGTTGCCAGCCTATCTCCTAACACCTGCTGACCCATGTTGAACTGCTTTCACATGGAAACCTTCTCCACCTCTGCCTTGAATATTCTCATTTGTATATCTGCTACGTCCACCAGATTTTAAAAGACCAGCAACAGCTCACTAGACGCCAACGAAAACACCCCACTCTAGGGGCGAACCCATTCTAGGGAGTCCTTTCCTGCGCAAAGGAAAGGGAACTCTCCCCTTGGCCAGCCTGTCTTGCCCCTATCAAAACCACAGGGACAAGACTACCTCTGCTCTGGCAGCCTGTCTTTTCCCTATCAACTTTCTGCCACTCTGCCTTGCTGCCATACACCAGACGACTCACTCTACTCCTTGTGGTGTTCTTGCCACTATCACGGTTCCTCAGTGAGTTGTTGTTAGTCTTTCTGCTGCTTTGTCCCTTTATCAGCGCCTTGTGGTTTTTTCTGACACTCTTTCTGCTTGCTATGTTCCCCCTTCATTGTGCTGTAGGATGTTGATGCCACTTGTCTTGCCACTTTGCCTGTTGTGCTGCCTTCGAGGGCTCATGCAAACTTATCGGTGCTCTCTTTTAAAGCTGTGGTGTGTTTTTGACACTCTCGCTGTTGCTTTGCTCCTCTTTTAAAGTATTCTTGCCACTCCCTGGTATCTCTTTGCCCCTTTACAGGGCCTTAGGCTATTCATGCCACGTTTGTGCCACTTTGCCACAGTCTAAATACCTTGGAGCTCTTTTCTCATTCTGATGATTGCTCCCCAGAAGTTTCATCAGAATTGATAAGAAAACCCCAATTCTGCAGCCAAAAATATGCTGCAAATACTTCCCCCATTGACTTTAATGGAAAAACGGACAACGAATAAAACTAATCAATGAATTGGTTCCCCCCCCCCCCCCCCCCCCCCCCCCGATGAAACTAATGCAACGAATTTGGATCCCAGTGAAACAAAAACAGAATCAAAACTAATTTTTCCCTTCTGCACATCCCTACTGTGTAGTACAAAGTAAATGGATTAAAGATTTATTAAAAGAAATGATAAATCTTAGTCAATAAATAAACCAGACAGATGAGTACATAAAATTGATTTCTAAAAAACAAAGAAATGAAAGTGAGAATGAATGCAAAAGATGTATTATTACCTTTAACAGCAAACACTTTGGGTCATTTTTCAAATTGTGGTGATGCCCTAACGTGTGTAAAATTGCTTCTTATGCACATTAAGGGCCTGATTTTAAAAAGCATTTATATGAGTAAAACTGGGTTTTACTTGAGTAAATGCACTTTACTTGAGTTAAGTGGGCTTTTGAAAACTGCTACAATATATGCCATTGAATTGTCCATAGGATTTACTTGAGGATTTTACTTGAGTAAATGGCATTTCAAAAGTTACATTTACGCACGTAACTCCTTTGAAATTTTCTCCTTAAGCGTATGATAAATATTTCGCAGCACAAGCAAGCATTTAAATTTTCTTTTGATTATGCAAATGGGAGGAGTTAATGAAAATTAGGTTCTCCTACCACATTTTGCAATGATTTAATGCACAATAACGCAGGATTTAATGTGGGAAATAATACCTTTTTTTGTGTTAGAAGGGCAAACATTTTTTTATTACGCAGCAGCAGCCATTATCGCGGATCATGGCTATTATGGTGGCTATTACTACACATAATAAAATAAGGTCTTCTATTAGACACACCTACCAAGCCCTACTGGGCCAATAAAAACGCCTTTTCTTACCTGACCTGTCTTCCTAAAGCTACAATGTTAGGGGGGATTTTCCATGTAGTGGGATACTGGTTGCTTCAGGATACTTGGCGCCAACAATAACAAGAATAACAACAACCAGCAAGGGAAGTTCAAACCCCTCCTAGGGAAGTCCCTGCACCAGGGCCATAGCCACTGACCCCGCTGGGAGAGTGCCGGGGCCCACATCAGAGCTTAGTATGCAGGAGTGCATGCTGGTGATACAGGGGGTGCATCTTTCCTCCACGAACCACATTGCAGGGCATACCACGGGAACATGTGGTTAACAGGTATCACCTCAGCTCTATCATATAATTATATGAAGAACTCAGAAGGGACTGGATCCGGTCATGGAAAAGTCCCACACTATACCGGGCCTCACCAAACTATAGTCCACCCTGCATTTCATGGCATCTGGCTCTTTCCAAACAGCAGTCAGGGTCAATGGGGGAATGTCCCAAACCTCTTTTTCCTGCTGACTGGGCCAGATCCTAACAGGTGTATGTGACTGCATTAATTGCTACATAGTATTCCCTCATGATAGGCATGACTTGATGGAAATGAAGTGAAGGTTTTATGCCATTGTCAACTGTCCTAATGTTCTGGGAGCTATTGACTGCTCTCACTTAGCCACCATCCCACTCTGTGGCAGGAAGGAGATCAACCTGTTATGCTCAGGCTTGTGGACCCTTGGCCGACGAGAGGATGGTATACCTTTCGGAGGGTCCGTAGGCTCTCTTGTCGGGTGGCGAGGCAGAACAGGAGGCAGGACCAGCTGACCCTTGGCACTGGAGGCTGAGGTGAACACGGAGGCGATGAAGAGACAAGATGAGGCACTGGGTCTTCACCACTGGTGGTCTGCGGTCACCCCGGGAGGAGCCTGTAGGGACCCGAGTGCTGGGACTTAGGAGGACCTAGGGAGGTCAGGGTAACGGTGCAAAGGCCAACTGGAGCTTTGCCCTGGAAGCCCGCGGTCCCCCCAGGAGGAGCCCGTAGGGACCCGGACACTGGGACTTAGGTGGGCCCTTGGAGACGGAGTCCTGAAGTAGTCCTAGGTCGAGTGTCAGGTCGTCACTCACCAGTCCGAAGTCGAGTACCAGAGAATCATCGCTTGCCAATCTGAAGTCAGGAACCAGAGAATCACTGAAGCCAATCCGAAGTCAGGAACTAGGAACACCCAGACAGGACAGGAGCTAGATCCAAAGCTTAAAAATTCACCGAAGCAAGCAGACTAGACTGCGCTAGGGGACGTTGCCAAGTCAAGGAATGGTCAGAGGAAGTCTCCCTTTATACTTCCTCTGACTCTGGAGATAGGACTCAGCTGCATCCACTTAAAGGGACGAGGTCCCTTTAAATCAAATGAAGGGGCGCGGCCTCGTGTCTAAGGATGGCGGCGGCCATCTTGGATCCGGGCCACGGAGGAGAGCAGTGGCGACCGTGAGGGAGGAGCAGGAGCAGCTCCGATCCCGCCGGTCAGCCCGGGGACTCGCACTGCCGCGCGGAGGTGCCAGGCCTGGCACGGGGCGGTCGGCCCCACCGTGGTTGGGAGACGAGGTAGTGGACTGCGCCCGTGGACAGCCATGGGCATGGGACACAACACAACCACAACAGAAAGATCTTCCTCTCTATCAAAGTGCAAGTGGTCTGTGACACAAGAATATACGTCCTCAACATAGTGGCCAGGAACCCTGGAGCAGTACACAATTTATTTATTTATCTATTTAGGAGTTTTATATACCGTCATTCCAAGAGATGATCACAATGATTTACAAAATCTTCATACATATAATTCATGGTCAATGGTAATATACTGTGCATTCAGCATTCACCGTATAGTTTGATTCTGCATTGTATAGAATTCTTAATATAGAATTAATATAGAATTGATTCTGCATTGCATAGAAACTTAAGTTCTATATTTATGCAGACGATGTTCAAATCTTAATCCCAATATCCAACTCACTGGACTCAACACTCAAGCTATGGAACTCTCACCTCCAAACGATCAATAATCACTTATCAAGCTTCAATCTGGTCCTCAACACTTCCAAGACTGAACTATTGCTAATCACTCCAGAAGATAGTCCTTTCCAACACCAATTGCAAACTAACATACAAATATCGCATGCCAGAGACCTTGGAGTTATTATCGATAGCCACCTAAACCTAAAGCAATTTATAAAAATCACCACAAAGGAGTGCTTCTACAAGTTACAAGTACTCAAAAAACTAAAACCGCTCCTATTCCATTATGATTTCAGATCTGTCCTCCAAGCCATTCTGTTTTCCAAAATTGACTTCTGCAACTCCATTTTGCAAGGTCACCCGGCGTCCACTATAAAACCCCTCCAGCTGCTACAAAATGCAACTGCGAGAGTTTTGACTAATACCAATCGGAGAGCGCATATCTCTCCTATTCTAAAAGACCTTCACTGGCTCCCAGTACACTTCAGGATTCTCCATAAATCACTCACAATTATCCACAAATACATTCACCATCAGACCCCCCTTGATCTGCTACACCCTCTCAAACTGCACTCGACGGCCAGACCTTTAAGGGATGCCTACAAGGGATCCTTACATGTTCCTTCTATCAAAGTTGTTCACCACTCAAACATCAGAGACCGGACATTCTCTATCACAGGTCCCTCCATCTGGAACACCATGCCTCCGGACCTCAGGCAAGAAACTTGTCTACTAACTTTTAAAAAGAAACTAAAGACATGGCTGTTCTGCTGAGCCTCCCCCTCCTCTTGTCCAACAGCCTGACTTGAATTGTGCCAGTAATTATGTAAATAAAATAACATTCCAGTAATTATTTAAGGAAATAAATGCTAAATCATGTTACAAGTTACCACGAGGACGGTTCCTTGCCCCTCACATATTCTCTTGTATATTGCACTTTATCTTCGTTTCCCCCTTTCTTGTTTCCTACTCCCAGTTAAGGCATCCTTGTTATAATGTAACTTTATACTCCTTCAATTTGTCTCTTGTTGTTTGGTTTGGTTATAGTTACTGCCTTGTTCGATGTAAACTGAGTTGATTTGATTTGTATCAAGAAAGTCGGTATATAAAAGCCTTAATTAAATAAATAAATAAATAAATAAAATAAATTGTATACATATTCTAGTTCATAATTATATTTTAGTTCATAATCATAAATATTCTAGGATATTTCACTAGCTACTATATAATCTGTTACATATTCATGCGTTGTCTTGGTTGACCTAACAGTGATTACAGGTTGTAATCCAACTAACAATGTACTTCACATCATTCATTACTTACTGCTCTCTCTATTCAGTGTTTTGTCTTTTATGTTTAATCATATGCTTTTCCTTATGTTACATTGTATACTTTTCTAAAGAGCCATGTTTTCAGTTCACACTTGAAGTCCTTTCTATCAGGTATCAGATGTATTGACTCTGGAAAACATTTGGTCTCTTATTTGCATTATGAGTATGGTCCGAGTGGATGGTACCATTAGAAGTCCTTTATTTTGTGATCTTAGGTCTCTCTGTGGTGTGTAGTATTGAATTGATACTCCTAATAAACATGGATTAATATTGTTGATGATATTGAATATTAGGGACAGAACTTTATAGTGAATTCTGGCTTGTACAGGAAGCCAATGCAGGGTGATCCCCAGTGAGGGGGTGATGTGATCAAATTTCCTAGTTCCTAGCAAGAGTTTTGTGGAGTCATTTTGAAATAGCTGAAGTGGTTTTAGTAGAGTCAATAGTAGGCCTAGTAAAAGAGAGTTGCAGTAGTCTAAGGGGGTCATTTTCCAGACGGATCACACACGATAAGGGACGTTTTGCACGCAAAAAGTCCCTTATTACGTGCGATACCAAGATGGGGGCGGAGTCGGCCCTGAAAGAGGAGGAGTCGGGGTGTCACTGGGGCCGACTCCGCAAAGACGCCGCGGATGACGAAAAGGTAAGGGCCTTTTCGCGTCCTATTTCGTGCCCAATAGCTACACCTTCTATGTTGGCGCTATTGGGTGCAAAACCGGCAGCGCAGGACCGCCCTCTGTTTCGGCCCCCTGCCCCTCATTACCTAAAGTATTGCAGGCCTGCGATACTTTAGAAAATGAGGCCCTAAGTTTGAAAATATAAGAGTTTGTAAGACAGTGCAGAAGTCCTGTATTGTTAACAAATACATTAGATGCCATTGTCAACTGTCCTAATGTTCTGGGAGCTATTGACTGCTCTAACTTAGCCACCATCCCACTCTGTGGCAGAAAGGAGATCAACCTGTTATGCTCAGGCTTGTGGACCCTTGGCCAACGAGAGGATGGTATACCTTTCGGAGGGTCCGTAGGCTCTCTTGTCATGTGGCGAGGCAGAACAGGAGACAGGACCAGCTGACCCTTGGCACTGGAGGCTGAGGTGAACACGGAGGCGTGCACTGGCAGCAGAATATTACATTGACTGTTTCAGTCAATGTAATATTCTCAGCTTGGAGAACCCTGTTTTGATTAATTTGTTTATATGCTTTTTCATAGTGAAGTTCTCATCAATCTGAATTTCAAGGTTTCATACTAGGTCTAGGTCTAGGGTTGGCGGATTGATTATGATGTTGCTTTCCTTAACCACGCAATTTCAGTTTTTTGGGGGGTAGATTTAGTTTCAGTTGAGTAAATTTTTGTTGTATGGCTATCATATATGTTGACAGAGATGACACAGTTTTTTCAAATATTTTGTCAAATGGGATATAGAATTGTATGTTGTCTGCATATAGGAAGAAGTTTATTCCTAGGTTTTCTGGTAATATGCATATTGGCAGCAGATATATGTTGAATAGTGTGACTGAGAGTGCTGAGCCTTGGGGGATACTATATCGATTGGGAAAGTATCTGAAATTTGATTCCCCAATTTGACTTGGAATGTCCTATCTATTAGGAAGGAGGAGAACCATTTGATAATATTTCCATCTATCTTTCTAGTTGTGATAAACTGCTTTTTCTAGAAGCTTCATGATGAAAGTTAGGTTGGAGATTGCTCGGTAATTGTCCAGGTCATCAATTCTCTGGTTTATTTTTTAAGATTGGTTTAATCACAGCTTATTTTGCTCTATTGGGAACCAATCCTTCTGCTAGCGAGTGGTTTATTATGGGGTTATTAAGATGTATACAGTTTTCAGTGCACTTGCAGGAATAGGGTCTAGTGAGTGGGTGACAGGTTTCATTTTAGAGATGTTCAGTTTACTTTGAGTTTAGATACTGGGTTGAATGTGTTCCATTTCACTTGACCTATTTTTTCTTCAGGCTCTTTTGATGGTGAGCAGTGGGAAAAGTTTGATTTAAGTGTATTGATTTTGTTTATCAATGCATTAGCATATTCATTGCATTCATTCTTTGTAAATTTATCATTTGAGATGGAGGAGGATGGGTCTTTGATTAGGTTTTTTACTGTTTCGAAGACTAGTTTTGAGTTAAATATTACGCCGTGAATCTGCTTTGTGAAGTAATCTATTTTAGCTTTATTTATTTGTTCACGGTATTTTGTTAATAGGGATTTGTATTTTGCTAGGGATTCTGTAGATTGTTGTTTCCTCCATTGCTTTTTGGATTTTCTCAGGGACTGTTTGGCATGTCATAGATCATTGGTATACCAAGGTTTCTTTTAGGGATGTGCAGCAGGGACAGATTCATCCCATTCAGTATTCGTATTCGTCGGGACCCAAATCCGTTGCATCTATTCTCGGGGGACCCCGATCCGTTCATTAGTTACATATGTATTTGTTTCCCCCCAAAAAAACCCCATCCCAACCCTTTAAATTTAATTAACTACAACCCCCACCCTCCTGACACCCCCCCCCCCCAAGACTTGCCAAAAGTCCCTGGTGGTCCAGCGGGGGTCCTGGAGTGATCTCCTGCACTCGGGCAGTTGGCTGCTGGAATTCAAAATGGCACCAAAAGTCTTTGCCCTTACTATGTCACAGGGGCTACCAGTGCCATTGATCAGCCCCTGTCACATGGTAGGAGCAATGGACAGCTGACACCATTTTGTGCTCCTACCATGTGACAGGGGCCGACCAATGGCACAGGTAGCCCCTGTGACATAGTAAGGGTAAAGGCTATCAGCGCCATTTTGAATACCGGCAGCCGACAGCCTGAGTGCAGGAGATCATTCCAGGACCCTCGCTGGACCACCAGGGACTTTTGGCAAGTCTTGGGGGGGGGGGGGTCAGGAGGGTGGGGATTTATTCATTAGTGATACGTTGTATTCTTGGGGGTTCACCATACTTTTCGTGACCCTCACGAATACAACAAATATGGCATATGCATTGCGGATTGTCAATACGTTGCAAACAAATGCACACCTCTAGATTCTTTTGTTTAGTTGTGTTTCCTTTGTTTTCTAATGTTTTTATATGGATCAGGCATAGGATATCCACTATTTCATTGATGGTTTTATCCCAGGAGTCAAAGGATGAGGAGGCATTATTATGATTGAACTCAGTTATTTTATTTTTAATAGTGTCTTCTAGTGTTTCAGTTTCTATCTTTTTTCTGTAGGTGAAGGATTGATTGTTATTTGAATTTGTTTGTTGTGTGGTGAGGATAGTTATTTCAGCTGTTATTAGCTGGTGATTAGACCAGGACAATATTTTGTGAGAAGAATTGATTACACAGTTATTTCAATTGGTGAAAATTAGGTCAAGGATGAGTCTTGTTTTATGGGTGGAGGTGGATACGAATTGTGATCAACCCATGGCTTCCATAGTGTCTAGCAAGTTTTTGCATGCTGCAGTTTTAGGTTTGCTGTCCACATGTAGGTTTAAGTCTCCTATGATTGGTGTTGATTTTGGAGTTGGAAACAATTTATTGAAGATTTCAATTAGAGGTGAACAGTCTTTTTGGAGTATTCCAGGTGGGCTATAGATAGGTTAATATTATATATTGGGCTATAGATCAAACCAATATTTAGGAGTGGAGCTTTTAGTATAGCAACCTCGTTGGGCGGGTTTATTTCTGCTTTGTAGGGTATACATTTTAGTTATTTTTTGCAAATTATTAGAGAACCCTCACCTTTCTGTTTGTGTCTGGGGAAGTTAAAGATGTCATAGGTTGGGTTATCAATTTGGTTTAAGATGCATCTTTACATTGGATTCATTGTGTCACATAGGCCTGCAAAGACACAGATGACAGCACTGCCTCAGCTGTTTCAGAGGCAGTGCTGACATCAGAGTGCTCACCTAGCATGCCTAGCATTCCCAAAATGCTCACAAGTCATTGCAAGCTAGCATACCTCATTGTGGTTGCATACACCCCTATACAGTTGGACCTTGCTACACCTACCTGTTGCATCCATTGGTGCTAGATGGCTTTGCCCCATTTGCCTCACCTTATTCACGGCTACCGCAGCGTCTACAAGCCGACCTCTCCAGTGTCCCCGGAACGGCTATGGTGCAGCCTCCCACCATTGATCCTCCCAGGTACCTACTAGGGTGCACGTGCACGCGCACCCCACGTCTTTATACCACCCTTGGCGCGAACCCCGAGGGCATTCCCTCATGCTGACATCACGCCATCCGGGTATATTACCTTCACTAGTTTGCTAGCTCATTGACGGGCTGATTCAGTAAAGTCCGCAGGAGAGCAGACGAATGCCCGCTCGCCTGTGCGCGCGATACAGTATTTAAATTAAGTCGTGCGGTAGAACTGGGCAAAAGGAGGCGCTATGGACACTAGCTCGTCCCGAGCACCTCCTTTTAGCCAGGAGCGGTGGCTGTCAGCGGGTTTGACAGCCGATGCTCAATTTTGCCAGCGGCGGTTCTCGAGCCCGCTGACAGCCACGGGCTCGGAAACCGGATGCCAGAAAAATTGAGCATCCGGTTTTCGGCCCGACAGCTGCCGGCCCATTTTAAATATTTTTTTCTTTTTTTTTTTACTTTTTTTACTCTTCGGGACCTCTGACTTAATATCGCCATGATATTAAGTCAGAGGGTGCACAGAAAAGCAGTTTTTACTGCTTTTCTGTGCCCTTTTCCGGTGCCGGCAGAAACTAGCGCCTACCTTTGGGTAGGCGCTAATTTCTTAAAGTAAAATGTGCGGCTTGGCTGCACATTTTACTTACTGTATCTCACGGGCATACCTAATAGGGTCATCAACATGCATTTGCATGTTGAGGGCGCTAGTAGGTGCCAAGGGTTGGACGTGCGTTTTCCTCCCCTTACTGAATAAGGGATAAGGGAAAATGCACGTCCAACGGCAGGTTAACTGTATCGGCCTGTGAGATAGCAAGGACTCAAATTTGTTCTTGTTTACGCTACTCTAACGCTTCCTTGCTGCCACTGGAAGCTCTCTCTGCCCTTCGGGGTAACTGCTAACCTGGGTACCCACTCCTCGGTTGCCCTCTGCTTTATTTCAGGTGCCTTACAGGGAACAGGTACTCGCTCCTCATGGGCCTGCTCTCCCTGCCTCGGTGCCTGTACCTTCTTCAACATACCTGGTGGAATCGCATACCAACAGCAAACACATAGTGAGTACACTAACTCTCAGTCTATCTCATCCACAGTATCTCCTAGCTGGGAAACCTGCTGCAGAACCTCCTATCATCATTAAGGAGAGAAGGTCTCCCCCTGCCGAGGTCCCTGAAACTGCAACTACCAGACTGCCTCACTACTGCCACCTCTGGTGGCTCTCTTCAAGCTGTTTAATAAAGAACTAACTGTGTTTTGTGTTACGAGTCTAGCCTAGTCTGTGGCTCCTCACGGGGCTCCTCCCCGTGGGCATGGTCATCTCCCACAGCACCCAAGGATCCACAAAAACACACTAAACCATAGCACTACCTAGGCAAACTGTCAGTTCTCATGTACAGATAGTAAGGGAAGGCCTTGGCTGTTGGGATGTCATGTTGGTTATGTAAGCTGCTTGGGTGCTTAGACAAGGAAAGTGATCAGAATGTGTGAAGGCTGGATTGGGAATAGAATGGTATCATGCCTTCACTTATAGTTGAAAGTCACCTCTGAAATGTGTAGGTCAGAGTATATTTTGTAATGACTGTAATATCACCCGCATGTCTGCTAACGAAAGGTTCATCTCTTTGAACCCAAGGCAAAGGTGTGTTAGAAGCTATTTGCCTAGCCTGACACATCACAAGTAGTCATTGTCAAATATGGCGATATCACAGTGCTGCAAAGTAGAGATGAGCATTCGTTTTTGCCAAATTGTAGAATTTCAACAAAATTGTCCAATTCGTCATGTTTCGGGGAGCCTGAAAAACGATCGGGATTTTCCCGTTTTTTCGCAAAAAATTGTTTTTCGGGTTACTGCGCGCTAACGGGAGTCAGCGCGCGCTAACTCCCATTAGTGCATGCTAACTCCCGTTAGCGCGCACTAACAAAAAGTAACAAAAAGTAACAATATCTAACGGTTTTTGTTAGTGCGCGCTAACGGGAGTTAGCGCACACTAACTCCCGTTAGTGTGCACTAACCCAAAAAATGATTTTTCGCAAAAAAAAACCCCAAACCGCAAAACACCGGCCAAAACCTGCAGCGGCCGAAACCTGCAGCGGCCGAAAAATGAAGACAACCACCAGCCTCTGCCTAAAGCTTGCTACAATTCAAATTATGACTCTGACTCCCTCATTAGCAGGTAGGGACAAGCTTGGCAGAGACATCAATAATGGATGATGATGAACAGGCCATGAACATCTACATTAGGCATGTGTAGGTATTGTGGCCTGGGAGCCACGGTTCGAGAGTGGACCCTTGAGCCGAACCACCCTGGGTAGAGTAGCTCGGGAGGCGGAGCCACAAGCACAGGTCTTCGCCCGGGAACCAGGAACCCCCCAGGAGGAGCCCGTAGGGTCCTGGAGCCTTGGGACTTAGGAGTCACACAGGGGTCTTCACCCAGGAACTGGGAGCCCCCCAGGAGGAGCCCGTAGGGTCCCAGAACCTTGGGACTTGGGAGTGCAGCTAAGCTCTTCACCCGGGAACCAGGACCCCCCAGGAGGAGCCCATAGGGTCCCAGTCCCTTGGGACTTCTGCACAGTGATAGTTTCTCTAGGAAGGCCCGGGCAAGGGTGAGCACAGAGTAAGCGGAAGCAGGATCAGAGTCAGTAAAGTCTTGACTGGAACTTGCAGGAAGCAAGATGGGATCCAGCAGCGAGTAGGCCAGAGCCAGGCAGGAAGTAGAAGGTCTCGGGACCCAAGGCAGTCTGGTAGTAGCTCCAGCCCAGGCCTGCAGGAGGCACTGTCCGGAGGACAGGAGTATAGCAGCTGCGGCAGAGAAGTCGTGGGCTGAGGCAGGCGGCCGGCAGCGGTCGAGTCAGGAACGAGCAGAGGTCGGTGGCTGGCGGCAGGCAGAAGCAGAGTCAAGAACGAGCAGAGGATGTTTTAAGTTATGGAGAGGCACATATCAATGATCTGATACCGCCTGAACCATTCTTCAAAGAAAATGAAGTGTTTGAAGATTTTTTAAAGAAATGGGAGGACACTATTAATCGAAGCAAAGGGTATGTGAGGAGTCATCTTCATGCATCCACTTTGTTGGAATACTGCCGCTATAAGAGGATCCCTAGAGGACTACGTATCACCAAAGCACCTACTATGTACACTGAAGATCAATCCTTTATAAGATCATGGGAAGCTATTCTGAACAAATGTTCATTGTATCTCATGATCCTTATCATCAAGACATCTAAACAACGCGAGGAGCAGATCAAGGCTGAGTTAGACAAGGATTTGGAGTTTCTGAAACAGAATGATTTATGTTTTGAAATGATATATGCAGATTATAAAGATAACTTAGAGAAATTTTCGAATGATTTGAAAAAGACAAAATTAGAGAAATTTAGAAGAGACGAATTAGATTATAAAAAGAACAATGTGTATATGTGGTTACGTCAACCCAAATCAGGTATGCAATATAACAAAGGGTATCCACCTACAACCAGATCTAGACAGAGAGAAGTACAAGAAGATAAGGATCAGTTAAGAGACCGTAGTCCAGTTTTAGAAAGGAACACTAAGGGGCGGATTTTCAGAGCCCTGCTCGCGTAAATCCGCCCAAAACCAGGCGGATTTACGCGAGCAGGGCCCTGCGCGCCGGGAAGCCTATTTTACATAGGCCTCCCGGCGCGCGCAGAGCCCCGGGACTCGCGTAAGTCCCGGGGTTTTCGGAGGGGGCGTGTCGGGGGCGGGCCCGAACCGCGCTGCGTTTTCGGGGCGTGTCGGGAGCGTTCCGGGGGCGTGGCTACGGCCCGGGGTGGCCCGGGGGCGTGGCTGCGCCCTCCGGACCCGCCCCCAGGTCGCGTCCCGGCGCGCAGGAGGCCCGCTGACGCGCGGGGATTTACGCCTCCCGGAGGGAGGCGTAAATCCCCCGACAAAGGTAAGGGGGGGGTTTAGGCAGGGCCGGGCGGGTGGGTTAGGTAGGGGAAGGGAGGGGAAGGTGAGGGGAGGGCAAAGGAAAGTTCCCTCCGAGGCCGCTCCGATTTCGGAGCGGCCTTGGAGGGAACGGGGGTAGGCTGCGCGGCTCGGCGCGCGCCGGCTATACGAAATCAATAGCCTTGCACGCGCCGATCCAGGATTTTAGCGGAAAAGCGCGGCTCCGCAAGTATCTACTAAAATCCAGCGTACTTTTGTTTGCGCCTGGAGCGCAAACAAAAGTAGGCTATTCGCGCTCGTTTTAAAATCCGCCCCTAAGAGAATGAGAAGAATCTCAGGACTCACTCCGGAACCATCCTTACCTCTTTTCTCTCCAACACATGTTTCACACACACAACCGCTACATGCAAACCAAGAACCTCGTATGGCTTCAAAAAACGAACAACTTTGTCACTTAGGAAAGATTTGGAGGAGGGACTCTTGGGCGCAGGAACAGGAAGCAGACAAATGGGATTATCAGAATTACAGGGGGAATTACAGAGGGAGAGGAAGAGGTTGTTTCAGGGGGAGAGGGTGAGGCAAGACCGTTTACAATCAACAACATCAGAACCCATGGCAGTGAAGGATAGCACTGTTATGAATATATCAGAGAATAGGTTAAATACTTATGAATTGTCTGTACTGGAAAAAGGTCTTTCCTTTGTACCTACGCCTAAGTATAATGCTTTTCAAACACGCATTGATGTGTTTAAATTTGTACGGAAATTGAAGATAATGGAATTTTTTTCAAACAAACCAGGTTATGTCGATCAATCAATTGTTAAAAAATCCAGTAAGTGGTTACCTACTGGACCAACGAATCCATTGATTTCCACCTTTCAAACATTGGTCTTAAAGGACATTGAGAAATTAGAGGGGAAACACAATTATGTGACACATAACATTGCAAAGGAAGAAAGGATGGCTATTGAAAGTTTACAAAAGAATGACAAGATTGTCATAAAACCTGCTGATAAAGGAGGAAAAATTGTGATAATGGATAGGGATAAATACATTACAGAAATAAACAGACAGCTTTCGGATATGACCTTTTACAGTAAATTAAAGAATAATCCGACAGATTCAATTAAGAAAGAGATAGATGACATTTTGGATATAGCAAAGAAGACCAATATTCTCACTAAGAAAGAAATAGAGTTTCTCACAGTGTCCAATCCAATCATGCCTACTATATACATACTCCCTAAGATACACAAATCTGTGACACCACCTCCAGGTAGACCTATTGTTTCCGCTATGGGTTCCTTGCTGGAACCGATCTCAAAGTTTATAGACAAATTTTTGAGACCAGATGTCCCTAAGATTACCTCATATGTGAAAGACTCGAATGATATCATCAACACCTTAGAAGCTTTTAATATGGAAGATAATGACATCACTTTGGTTTGCTTGGATATTGAATCCATGTACACCAATATACCGCAATTAGAAGCACTTACCATCATAGAAGGTATCTTACATAGACGTGAAGAGTCCAAACGTATACCTACATGGGTGATTTTAGAATTGGCAAGGATAGCTCTCACAAAATTTTTTTTTAGGTTTGGGAATGACTATTACCTACAATGTAAAGGTGTGGCCATGGGTGCCACCATGGCACCGTCCATTGCCAACCTATATGTCAATGCATTTGAAGAAAAAATGAGATTAGACCAACAATATATGCAGAATATCATTTTATGGCGTAGATACATCGATGATGTCCTTATGATTTGGAAAGGTGATATAAATGGTTTGGCTCCTTTTCTAAACTGGTTGAATAGTATAGATAATAATTTAAAATTCACCATGACATTTTCAAAAGAAACAATCTCATATTTGGACATTCATATTACAGTGCGGGACGGCAAGTTGGTTATGGATCTTTACAAAAAAACCCACCGACACTAACAAATTTTTAGATTACACTAGCTGTCATAACAAATCAATGAAAAATAATCTACCCTATTCCCAGTTTCTTAGGATACGAAGATTATGTACTGAAGAGGAGGTGTTTGAAAAGAGGGCAAAGGAACTCAAAGTGAGATTTACACAGAAGAATTATCCAAAGTCACACATAGAGGCTGGATATATGAGAGCCAGAACCCAAGAGAGACAAACATTATTGAAACCCAAACAGAAAATAACAAAGGTTGTGGTGGCTTTTCCTCTAACATACAACCACATGACCCATAAGATTGTCAGAGTTATTAAGAAAAATTGGGAGATTGTGCAGAACCTAGAATGTTTTGAGAACAGGAGATTAATTATTGCAAATAGACGAGAACGTAATTTGAAAGATTTTCTTGTTCCCTCTGCACTCCCACAGAAACAGACTAAAGATGTGAGACCCCATGGACATCATCAATGTGGCCATTGTACAGTATGTCCAGTAAACCCTAAAACGAAACAGATCCTGTTTAATAACCATTTAGAACCGTACAAACTGACACAGTTTACAAATTGTCAGAGCGAGGGTGTAGTGTATGTAGCCTACTGCCCATGCATGAAATTCTATATTGGCAAAACTGTTCGGTCCCTAAATAAGCGATTGATTGAGCACAGAAGTGCTATAAACAGAAAAATTGAGGGGAAACCGTTGGTTGAACACTCTAACCAGGCGAATCACAAATTTGAAGACTACAAATTTTGGGCATCTCTAATAAAATCTTCCACGGTGTAAGGTAGTCCCTTTGTTGTTTTTTGCGTACACAGAAATTATGTCAGCAAAATACCTCACCTCGGTCACATATGCAGAACACAGAGAGACCCTCACCAAATATAGAATAAAGAGATCAGAAAGTATAAACAGAAACATGCTGAGAGACTGGAACCCACAACAAGCCAGTCTCTACATATAGAGCAACAATGGAAAAACAGAAACATTACCATTCTTCAGAAAAACATGAAATAAAAAAACTCAAGAAATTTAAACGTCATAATAGTAAAATTATAATAATAAAAAGAATAACTATTTCAACTAGTTAATGAATAGAACATACAAAATCTCCCAAACACCAATATAATATTTCAAAATATCTGATGAATAAAAAATCCAATAAAAAATGTTCTATCCCTCCCCAAAAAAATAAATATTTCAAAAGAGCAGAATTATCAAATTATACCCAATAATTAAAACTAATAAAGTTTAAAAACATTTCCTGCTCTCCATACCTGTGATCTTCTGATTTCCAGTTACCCTGAGATAGTCGTGGATTGGGGAGGTAGGGACACCTAAATTTTTTTTTCTCTCTCTCTCACACACACACACAATAATACATTAATTCTCTCACACACTCCCTCTCTCTAACATACACAGGCTCCCTGTCTCTCACAGATACATTATGTGTGTGTCTGTGCCTGTTACAGCCTATATGTGCCACATGGGCTCTCACAGGTACACAAACATACACACAGCTCTCACATAGACACTTTCACAGGCACACAGGCTCTCACACAGACACATACACATAGGCTCTCACACAGACACACACATACACAAGCACAAACACACACTCTCTCAGACACAAAAAGGCACAAACACACAGGCTTCCAGGCAGGCACACACATGCTCTCAGTCACTCATTCACAAACACACCTGGCCTCCTGACATCTTTGAGCCATGGCGGGATGAGCTCCACCATGGCCCCATGGTCCTTCCTGGAATGGACTCAGGAAGTCTATTCCAGACATAAGGCACAGCAAGGAGAAAAGCAAGAATTTGGAACTGATGGAGGAGTAGCAGGGTGCAGATAACAGAGACTTGCCCAATAAATGGAATTCATGAGGAAAGGTTCAGGGGGAGAGAAGCAGATATTGAAAAGAAGGAAATGGAGAGCAAATGCATTTGTAGATGAAAGTCTGTCTGCTTTGCCATGTGAACTTTAACTGCTGAAGCTGCACTTACCAGCCCCTTTGCCACTATGTCTTTCACCACACAGAGCTTTTTAAAATTTGGAAGAGCCCAAGGTGTTCCCAGGGCTTACTGGCCCCATCCCCAAGAGCCAATGTCAATGACTGGGGTCAGAGGCAGCACATTAAAAAGCCCATTGCTGGTGAACTCACCAGTAGTGGGCTGCCAACAAAGGACCTGCCCCTTTGTGTGCCCTTCGTGGGCTACTGTAGAAATGATACGAAATGGTATGGGAAATATTTTAAAATAAGTTTATGATACAAATGTTATTTTTTGTAAGGTTAAAAGATCTGTTTTTAGTGGGATTGTTTTAGTTGATTTCATCATAAATTGTTTAGAATTATTGTTGGTTGTGATGGCTTATTTAATTCCTGTGATACTTAAATCATGGATGCTATGCTGGCCTTCCATGTCTGAGGAAAAGATCTAATGGCAAAAGAACCTGAATTTATCTGAACATACTTCCTCTGACCATAACTCCACCTGTAAGAGGTATAAATGCTTCTAATATATATGTAGGCTATTAGGGGTGTGCATTCGTTTTGAACTTAAATGTAAAATGCAACTTTTTTTTTTTTTTAACTTAAAAAAGTGATGAGGCGAAAACGATCGGATTTCCAACTTATTCAACATAGCTATGTTGAATACGTTGGAAATCGCGATTGTTGATCCTAAATAAAAATTTAAACCCCTCACCCTCCTTAATCCCCACCCAAGACTTACCAAAACTCCCTGGTGGTCCAGCGGGGAGTCAGAATGCCATTTCTGAACTCCTTTGCGAGGAGCATGTGACGTCGGCGTCACGTCGGAGTGACGCGGCGTCACGTGATTCCCCGCGCGTTCGCTCTGGGACCCTCGTTGCACCCAAAAGGAACTTTTGGCCAGCTTGGGGGGGCCTCCTGATGCCCCCAAGCTAGCCAAAAGTTCCTTTTGGGTGCAACGAGGGTCCCGGAGCGAACGCGCGGGGAATCATGTGACGCCGCGTCACTCTGACGTGACGCCGACGTCACGTGCTCCTCGCAAAGGAGTTCAGAAATGGCGTCCTGACTCCCCGCTGGACCACCAGGGAGTTTTGGTAAGTCTTGGGGGGGGGGATTAAGGAGGGTGAGGGGTTTAAATTTTTATTTGCACGTATGGACATAGACTCAACTTATAGAATTCTCCATATGTCCATATTGACCGAAATTGACCCCCCCTTTCGACTTATGGACTTATGAACATAAACTTTTGGTCTGCACATCCCTATAGGCTATATTAAAGTCTGAGAAGAGAGAGGGAAGGATAGATGTGTAGTCAATTTAATTTCTTATTATAGCTTAGATATTTTAACAGCTGTGGAATCATGGTATTACAAGACTACCAGCTATTACTAAATCAGTAATGATCTAAAGAATTTAGCTACATTGATCATTCACGCCCAATAAGAAGAGGGTGTGGAGTTTTGTTAATTATAGAAAATTGCTCAAAGTTAAAAGGGTTGAGGTTTCATATCTCCCATTATGTGAGATTCTTGTGCACATTTTGTCTGGTGTATTGTTCGCTGGGGGAATCAAATTCTGATTTTGGTCAAATCACGGATTATTTGATGAATTTAAATCTTAAATTTACAAAACTCTTAGGGCCGGATTTTAAAAAGGTTGCGCGCGTAACTGGTCTTACGCGGGCTGGGCCTATTTTAAAAAGGCCCAGCAACACGCGTAAAGCCCTGGGACCCGTGTAAGTTCCGGGGCTTGCAAAAGGGGCGGGGGTGGGCAGGGCCAGAGTCTCCAGGCACAGCGTCCATTTGCCGCTTTGCTTGGGATTGCGCGCCGGCAGTCGGCCAGCGCATGCAACTTACTTCAGCTCCAGGGCTGAAGTAAGTTTGGAAACAAGAAAAAAAAAAGAAAAGAAGAAAAAGGTAGGGGGGAAAGGGCGGGGGGGAGGGGTAGGGGAAGGGAAAGGAAGGTGGGGTGAGGGGTTAGGGAATAGGGGAAGGAAGTGTGGCTCAGAGTGGGCTCGGCGTGAGCAAGGTGCACAATTGTGCACCCCCTTGCGCTCGCCGACCCTGGATTTTAATCATGCGTGCGCCTGCGCGCGCATGTTATAAAATCGGGTGTACATGTGTGCGCACCGGGTAGCGCGCGCTTATTTACGCCTGCGCACAACCTTTTAAAATCTACCCCTTAGTGATGGGAGATTTTAATTTGCACATCAATGGCAGCTCTTCAACATGAGCAAATGATTTTATAAAGGTTTTGGACACAATGCATTGTGTCCAACTTTTGCATGATGCGTCTCATAAGGATGGTAATACTTTGGACTTAATTATAAGCCCTTCCAGATATGCTTGGATGGTGACAAACCCAAAGATTGTGCTTTGGTCAGATCATCATTTTATTTTATTTGATGTGGTTTATGAAGGTAGGAATGATTCATCAGTGAAGAAGAAGATGGTACATGCAGATGTAGATAGCTTAAAAACTGAGTGGCAGAATAAAATTGCAAACATACCCCTGGATTCCTCAAATGCTATAATTATAGAAGAAATAGCTCCCGTGATAAAAAATAAAAGGGGAGGGGCATGGTTATGCTAATCTCCCTGCTCCCACAGCACACGATACATTTATCACACCTACACTATTTTTCACATCACATGCTGATTAATCTACCACATGTACATTACCAACTGAAAAGGTTTTTATCACAATTCAGGGGGAGAGAGAGAGAGAGACTCTGTAGAGGCTAATGTAAGTTATACCACTGTAAGAGGGGTCACTATTAACTCAGAAGTTTGAACAGCAAAGTTGACATCAGGGAAGATTTTCTGTCATTTGAGTGATGAAAAGTAAAAGAGGAGTTGATTTATACAATGTACTCTCTACCTAGCTTGATGCCTCCTCTTAAAGTAAGATAGAACAAAAATGGAGGAAGGAGAAGAATGAATTAAATACTGAAAGATGCAAAGAAAGTTTATGGGATTATTTTGTGTTGTGTTCTGCGGCCGGGGTCGGCCGCGGCCGCAGCCCCCTACCTGAGCTCCGACGGCGGGCCGCCATGGCAGCGTCGGGGGGGGGGGGCTGTTCGAGTCCGGTGCCCGCCCGATGCTCCCACGCACCGGCGCGGTCTTCGGGCTGGCTGCCGGATCGGGAGCCATCCCTGCTCCTCCCTCATGACATTAGGCAGCTATCCTCCATGGCCCGAGATCCAAGATGGCCACCATCATCTTAGGCGCGAGGCCGTGCCTCCTTCTTAGATTTAAAGGGACCTCGTCCTTTAATGGACTACAGCTGTTTCCTATTATCCAGAGCAAAGGAAGTATATAAGGAGAGTTCCTCTGCTCATTCCTTGACTTGGCCACATTCTCTCCAGCATTGTTCAGGTCTGCTTGCTTCAGTGAGTCTTCGTGTGCTTTGGATCCTTGCTTCTTGGTTCCTGTCTCGTCTTAGTGATTCCTGTTTCCTGACTTCGGATTGGCAAGCTTGTGATTCCTGGTGTGTGACCTCGGACTGGCAAGCGGCAACCCTCTGGCACTTAACCTTGGACTTCTTCTGGACCATCGTCTCCAAGGGCCCACCTAAGTCCCAGCGGCCCAGTCCCTACAGGCTCCTCCTGGGGGACCGCGGGCTTCCAGGGGTGAAGCTCCAGTTAGCCCTTGCACCAACCTCATGATTCCTTGACCTCTCAAAGGACCACCTAAGTCCCAGCGGCCGGGTCCCTAAGGGCTCCTCCCAGGGGGACTGTGGGCTTCCAGTGGCGAAGACTCAGCTGTCTCCTCGACGTGACAACTCCTCGTCTGCTCCACAGCTACCTCAGTCTCCAGTGCCAAGGGTCAGCCGGTCGCATCTTCTGTTCTGCCACGCCACCCGATGGGAGAACCTATGGATCCACCTCCTAAGGTATACCATCCTCCCGTCGGTCCAAGGGTTCACAAGCCTGAGCATAACATGTGTAAATCGACAAATTGCTCATTCACCCACATGAGTTGTTTTCCATTGTGAAAAACTTATTAGTAAAACCTCAAGATGATATAACTCTATATCCAGGTTGTGATAAGATAGAATACTTTGATCATAAGATCAATGACATTCAGTGTAATTCATTTTTAACAATGCCTATCTATGTTGTCTTATCATCTGTTGGACATCACACTCATTAACCAATTACCAACGCAGACTTACGATTTCTTCTCCATCCCAAGACAAAAAAAAAGAGGAGGGGGTATCTTCCTAGCTGCAAAAAAATCCTTAAGGTTCTCACACCACCCCATCAGTACAGTAACTAAACTAGAACTAGGATTGTTCAAATCAGAACAACTCCAAATCCTGCTAGTCTACGCCCCGCCAGGCTTACTAGAGTCAGACTCCTCTCCTATCATCGAAACCATAACTCTGCATCTCAATCTTGACTCCCCTGCTATAATCCTGGGTGACTTCAATTTACATGTTGACAAAGTTCCCCTCTCTACGAACTGTGAAGCCCTCCTCACCGCACTGTCAGCGATGGGATTCAGACAACAAATCAATAAACCCACCCACAAAGCAGGCCACACGCTCGATCTACTCTTTACAAACACTGGTATTTCTCTTACAAAACAACCAAATTGCAAAAAAGTCCCATGGTCAGATCATTCTCTAATCTCCACCAGTTTTTCCTTACCTCGATCAGACTCCAAACTCAACTCAAGACCCTCTTTCCTATACAGAAAACCTTGCAACTCGGAACATCTAAGTAAAGCTCTAACCTCGGATCTACCACTCATTGAAGTATCTACCCCTAACGCTGCCCTCCAATCCTGGTCCAAAATAACAAAATCTATAGCAAACACTCTCTGCCCACTGACAACCAAAACAAGGTCTGCTAATACATCCAAACGTCAACCCTGGTATAATGATGAACTACGAAAACTCAAACAATTACTTCGGCAAAAAGAAAGAAAATGGCGCAAAGCCCCTTCACCAGCCTCACTCTCTGATTACAAACGATCACTCCATCTTTACAAAAGTACCACGTTGAAAATCAAAAGAGACTACTATGCCCGAAAGGTTCATCATCTCAGCTTTGACTCAAAAGCTCTATTCGCCTTCGTTTCCAGCCTCACTAAACCTTTCACTCCAGATATACCACCCGAACAAGCCCAGACTAAAGCAGACGAATTGGCTCTTCATTTTAACAAAAAAATATCGGATCTCCTTAATCAGCTGATTCCAAACACTACGTCTCCAGATAACACATATCTTCCCCAAAATAAAGACATCCAGCTTAATGCCTTTGAACCCATCACAATCACAGAGATACAAAATGTATTAAAAAGAATGAAACCATCATCACACCCATTTGATCAAATCCCTACCAAAATGCTTCTTCTTATCCCGGACACAATAGCAAAAACCCTAGCAGATATTATAAACTGCTCCTTATCACATGGCATCTACCCAGATGACCTAAAAACTGCCTCAATCAAGCCACTGCTAAAAAAACCAAATCTAAATGCATGTGATCCCAACAACTTCCGCCCTATTTCCAACCTACCATTTATAGCTAAAATCATGGAAAAACTGGTAAACACCCAACTATCCAACTACCTAGAGGACCACAGTATTCTGTCCCCAAACCAATATGGTTTTCGCAAAGCCGCAAGCACCGAAACGCTACTAATTTCACTCATGGACTACCTACTCTCTGGTATTGATAAAGACCAAGCATATTTTCTAATCCTCCTTGACTTCTCGGCGGCCTTTGACACCGTCAACCACGCCCTTCTTCTAAAACAGCTGGCAAACATTGGTTTAACAGGTGCCACACTAAACTGGTTCAAAACATTTCTAGAAAACAGAGGATACAGAGTCAAAATTCATAATAAAGAATCCCAATACCACCCTTCTAATAGAGGAGTGCCGCAAGGATCATCACTTTCACCCACCCTTTTCAATGTCTACCTGCTACCACTCTGCCAACTGCTAACAAAATTAAGCCTGAAACATTTCCTTTTTGCAGACGACGTACAGATCGTAATCCCTATAAAAGAATCAATCTCAAAAACAATGGAATACTGGGACAGTTGCCTATTAGAAATTAAACTTCTCCTCAACAGTCTAAACCTTGTACTCAATGCTTCGAAAACAGAATTCCTGCTCATATCACCGGAAAACAATAACACACTTCCTAAACCACCCACACTCCTTCAAACAACCCACGTAAGAGACTTAGGAGCCATCCTAGACAATCGTCTCAACCTCAAAACATTCATTAACCAAACCACCAAAGATTGCTTCTACAAATTACATATCCTGAAAAGAATAAAACCGCTGTTTCACACTCAGGACTTCAGAACAATCTTGCAAGCAATAATCTTTTCCAAACTAGATTATTGCAACTCATTACTATTAGGCCTCCCAGCTTCTTACACCAAACCTTTACAAATGGTTCAGAACTCTGCAGCCAGAGTCCTTACAAATTCCAGGAAAATTGACCACATTTCACCTATTCTCAAAAACCTCCATTGGCTTCCGATCCACTATAGAATCATGTACAAAACCATTAACATCATATACAAAACAATCAACCAACACACGCAACTTGACCTACAAATACCACTTAAAAAATTCACCTCCGCCAGGCCTATCAGGGAACACTACAAAGAGTCACTCCAAATTCCAAAGGCCAAAACCTACCAACATAAATCCTTGAGTCTCAGAGCCTTCTCATCAGCAGGTCCAGCTCTCTGGAACTCGATCCCACCTGATTTGAGACAAGAGCCATGCTCTTTAACATTTAGGAAAAGACTAAAAACTTGGCTTTTCAAAAAAGCAGTTCCAAGCCTTGAATAAAACCTCCTCTCACTAGCACTAACTCGTATGCAATAATGGAATGTAAACACGAATCAACCAACCTCAAACCCTCTCTCACTAATTCCTGCTGAATATTTATCATACTATTACCATTCACAACTGTCATATTTATTCATTTGATTACCTATGTACCGTTTCATAGTCTTATTTTTTCACTTGCTATTCTAATGTATCAATAGGCTGAAATGTAAATATTGTGCTGTTCAATTTTTCCCCTTCCATCCCAAGTTTATTTTCCTTGTTTTTTGTAACTTTCCCTCTCCCTTTTTCTGATTCACTGTATTTAAAGTTCAAGGCTCTTATTGAAAATATTGTTTTTTAAGTTACGTTATGCCTTACACTCCTTGTTATTTGTAAACCGGGTTGATGTGATGCCTATCATGAAACTCGATATAACAAAAACAATAAATAAATAAATAAATAAATCTGTCAGCTATATGTTCCCTTAGTTGATTAGGTTCTTTTCAGTAATAATTCAAGAAATTAAGATGATAGATAATAGGCTGTGTTCCACAAATTCACAGTTAGATCCTTGATATGTCAAAGGTATGAGAGAGATAACTTTTTGTATCATAAAGAATCTAGTACTGATATCATCCCTGAAAATTTGAAACTGCCTACTCTAGACCAGTTTGTTTAAAGATCCTGCTGGAGGTATTGGCAAACTAGTACCTATTCTTTCCATTCTTGCAAAAATACATAAAAGAGTGCATTGCAACAGCTAACTGACTATGTTGAAGTGAAATGCTTGTTAGTTGACTACTAATTTGGATTTCAAAAGGGGCATAATACAGAACTTTTGCTGGTTTTGTTGTTAGATGATTTGTATTGTTGAATGGAGAGGGGAAGTTTGGGATTACTAATACATCTGGACATGTGTGCTGCATTTGACTCTGATAGTCATGATTTAATATTATGCCAACTGTTTCAATTCAGTTTGGGGAGGTCAGGAGTTCTCCCCAAGACTTGCCAAAAGTCCCTGGTGGTCCAGCGGGTGTCCTGGAGCGATCTCCTGCACTCGGGCTGTCGGCTGCCAGTATTCAAAATGGCGCCGATAGCCTTTGCCCTTACTATGTCATAGGGGCTATCGGCACCATTTTGAATACCGGCAGCCGACAGCCCGAGTGCAGGAGATTGCTCGAGGACCCCTGCTGGACCACCAGGGACTTTTGGCAAGTCTTGGGGGGGTCAGGAGGGTGGGGGTTTATTCATTAGAGATACATTGTATTCTTGGGGGTTCGCCATACATTTTGTGACCCCCACGAATACAGCAAATATGGCATATAAGTTGCAGATTGCCAATACGTTGCAAACAAATGCACACCCCTAAAGACTATAGATCTCACATTTTAGACCATTCAGAACAAGGTGAGGGGTCTGGGTCAACTGGGGGAATACAGGATGAAGAGCAAGAGGGTTCATGAAGACCTCAAAATTAACTGGTCAAAGTAGGTTGTCCATCGCACAAGAATGTTTTAAAATCCTCCCACATATGAATGTAAAATTTGGCAAAGTCTTAGAAAAGATACTCGAAGTACATTTTCTTGAGCAATCTCTTAAGATTAGGCACATACTTATGCATGAGAGGTGAATTTTAAAACATGTGTGCAAGTGCATGAACGATTTTAAATTGCAGCATATCTCTACTCGCATGCCAATATGCACATGTATGGGTGCATGTGTGCTCATTTTAAAATTAGCCTGAGTGGTTTTAAGGAAAGACTGAGATATAAGGGTTTTAGAAAACAGTTGAAAACATTATTATGTCAGAGTGCTTTTAATGATTGATTTGTATTGTATACTTTATATGTATGTTATGACTATAACCTACCCTGGACTATTGCATAAGAAGTATTGGGATATAAAATGTTTCAAATAAATAAATATGCAAGTAAGAGAAGTTTGAACTGTAGGCATACAATTTTCTTCAGATATTTCTCTCATTATTTATACATGGTAAAAGAAATTGAAGGACTTCATATGTAACAGCTATTTTGTATCTGTAGAACAGAAAGGAACATCATCAAATGACATGCAAAGTTTCTAGAGGTGTGGACATTGTACAACCTATCCTTTTGCTAAAGAAGTAAAATGATTTTTGAGATTAGGAGTAAGAATTTCAAGTAGAAACATTATTCAATTGAGAAAGTAATTGTGCAATTTACACAATTATTTGTGAATGTCACCAGGTTCATATTGGATACACTACTAAGAAGTCAAAGGATAAAATTCAACAACATACTGGATCAGTCAGAGGGAATGAAAGAAAAAATCCAGTAGCAGTCTGCCTTAATAATAATCATCATGGGGATATTAAAGGTTTCTCTGCTGATTCTCCTGCTCACCACCATATGGTTCACTATTGTCCTCCGGAACCGTCGCTTGAATGCAGTAGCAGTAAGCTTTACCACAAGAGACCTTCTTGCAACACCACCGGGCTGTTTTTTTTCCTCTGGATCTCTGTTGGTGCAATACCATTCAATGCCTGTGCAACCAAAAACAGCTGCTTTTGCTGCATCTGAGTTTTACAATGTTTTTTTACTTATTATTATTATGGGTCTGCTTCTGACACAGATCCCTCACTTCTGTAAAGCAATAAACATTGGGCATAATGAGTTTGGCAGCAGTGTTTTGCTATATAATCTGTTTGTTTTTTCCCCAACTGACTAGAGTCTTAAAATATATATACCCTACACATTCACAAAACAAAATAGGGCCCAGCATTTTGTTCTGAGAGATGCCTACCCCTTTTTGTCCATCACTGCAGTCCTGAGGTTATCTCTACTGGACTTCTCCTGGTCACTGATTGGCAGTATTGCTCTGGGTGGTAGCCTCGCCCAGCCCTGCCCAGTTATGATGTCATTTCTGGGCCACTGGAGTTAAAGGCCAGCCCAGTTGTGAGGCATGTGCACAATCGAATGGGGCAAACCCAAATGGAGATTGCTCCTTGATGTACCCCTTTGGATACCCCTGAATGTAATTATTTACTGTATCAATTCTATGGATATTATTTCCCCTGCTGATCTGATCATGATTTTTGGAGGTACAGGTCAATTGGTTTATCTTTGCTTTTGTCTAATGGTGTATTTTTATCTTATTATAAGGGGAGAAATTCAATCGACTTTATATCTGGATGTGGGTATTATGCTATAAGCAATGTTTTTAACTAAATATTTTGTTAAGCAAAATATGCTTAAGCAAAATATTGCTGTTGGTCCAGCCGGCTCTCCCACTGACTTATTTTCTGAATCAGCTAGTTCAGGCCTTTATAAAATTTGGCTTGATTAATATTCAGTCTTTAAGGTCCAAAATTGCCACTGTGTATGATCTTCTAGTTGATCGATAATTTGATATTTTGTGAGTAACTGAAATTTGGCTTTTCCACGCTGATAGCCTAATCTTAATTTGCCATTTTCACAGTTTACAAGGCACCTCAAGACATTGGTGAGTCTTTGGTAGTCCTGGATCAATAAATTACTAGGGATGTGAATCGTTTTTCAACGATTAAAATTATCGTCCGATATTGTTTATATCGTCTTAAATCGTTATAGAACACGATACAATAGAAATTCTAACGATTTATCGTTAAAAATCGTTAAATCGTGTTAGTGCGCACTAACTCGATTTAGTGCGCACTAACTGAAAATGATACAAATAAACACTTTCCAGGTCACTGAAGGTCAGTTAGGAATGAATATGTGTTCCTATTGGCTGGCTGCCCTCTTATCTATTGATGTTACCAAGGTTACCACTGAGGTGATGGTTGGGGGGATGGGAAATGGACCTGGAAACTAACGAACACCAACAGAAAATGAAACAAAGTGTTCACACTTCCCAGGTCAGTAAAGGTCACTTAGGAATGAATATGTATGTATGTATTCCTATTGGCTGGCTGTGCTCTTATCTATTGATGTTACCAAGGCTAATACTGAGGTAATGGTTGGGGGGATGTGAAATGGAAACAGTTGGAAGCTTGACAAAAAAAGTAATGTAATGATCAGCACTCACGTGACTAGAACTTGTTTGTTTATTATTTTTGTTAGCAGGCACCTGAAATGCTAGTGCATGTTGAATTTGCCAATCACTGTGCATTTTAGAAAGGTGGTCCTGGCTGGAACTGTACACAGTTCAAATATATGTAATTGATTGTTGGTAAGTGTATTTTTTAAGTAGCCACACTGGCACAAGTATGTTTACTTTTCCTCCTACTTAACTCACTAGCTCAGCTTTGTAAGAAGGGCTTCTCTGCTTGTGTGTTGTTTTTGTTTGGTGTGAGGAGAGCAGAAACATCAGATCTTTATTCAATCTACTACAGTCATCTCTTACAGTGCCCTATCCCTATTAATACCAGGAGTGTTGTGATCTTCCTGCACACAGTGCCCTAACCCTGATACCAGTCTGAGACAGCTCCCTCCCTGAATTACTAGTGAGAGGCTGGCTTCACAGACAGGGGGGAGCTGCCTGACCCTCACTCCTGACTTCCCCCATGTCCCAGCTAGTGAATGGTGTGTGGGTGAGGGGGGGGGAGGATGGTGAAGTCTGAGACAGCTCCCTCCCTGCATTACTAGTGAGAGGCTGGCTTCACAGACAGGGGGGAGCTGCCTGACCCTCACTCCTGACTTCCCCCATGTCCCAGCTAGTGAATGGTGTGGGGGTGAGGGGGGGGGGGGGAGGATGGTGAAGTCTGAGACAGCTCCCTCCCTGCATTACTAGTGAGAGGCTGGCTTCACAGACAGGGGGGAGCTGCCTGACCCTCACTCCTGACTTCCCCCATGTCCCAGCTAGTGAATGGTGTGTGGGTGAGGGGGGGGGGGGAGGATGGTGAAGTCTGAGACAGCTCCCTCCCTGCATTACTAGTGAGAGGCTGGCTTCACAGACAGGGGGGAGCTGCCTGACCCTCACTCCTGACTTCCCCCATGTCCCAGCTAGTGAATGGTGTGTGGGTGAGGGGGGGGGGAGGATGGTGAAGTCTGAGACAGCTCCCTCCCTGCATTACTAGTGAGAGGCTGGCTTCACAGACAGGGGGGAGCTGCCTGACCCTCACTCCTGACTTTCCCCATGTCCCAGCTAGTGAATGGTGTGTGGGTGAGGGGGGGGGGGAGGGTGGTGAAGTCTGAGACAGCTCCCTCCCTGCATTACTAGTGAGAGGCTGGCTTCACAGACAGGGGGGAGCTGCCTGACCCTCACTCCTGACTTCCCCCATGTCCCAGCTAGTGAATGGTGTGTGGGTGAGGGGGGGGGGGAGGATGGTGAAGTCTGAGACAGCTCCCTCCCTGCATTACTAGTGAGAGGCTGGCTTCACAGACAGGGGGGAGCTGCCTGACCCTCACTCCTCCGGGGTATTGTGATCTTCCTGCACACAGTGCCCTATCCCTGATACCAGGGGTGTTGTGATCTTCCTGCATGCAGTGCCCTATCCCTATTAATACCAGGAGTGTTGTGATCTTCCTGCATGCAGTGCCCTATCCCTATTAATACCAGGAGTGTTGTGATCTTCCTGCATGCAGTGCCCTATCCCTGATACCGGGATGTGTGCAAGAAGATCACAACACCCCCGGTATCAGGAATAGGGCACTGTGTGCAGGAAGATCACAACACCCCCAGTATCAGGAATAGGGCACTGTGTGCAGGAAGATCACAACACCCCTGGTATTAGGGATAGGGCACTGTGTGCAGGAAGATCACAACACTCCTGGTATTAATAGGGATAGGGCACTGTGTGCAGGAAGATCACAATACCCCTGGTATCAGGGTTAGGGCACAAGTTCTAGTCACATTGACTGATCACATTACTTGTTTTGTCAAGCTACCAACTGTTTCCATTTCCCATCCCCCATATACTGTCAGTAGGAAACTTGGTAACATGAATAAATAAGAGGGCAGCCAATAGGAATACATATTCATTCCTAAACTGACCTTAACTGACCTGAAAAAGTGTCAATTGTATCATTTTCAGTTAGTGCGCACTAACTTCCAGTTAGTGCGCACTAACTCCCGTTAGTGCGCACTAACTCGAGTTAGTGCGCACTAATCGGAAAAAACAATTTTTAACGATTTTTTAACTAAAAAATCGTGCCTAAGACGATTTTCTTGCCCTGCCACACGATTTCTATCGTTAAGACGATATGGAAAACGATTCACATCCCTATAAATTACTAATATTTACTTGGAATTTCAGAAGCTACTAGTTTTATTTTAATTCTCATTTGAATCAGTCTGTTGGTCATCCTATTGCTGATTTCCATGCTTTAAAGGCTGCATAAGTTTTCCCTCAGATTGTAGATGTTTCTACACATCAATTGGACAATATCTTAGATTTAGGTTTTATATAAATCGCAAAAATGTCAAGGTCTCCCCTGTGGCCTGGACTGATCAGCATTTGGTAACTTTGTTCATCAAGGGTAAGGTAAATAAGTTAAAAATACTTACATCTGTATGTCTGGTTAAAGAAAGCCCTGAAATGCATTAGTAAAAAATGCAGGCTGAGAGAGGCAGCCTGTGTTCTTCTTGACCCACCCCTGCCCGATTACCTCCTGTGGTTCTGAAAGACAGCACAAACAGGCTGCAGCCATTTGTCAGAATCCAGGGCAGAGGGAATATAGCTCCTTTTGTTAAAGAGAAAACAGGACTCACATAAATAAATAAATAAATAAAACCCAAGAGAGAACATTGGGAAAGTTTGAAGCTGTATCTGGGCTGTAAATGTCCCTTTTAATCAGCCAGATCTTACAGGGAAGGGAGACAGGAAGTGACCTCAACACAGATCTCCAGTAATCTAAAACATTCTGAGAAAACCAGAACAAAAGTATTGAAGCCAATGCCAACCTAGATTAGAGGAAGCATTGAGAGATTCCCTCATATAAATTTTATTTCAAAACTAAGTTTTATTAAAGTTTTAGAAGCTAAAGTTGGATGGTGTTATACAGGAAGCAGTTTGTGCCATACAAGTCTATGGGAGGTCAAGGATCTGAAACAAGCACCTGGCAGCAGAAGGTTCCATGTGTCAATGGGTCCCCTGAGACAGGCTAATTTGCATAGACATAGACATCAGATTTTCATGTAGGAAAGCCTTGTGCTTCACTGCTTAGTGTTTTTTTCAGTAATCTGGCTGTGAATGGACTCAAAAAGCTGTATGGTAACTGTGCTTCTTAAAAGTTTAGAAATGTGTTTAACAAAATTTCTAACTATATAATGTCAGATTCCTGCCGTCTTAAGTAGGTTATAAAGGAGTTCAGTAAGAAGTGTTTAAGGGTATATTAGAACTATATGAAGAACTATTATTTTGTTTGTGACAACATCAAATGAAGTGAGCATCCATGTGGGAAAAAGAAGCCATGTGCTTAAGAGATGTTGCATCCGATGGTCTTCGACAGTTTCGCCCAGCCTACCTCTCTCTACTCTTGGCTTCTCCCACTCACCTTGGACTGATGGCCGCCATGGCATCTGCTTGCCGTTCGCTCTGGCATCCCCGGACCAGCTTTGGTGCTGCCTACCACCATTATCCTTCAAGGTACCTCTAGGGTGCGCGCACGCATGCACACCACCCTCATCTTTAACTCTACGTTGTCGTGAACCTCAGGGACATCCCCTTGTTGTAACGTCACATTTTCCGGGTATATCGGCCTACAGCATTTGCTAGCTGTTGTGACCGTTGCTGCTCAATCCCCTCACTCCGCCCTCTGTGGCAACTCCCTCCAGGTCTGATGAACGGTTGGCTGCTGCGGCGTCTACATGCCGTCTCTCTCCAGCATCCCCGGACCAGCTTGACACTGCAGATCCGCCATGTTGCCTGAAGACCTAGGGCGCGTGCGCGCGCTCTGATTGAAGTACCAGCAAGGGCGCAAACCTCAGGGACGTCCCCCTGAGATGATGTCATCCGCTTCCAATATTTAAAGGTCTCTATTTGCATTATCAAACTGAGTTAGCAAAGGTAAAGGTATTCGTACTGGAACTCCTTACGGACGGAGATCATTACCCAAGCTACTTGCCTCCTCGGACTTACCAGAGGTATCTGCTCCTCGGGGGCCTCGCTCTTTTCTTTACTTTCAGATTACAAATAGGAACTGGTACTCGCTCCTTGAGGGCCCATGTTCCTGGACACTCTGAAGATTATCTTCTGCCTGGACGCTATCGCTACTACAAACAATTGTGAGTTACCATCCCTCTCTCAGAGCTTACCCTGGAACCAGGTACTTGCTCCTCGAGGGCTTAACCCTTTCCAGCTCCTGTGCTTTCTTGAGACTTTATATGTGTTTTGTCACCTAGTTCTGTTTATGAACTCTGCCTACTCTGCCTACTCACTTTCTATAGTTTCTCAACAGCTCAGCCATCCTGGGATCGCTGTTCCAGTATCTGAGGGACTACTGCCCTGCTGGGCATATGATCTCACTACTGCCACCTCTGGTGGTTTCAAAAACCTGTTTAATAAAATAACTAATGTGTGTCTGTCTCCATACTCAAGCCTAGCTGGTGGTCCCTCCAGGCATATCCTCCTGGGGGCGTGGTCATCTGCCACCGGCCCAGGGATCCACCCACAACTATAACAGATTCATTTCAGATTGCTAACTCCAGTGGATCCGGCTTACTATGGACGCTATTAACTCCATGGATCCGACACATCTCTCTGCCTTGCAGGCCATACCGGGCCTGGCCCAACACATCACAGATCAGCAAGAAACTTTGGAGAAACTTACTGCAACATTCCATCAGCTACATACACAGAAGATACAAAGCACAGCCTCCAACTAAGAAGGTCAGTCACCGGAGGTAACTTTGAAGATTGCTGTACCACTGGCGGCTCCTATTCGCTTTTCTGTAGAAATCCAGAAGACCCAGGGCTTTCTGAACCAGTGCTGCATGCACTTCACCTTACAGCTTTCCTTATTTCCCATGGCTCTCTCTAAGACCACCTATATCCTGTCATACTTGGATGGGAGAGCTCTCTTATGGGCATCTACCTTGTGGGAATGCAAGGACTGTATTCTGCAGGACATAGAAGGATTTATGGACTTGTTTTAATCTGTTTTTGATGACCCTGCTCGTATTTCTGTTGCCGGGTTTGCTTCGGTGGACTTGAAGCAAGGCAACAGATCTTTGACTGAATTTGCCATAGAATTCAAGAATATTGCAGCGTAACTTCGCTGGGACCTTAAATGTCTCAAGACTCTCTTCTACAGAGGCCTGCTTAAAGGACGAGCTGGAGGCAACTTCATTCTCAGAAGTTTAGTGGAATACTTGAGGATGCCTCTCATCAAATTAAAAGATCCACTACTGTTAACCTCCATTCACGGGGAGCCCTTACCGGGCAATGTAACTTGCGAAACCATACCAGTTACACTTCGCACCGGAGCGCTCCATATGGAAACAATTTCCTTCTTTGTACTGGAAAAGGCTATGCACCCTATCGTCCTGGGGTTACCCTGGCTGCAAATGCACCAACCCCAATTTGACTAGGCATCCCTGGATCTCTCACATTGGGGCCCAGAATGTCATGGGAAGTGCCTTAAGAAGATCTCGCCTATCATATGTATGCCTATGACTCCAGTGATGCCAGGACTTCTGCCCTAATATGCATCCTTCGGCTGATATTCTTCCTTCACATAGGCCCTATGACTGTGCCATAAGACTGAAGCCCAATAACGAGCCACCGAAAGGACGGGTGTATCCTCTCTCAGTTCTTAAGAATAAAGCAATGTCGGAATACATTGAAGAAAATCTCCAGAAGGGTTTTATCCGACCATCCAAGTCGCCAGCCGGTGCAGGCTTTTTCTTTGTGGTGAAGAAGGACGGTACCCTATGTCCATGTATCGATTACATAGGTCTAAATGAGATCACGATCAAAGACTGTTACCCCTTCCCGTTAATCTCGGAGCTGTTGTTGCATCCGTCGCTGCTCAACACCCTCACTCTGCCCTCTCTACCTCTGTGGCTACTCCCTCTGGGTCTGATGGACGGCTGGCTGCCGCAGCATCTCCATGCCATCTCTCTCCGGTGTCTCCGGACCGGCTCGACGTTGCAGATCGGCCATGTTTGCCTGATGATCTAGGGCGCGCGTGCACGCTCTGTCTGAAGTACAAGCAAGGGCGCGAACCTCAGGGGCGTCCCCCTGAGATGACGTCATCCGCTTCCAATATTGGCGTCATCCGCTTCCAATATCGACGTCATCCGCTTCCAATATCGGCGCCATTTTGAGTATTGGCATCGGACCCTCAAAATGGCGCCGATTGCCTTTGCCCTCACTATGTCACACATAGTGAGGGCAAAGGCAATCGGCGCCATTTTGAGTATTGGCATTGGACCCTCAAAATGGAGCCGATCGCCTTTGCCCTCACTATGTGTGACATAGTGAGGGCAAAGGCGATCGGCGACATTTTGAGTATTGGCATCGGATGGCCGGCGTGCAGGAGGTCACTCCCGGACCCCCGCTGGACTTTTGGCAAGTCTTGTGGGGGTCAGGAGGCCCCCCCAAGCTGGCCAAAAGTCCCTGTGGGTCCAACGGGGGTCCCGGAGCGACCTCCTGCACGCCGGCCGTCCGATGCCAGGACTCAAAATGGCGCCGATAGCCTTTGCCCATACTATGTCACAGGGGCTACCGGTGCCATTGGTCAGCCCCTGTCACATGGTAGGAGCACAAGATGGCGCCGGTGACCATGTGACAGGGACTGACCAATGGCACCGGTAGCCCCTGTGACACAGGCTATCGGCGCCATGATGAAACCGGCAAACGAGTGCAGGGATGGCTTCTGGACTCCACGCTGGACCACCAGGGAGTTTTGGTAAGTCTTGGGGGGGTCACGAGGGTGGGGAGTTTAAATTTTTATTTAAGAGGCCGAATAAAACAGAAATCTGTTAAATACGTGGGGAGTCGCGATGCGTTTCGCCTCCCCACGTTTTTAACAGATAGGACAAAATAAGTTGCGGATTACAAATACGTGGAAAACAGATACACACCCCTAATGCTTACAGCATCCAGACCCCAACAAGCCCTTCATAGTTGAAGTTGATGCTTCAGATGTTGGGGTATGGGTTGTGTTGAGCTAAGCAGGAGACTCAAAAACCCTATGACCCTGTTCATTCTTTTCACGAAGATTGTCTCCAGCCGAAAAGAACTACGGGATCGGTGACAAGGAGCTCCTGGAAATAAAGCTTGCATTTGAGGAGTGACGACCATGGCTCGAAGGCGCTCAACATCAAATAACCATCATCACGGATCATAAGAACCTTGAGTATCTCCGCCACTCACAACGTTTGAATTACAGACAGGCCAGGTGGTCTTTATTCTTCAACCGTTTTGATTGTGTGCTTAAGTACTGACCTGGAGATCGGAACACCAGAGCAGATGCGCTGTCTTGCTCATTTCACTCAGAAGATGTGCCTGATGCACCACAGCACATAATAGATCCAAAGAAGATATCTCTGGCAACTAGCCAGTCTGTTTACGCTGGTGATGCCACCGTCTCTCATCCAGCAACATCTACTGGAGAGTCATTTTTAGAAGTGGGTTTTGAACATACTCCAACATCACCACTTACACTGAATCCCTCAGGGATGTTCACAGCAGCTCAACCCATTGCTGCTGATATCATCAATAGCACTCTGCAAGATTATTCAAAGTCTCAAGATTTACCTGTCATCATTGCAGAAGACGACTTAGAAATTAAGATCAAAGAGATTCTGGATGTTCAAATCAGAGGCAAGACTTTTGAATACCTTCTGATCTGGGAAGGTTTCGGCCCCGATTTAATCTCTTGGGAGCCTCAGACCAATAACTTGGACAAAGAGATGCTACATCAGTTCCACCTCGCGCATCCTTCTAAACCTAAGCCTGGTACCCGAAGAAAAGATCGCCCTTTGAAGGGGGGTACTGTTGCGACCGTCGCTGCTCGACACCCTCACTCTGCCCTCTTTACCTCTGCGGTGACTCCCTACGGGTCTGATGGATGGTTGGCTGCCGTGGCATCTCCATGCCATCTCTCTTCGGTGTTCCCAGACCGGCTCGACGCTGCAGATCTGCCATGTTGCCTGAAGACCTAGGGTGTGTGTACGCTCTGATTGAAGTACCAGCAAGGGCGCGAACCTCAGGGGCGTCCCCCTGAGATGACGTCATCCGCTTCCAATATTTAAAGGTCTCTATTTGCATTATCAAACTGAGTTAGCAAAAGTAAAGGTATTCATACTGGAACTCCTTACGGAAGAGGATCGTAACCCAAGCTACTCTGCCTCCTTGAACTTACCAGAGGTACCTGCTCCTCAGGGGCCTCACTCTTTTCTTTACTTTCAGATTACAAATAGGAACCGGTACTCACTCCTCGAGGGCCCATGTTCCTGGACACTATGAAGATTCTCTTCTGCCTGGAAGCTATCGCTACTACACTACTACAAACAATTGTGAGTTACCATCACTCTCTCAGAGCTTACCCTGAAACCAGGTACTCGCTCCTTCAGGGCCTAACTCTTTCCAGCTCCTGAGCTTTCTTGAGACCTTATGTGAGTTTTGTCATCTAGTTCTGTTTATGAACTCTGGCTACTCTGCCTACTCACTTTCTATAGTTTCTCAACAGCTCAGCCATCCTGGGATCGCTGTTCTAGTACCTGAAGGACTACAGCCCTGCCGGGCATATCAGCTCACTACTGCCACCTCTGGTGGTTTCAAAAACCTGTTAAATAAAATAACTAATGTGTGTCTGTCTCCATACTCAAGCCTAGCCGGTGATCCCTCTCGGGATATCCTCCTGAGGGCGTGGTCATCTGCCACCAGCCCAGGGATCCACCCACAACTATAACAGATTCATTTCACTAGCTCGTTGAGTTCGCAACAGGATTCATATGGATGGGTTTCGTTCTCCGTTCCTAAGCTACTCTGCCACTCCAGCGCTATTACTTCCCTTCGGGGTTCTCTAATGGGGTACCTGCTCCTCCTGGGCCTCTCTGCTTCTTTCAGGTGATATCAGGAAACCGGTACTCGCTCCTCGAGGGCCCATGTTCCCTGTGTTGCTGCATGCAACCTCCACCATTCTACTTGGAAGAACTAACTTACAGTTACCATCAGTGAGTACAGATACCATCTCTCTCCACAGTACTGCTTCACTGGAATCAGGTACTCTCTCCTCAAGGGCCTGCTCTCTGCTCCGGTGCCAGACCTCTCATCTAGTGGAATCTCTGTTACTGCTAAGTGAGTACAATGCTACCGAGTCTCTCTGCTCTAAGGGACCAGGTACTCGCTCCTCGAGGGCCGCTCTCCCTGTTTTGGAGCTTCTCCTATTTCTACAGTGGGACTCTGACTGTTAATCTTATTGTGTGCTCATAACGCTCAGTCTCTTTCCACTACAGCACTGTTCTACAGAGGATCTGCCTTTTCAGCGTTCTGTGTGAGATGCATCCAGTTGGGCTCTACAACCTGATATAATTCAGAACTTTGGCTCAGAACTTTGGCTCATTCAGCCAGTCCCAGAATCCTCAGCTGGCTGATTCACACTGACACTGTTGAAATATAGTGAACTTCTGACCACCTCAGACTCAAGAATGTGGAAGATCTGGGAAACTTGTATGTTCTGCAAAGCCTATAATTAAAGGCCAGGTGGGCATCAATGGCAATATTTAAATCATAATACAAGGAAGCTTGGTTCTCACGAAACCAAAATACAAGCTTGTGTCTCACAGATGCCTATCTCTACTAACAGGAGCCAGGTGAACGAAGATTCCCTAAGGTTACAGCTTTAATTAAAGTTCTGGCACCAGCAACAGAATTCAGGCATACTATCTATTCAGAACACAGACCTACTATCTGTTTACACAACATAGAAGAAACCAACAGCGGGAGCTTCAGGCACTATCCTGTTGAAACCTCACTGGACAAGATCATTAACAGGACAAAAAGATTATCTGGAGAGTGGGAGCAAATGAGCTACATCTGGGAAAACCTGTCAGGGCAGTTCAGGAATAGGTTGTCATGTGAACAGCATGAGGTGTCTCTGTAAATGAGTCTTTGGGCAGTCACGTAATTCTAGAAGTTTCAGCAATACTGTATGTTTAACTATAAAAGAAGGGTCACTTCCTGTATTCAATGAGATGCTGGTCGTTTTGAAAGACAAAGGGCACCCAGTATCCAGCATCTCCCAAGAACACTTATAATGCCAAATAAAATTTACTTAATACCTTTTACTGAGTCTAAGTGTTCTTGTGTCCCTGGCCCTAAGTAAAGAAAATTATGTACAAACCACTACTCATTACTGCCACCTCTGGTGGTCACCTAAACTGTCTAATAAAAGATTCAAATCTGTGTTTGTCCATCCAGAGTTTAGCCTGACACTGTGGTACCTCATGGGACTGCCCCCTGTGGGTGTGGTCAGCTACCACAGTGTCCAAGGATCCACCCAAACACCATTAACCATAACAGGAGACTGGCTCTTTGAAGAGGCAAGAGCTTAAAGCTGAATATCTGCCCTTGGAATTAGGTAAAAGGAGAAAAGTCTGTTTGTTTGAGACATAAAAAGTGGGATCGGAGAGAGAAAATTCCATCATTGTTAAAGTGTGAGATAGTAAAAGAGTGGATGAGACTTTGAATATAAGAAAATCCACAGCCAAAGTAAAGAAGAAGTGATCATAATGAGGATGTTGGGGAGATACCAGTTCCGGAGATGGTTTTCAGGGGTGATGAGTCAGACGAACTGAACAAAATCACTGTGAACCTGGAAGATGTAGTAGGCCAGATTGACAAACTAAAGAGTAGCAAATCACCTGGACCGGATGGTATGCATCCTCGGGTTCTGAAGGAACTAAAAAATGAAATTTCTGATCTATTAGTTAAAATTTGTAACCTATCATTAAAATCATCCATTGTACCTGAAGACTGGAGGGTGGCCAATGTAACCCCAATATTTAAAAAAGGCTCCAGGTACAATCTGGGTAACTATAGAGCAGTGAGGCTGACTTCAGTGCCAGGAAAAATAGTGGAAACTATTCTCAAGATCAAAATCGTAGAGCATATAGAAAGACATGATTTAATGGAACACAGTCAACATGGATTTACCTAACAAATCTGCTTCATTTTTTTGAAGGAGTTAATAAACATGTGGATAAAGGTGAACTGGTAGATGTAGTGTATTTGGATTTTCAGAAGGCATTTGACAAAGTTTGTCATGAGAGGCTTCTACGAAAACTAAAAAGTCATGGGATAGGAGGCGATGCCCTTTCATGGATTACAAACTGGTTAAAATACAGGAAATAGAGAGTAGGATTAAATGGTCAATTTTCTCAGTGGAAAAGGGTAAACAGTGGAGTGCCTCAGGGATCTGTACTTGGACCAATGCTTTTCAATATATATATATAAATGATCTAGAAAGGAATACGACGAGTGAGGTTATCAAATTTGCGGATGATACAAAATTATTCAGAGTAGTTAAATCACAAACAGACTGTGATACATTACAGGAGGACCTTGCAAGACTGGAAGATTGGGCATCCAAATGGCAGATGAAATTTAATGTGGACAAGTGCAAGGTGTTGCATATAGGGAAAAATAACCCTTGCTGTAGTTAGTGTTAGGTTCCATATTAGGAACTACCACCAGGAAAAAGATCTAGGCATCATAGTGGATAATACTTTAAAATTGTCGACTCAGTGTGCTGCAGCAGTCAAAAAACCAAATAGAATGTTAGGAATTATTAGGAAGGGAATGGTTAATAAAACGTAAAATGTCATAATGCCTCTATATCGCTCCATGGTGAGACCGCACCTTGAATACTGTGTACAATTCTGGTTGCCGCATCTCAAAAAAGATATAGTTGCAATGGAGAAGGTACAGAGAAGGGCAACCAAAATGATAAAGGGGATGGAATAGCTCTCCTATGAGGAAAGGCTGAAGAGGGTTGAGCTGTTCAGCTTGGAGAAGAGACGGCTGACGGGGGGATATGATAGAGGTCTTTAAGATCATGAGAGGTCTTGAACGAGTAGATGTGACTCGGTTATTTACACTTTCGAATAATAGAAGAACTAGGGGGCATTCCATGAAGTTAACAAGTAGCACATTTAAGACCAATCAGAGAAAATTCTTTTTCACTCAATGCACAATAAAGCTCTGGAATTTGTTGCCAGAGGATGTGGTTAGTGCAGTTAGTGTAGCTGGGTTCAAAAAAGGTTTGGATAAGTTCTTGGAGGAGAAGTCCATTAATGGCTATTAATCAAGTTTACTTAGGGAATAGCCACTGCATTAATTGCATGGGAGAGATTGAAGAAAGATAAATTGAAGAATCTAAATATGTACACCCTGGAGGAAAGGAGGAGCAGAGGTGATATGATACAGACTTTCAGATACTTGAAAGGTTTTAATGATCCAAAGACAATGACAAACCTGTTCCGTAGGAAAAAAATCAGCAGAACCAGGGGTCACGATTTGAAGCTCCAGGGAGGAAGATTCAGAACCAATGTCAGGAAGTATTTCTTCACGGAGAGGGTGGTGGACGCCTGGAATGCCCTTCCGGAGGATGTGGTGAAGACCAGAACTGTGAAGGACTTCAAAGGGGCATGGGATAAACACTGTGGATCCATAAAGTCAAGAGGCCGCCAATGAAGAGTGGGTGACTCGCCAGAATGACGGCTACTGCATGGAGACAATACCCTTATTCAATAAACATACACATGCTTACTGTGACTCCAACATCGCTCTAAGCTTCAACAGCAAGAGGAAATGTGGAAAAATGGATTTACACTCACAAAGAGGGGAGTAGCTGGCTTGTTACGGCGGTTACTACCCCAAACCAAATAAGCCTGATGCTTCACCTTCAATGCATATACAGCATAGTTCTCTGCTTCAACGGCAGGGGAGAAGAAAAAAGGGTTCGCACTCACAAAGCGGGAAGTAGCTGGCTTGTTACGGCGGTTACTACCCCAAACCAATTGTGTCCGATACTTCACTTTCGATGCATATCCAGCATGGCTCTCTGCTTCAACGGCATGGGAGAAGACTGATACATCACGCATTTCCAGCATAGCTCCCTGCTTCAACAGCAGGGGAGAAGAAAAACAAGCAATAAGGACTGTATAACATAGTCTGGGTAAAACAAATAAGCATGGGTGTAGCTTGCTTATTGCGGCGGTTACTACCCCTACTACCCCTAACTAATCAAGCTAGATATTTCAATGGTGGGGGTGGAAGGGAAATAGAGCCAAGAGCTAAGAGAAACAGATAAGTATGAGAGAAAAAAACGTGTGAAGCTTGCTGGGCAGACTGGATGGGCCGTTTGGTCTTCTTCTGCCGTCATTTCTATGTTTCTATGGATCTTCTTAGTGTTTGGGTAATTGCCAGGTCCTTGGTGAGGCCTCACCTGGAGTACTGTGCTCAGTTCTGGAGGCTATATCTCCAAAGGGACAAGACAGGATGGAGGCAGTCCAGAGAAGGGCGACCAAAAAGGTGGATGGTCTTCATCGAATGACTTTTGAGGAGAGATTGAATAATCTAAATATGTACACCCTGGAGGAAAGGAGGAGCAGAGGTGATATGATACAGATTTTCAGATACTTGAAAGGTTTTAATGATCCATAGATAATGACAAACCTTTTCCGTTGGAAAAAAATCAGCAGAACCATGGGTCACGATTTGAAGCTCCAGGAAGGAAGACTTAGAACCAATGTCAGGAAGTATTTCTTCACGGAGACGGTGGTGGATGGTCTAAGCTTCAACGCTGAGAGAGAGAGAGAGAGAGAGAGAAAGCCATTTATTAGCTCGAGGTGAGGTGGTGGTGGTTTAGAGTTCAGAGGCCAGTTTTACATGCAGAGTGAGATGTACAAACTGCACAGAACACTTCGGTGAATATTTGATATCACTTGGAGGGAGGAATGTCTCACAAAGATGAGATTTCTACTACGTTATCTTGTCCTACAAGAGGGTACCTTCAAGCTAGGGCAAGATAATATAGTCAAAATCTTTAGAAAACCGAGGTTATAGAGATGTACACATATTTTTTTTTGTCTTCATTTCATTTTTTTTGCTTTTTAGAGATTTTTTGTTTTTCATTGCAGGGTTTTTTGTTTGGTTTTTCTTGTGTTTGGGGGAAATAGTGCACCTTATTAGCCAAAATAATGCATGGCTTATTCAGCACATTTTACACTTTCTTTTTATATGAATGCTCATCTCTAGTGGTTTACATATCTTTCAATCCAGTTGTCTGCCTTTACTCAGTATTAGAATGGGATTACATTGCTAATACAATCCAAAATTCATATTTTGGGAATAATTTTAGATTCAGATCTCACATTTCACAGTCATATTGCAAGTGTGATGTGTTTTTGCTTCATGTGCTTCACATCCTCTATCCCATCCCATGTAAATCTGGCAACAGTAATTCACTGATTATGAATTACCTAGATCACTGTAATTCATTCTATGCTTTGAATGTGTTTTATTTGATTTATTTTGTCTGTAATATGCCTAATAAAGGTACCCTGTTTAAGTGGAATAGAAATTGTTGTAATAAATACATTAATAAATGGTGGCTTTAAATCTTCATCATCCTGTAAATTACAGGTAAATCGAATAGAGCTGCTAGAATATTATTCAATCTTAAATTACATGATCACTTTTCATCACTCTTGAAGTCCTCACATTGCCTGCTTATTTCTTTTAGAATTCAGTTTAAGACTGTATATTTTATTTTTAAATATCTTCCCAATGTGTGCCTTCAGTATTTGAGAGCTGTTGTGAAGCATGGTTATCCTAAAAGAAATGTATACTTTTTTCAGGAATCTCTATTAGACCTTCCTTCTGTTAGACCACTTGATTGATTGATACTAGAGAAAAATCCTTTTCTTGTCTAGTTCCTTTCATCTAGAATTCATTAACCAGTGAGCTACATGCATTAGAAAACTAAATGAACTTTCAAAAGTCTTATAAATCTTAACTGTTTACTTTTGCCTTTGCTTGGTTTTTAAGAAATATTTTGCAGCTGCAAACTTTTATTTGTCCTTTTTATCTCCGGTTTTAATAATAGAGTTTCTGCTGTATTTTATTTTTATTTTAGTTTATATGTTTTTATTGTTTTGGTTTTTATGTCTGCCTTTCATTTTATTAACTCACCAAGGAGATGCAGGGAAAAGAAAACAGTCCCAAAACATCCAAATTATTTTAAACAAACGGTATTTTTATTCATCAAGTCGGCTACTCCATTGCTCAATCAACACAAATTCTTTCAAACACGGGGTCCCCCGACACGGACCCGTGTTTCGCCACACGCGGCTGCGTCGGGGGGGACAGTATATTCTTTGCGGTATTCAGACTAAAATTAAAACAAAAGACAGTCAATTAATATTTAAAGCAGGGGCTGATAGTAAAACAGCGGATCCAGTATTATCAAGAGAAATTTTTTAAGGTACACCATATGGGTATAAATTATAAATTCACAACCACAGAGAGGAACAGTACCTACAGAGTACATAAATACTACAGAAAATAAAACGGCTGAAATATTGAGCGCCAAAAAAGATTACATAACCAGATTGAAACCTAATAATCACTATTGATCGAAAACCTAATACAATCAAACATAATATTGTTCATAGGTTGTTTAAATCATAAGAATATCTTAAAATTTAGAATATATTGTACAAATGAGCCAACAAAATGTATTTAAATTATTGCTTCAAACTTAGCATCTTTGAACTAATATAATAGATCAAAACGCATACGTGACAGTCATCCTAAACACTCATAGCACAGTGAGAATTAGAGTAGCAAACAGAGTGCCTTTAAAGTTTAAACATCTCGGGCGGCACTTCTGTTATACAGGTAAGCCAGCAAAATGTATTCAAAATAATACTTCAAACTTAGCATCTTTACGCTAGTACAGTAAATCAAAACACATACTTGACAGTCATCCTAAACACTCATATCACAGTAAAAAATTGAGTAACAACCGGGTACCTTTAAGGTTTAAACATCTCGGGCGGCAGTTCTGGCAAGGAGCGCCAAGAACGCCGGCATTACTCAATATTTAAAGTGTTCGTTTTGGCGCCAAATCACAACCAATCCAAAGCAGGTTACCATAGAAACGGACAGCCAATCAGAATCAGAGAAGCACAGCAGTTAATATGGAAAGAACTCCGGAGATCATTTAAAGAAAGTATTGCCCGCTGACATCCAATCTAACTAGTTTTGAGCATCCTGGATTACATGTCCAATACAAATTGAATTTCACATCATCATGTCAAACTAAGGGAGTGATTTATATAATAGTATGTCCGTGTGCAAAATTATATGTGGGCAAAACATCTCGCCCAATTCGAACCCGCATCATTGAACATCGTTCAAATATTAAAAATAATAGAGAATCAGCTCCTTTGGTTTCACATTGGATGTCTATGGGGCACACTGAATCCGATATCAAATTCTATATAATCGATGTAGTTACGCCACCACCACGGGGTGGCTGTTTTTCTGACATCTTGGCACGCAGAGAACAAAAATGGATTTTTAAATTACATAGTCTCTCGCCGGAGGGACTCAATAACGAAATCGAGTGGCAATACTTTCTTTAAATGATCTCCGGAGTTCTTTCCATATTACCTGCTGTGCTTCTCTGATTCTGATTGGCTGTCCGTTTCTATGGTAACCTGCTTTGGATTGGTTGTGATTTGGCGCCAAAACGAACACTTTAAATATTGAGTAATGCCGGCGTTCTTGGCGCTCCTTGCCAGAACTGCCGCCCGAGATGTTTAAACCTTAAAGGTACCCGGTTGTTACTCAATTTTTTACTGTGATATGAGTGTTTAGGATGACTGTCAAGTATGCGTTTTGATTTACTGTACTAGCGTAAAGATGCTAAGTTTGAAGTATTATTTTGAATACATTTTGCTGGCTTACCTGTATAACAGAAGTGCCGCCCGAGATGTTTAAACTTTAAAGGCACTCTGCTACTCTAATTCTCACTGTGCTATGAGTGTTTAGGATGACTGTCACATATGCGTTTTGATCTATTATATTAGTTCAAAGATGTTGTTTGAAGCAATAATTTAAATACATTTTGTTGGCTCATTTGTACAATATATTCTAAATTTTAAGATATTCTTATGATTTAAACAACCTATGAACAATATTATGTTTGATTGTATTAGGTTTTCGATCAATAGTGATTATTAGGTTTCAATCTGGTTATGTAATCTTTTTTGGCGCTCAATATTTCAGACGTTTTATTTTCTGTAGTATTTATGTACTCTGTAGGTACTGTTCCTCTCTGTGGTCGTGAATTTATAATTTATACCCATATGGTGTACCTTAAAAAATTTCTCTTGATAAAACTGGATCCACTGTTTTACTATCAGCCCCTGCTTTAAATATTAATTGACTGTCTTTTGTTTTAATTTTATTCTGAATACCGCAAAGAATATACTGTCCCCCCCGACGCAGCCGCGTGTGGCGAAACACTGGTCCGTGTCGGGGGACCCCGTGTTTGAAAGAATTTGTGTTGATTGAGCAATGGAGTAGCCGACTTGATGAATAAAAATACCGTTTGTTTAAAATAATTTGGAAGTTTTGGGACTGTTTTCATTTCCCTGCATCTCCTTGGTGACTTAATAACTTATTGTGGAGAGCGGTGTTGCTCCATTTATGTTTGTGGATGCCTTTCATTTTATATCACCCATTTTTATCAGCTTGGAAAGGTATACAACAAATTAACTTTCATCATTGATTGTGACTTCAGCCTGACTTCTCTTGAACTCTGCCTGGCACTGATAACTGCCTGACTCGACCACATCTGAACTCTGTCTGCTACTGACCATTGCCTGATTCTTGAGCATGTCTGAACGCTGCCTGCCTTGACCATTGCCTACTCTCCAACTACGCCTATATCAACTGCCCCAGACCCTGGCCTGTGACCAAACTTTCTCCACAGATCTCCAGCTCATCAGAAGCCCCCACCTAAGATCTGCTGGCCCTGGAAGCTGAAAGCTGAACCTAAGGGGAATGAGGGCTAGTATAGGTGAAGCTCCAGTTAGGCCTATGCCTCAGCCAGCTCTTCCAGCCAATTGTGGGAACCTACAGAGCTTAACTCTGCAGGTTTTGACAACTCTATCTTGCTCCAAGGGTCCATGCCTACAACAATGGTCCATCTAGCCTGCCCTCCAAGATTCTTATGGTAGAAACTGCTGCTCCATGCAGATTACCCCATTACTCCAAAGAGCTTCTGTTAGTTTATTGTATTACAGTTAAGCTTGTAAGGTGTTCCTGCTACATTTCATAGGGTCAACAATACAATTTTAAGATTGCATCAAGATTATGCAGTAATTTTCTCAAAAACTTGGAAAAAACTCTCGAGACCTACAATGGCAGACTTAGTCTCTGAGGGAAGCTGGATTATCTACTGATTCAAAGAAATGTACATGAACTCAGTAGTAAATATCACATTTAGGCCATGTATTAACATTATTTAATTGGGAAAATGGAAGCAAATCAGAAATGTCCATTGCCTAAAACAAAGAAACAATTTAGGACCTTCCTTGGTTTAGCTAAATATGACAGGAAATTTATTCCTCATTTCACTAATAAAACTGCATTTTTATCTGATTTATTAAAGAGGCACCAAATCAATTGAAGTGAGATTAGTCATGCAAAAGGCATTTAATCAATAAAGGAAGGAATTTTGCTGAAGCCCTGTATTGCACAATGAAGATTAAAAAAAAATGTTTAATATACTTTTATTAATAGCAAACATTATAAGTGCAAATACATTTATCAAGTAGCAAATTTCAATTCCACTTAATAATGTGACATTGCAAAACTAGCATTACACAGAGATAACAGTGGTGATTAAATTACCTAAACGAACTTGTATCTTATCATATGAACCCTGTCCCCTCCCCCCACCATACTTTCCTGACCTACCTGACAGCTCCTCTTCTCGAAAGATACAGAGAATCTTCCTTGAGACTGATGGAAACTATTTGAATTCCTAGTCTGTACATTCATGACTGTGATACAGTGCTGCACTGCCGGGGTCAGGAAAAGCCCCGGCACCATAGGATGAAGTTAGGTAATACCAGAGGCAGACAGCAGAGGGCGTCGCCGAAGTCAGCAAAAACTACAACTCCCAGGTTCTTAGAACCACCACCTGACCTGTGGGCAGAGCAAGAGGGGAAACAGCTGTCAGAGTTAAATGCTAACGAGTCAGACACAGCTGAATCGATGGAATTGGAGGAAGCTGGCGTGCCGGCATGGTGGGAATGGTCAGAAAAGCCTAGCTCCTCAGAAAAGGAGGAGGAAGGGATGGAGGTAGGTTCTGGGGGAGAGGAATCCTCCAGCTCAGCCATGGATACTGAGTAGCCAGGAAGGGGGAGAGTTACTACTCATACCTTAAAGGAAAGTGGGGATGAAGGGCTCTATTGAGCATGTGGGGTAAATGCTTTAAAGACGGTCTTTGACTTAATATTAAAACTGGTCAAGCACCCACCTGTGGGGAGCAGGAGTGCTGGGAGACTGAACCAGATGTTTGGGCAGTGAGGTGAAGGTGATGAAGTAATGGTAATGAACATTTGAATTGCCTTATAAACTGTTTTGAAGAAAACTGTGTCTTTGCACTGTCTTTTGCTTGAGGGGTGGATTCACCACCCGCTCCTTCTAAGGAAACCCTGAAGCCAAACAGAGACAGGGTCTGCTTAGACCAGGACCTGGGGAATTACAAGCCCCTGGCCGGTCCAGGGGCGAAGAGGGACTCCCTGAAGATGTAAACAGGAACGCAGAGGAGTGGCAGATCCGGGCAGCACTGGCGGTGAACCATTACATATGGTGGCAGCAGTGGGATCTTCGGAACTCGCCGTCCAGAGGAGCCATGGAGAGGCAAAATGGATACCAGTGCATTTACTGACCTGGTGAAGGTAAAAGTAGATAAGACTGCCTAAATAGGATTGCCCGCTCGAGTCAGTAGGAGAGGCCAAGTTGCAGAGGAGGCAGTTGCCTTGAAAAAAAAAAATATTTTTTTTTTGCTGCCAAATGGTAGTAGCTGGTAAGCTGCCAGAGCTACGGGTGAGGGTATCCCTGATAAGGAGGCGGTTGGGACAGGAGGGGCAGGTGTTGAGCGGCCACACTTGGGTCCCGTCTCGCTGTTTTCTTTCAGGGATGGCATCAGACGATGTGTTGCAGCGGATGGCCGCACAGATACAGAAGCAGCAGGAAGCAATGCAGCAGCTAATGCTCCATATGATGGAATAGCAGCAACAGCAACAATGCCCTTTGCTCCAGCTTCTAGAGGAACAGCAAAAGGTCTCACAACTATGGGTGGCCCAACATACCGCAGGACCCTCAGGTAACCCACAGCCGATTATGAGTGCTTCTGGACTTGGCCAGACAGAATCCACACTAAACATTCATTTGGAAAAGATAGGGCCTGGGGATTACCCGGAGGCCTTTCTTATTACTTTTGAACGCATAGCCAGTGTGACAGGCTGGCCAGGTTAGCACCATGTTTAACCGGCACGGCTCAGGCTGCCTACCAGGCGTTGGCACCAGAGCAGGTGGTGAACTATGCAGTGTTGAAAGCGGCTATTTTGGACAGGCTAGGCATAGCACAGGACTGGTATCGCTGTCAATTCAGGGAAACATGCTTTCAGCCCAGAGATAGGCCCCGAGCACTAGCCCAGCACTTAAAAGATCTGGCTTATAGGTGGCTAAAGCCCGAGGTTAAGACTATTACAAAAATAATGGAGATGATTCTGTTGGAGCGTTATATAGAGGCGCTACCTCCCACAATGAGGAATTGGGTGGTCCGCCAAGGGGCAACAGGGCTCGAGAGGGCTGTGGTGAATTCAGAAAGGTATTTAGAGGCCAAAGCAGCCCTAGGGGGCAGCTCAACCTCTGCAAGAGGGAAAGGGCAAAGGGAGATAGGTCTGAGAAAGGAAGAGAGCCAGGTCGCTCCCGTAACCCCACGCGACAAACCCCAGAAGGTAGAAGGAGAGGCTCATTCCCAGGAGAGGAAGGGACGGAGCTGGGAACCCCCTAGGAAGCCCAGGGCGCTTAAGTGCTTTCATTGTGGGGAACCAGGACATTTCCAGAGGGAGTGTCCTCGCCTGGCCATGGGGTATGCTCAACCCCCTAAGTGTGGAGGGGGAGAAGCATCTAGGGGGCAAAATCCGTATTTCCAATGGGTTAGGGTCAATGAACACCTGGTGCAAGCCCTCATAGATACAGGCACTAATCAGTTGCTGATTTCTGGGAAGACTGCTCTCGCGGTAGGGCTTAACTCCCCACAGACCCGGAAGAGGGAGGCGCTGATACGATGTGTGCATGGCAAAGTAGTTAAGCACCCGGTGCATGAGGTTATCATTCAGTGGGGACAGTACAAGGATGTAATAGAAGTGGCCCTGACGAAGGGGTTACTGGTACCCCTCATATTAGGATGAGAGTGAAAGCACCTCGCCGAGGTACTTAGAGATAAACAAACTTTTATAACCACTAGGGCTCAGGCCCAAGCATAGTTCGCCTCGGACCCCAAGCCGGAAATTGGGGAGGTCTTTCCCTTTGAGGAGGGAGGAGTAGTGGAGAATCCGGGGGTAAGTTGCAAACCTTGCGCTGAGAGAAAGAGGGAAAAACGTGGACAGGCGGACCTATGGGAAGGAGAAGAGGAGGGGCACACTAGCCAAATAGTGGGGACCCTGTTAGACCAGTTTCCGGATTTTAGGGAAGAACAGGGCAAGGATCTGGCTCTGAAGGCAGCTTGGGAGCAAGCTAAACTGTCCAGTCAACAGATTGCCAATAAAGGCACTGTGGGGTATCCCTATTTCATGGTCCAGAAAGGTCTGCTCTATAGGGTGGAGCAAGGGCTAGCTGGTCAGGGGCCCCATAAACAGCTGCTGGTGCCTATACGCTTCCAGAAAGAGGTTCTGTCCTTGGCGCATGATCATCCCCTGGCAGGCCATTTGGGCATGCATAGCACTTTGGCCAGGGTCAAGAGGAGATTCTTTTGGCCAGGAATATATAGCATGGTCAAGAAGTTTTGTAGCTCCTGCCCTAACTGCCAATTAGTCTCACCAAGGGTACCCTCCAGGGCACCCCTGGTACCCTTGCTGGTAGTGCAGGTACCCATGGACCGCGTAGCCGTTGACATAATTGAACCGTTAGAAAAGAGTAAGGGGGCCACCAGTACATCTTAGTGGTTCTAGATTATGCCATGAGATTTCCTTGGGCTATCCCCTTGAGGTCCATGGGAGCAAGGGTGGTTGCCCAAGAGCTGATTAAGATCTTCTGTCAGTTTGGTTTTCCATGGGAAATACTGACGGATAGAGGAACTAATTTTATGTCCCGGGATTTGGTGGGTTTATGGGCCCAGTTTGGCATCAAACATATATGCACTGCTGCATATCATCCCCAGACAGATGGCCTAGTAGAACGCTATAATCAAACGTTAAAGGTCATGATGCGCAGTTGCTTGGAGAAGGATTTGGGAGATTGGAACCAGCTTATCCCCTTTTTGTTGTTTGCCTCACGGGAGGTACCCCAAGCCTCCACAGGGTTTTCCCCCTTCGAATTAGTTTTTGGGCAACAACCTCGGGGTTTGCTAGATGTCATCCGGGAGCAGTGGAGCGGGATGGAGGTGGATCGCTAGGACATAAGTTATGTTGGAGGCTTGAGGCAGCGGGCTGAAACTGCTTTGGGAATGGCTCAGGAATGCCAGAAGCAGTAATATGACCAAGGTGCTAGAGACTGGGAATTTCAGGAAGGAGACCAGATCGTGATACTGGTGCCTACATCTCCTAATAAGCTTTTAGCCAAATGGAAAGGCCCGGAGAAGATATTAAAGTACTTATGACCCCTAAACTATCGTTAAAGTTGGTCTCAAGCGACCACAAGTCTATCATGTAAACCTGCTCAAACCCTGGATAGAGAGGGAGGGCATGACTGCCGGCACGGTACATGAAGAGGAGGTGAATCTGGCCCCCCTGGTATGAGAACTGGATCAAAAGGAAGGGGTAAAGATAGTAGCTGAGCTAATGCCGTTACAGCGAGCACAGTAGAAAGGGTGGTCAGGCAAGCAGGAGATGTGTTTTTCCCACTGCCAGGGTGGACAACATTAATCACGCATACCATACTAACTCTGCCGGGGAAGATGGTTAGGAGGAGGCCCTATCGTTTTCCAGAGGCCATGCAGGCCAAGGTCATGAGACAAGTAGAGCAGAAGCTGCAGTTAGGTGTCATTGAAGAATCCAGTAGTGCCTGATATAGCCCCATAGTCCTAGTGCCAAAGCCAGATGGGACCCTATGCGTTTGCATAGACTTTAGGTTGGTGAACGCTATTTCTAGCTTTGACGCTTACCCTATGCCCCAAGTGGACGAATTGGTGGAGAGATTAAGGATGGCCCACTGACCACTTTAGACCTAACAAAGGGGTATTGGCAAATCCCCTTGGAGGAAAGATCACGTGAAAAAACGGCATTTGCTACCCCAGCAGGCATATCAGTTCGTTTGCATGCCTTTTGGCTTGCAAGGAGCTGCCGCCAGCTGTCAACGCCTTCTGAATGTGGTATTGCGCCCACACATAGACTATGTGGCTGCCTAAATGGATGATGTCATAGTCTATTCCACAGATTGGGAGTCTCACTTGGTAAAAGTTAAGGCCTTACTATAGTCCCTAAGAGAAGCGGGGTTGACAGCCAACCCGGAGAAATGTTGTATGGCTCAACGTGAAGTCAAATACCTAGAGCACCTAGTGGGGAAAGGGGTGGTCAAACCCCTAATTGATAAAATTCAGTGTATCAGGGACTACTCCCAGCCAGAGACTCAGAAGCAACTATGAGCTTTCTTGGGCTTGGTGGGGTACTATAGACGGTTCATACCCCGGTTTGCAGACCTAGCCAGTCCCCTAAATGACATGCTAAGAAAAGGGGCACCGAGCAAGCTAAGGTGGTCCCTGCTAGCAACAGAAGGGTTTGAACGCCTTAAGCAGGCCCTATGCCAGGATCTGATATTAAAGGCCGTCGACTTGACATTGCCCTTTGTTCTACAAATGGATGCCTCTGGGAAGGAGTTGGGGGCAGTACTCTCCCAACTGGACCAGGGTGAGGAACATCCTGTGTTATATCTCAGCTGAAGGCTGCACCCGCATGAGGAAACATACGCCACCATTGAAAGAGAATGCTTGGAGGTTAATTGGGCTATAGAATCCCTAAGATGATATCTGGCAGGGCACTCCTTTGTATTAGTCACTGACCATGCACCTTTGAAATGGCTTAATGTTATGAAGGAGTCTAATGCACATCTCACCAGGTGGTACCTCATTCTACAGACATACCATTTTGAGGTTCGCCATAGTGCCGGCAAGGACCATGTCAATGCTGACTTTCTTTCCTGGTTGGGGGAGGATGCTGGAACTCTTGGGTCAAAGAGATCCAGGGTTTATAAAAGGGGGGGGGGGGGGTGATGCACTGCTGGGGTCAGGAACAGCCCCGGCACCATAGGATGAAGTTAGGTAATACCAGAGGCAGACAGCAGAGGGCGTCGCCGAAGGCAGCAAAAAATACAACTCCCAGGTTCTTAGAACCACCACCTGACCCGTAGGCAGAGCAAGAGGGGAAACAGCTGTCAGAGTTAAACGATAATGAGTCAGACACAGCTGAATAGATGGAGTTGGATGAAGGGGGTGTGCCGGCATGGTGGGAATGGCCAGAAAAGCCAAGCTCCTCAGAACAGGAGGAGGAAGGGATGGAGGTAGGTTCTGGGGGAGAGGAATCCTCCAGCTCAGCCATGAATACTGAGTAGTAGGGATGTGAATCGTTTTTTGACGATTTAAAATATAGTCCGATATATTTTAAATCATCAAAAATCGTTAGAGGCGATATTTAATAGGAATTCCCCCGATTTATTGTCAAAAATCGTAAATCGGGGGAAGGGGGAGGGCGGGAAAACCGGTAAACTAAAACATCCCTAAAACCCACCCCGACCCTTTAAAATAAATCCCCCACCCTCCCAAACCCCCCCAAAATGTCTTAAATTACCTGGGGTCCAGTGGGGGGATCCCGTTGTGATCTTCCACTCTCGGGCTCGTTGATAGAAAATGGCGCCGGCGCTACCTTTGCCCTGTCATATGACAGGTCAAAGGTAGTGCCGGCGCCATTTTGGTTCCTGTTCCCCGACGTCACGAGTGTAGGAGATCGCTCCCGGACCCCCGCTTGACCCCCAGGGACTTTTGGCCAGCTTGGGGGGGCCTCCTGACCCCCACAAGACTTGCCAAAAGTCCAGCGGGGGTCCGGGAACGACCTCCTGCACTCAAATCGTGTTGCCGTACGGCCGGCGCCATTTTGCTGTACGGCAATATGACCATATGGCCGGCGCCATTTTGCTTTGCTTTGCTTTGCAAAATGAATTCCAGAGTTTAACTATGCGCTGAGTGGAAAAATAATTTTCTTTGATTTGTTTTAAATGAGCTATTTGCTAACTTCATGGAGCACCCCCTGGTCCTTCTGTTATCTAAGAGAGTAAATAACCGATTTACATTCACTTGTTCAAGGCCTTTCTTGATTTTGTAGACTTCTATCATATCCCCCCTCAGTCGTCTCTTCTCCAAACTGAACAACCCTAACTTCTTTAGCCTTTTCTCATAGGGCAGCCGTTCCATGCCCCATATCATTTTGGTCGCCCTTCTCTGCATTTTCTCTAGTGCAGCTATATCCTGTTTGAGATGCAGTGACCAGAATTGCACATGTTTTCAAGGTGCAGTCTCACCATGGAGCGATACAGAAGCATTATGACATCCTCCGTTTTATTTTCCATTCCCTTTCTAATAATTCCTAACATTCTCTTTGCTTTTTTGATTGCCATAGCACACTGGGCTGACAAATTCAATGTATTAGCCAAGATGATGCCAAGATGAGAATCTATTCCTGAATAACCTGATAGAGAATCTATTCCTGAATAACCAAAATGCCAAGATGAGAATCTATTCCTGAATAACCTGATAGAGAGATACAGGAAAATACTAGTATATTTCCAAATTTCCATAGAAGTGTAAAGGCAAAGCAGCTTCACTGTGAGAAGCAGGAAGCATTCAGGATGCCTCACAAGCATCAGATTCAACTTGCTGGCACTGGCTGGAATGCCATCTATATGATGCTGCAGAGGTTAGTGGAGTTGCAGACAGACATCACTTCATGATCTTTCTCTAGAAATAGAAATAAGTGTGCACTGCCTCCTGGGATATCGTGATTAGGTAGTGATGAAGTAGCTGGTACAAATAAGAACATAAGAAAATGCCATACTGGGTCAGACCAAGGGTCCATCAAGCCCAGCATCCTGTTTCCAACAGTGGCCAATCCAGGCCATAAGAACCTGGCAAGTACCCAAAAACTAAGTCTATTCCATGTAACCATTGCTAATGGCAGTGGCTATTCTCTAAGTGAACTTAATAGCAGGTAATGGACTTCTCCTCCAAGAACTTATCCAATCCTTTTTTAAACACAGCTATACTAACTGCACGAACCACATTCTCTGGCAACAAATTCCAGAGTTTAATTGTGCGTTGAGTAAAAAAGAACTTTCTCCGATTAGTTTTAAATGTGCCCCATGCTAACTTCATGGAGTGTACCCCTAGTCTTTCTACTATCCGAAAGAGTAAATAACCGATTCACATCTACCCGTTCTAGACCTCTCATGATTTTAAACACCTCTATCATATCCCCCCTCAGTCGTCTCTTCTCCAAGCTGAAAAGTCCTAACCTCTTTAGTCTTTCCTCATAGGGGAGTTGTTCCATTCCCCTTATCATTTTGGTAGCCCTTCTCTGTACCTTCTCCTTCGCAATTATATCTTTTTTGAGATGCGGCGACAAGAATTGTACACAGTATTCAAGGTGCGGTCTCACCATGGAGCGATACAGAGGCATTATGACATTTTCCGTTTTATTCATCATTCCTTTTCTAATAATTCCCAACATTCTGTTTGCTTTTTTGACTGCCGCAGCACACTGAACCGACGATTTCAATGTGTTATCCACTATGACACCTAGATCTCTTTCTTGGGTTGTAGCACCTAATATGGAACCCAACATCGTGTAATTATAGCATGGGTTATTTTTCCCTATATGCATCACCTTGCACTTATCCACATTAAATTTCATCTGCCATTTGGATGCCCAATTTTCCAGTCTCACAAGGTCTTCCTGCAATTTATCACAATCTGTTTGTGATTTAACTACTCTGAACAATTTTGTGTCATCTGCAAATTTGATTATCTCACTCGTCGTATTTCTTTCCAGATCATTTATAAATATATTGAACAGTAAGGGTCCCAATACAGATCCCTGAGGCACTCCACTGTCCACTCCCTTCCACTGAGAAAATTGCCCATTTAATCCTACTCTCTGTTTCCTGTCTTTTAGCCAGTTTGCAATCCACGAAAGGACATCGCCACCTATCCCATGACTTTTTACTTTTCCTAGAAGCCTCTCATGAGGAACTTTGTCAAACGCCTTCTGAAAATCCAAGTATACTATATCTACCGGTTCACCTTTATCCACATGTTTATTAACTCCTTCAAAAAAGTGAAGCAGATTTGTGAGGCAAGACTTGCCCTGGGTAAAGCCATGCTGACTTTGTTCCATTAAACCATGTCTTTCTATATGTTCTGTGATTTTGATGCAGGACACTTGAGACTTTCTCACTTATACGTTATAATTTTTATGCTCAATAAGACCTGTCAACTTAATTGTTTAAGTCTTTTTTTTTTTTCTCCTTTATCTTTTGGTCATCAATGTTACAACGTTATTGTTAAATTTTGAACTTATGTACACTGTTCCAAGTTTCATAACCTTGTTCTATGTAATGCCTTTTGGCAATTTTCATGTTCTGTTTCAATGTAAACCGATGTGATCTTTATTTCATATAGGAACACCGGTATATAAAAATCTAAAAATAAATAAAATAAAATAGAACACTTTCCACTATTTTTCCTGGCACTGAAGTCAGGCTAACCGGTCTGTAGTTTCCCGGATCGCCCCTGGAGCCCTTTTTAAATATTGGGGTTACATTTGCTATCCTCCAGTCTTCAGGTACAATGGATGATTTTAATGATAAGTTACAAATTTTTACTAATAGGTCTGAAATTTCATTTTTTAGTTCCTTCAGAACTCTGGGGTGTATACCATCCGGTCCAGGTGATTTACTACTCTTCAGTTTGTCAATCAGGCCTACCACATCTTCTAGGTTCACCGTGATTTGATTCAGTCCATCTGAATCATTACCCATGAAAACCTTCTCCATTATGGGTACCTCCCCAACATCCTCTTCAGTAAACACAGAAGCAAAGAAATCATTTAATCTTTCTGCGATGGCCTTATCTTCTCTAAGTGCCCCTTTAACCCCTCGATCATCTAACGGTCCAACTGACTCCCTCACAGGCTTTCTGCTTCGGATATATTTAAAAAAGTTTTTACTGTGAGTTTTTGCCTCTACAGCCAACTTCTTTTCAAATTCTCTCTTAGCCTGTCTTATCAATGTCTTACATTTAACTTGCCAATGTTTATGCTTTATCCTATTTTCTTCTGTTGGATCCTTCTTCCAATTTTTGAATGAAGATCTTTTGGCTAAAATAGCTTCTTTCACCTCCCCATGTCGGTAATCGTTTTGCCTTCTTTCCACCTTTCTTAATGTGTGGAATACATCTGGACTGTGCTTCTAGAATGGTATTTTTTAAAAATGACCACGCCTCTTGGACATTTTTTACTTTTGTAGCTGCTCTTTTCAGTTTTTTTCTAACAATTTTTCTCATTTTATCAAAGTTTCCCTTTTGAAAGTTTAGCACGAGAGCCTTGGATTTGCACACTGTTCCTTTTCCAGTCATTAAATCAAATTTGATCATATTATGATCACTATTGCCAAGCGGCCCCACCACCGTTACCTCTCTCACCAAGTCCTGTGCTCCACTGAGAATTAGATCTAAAATTGCTCCCTCTCTCGTCGGTTCCTGAACCAATTGCTCCATAAAGCTATCATTTATTCCATCCAGGAACGTTATCTCTCTAGCGTGACCCGATGATATATTTACCCAGTCTATATTGGGGTAATTGAAGTCTCCCATTATTACTGCACTACCAATTTGGTTAGCTTCCCTAATTTCTCTTAGCATTTCACTGTCCATCTCACCATCTTGACCAGGTGGACGGTAGTATACCCCTATCACTGTAGTCTTCCCTGATACACAAGGGATTTCTACCCATAAAGATTCAATTTTGTATTTAGTCTCATGCAGGATGTTTATCCTGTTGGACTCTATGCCATCCCGGACATAAAGCGCCACACCTCCTCCCGACTGTTCCTCTCTGTCATTGCGATATAATTTGTACCCCGTTATAGCACTGTCCCATTGGTTATCCTCTTTCCACCATGTCTCTGAGATGCCAATTAAGTCTATGTCATCATTTACTGCTATACATTCTAATTCTCCCATCTTACTTCTTAGACTTCTGGCATTAGCATACAAACATTTCAAAGTTTGTTTTTTGTTTGTATTTTTATTCTGCTTTTTAATTGATAGGGATAAGTTAGAATTTTTTAGCTCAGGTGAGTTTTTAGTTACAGGCACTTGGACTACTTTTCTAATTAAGGGAACCTCACTGTCGGGATGCCCTAATTCTAATGCATCATTAGTATCCTTTAAAGATACATCTCTCCGAACCATGCGCTGCTGAGCGACTGTCAGCTTTCCCCTTTGTTCTAGTTTAAAAGCTTCTCTATCTCCTTTTTAAAGGTTAGCGCCAGCAGTCTGGTTCCACCCTGGTTAAGGTGGAGCCCATCCCTTCGGAAGAGACTCCCCCTTCCCCAAAAGGTTCCCCAGTTCCTAACAAAACTGAATCCCTCTTCCTTGCACCATCGTCTCATCCACGCATTGAGACTCCGGAGCTCTGCCTGCCTCTGGTGACCTGCGCGTGGAACAGGGAGCATTTCAGAGAATGCTACCCTGGAGGTTCTGGATTTAATCTTTCTACCTAAGAGCCTAAATTTGGCTTCCAGAACCTCCCTCCCACATTTTCCTATGTTGTTGGTGCCCACGTGTACCACGACAGCCGGCTCCTCCCCAGCACTGTCTAAAATCCTATCTAGGTGACGCGTGAGGTCCGCCACCTTCGCACCAGGTAGGCATGTTACCAGGCGATCCTCACGCCCACCCGCCACCCAGCTATCTACATTCCTAATAATCGAATCACCAACTATGACGGCCGACCTAACCCTTCCCTCCTGGGCAGTAGGCCTTGGGGAGATATCCTCAGTGCGAAAGGACAATGCATCACCTAGAGAGCAGGTCCTTGCTACAGGATCCTTTCCTGCTACACCTGGTTGGTGCTCTCCCATTATGAGACCTTCTTCCTCCAAGGCAGCACCAGGGCTGCCAGTCTGAAGTTGGGACTGGACTACTATGTCCCTGAAGGTCTCATCTAATATACCTCTCTGTCTGCCTCAGCTCCTCCAGGTCTGCCACTCTAGCCTCCAGAGATTGGACTCGTTCTCTGAGAGCCAGGAGCTCTTTGCATCGCATGCACATGTACAACTTCTCACCGGTGGGTAAAAAATCATACATGTGACACTCGATGCAAAAGACTGGGAAGCCCCCCTCTTGCTGCTGGACTGCTGCCTTCATCTCAATTTTGATCAGTTCCTAGTTAAGTTTTAGGTTGCTATGGGAGTAGGAATGTGTCTAAGTTCCTTTAAATGTATTAGTGAATTCACTATATGTCTTGTAGTGGCCTACTGGGGTCTGATCAAATTCTCAATAAAGTTTTTGTTGATGGGTTTTTTTTGTTTTTTTTTTGTGCAAGTGGCACCTGCCTATAAATTAAGGGATGAGCTTGGGGTGGGTGGGCGAGGGGTGGGAGGGTTAGGAATTACAAACAGTCTAACTTTAGTTAGTCAGCCTGAGTGACTCACAGCTCCCTTGATTAACAAATGTTCCCTATTCAAACCTAATCACACTACCTCAACACCTTTCCAAGGTGAGTAACTGAGCTGAACTATTCAACTTTTTTACTTTGGTATATACTGCTCCTAGCTTATTTCTAGCTTCTGGCTACTTTTTTGTGGGTTTTTTTTTGTTTTTTTTTTTGTGGTTTTTGTTTTTGTTTTTCAATACAATGCACTCAGTTATTATTAAATAAAACACTTAGCTCTTTAAAAGTCTGGAGGACACTTTAATAGTCAGGCAGACTTTTTAAAAAATAAACACACTACCTACTGCTACCTTATTGACTGACTAAAAATACAAACAGTCTAACTTGTGTATTCACTGCCTACCTACTGCTACCTTATTGACTGACTATTTAAAAATACAAACACGTTAAGCAATCATCCATACCCCCCTCCAATCAGACAGACTCCTTCCTTCATCCACTCATCTCAGACTAAACCTCCATCCAGCGCATCTCAGACTAACCTCCTCCAGAATTTCCACTCATCATGCACACTTACAACATTCCAATCATCCACAACCTAAGGACAACCCTTTCAACTAACACCACTAACGTCTTACAAAAAAGAATTATCCCTATCATGACATCTCCATTGAACCAACTTCTAGGCCTCACGCTTCTCTCAGTAACTCTCTTCAATGCGCAATCCTTAACCAAGAAGACACATATTCTCAATGATTACCTATTGGACTCCAACCCAGACATCTGTGCCATCACAGAAACATGGTTAAAAAACTCGGACATCGCCTTAACCAACCAACTACCCATCCAGTCATATGACATCTTCACCTTCCACAGACACAAAAAGAGAGGAGGCGGACTTCTTCTAGCCTCTAAGAAAGAACTCAGACTGACCGCACATTCAATCAAGACAGAGTCCAAATTGGAACTGGGTCTAGTTAAGTCAAAACATCTACAAATCCTGTTAGTGTACGCTCCCCCGGGAGTTCTAGAAACGGACCCCTCACCCCTCATAGAATCCATTGTGAAACACATCAACTCAGACCTTCCTACAATGATCATGGGGGATTTCAACCTCCATACAAACGCAACACCTCACTCTGTGAACTGCGAAGCCCTCCTCACCTCCCTCGGCGCTATGGGATTCACTCAGACCATCAACAGCCCCACTCATAAAGCTGGACACACTCTGGATCAAATTTTCATCAACTCTCATTTCTCTTATACAGTACAACCCACTTGTACCCCTATCCCGTGGTCAGATCATTTCCTGATAGAATCCTCCTTCTCCACACTCAAACAGACACACACCTCCTCACACCTTTCTACCATTCAATTCTAGGGATGTGAATCGTTCTAGGACGATTAAAATTATCGTCCGATAATTTTAATATCGTCTTAAACCGTTATGGAACACAATACAATAGAGATTCTAACGATTTATCGTTATAAATCGTTAGAATCGTGAGCCGGCACACTAAAACCCCCTAAAACCCACCCCCGACCCTTTAAATTAAATCCCCCACCCTCCCGAACCCCCCCCAAATGACTTAAATAACCTGCGGGTCCAGCGGCGGTCCGGAACGGCAGCGGTCCGGAACGGGCTCCTGCTCCTGAATCTTGTTGTCTTCAGCCGGCGCCATTTTCCAAAATGGCGCCGAAAAATGGCGGCGGCCATAGACGAACACGATTGGACGGCAGGAGGTCCTTCCGGACCCCCGCTGGACTTTTGGCAAGTCTCGTGGGGGTCAGGAGGCCCCCCACAAGCTGGCCAAAAGTTCCTGGAGGTCCAGCGGGGGTCAGGGAGCGATTTCCCGCCGCAAATCGTTTTCGTACGGAAAATGGCGCCGGCCATACGTGTATGGCCGGCGCCATTTTCCTTACGGAAAATGGCGCCGGCAGGAGATCGACTGCAGGAGGTTGTTCAGCGAGGCGCCGGAACCCTCGCTGAACGACCTCCTGCAGTCGATCTCCTGCCGGCGCCATTTTCCGTACGAAAACGATTCGCGGCGGGAAATCACTCCCTGACCCCCGCTGGACCTCCAGGAACTTTTGGCCAGCTTGTGGGGGGCCTCCTGACCCCCACGAGACTTGCCAAAAGTCCAGCGGGGGTCCGGAAGGACCTCCTGCCGTCCAATCGTGTTCGTCTATGGCCGCCGCCATTTTTCGGCGCCATTTTGGAAAATGGCGCCGGCTGAAGACAACAAGATTCAGGAGCAGGAGCCCGTTCCGGACCGCTGCCGTTCCGGGCCGCCGCTGGACCCGCAGGTTATTTAAGTCATTTGGGGGGGTTCGGGAGGGTGGGGGATTTAATTTAAAGGGTCGGGGGTGGGTTTTAGGGGGTTTTAATGTGCCGGTTTTGCGATTTTTCGATTTTTAGATTTTTCACGATTTTTCACGATTTTTCACGATATTTTACCCCCCCAAACGGCAACAAAACGATTCCCTCCCCCTCCCAGCCGAAATAGATCGTTAAGACGATCGAGGACACGATTCACATCCCTACTATCTATCATGCACCTTATATATCACCTTATTGATCTTTCCCCTACTGCTCTGCCTACCTATCATGTCCCTTATGTACCATTTTAGGGTTCTTTATGCCACATGCCCACCTGCCATTTCCTAGATTTAGCCCCTTCATCAGCTTCCTGCTACCACTCTTCATACTTGCTATGCCACTTACATACCACTTAGGAGTCTTGCAGCTACCATTATGCCTACCTGCCATGCTTTTTATATACCACACAAGGGGTCTTGCTGCCACATAACTACCTTGGGGGTCTTGCTATTACCATTCTGCCCACCTGCCTTGACTATTATGCACAGCATGAGATTTTTGGTGCCTCTGTATGGTTTTCTGTTTGGATCTCAGCCTATTTTTTTCCACTATTTGTTAATTATAAAAGGATGTTTTGTCCTGAGGAAAAAAAAATAGAAAAAATATAGTGCTTTTCTTCCATCCCACTTATTTTAGGGTTCTTTTTGCCACTTAGCATTGCTGCCAAACCCAGATGTTACACCTTGGGGTAATTTCTGCCACCCTGTCTTGCTGTCATACCCAAGATTATATACCTTGAGGTGTTATTGCCATTGTGAGGGGATGTTTTGCCCATCTTATGGTGCATTGGTGTGTTTATGCTACTCTTTACTTTGCTTTCTCACCTTTTCTGCATCATTCCCTCTTCATGTTTCCTCAGGATATTGATGCCTCTCTTGGTGCCACTTTGTCTCTCATGCTGACTTTGAGGGTATATGCCACTGTTGTTGGTGACCTCTTTAGAAACCTTTGGGTGTTCTTCCACCTTTTGTTGCTATTTTGTTCCTCTGGTGGTGTCTTGGAAAACTGCCACTGCTTGTACTCCTTTGCCCCTTTATGGTCCCTTAGGCTATTCATAACACTTTTGATATAGTCTTGATGTGTTGACATGGCTTCACCTTTCTAATTATGTCTATCTGCAAGTTTCTTTGGGGTTTTTTTTTTATTGATGAGAAACCTCAATTTTGGAGCCCAGAATAGTGCTTCCCCTGCAGACATTAAGGGCAAATGAATGCCCCAACTTCAGCGTGGGAGCCTATAGAAAATGCTGCCGACTAATGTGATTTGGAATGATGAAAGTTTAAAGAAAAGTAGATTTGTTTCATGTTATCTCTACCTAGCTAAATTGCTTTCTCTCTCTCTCTCTCTCTCCTCTCTTTATCTCTCTCTCTCTTCCTCTCACCTTCCCGAAGCACAATTCACAATAAAAACATTTTCGAGAGCTAACGCAGCAACAACACACAGGAGAAAGGTGTAGTTATTTCCGCCATTAAAACCTGCTTTGCTGTGCTTTGCTTTATTGCACGCCATGCTAACTGACCCTCATTTCCATTTACTCCTTCCAAACATCTCCCACTTGAAACAAATGAAAACTTTGCAATGTGGTATTTTTCGAATGCATTAAGACATTATCGTTGGTGTTAGGGCCCTAATGTGCACAATAACACTGTTAGCGCTGTGGACCCTTGGGCCAGGACAAGGGTTGGAACCATTACTGAGGGTCGGTCCCCAGTGGAACTCATCGCCAAAAGGCAGTACTGGTGAGGAAGACCCAGTAGGAACTTCACCTATACCAGTCCTTTTTCCCCTCAGGTTAAGCCCTTGGGTGCTGGGGCCAGCAGGAATTAGGTGTGGGTCTCCTCGGTGAAGTGGAGTCAGAAACAGGCTGAGATGGCATCAGGGGTCCAGATCGAGGCTGGCGGAGTACAGGCATAGATGAGTACAGTCCAGGAGTCGAGGCTGGCAGCGAAGATGCAGTACAGTGGAACAGGCTGGAGGTCAGGGCTGGCAGCTGGTGAGCAGAGATGAGGACACAAGCCAGAGGTAGGGACGGGCAGCAGACACGCAGAATCAGGAAACCAAGCTAAAGTCAGAACCGGGAGGACTAACCGAGGAGAGAGACGCAGGAACCAGGAACAGGCAGGAACTCAGGATCAGGAACAGGCAGGATCACAGCTACAATGCATTCCAAAGAGCAAGACCTGTTGCCAAGGTGAAGAACAGGAAGCTGAGCTGGAATTTAAATACCCTGGAGTCGTGATGTCATCTTCGGGGGCCGGGCAGCTGTTTCCCGCCATGGCCCCTTTCAGTGCCGGGAAGTCCCATGAGCGAGCTGCTGCTCCAGATGCGTGAGCGGTTGCGCAGTATGTCCCTACCCATAGGTAGGGGCATAGGGATCCCCATCTTCGTCAGGCGGAGTGGGCTGATAAACAGAGACCAACTGGAGCTTCACCAATACCAGCCCTCATTCACCGTGGGTTGAGCCTTTGGGTGCTGGGGCTGGCTGACCTTAGATGAGCCTCTGTATGAGGTCGATGAGAAGATGGTGATCAGCCCAGAGACAGCAGAGGGGAGATGGTACAGTCTTAAACTGGATGAGGTAGTATCCTAGAAACTTGAGCACCAAAGCAACGTAGGCAGACAGGAAGCACCCAAGTAAGAGCAGGCTGAAGCCTGAATAGACCAAGTCCAGGAAGTAGGCTGAAGAGGCATCAAAGAACAGACTTGAGTCAGGGTCGGTGGCAATCTGGAAGGAGTGGCAAGCAAGGCTGAGGTCTGAACACGGAGAGGGTCAAGCGTAGTCAAACAATGCTGAGGTCTGGGTCTGGAGAGAGGCAATGACGTAGTCAGGAAATGCTGAGGTCTGGGTCTGGAGAGAGGCAACGACGTAGTCAAGCAATGCAGAGATCTGGGTCTGGAGAGAAGCATCAGCGTAGTCTGGTGATGCAGAGGTCTGGGTCTGGAGAGAGGCAACAACGTAGTCGGGCAATGCAACGGTCTGGGTCTTGAGTGTCAACGGCGTGGTCAGGCAAAGAAGAGGTCTGGGCTTGGTTAGAGTCGATGGCGTGGTCAGGCAAAGCAAAGTCAAAGTCCGTTTAGGCAATCCGAGGAAAGGTGAAGAGCAGGAAAGTAGGATCAAGGAGTCAGGAACCAGGAACAGCGAGGAACAGGAACACAGGAGTGAGACGAATCTCTCAGGAGGCAACAAGTACTCGACCAGCGAGGAGCCCTGTTGCAAAGGCAAAGCTAGGGAGCGGAACCCGGGCTTAAGTACTGGTGCTCTGCTGACGTCATTGGTCATGAGCGTGGCGCCGTGTAACAGCATCTCTCTGCGGGCCATGCAGAGAGGCCCGACGTGAAGCAATGGAGTTGGTGACTACACCGGGAATGCCAGGTACTGTAGCTGAGCTGGAGGTACCAGGGGAGGCCCGAGGATGGAGCTGGTGGCCTACCACCGCAAGAGACTAGGAGCTGGAGTTAATACAGAGAGGTGAGAGGGCTGTGCTGCAGGTCTGCCGCGGACAGCACCCGTAGCAGTACCCCCCCCTTTATGCCCCCCTCTTGGAAGTCAGGGTTTGCCCACATGGGCACGATGAAAATTCTGGAGGATGGTCTTGTCCAGGATGTTTCAAACTGGTTCCCATGAGTTTTTTCTTTTGGACTGTAACCCTCCCTGGAAAGAAGGTATTCCCACAGGCGGCCCTACGGCGGATGTCGAGGACTTTATGTACTTTTTAGGTCGTATGAGTCTCAGCCACCAGTGGAGGTGTTTCAGGAGCCTTTCGGGAAGGCCAAGACAAGACCACTGGTTTTAGAAGAGATACGTGAAACATATTGTGTATTCCCAGAATAGGTGACAGCTGAAGCTGATATGTAACTGGTCCAATGCGTCGGGTGACCGAAAAAGGTCCAATGTACCTTGGAGCGAACCATTGAGAAGGTATCTTGAGTCGGATATACTGAGTGCTCAACCAGACTTTCTGGCCAGCAAGGAATTCAGGGGCCGAGCGTTGGTGACCGTCAGCAGATCTCTTGGCCCGGGAAGCAGCTTGACGTAAGCGAAGGTTTGTCTGTTCCCATAAAGCCTTGAGGGCATAAGCTTTAGCCTGTACAGCAGGGGAAGGATATTGATAATGGAATGGGCAATGTTGGTCGTGGTTGCTTCCCATAGACGATGGGAAACGGTGATGTGCCTGTAGCAGTGGTGATGTGGGAGTTGTGAGAAAACGCCTCCCAAGGATGGCATTCAGACCAATTGTCTTGGCGGTCGTTTATGTAGGCATGGAGAAAAACCTTCAAAGAGCGGTTCATACACTCAGCTTGTTCATTGGCTTCAGGGTGGTAAGCGGTTGTTAGACTAATGTTAATGCTGAATTTTCAGCAAAGGGCATGCCAATACCTAGCAACAAATTGTGGACCCCTGTCAGAGACAATGTCCTTGGGTAGGCCATGTAATCTGAAGATGTGACGAAAGAATAGGCATGCCAACTCAGGAGCAGATGATAGGCCTGGTAGAGTGACGAAATGGGCCATTTTTGAAAATCGATCTATGGTTACCCATATAACGGTATGGCCCTTGAATGGAGTCATGTCTATGATGAAATCCGTAGACAGGTGCGTTCATGGTTCCCCAGGACCTGGAAGTGACTGAAGCAAACCTCAGGGTTTCTGTTGCACACAAATGTTACAGGATTCGATGCATGCTTTCACATCAGAGACCATAGAGGACCACCAGAAAAACCGCTGGAGAAGTGGCAAGGTTCGTGCTTGCCCTAGGTGACCGGTGAACTTCAAATCATGTGCCCACCAGAGGACTCTTTCTCGGAGTTGTTGGGGCACAACAGTCTTCCCAGTAGGGACTGGGTGAGAAGCAGACAAGTAAATACAAGCTGGCTCTATTATATGGCCGGGTTCTTCCGAGTATCCTCAGACTTGAAAGAGGATGATAGGGCATCTGCCCAGAGGTTTTTCTTAGCTGGATGGTAACGAAGTTCAAAGTTGAACCTGGAAAAGAATAATGCCCATCTGGCCTGACGGGCTTTGAGACATTGGGCATGGCTCAAATGTTCCAGGTTCTTGTGATCAGTGAATACTATGAATTTGTACTGAGCGTCCTCTAGCAATGGGCGCCATTCCTCAAGGGCCGGTTTGATGGCAGTAACTCAAGATCTACACACACAGAGCAGAGACAGACTCTCACCAAATTCAGAATACAAAATGAAGGAGCACAAAATAGACAAAAACTGAAATGGAAACTCCAAGAAGCCAGACTCCGTGTATTAACAATAGAAAAATAGAACCACCATTCCTCATAAAACAAATAAAATCAAGAAACATAAAGCATCAGTTATAATAGTAAAACCATAATAAAAGAATATTTTAAAACTACTGATAAATAGAATTTCTATTAATTAAAATCATATACATTTTTTACAACTTCCCAAACACCAATACAATATTTCAAAACAGCACATATATCAAATAACATTCAATAATTAAAACTAATAAGGATTTAAAAAAGCCCCTGCTGTCCCCTTCTTTGGGAGCTCTTGATTTCCAGTCACCCTGATATTGTCGGATTATGAGGTTATCCTCACTCTCTCTCACTCATACTCTGTCACATACATACACATTCATGCTCTTATATCCACCATAACCTCTTGCTCTCACTGACAGTGACAGGCTCTAAGACAGTCTCTCCCCCTCCACACATACCCCCAACACACACACAAACTCTTACTCCCTTGGATTTTCTCATACACACTCATGCTCCCACACACACACACACACTGACCCCCAGGCAGGCCTCCATTCATTTTCACACCAGTCCCTCCCCATCCTCCAGGCATGCACACATTCATTCTCACACACACAGACCCCCAGGCAGGCACCCATGCATTCACACACATACACCCCCAGGCAGAGTTCCATTCATACACATGCCCACACTAAAGGCAGACCCCCTCTCTTTCTTTTGCCAGCAAACTCAGAACCTCTCTCATTCCTCTGCTGCCACTGTCACTGCTGCCACATACTATTGGGGAGGCACTGATTGCTGCTACTGACACTGAAGCCCATTCTGCTGCCCCGTGGGCTTCCACTTCCTCCATGCTGATCTCGTACATTGTGAGATCTGCAGAGAGAAAGTGCTATTCTTGCACATTCCCAAAGATTACATGTGCAATCTCTAAAAAGTAATTTTTTTTTATTTTTTTTTACCTTTGCTGTCTGATCTTAGTTTTCTAATCGGTTGGTCACAGGCTTTTTTTTTCCACCTTCCCTTTCTTATTTTTTGCCAATTCCTTTTATATTGTCTTTTTTTTTCTATTTCTTTTCTCTCCATCTTCTTCTCTCAAACACACAGTCAAGTTCTCATTCTCACATGCATTTCTCTCTCACACACACAGGCTCTCACTGTCACATGCCCTCTCTCATACAATCATTCATACACACAGTCTCTTATGGCACATGCTGTCTGACTCACACACCCAGGTTCTCCATCACTCCCACATGCTGTCTTGCTCAAGCACAGGCTCTCACTGTCACATGCTCTCTCATACAATCATTCATACACACAGTCTCTCACTGGCACATGCTGACTCTCACACACACAGGCTCTCTCTCCCCCACATGCTGTCTGTCTCTCACACACACAGGCTCTCTCTCACTCCCACATTCTGTCTTGCTCAAGCACAGGCTCTCACTGTCGCATGCTGTCTCTCTCACACACACAGAGGCTCTCAAATGCTGTCTCTGCAAAAATTCAGGACCTCACTCCCACACACAGTCTCTCAACTCACTCTCACACACAATCTCTCAACTCATCTCATACACACACTCCACAGACCCTCAGCCTCTCTCTCACCTCTGGGCCTCCTCTTCAAGGGTTGTTGCAGGATGGGCTCTGCAGTGGCCCTGATCTTCTCGGGCCTCCCGTAATGTGGGATCTGCAGCGGCAGCTCTAATACCGGGCCTCTTCCTCTTCCTCTTCTCGGGCCGCTGCGATTTGGGTTTGCGGCGGCCTGTAAGTGCTGCTCCTCTTCTGCACGCACTGATGCTCCTCCTCCTCCTTCCTGCCCACGCGGCTCCTGCAATGTTTACTTCCGGGGCCGCGTACGCAGGAAGGAGGAGGAGCATCAGTGCGTTTAAACGCAATCTTTTTCTTCGAGCCGTGGTGACATGAGCTCCACCATGGCCCTGCCGATCTGCCTGCTATATGCATGTCGCTGCTCAGCCGCCAGTGGGATGGGGGGTCCACTGGCGGCGGCATGAGCCTCCCTGCGCCCGGGGGCATTGGCTCCCCTCAGGATACCACTGCTCGCGGCGCCCCCTAATACTCGGCACCCAGGCCTAGTTCGCAAGGTGCTTCCACCGGCTCTGGAAGTCACTAGTGATGCATGCACGCGTGCCTAGGGAGGGGCACAGTGCCATGTAGCTGTGTCTCTCCACGGCCCAAGCAGAGAGGCCTGACGTGAAGCGATGGAGGTGGTTGCTTGACCGGGAATGCCAAATACTGTAGCTGAGCCGGAGGCACCAGGGGAGGCCCGAGGACAGAGCTGGCGGCCTACTGCCACCAGAGACAAGGAACCAGGAGCAGGAGCTGGAGTTACTACAGAGAGGTGAGAGGGCCGTGCCGCGGGTCTGCTGTGGACGGCATGCGTAACACGAGTGCCTAGGGGAGCGCATGCGAAGAGGAAGTCTGTGGCGTCCTGGTCTGTGAGGGGGAAGTGTCGCCGGCAGGCTTGGGATTGGACCATGCCACATCAAGCACAGAGAAGCCCTGCAGCGCAGAGAGTCAAGGCAGATAGGGGGGAACAGCCACGGATAGCCATGGCCGGGATTCCCAACAAACACCCTAACACATTTTGATAAATGATCCTCTTAGCCAGTTAATATATCGTATGCTCATCAGCCAAATTTGTGCAGAGAACTCTGCACACATGACTGTCTGCTATCTTATATATATATATATATATATATATATATATATATATATATATATATATATATATATATATATATATATATATATATATATATATACATATGTGATTAGATGTAACCACATATGAAGATGTGTATTTAACTGGTTAAATGTGATTGATTATTTGACCACAAAGGCCTGTGAAACATAATGATTTTTATATGCAGCATTGACAAAAAATGCAGTGATTATATACTATGGGCAGAGGCGGCGTATAGAAAGTTAACTGGTTATCATTGTCCACTCTGCCTCTGCCCTTAGTATATAATCACTACCATTTTTTTTTCCAATGCTACATTTAAAAATCATTATGATTCACAGACAAGCATGCAATTTCAGCTGTTTGAGAATCTATGGCAATTCATTTGTCCTTGGTTGCAAAGGATGATTTTTAGCACCTCAAGGTTATTGATGCTGGATGTATGCCAGACTCTACTCTTTTCATGAATGGCATTTCTAATATAGACTCCTTTTTTTTTTTTTTACTTTTGAGGTAAAGCGAGTCTACTTAGCTAAAATGTTATATACACATTTTTAATTACTATAAATGCAATACTATACAATTATTTTAGTTCAGAGGCATCCCTGTGCTCCACTGGGATTTCAATTCAATTGAAAATGGTTTAAAAAAAGATGTACGGTGTCATATCTCTTCATTCAAAGCTACCCAGGGTTTTCAACCTTTTTATATTCCTTCTCCTCTCTTCCATGATTTCAGTCATGCTGAGAGAGAAAGAACACAACTCTCCACTGCTCTTACTTCAGCTAGTATTTTGTTTGGAGGTAGCTGTCTAGAATATATGTAAGGAGTTATGCATACTGCCTCTGTAATGCATACTGCCTCCTAGTCCTTGTGGTCTGATGAGTAAGTCAAATTCTTATGTTTAAACGCATTCATTTGTTTTCTTTCACATACTTGCTTAATATTCCTTTTAAATTTGGTGTTTCAACACTATTGACATGTACCTGTGGAAGTGAGCAGTTTTCCTGAGGTAATTTTCAAAGGCAATATACAAATGTACTTTGAAAATTGGAATAAAGTCCATGGGTAAAAATTACTTGCTGACTTTGCACCAATGTGGGAAGTTAGAAAATTACCTACAGGGTCAGTAACTTTAAAACAAGAGCGTGTGCCCTTCACTTTGCACTTGTCTACCTTACATTTCATCTGATATTTGGAAGCCCAGTCTTCCAGTCTCACGAGTTCCTCCTTCAATTCATCACAATCTGCTTGAGATTTTTGTGTCATCAGCAAATTTGATCACCTCACTCATTGTACCCCTTTTCAGATCATTTATAAATATATTAAAAAGCACTGGTCCAAGTACAGATCCCTGAGGCACTCCACTGTTTATCTTTTTCCACTTTGAAAACTAAACATTTAATACTCCTCTCTCTGTTTCCTGTCTTTTAACCAACTTGCAATCCACAAAAGGACATTGCCTCCTATCCCATGACTTCTTAGTTTTCTTAGAAGACTCTCATGCAGGACTTTGTCAAACACCTTCTGAAAATCCAAATACACTACATCTACTGGTTCACCTTTGTCCACATGTTTATTCATTCCCTCAAATAAAATGAAGCAGATTTGTGAGGCAAGACTTCCCTTGGGTAAATCCATGTTGGCTATGTCTCATGAAACCATGCCTATATAAATGCTCTGTGATTTTATTCTTTATAACAATTTCCACAATTTTTCCTGGCATTGAAGTCAGGCTCACCAGTCTATAGTATCCTGGATCACTCCTGTATCCCATTTTAAATATATGGGTTACATTTGCTTTCTTCTAGTCTTCAGGTACATGGGATGTTTTTAATGATAGGTTACACATTTTTACTAATTGTTCTGAAATTTCATGTTTTAGTTCTTTCAGATCCTTGGGGTGTATACCATCTGTTCCGGGTGATTTACTACTCTTCAGTTTGACAATCAGGCTTACCACATCTTCCAGGTTTACGTGATTTGGTTCAGTTGATCTGAAATATCACCCATGAAAACCTTCTCCAGAATGGGAATCTCTCCAACATCCTCTTCAGTAAACACTGAAGCAAAGAAATCATTTAATCTTTCTGCGATGGCCTTATCTTCTCTAAGTGCCCTTTAACCCCTTGATCATCCAACGGTCCAACTGACTTCCTTGCAGGATTTCTGCTTCGGATATATTTGAAAACATTTTTATTGTGAGTTTTTGCCTCTATGGCCAAATTCTTTTCAAAATTTCTCTTAGCCTGTCTTATTGATGTCTTTCATTTAACTTGTCGATGCTTATGTTTTATCCTATTTTCTTCTGATGGATCCTTATTCCAATTATTGAATGAAGATATTTTGGCTAAAATATCCTTTCACCTCACCTTTTAACTATGCCGGTAATCATTTTGCCTTTCTTCAACTTTTCTTAATGCATATAATACATCTGGTCTGTGCTTCTAGGATGGTATTTTTAAACAATGTCCCTGTTGCGTACCCCGTCTGCGCTCAGCCCACACATGGTCCTGCTCACCTTTCCAACTCCACTGCAGGTCCAGGGTCGGCCTCCCCGGCAGCTGCTGCTAGCTCCTCCAGGCTTTGGCGTCCTATAGCGGCGGTCGCCGGGTCTTCCTCAGTGCACCAGGCATCACGGTGGGGCTCGGCGTCCTCCGTGGCATCAGCCCCGCCCCGAGGCACGCACGCATGGACCGCCAAGTCCATTATAGGATAGGGGTGGGTCCAAGCACAGCAGCGCGCCTTGATTGAATGTCCTACTAAAGGAAGTGCCTGCCTGTACTTCCTTGCCTTGGCAATCGGGTCGACACCATGTGTGTACTGAGTTTGCCTCCTTATCTCTTAGCCTGTTCCATCCTTGTTCCAGCATCCTTGTGTTCCAGCGTCCTCATGTTCCAGCGTCTGTCTGTTCCTGCTTTCCCCCAGGTAGTACCTCTTGGACTGACTCTCTGGTACTGACCTTTGCCTGCCTCCTTGACCACATCTGACCTCTGGAACCTGACCCCTGCTTTGGCTGACCTCTCTCAGATTGATCCTCGGAACTCAACCTCGGCTATCCTTGACCACGCCTCCTTGATTCTAGCCCTGCTCCTAGCCTTGTCATCGCAAACACTGTACTGGCCTTCCTTGTTTCCTAAGGCCTTCTGTCAAGACATTGACTGCGCACCCTTGAGCCTGGTGGGAACACCTTTATACTTCCTATCAGGGAGACCCTGCGAGGCCCACCTAAGTCCAAGCAGCCCAGGTCCCCAAGGGCTCCACCCGGGGGGACCACAGGCTTCCAGTGGTGAAGCTCCAGCTAGCATTTGTCTCCTCCTATGCTCTGCCACCTGGTGGCAGGTGCTTCCTGGGTCCGACCAGGGAGCCATTCTCCACTGCTCCAGGAGAAGGGTCCACCTCCAAGCGCAACAGGTTGCCAAGACCATGGACTCAGCAGAGTCCCCCGCTTCCCGGGCCCTACCAGGGTTGGCCGAAACAGACCAAGAGCATCGACAATCCTTGAAATTATTAGCCTCTTCTGTTGAAGAGCTCCGTTCACAGCTGTGTGATACAGCTCTGGCCAATCCCGTGGCTGTCGGCTTACTCGCTACCCAGAGCAACATTGGCTCTTCCAGCACCTCCTCGATTCAACGGGGATCCATGCCTCTGTCGAGGCTTCCTGAATCAGTGCTTCATACAATTCTCACTGCAACCCTCCTTGTTCCTAAAGGAGGCCTTGAAAGTGACCTTCATCCTTTCCTGCCTTGAAGGAAAGGCTCTCTCATGGGCTTCTCTGTTGTAGGAATGATCTGACTCCATGCTCTCCAAGTTGTCTGAGTTTGTCACTGCCTTCACGCAGACCTTTGGAGACCTGGGCCACCAATCTGTAGCCAGCCATAACCTCCTCCTCCTTCGTCAAGGGTCGAAAACCTTCTCCAAGTATACGGTGGAATTCAGGACCCTGGCTATTGAGCTCGCATGGCAAGAGGATTCTCCAGCACTCTCAAGGATGAACTAGCCATCCGTGAGACTCCCGCATCCCTAGAGGACCTGATCTCCCTCACCGGGAAGATCGACCACTGACTCTGGCAACAGCGCCTAGATGTAAAGGCCTCAAGATCTCCTACACCACGCCCAATGTGTGCCAGACATCCTCCATCCAAGGCTTCCTCTGCACCACCACTGCATACTGAAGAACCCAAGCAGGTTAACCGTGGGCGACTGTCTTCGACTGAACATCTTCGTCGAAGAAAGGAAGTCCTCTGCCTTTACTGTGGTGCTTCCGGTCATCTTCGGCAGGCCTGGCTGGTTTGGCAAGGAAAATGCAACACCTGAGCCCAGCGGGGGTTCCGAGCTTGGGTGCTATTGTCACCGGCCCCCAACTTCTACTTCCAGTCTCCCGTGGCATCGAGTCTCAATCCTTCGCCACCACTGCCTTTGTTGATTCAGGGGCAAGTGGCAGCTTCATCATGGATGACATCGTTAAGCTCCTGAACATCCCTCTACTGCCACTGGAGGTGAGTCTCCGCATGGCATCCATCCAAGGAGAACACCTTCCAGGACTCATCACCCACCGAACAGTGGCCATCCGCCTTACCGTGGGCACTCTCCATGAGGAGGAGATGTCCTTCTATGTGCTGAAACGTTCAACACACCCTGTCATCCTGGGGCTGCCCTGGCTCCAGGTCCATGGACCTCAGTTCGATTGGAATTCCCTGCAGTTGGTACAATGGGGTCCCAAATGCCTGAAGACCTGTCTATGACAAGTATCCCAAGTGGTAACTGTCATGAAAACTACCACTCTTACTGGGTTGCCTACCCAGTACACCGAGTTTGAAGATGTCTTCTCGAAGCAGAAGGCAGACATGTTACCTCCACTGCGCAAACTGAATTGCCCTATAGAATTTCTGCCGGGTATGACACCCCCCAAGGGCAGAACCTACCCATTTTCTTGCCCATAAACCCTTGCCATGTCAGAGTATATTAAAGAGAAGCTAGAAAAAAGGTTCATCTGACCCTCCGACTCTCCCGCTGGAGCAGAATTTTTCTTCATCAAGAAAAAAGACAGAGGACTACATCCCTGTATTGATTATAGAGGGCTTAATGCCATCACCCGAAAAGACAGATACCCATTACTCTCATCAGTGAGTTGTTTGATCATCTCCAAGGGGCTCAAATCTTTACCAAGTTGGATCTGAGGGGTGTGTACAATTTGGTACATATCCAACCAGAAGAAATCTGGAAAACAGCATTTAACACTAGGGATGATAACTATGAGTACATTGTGATACCCTTCGGCCTATGTAATGACCCTGCTGTCTTTCAACATCTCATGAATGAAATCCTTTGAGATCTCCTATATTCCTTTGTAGTCGTATACCTGGACGACATCCTGATCTTTTCGAAAAATCTAGAATCATATCATGATCATGTCAAGACCAACTCTGCACCAAGTAGGAAAAATGTATCTTCGAGCAAACCGTCTGCCCTTCTTAGGGTATATCATCTCTGACAAAGGATTTTCCATGGATCCAGAAAAACTTCAAGGTATCTGAGACTGGCCCCAGCCAGTTGGCCTCCATGCTTTGCAATGCTTCCTTGGCTTTACGAACTACTATAGAAGCTTTATTGCTAATTACTCTATCCTAGCTGCTCCACTCACCGCCATGACAAAGAAAGGGGCTAACACCCATGTGTGGACTCCCAAGGCACAAGCCGCCTTTCATACGCTAAAAGAAGCCTTCTGCTCCGGCCTTTGCATACAACATCCAGACCCTAGACGCCTATTCATCATATAAGTCGATGCATCTGCTATTGGAGCAGGGGTGGTGTTAAGACAATTTTCTTCCAAGGGGACATTGCTCCCATATTAATTCTATTCACACAAGTTCTCACCTACTGAACAGAACTATACAGTCTGAGATCAGAAACTCCTAGCGGTCAAATTGGCCCTCCAAGAGTGGCACCCCTGGTTGGAAGGGGCACAATACAAATTCACCATTTTCACCGATCATAAGAATCTTGAACACCTAAAAGAAGCACAACTCCTGAATCCAAGCAAGCCTGATGGGTGCTGTTCTTCAAGAGGTTTAATTTTGAACTGTGCTATCGACCGGCCTCAAAAAAAACCTCTGCACAGATGCGCTCTCCAGATCCTTCAAACCCGAAGATACTCCCGATATCCCAAGACATAATATTGACCCTGCCTGTGTGTCCCTCGCAGTGACCACCACGGTCCCTGCTGGAAAGACCATCGTTCCACATAGATTACGTGAACGGGTTCTCCAATGGGCCTATGAATCTAAGCTGGCTGGCCATCCAGGCAGTACCAGAACTCTCGAGATGTTGCAGAAGTTCTACTGGTGGCCCAACATGGTGCAAGACTCCCGCAACTACGTAGATTCATGCCCCATTGTGCCCAACAGAAACCCCCTACATGACGTCCATGGGGCCTCCTCCAACTGCTTCTAGCTCCCACCGAACCTTGATCAAGTATTTTCATGGATTTTATCACAGACCTTCCACCATCACAGAACAATACCATGATCTGGGTTATCATTGACCATTTATCTAAAATGGGTCACTTCATCCCCCTGCGAGGCCTACTGTCAGTCCCAGAGTTGGCTAAATTGTTTCTAAAACATGTCTTCCACCTCAATGGCCTCCCAAAATAGATTATCTCAGATCGAGGACCACAGTTTGCTGCAAGGTACTGGCGCTCTTTATGTAAAAATTTCAACAGCACCTTGAATTTCATGTCAGCCTATCACCCCCAGGCCAATGGCCAAGCAGAAAGAACCAACTGGACCCTGAAGACCTTCCTCCATTCATATTTGAACGACCAACAGAACAACTAGGCCAATCTGCTGCCTTGGGCAGAATTGTCACATAATACCCACGTTTCTGCTGCCACCGATATATCGCCATTTTCTGTGGTGTTTGGTTGACAACCATGTTTACCATTGCCAGTACCTCTCTCTGTTCCCTCGCCAGCCATCAATTTATGGCTCACACCATTCGTCAATGAATGCCTCATCCAGGCCTCCGAATGTTCCAAATGGACTTCAGATGCCCACAGATGTTCCCGCTCCACTCTTCTATCCTGGCCAGAAAGTGTGACTAAGCACTCGTCATATAAGACTGTGACTCCCTTCACACCGTTTGACACGGAAGTTCATCAGCCCATTCCCTGTCCTACAGAGAGTGGGAGCAGTGCCCTACCAGTTACAACTGCCACATGCCATGGGCATTCATAACACTTTCCATGTTTCCCTATTAAAGCTGCTAGTCTTATCCTGGCCTTCTCGAAGAGATCTGTCACCACCTCAGATCTCCACTGAACCTGATACTGCTCTTCAGGTAAGAGAAGTCCTCAACATCCATCAGCATCGAGGCAGATGGGAATACCTCTTATCCTGGGAGGATTACAGAGCCGAGGAGAATTTGTGGGAACCTTCCCACAATATCCTTGACAAAGACCTCATTAGAGCCTTCCACAGGGCTCACCCTGAAAAACCTCGCCCGCGTAGAGGGAGGCCTAGAAGGGGGGTACTGTTGCGCGCCCTGTCCGTGCTCAGGTTGCGCAAGAGCTGCTCACCTTTCCAACTCCACTGCAGGTCCCAGGTCGGCCTTCCCGGCAGCTGCTGCTAGCTCCTCCAGGCCTCTGCATCCCACGGCCTCCTTGATTCTGGCCCTGCTCCTAGCCTTGTCATCGCAGACACTGTACTGGCCTTCCTTGTTTCCTCAGGCCTTCAGTCAAGACATCGACCACACAGCCTTGATCCTGGTGGGCACACCTTTATACTTCCTATCAGGGAGACCCTGCGAGGCCCACCTAAGTCTAAGCGGCCCAGGTCCCCAAGGGCTCCACCCTGAGGGACCACAGGCTTCCAGTGGTGAAGCTCCAGCTAGCCTTTGTCTCCTCCTATGCTCTGCCACCTGGTGGCAGGTGCTTCCTGGGTCCCACCAGGGAACCATTCTCCACTGCTCCAGGACAAGGGTCCACCTCCAAGCGCAACACCTGTCTGTTGCACACTTTTTACCTTTGTAGCTGCATCTTTCAATTTTTTCTAATTTTCTCATTTTATCAAAGTTTCCCTTTTAAAAGTTTAGTGTTAGAGCCATGAATTTACATACTGTCCCCCTTCCAATCATTAATTCAAATGTGATCATATTATGATCACTATTGCCAAGCGGCCCCACCACCATTACCTCTCTCACCAAATCCTGCGCTCCACTGAGAATTACATATAAAATTGCTCTCTCTCTCATTGGTTCCTGAACCAGTTGCTCCATAAAACTGTCTTTTATTCCATCCAGGAACTTTATCTCTCTAGCATGCCCTGATGTTTCACTTAACCAGTCAATACTGGGATAATTGAAATTTGCCATTATTACTGTACTACCAGTTTGGTTAGCTTCCCTAATTTCTCTTAGCATTTCACTGTTCATCTCACCATTTCATCCAGGTGAACGGTAGTATACTTCTATCAGTATTCTCTTCCCCAAAACATAAGGGATTTCTACTCATAAAGATTTAATAGTCTCATGCAGGATCTTTATCCTGTAAGACTCTATGCCATCCCTGACATAAGGAGCCTTCCTGTCACCAAGATGCTCCTCTGTCCTCTCTTTCATTGCAATATTATTTGTACTCGAGGATAGCACTATCCCATTGGTTATCTTTTTTTCACCATGTCTCTGAGATGCCAATTAAGTTTATATAATCATTCATGGCTATACACTCTAATTCTCCCATATTACTTCTTAGACTTCTGGCATTAGCACACAAAATGTCAAAGTGTGCTTTTTGTTTGTATTTACATTCTGCTTTTCAGTTGACAGGGATACATTAGAATTTTTTAGCTCAGGTGAGTTTTTAATTATAGGTACTTGGACTACTTTTATTATTATTGGAACCTCTCTGTTGGGATGCCCTAACTGTAATGCTTCATTAATATCTTTTGAAGATACCTCCCTCCAAACCTTATGCTGCTGAGTGACTGTTGGCTTTCCCCTTTGTTTTAGTTTAAAAGCTGCTCTATCTCCTTTTTAAAGATTAGCACCAGCAATCTGGTTCCACCCTGGTTAAGGTGGAGCCCATCCCTTTGGAAAAGACTCCCCCTTCCCCAAAAGGTTCCCCATTTCCTTACAAAACTGAATCCCTCTTCCATGCACCTTTGTCTCATCCACACATTGAGACTTTGGAGCTATGCCTGGCTCTGGGGACCTGTGCGTGAAACAGGGAGCATTTCAGAGAATGCTACCCTGGAGGTTCTGGATTTCAGCTTTCTAACAGTCTAAATTTGGCTTCAAGAACCTCCCTCCCACATTTTTTATGTCATTGGTGCCCACATGTAGTACAACTGCTGGCTCCTCCCCAGCACTGTCTAAAAGTCTATCTAGGTGATTCATGAGGTCCGCCACCTTTGAACCAGGTAGGCATGTTACCATGCAATCCTCATACCCACCAGCCACTCAGATGTCTACATTCCTAATAATTGAATCACCTACTATGAAGGCCGACCTGAACCTTCCCTCCTTGGCAGAAGCCCTGGGAGACACATCCTTAGTGCGAGAGGACAATGCACCACTTGGAGAGCAGGTGATTGCTACAGGATCATGCCCTGCTCCTCCAGGTTGCTGATCTCCGATCATGAGACTTTTCTCCTCCAAGGCAGCATGAGGGATGCCAGACTGGAGATTGGACTTAGCTGCTATGTCCCTAAAGATCTCATTTATAATCCTCAGTGTCTGCCTCAGCTCCTCCAGGTCTGCCACTCTAGCCTCAGAGATAGGACACATTCTCGGAGAGAGAGGAGCTTTTTGCATCGGATGCACATGTACAATTTCTCACTGGCAGGTAAAAAATCATACATGTGACACTCAATGCAAAAGAAGACAACAGTCCACTTGCTGCTGGACTGCTGCCTTCAACTTAAATTTTTTCAGTTCCTAGTTATGTTTTAGGTTTCTATGGATATAGGATTGCATACCATTATGGTCCTTTAAATGTATTAGTGTATATACTATATATCTGGTTGAAACCTACTAGGGAATAAGCAAACTCTTTTTATTAGGTCTGAGTTTAAGTTAAAAGACTGATTTTATTTTTTCGCCCTCCTCCAGCCTCTGCCTGCATTCATCCAGCATTCACCCAGCTCTCCTCATCCAGCATTCACCCAGCTCTCATCCAGCATTCATCCAGCATTCATCCAGCACTCACCCAGCTTTCATCCAGCCTCATCCAGCACTCATCCAGCTCTCATCCAGCCTCTTCCAGCATTCACCCAGCACTCATCCAGCCCCGTCCAGCACTCATCCAGCCCCGTCCAGCACTCATCTAGCCTCGTCCAGCACTCATCTAGTCTCATCCAGCACTCATCCTGCTTTCATCCAGCATCCTCTAGCATTCAGCCAGCTCTCAAACCACCCTTTACCTTATAACTAGATCATAATGCTACCGGGATTCCCAATCCCTATTTCTCACCACAGCTTCCATGATCCTTTCACTATCCCTATTATCAGCAAACAATGCAGAACTCAAGCCAAACCTTCCTCACCTGCCAGCATCCGTCAACAAAGGCTAATTCCAATAATGATCACTCCTATTACACAATTTCTGGGCCTATCACTATTCTCTCTAATTCTCTTTAATGCACAATTGCTTACAAAAAAAACACATATTCTAAACGACAATCTTATTGAATTCAATCCAGATATCTGTGCAATCACAGAAACATGGTTGAAACCCACTGATACAGTACTAACGATCAACTTCCCACCCAGCTTTATGACCTTTTCTCAATCCCCAGACTCAAAAAAAGAGGTGGAGGGCTTCTTTTAGCCGCAAAAAAAGGACTAGGTCTAACTTTACAACAATCAAACACAACAACCAACCTTGAACTCTCCTTCTTCAAATCTGATCATCTACAAATCGGCCTAATCTATGCCCCGCTAGGAACCTTAGAATCAGACCCCTTACCCATCATTGAGTTCACTGCCAAATATATCAACCCTGACAAACCTGCAATAATAATGGGAAACTTCAACATGCACGTTGACGCCTCACCACAATCCCCGAACTGCGTTACATTACTTTTGTCACTCAGTTACATGGGATTCACACAAATTATTAAAAGCCCAACCCACAAAGCAGGCCACACACTGGACCTTCTTTTCATCAATGAATGCATCTCTCTCTCCACCACGCCCACATGCTCGCCGGTCTCCTGGACGGATCACCAGATCATTAAGACAACTTTATTAGGTGGACTGATAGTTTACTTGCTAATTGTTTTATTTGCATGTATGTTTATTTTGCAGATTTTTGTTTTTGTTATTCACCCAGGACTGAAAAGTTAGGGTGAGAAATAAACTTTAACTAAATTAATAAATAAATAATAGCTTTGATTTTGGAAACAGAGATACTGCTTGTAATAAGCAAATCCATTGTTTTGCCTTGCTGAAAGTTAAAGAGTTAGGTTTGATCTTGAACTAGGGTTTGACCCATTGGAGGAGTGGAGCTTTAATCATGACTGATTATATGGGATGCTTCCCTATATCCCAGTAATCTGGAAAGGCTTGCATACATGCTTTCAGACTAGACCTGCAACTCCACTCCTGAGAGTCTTCGGGGGTTCATAAGTGATCAATGGAGCTATCCCAATCCCATTGTTTCTGGCAACTTGAGGGATCCAGGGAGGAGAACAATGCAGTAGATACCATAGGAAACTCTGTACCATGACTAGAATCCTTGAACAACTACCTTGTCTTTAGTTCTGTACCTTGGATCCAGAACTGGTGTAACTTGTGCCTGGTATCCATATGGGTAACCTTATTCTGTATTTGTGTTTGATGTACATGGTGAAGTAACCTTGCTGGAATTTAGGAATAAAACACCAGAATTAAATCTGCCATGGAACTGTGTCCTATATTTTGCTAAGCCCTAGCCTGACACTTAGGGGTGAATTTTAAATGCCCTGCGCGCGTAAATCCGGTCGGATTTATGTGCGCAGGGCCCTCGCGCGCCGGCGTGCCTATTTTGCATAGGCTGCCGGCGTGCGGAGAGCCCCGGGGCTTCGTAAAAGGGGCATGTCGGGGGCGTGGCAGGATAACACGGTGTTTTGGGGGCGTGATGCGGCATTTTGGGGGCGGCGACGCGGGCGTGGTTCGGTCCCCGGGGCGTTCCAGGGGCGTGGCTGCGGCCTCCGGACCAGCCCCCAGGACCGGAACACGGAGTGGGGCAGCTGGCCGGCGTGCGCTGATTTATGTCTGCTTTTAGCAGGCGTAAATCATGAAACAAAGGTAAAGGGGGAGGGATTAGATAGGGCCGGGGGGGTGGGTTAGGTAGGGGTAGGGAGGGGAAGGTGGGGGAGGGTGAAGGAAAGTTCCCTCCGAGGCCGCTCCAAAATCAGAGAGGCCTTGGAGGGAAAAGGCAGCGCGCGCTGGGCTCGGCGCGCCCAGGTTGCACAAATGTGCACCCCCTTGCACGCGCCGACCCCAGATTTTATAAGATACGCGCGACTACGCGCGTATCTTATAAAATCCAGCGGACTTTTGTTTGCGCCTGGTGCGCGAACAAAAGTACACTATCGCGCAAATTTAGAAAATCTACCCCTTATTGAATTAAACAAAGCACCTGAAGGTACAATGTTTTTCTCCATGCATGTTTAAAAGCCTGAGAGACAAGGAAGTTAAAGATGGTTATTTTTCCTTGTTTCACTGAAATGAGCTGAGTTCCTAAGAGTGTGTCAGCACTCAACATTTATAGATAAAAGCCTGTAGAAGGATAAATGATAGCATTTTTTTTTCTTGCCTTGGCTCATTGCACTGATTCTCTGAGGGTGTGACACTACACTCTGGCTGTGTGCATTAGAGTTTGAAGAGCAGCCACAAGTGAAGAATTGTTTATTTTTTTATTTTTGTCTGGCTAGACTGAGTAAAATACCTGAGGGAAAGGAGTACTCCTTTCAGAGGGGGAACTATACAGTCAGTTGGGGAATTTCATGATAAGATATATTTTTCCCTGTACTGTACTTAAACGTTTTCAGATAATATAAGGACCTAGGGGGCACTCCATGAAGTTAGCATGTGGCACATTTAAAACTAATCTGAGAGAGGTTTTTTTCATTCAACGCACAATTAAACTCTGGAATTTGTTGCCAGAGGATGTGTTTGGTGCAGTTAGTGTAGCTGGGTTTAGAAAAGGATTGGATAAGTTCTTGGAGGAGATGTCAATTACCTGCTATTAATTAAGTTGACTTAGGGAATAGCCACTGCTATTACTAGCGATTGCAACAGTAACATAGGATAGACTTAGTTTTTGGGTACTTGCCAGGTTCTTGTGGCCTGGATTGGCCTCTGTTGGAAACAGGATGCTGGGCTTAATTGACCCTTGGTATGACCCAGCATGGCAATTTCTTATGTTCTTTTCTCTTATGGTGCCTTGAGCTGTTCAAGTCACTCTTGGTGCCTCTTTGTGCCTTTTGGTCTGCCTGAGGGTGGGGGGGGGGGGGGGGAGAGTGGTTTTTTCATGTTACTGTTTGTACATGTTGCCTCTATTTTGAAGGCTTGAGGTGTTCTGCCTACTACTGTTGCTGTTTTTGATCCTCTCATGGCTCCTTGAGGAATTCCTGCTTTTGCTGATATTATTTTCTCCCATTATATATCCTTGGCCTATTCTTGCTACTTTTGTTGCTATGTTGACAGTGTTTTGATGTGTTGGAATTCCATTTATATTTCTTATATATCTACCTATAAGTTTCATTACAAGTGATTAGAAAACCCGTTTGTGAGCCCAAAATTGGGTTTGGTGCTTCCTCCATTGACTTAAATGGGAAACTAATGAATGAATAAAACAAATAAATGAAAATAATATTTCATCTGAAATGGACAAAAATTAATAAATGAACAACATGAAATTTTGCCTTTCCATATCCCTATATATCTTATGAATACACCTTTTTTTCCCCCAACAATCATTATTCAAAATAAAAACCTGGAGCTAAATATCACTGGGACTGAAAGTTAGTCAAGAGATCCGAGTGTCAACACCAAAAGTTATGATTATACTGAAAAATAAAATGAGTTGTACAAAAAGGGGAAAAAAGGTAGAGAAAAATATTAGATTAAGAATGGGGCCTTTTAAGAAATAGTTTATGGGTAGGATTGAATTCCTTAAAGTAAACAATAGAGTGATTAAATAAAAATGAATATAATCAAAATAATAAAGAAATGAGATCTCAGCATAATGTTCAAAGCAGTCTTGTCGAATTATCCAATGTGCTGCAAGAAAAATCTAAGCTATAGCTTTTTCACAGATTGTTTCAAAATTTGCCTTACAGCTAATGTACAGAACTATACACTCAGCACTTTTGCTAGATCTTATGCTTTGCAAATGAGAAGAAAGTATATTTACTTGATTATTGGCTTCAAAGTTTTGAAATATTACCAAGTTTAACTATATAAGGTCAAATATCCAAGTTATCCTTGCTCAAGCTTATATTTGGAAAGCATTGTCAATGCTGATGAAAACATTATAAATAGCAACCTAGTGTATAAATAATTTAGAGCCTTTAACATGGCACCACAGCACATAATTGTGTATGGACACTATATGGCCACCATCTCATGGTAACCACTTCACTCTTCCCTTACCCTATTCAGTTTGGTCCTGGTCACCCCCCACATCCCTAATATCTTTCCTTTTAGAAGTAATTACAGCTAGAAAACTGGCAAGAGAAGGAGAGGAGGGGTCCAGGCAGATAATAAAGTTGTTGAGACAATATGAGGTGTTCAGGCCTGAGAGATAGCAGCCCTCAAGAGATGGTGGCCTGTGCCAATCACTCTTTCCTCTGTATATCACTTTTCCTGCTTACCTTCTTTGGTTCTTGGGCTGGGAGCCACTGAGACATGGATGGGATTTATTACTGTTGAATTGGGCATACAACAGACAGGCAAGGAGCAAGACAAAGGAAATATATTTGCAGTATCTTGAGATTTAAAGAGATGCCTGAAGGATTACTTTGAAGTAAATACCAGAGATGTGAATCGGAACCGGAATCTGTTCCGATTCCGGTTCCGATTCACATCGTGTATTTTTTTTCGTGCGGCCCGATCGGGTTTTTTTTTTATCGGCTGCGCCCGAGCTGATAAACAAAAAACCCACCCCGACACTTCAAAACAGCTCCCTTAGCTTCCCCCCCCCCCCCCCAAAAAAAAAAACGTTTTAAATTACCTGGTGGTCCAGTGGTGGTCCCGGGAGCGATCTCCCGCTCTCGGGGCATCAGCTGCCACTAATAAAAATGGCGCAGATGGCCCTTTGCCCTTACCATGTGACAGGGTATCTGTGCCATTGGCCGGCCCCTGTCACATGGTAGGAGCACTGGATGGCCTGTGCTATTTTTAAAGATGGCGCCGGCCGTCCATTACTAAAATTTAAAAAGGGTGTTAAGACCCAGTTCGTATGCCTAGCCTTTTTACAGATCTTTTAGTTATTGCTAATGTGTATTGTTTTATTTTTTAAGATGATTTGAATATTATGTATTTGTTATGATTTTCTATTATCTGGTTTTTATTTTTATGTTTAGTATTATAAATATTATTTGAACATCATTTTGATTTCATATATAGAAAGCTGATTCAGAGGGATGATAGCAAATTATTTTCAAGTGAGCCATGTAACAAAGGTGAACTTTATTGCCTTGTTTCTGCTCCTCTTTTCAGCTGTGTCATTAGTCTTCTGTGCACTGTTCCTGATCAAGCATGGGTTTAAAGAGCATGCTCCTTAAGCTTCATTGGCCTTCTCATTATTGTTTTGGACAGGGATTGACTGCAGGACTGGAACCCATAGGTCTGGAGTAGCCTGCTGCATCCCCAGTCATGAGTGCCACGTAGTCTGAAGGAGGCCTGCAGAGTCATGCCACCTTGGAACCTGCAGTTTAAATTCAAGAAAAGAAATGACTTGAATGGTGTGAACTTCACACATGGCCCAGATAATGAACACCACTGCATCCATCAGTAGGATATTGCTTATAGTTAGTGATTACATAATTGTTCAATAGTATTTTATTCCCTCCTAATTCATAATTATATACTTTTACTTACAGTTTTGTTCATGATATAAGAAACAATATAAAGGGTGGAGTAAAGTTAGTCATCCTAACTTTTAAAAAGTACACAGCTCTCTTTAAATTCCTTTAAAAATAATGCAGTAAATATGATGGTGTCAGAATTATTGGAGAAAAGTATCATGAAAAAAGTGGAGAAACAGAGAAATTCCTCCAGCCAGTAAGAAAACTCTTTTGAAAGTCCTTTATGAAAGAAAGTGAGAGAGTGCAAGTACATCGGAAAATGTCAGGTTTTTGGATCAGGATAGTTTATCGGACAATATCTTTTGGGGTCCTGTTCTTTTCCTACTCTGAATATTTTCTATATCTGCATTGTGTGAAGAACCCCTGGAGCTTTCACTCAAACGTTTTTGTCTGGTTGTCCTGATAATAATGAATGTTACAATAGGTTGACAAATTATCTCTCTGTATATTCTATAAAGCTATGAACGTAGCTTGAACAGGGGGAAGGAAGTAATTGACAAATTGCAGTTAATCTCCTATGTTTTTGACTAAAAGCTTTATCTGGAAAAGCAAGTACAACTTCCTGTTATGAAATATTGATTATAGAGTGTCTTGCCATATCAAAAATGACAATGAAAGAGATATATGCAGCTCTAGCTAATGGGTGAATTTTCTGAATTACACATGTAAATGTAAGATGCTATTGTAGCAATTTTCAAAAGTCATTTACCTGAGTTAAATGCACTTACCACGGGTAAAACCTATAAACAATTCAATGGCATATATTGTAGTAATTTCCAAAAGTCCACTTGCAGGGGTAAAGTGCATTTACACATGTAAAACCCAGTTTTAAGCATGTAAATGCTTTTGAAAATGAGGCTGTAATTATAACATCATAATAATACAGACTCTAATCCAGAGGTAATTGAATCATTAATTGGGGAGAAAACTGCTAAAGATATGCTTTCTGATCTTGGCACACCAGTTTTAAAAGCAGACCTAGCTGCTCTGATGCAAATATTTTGATTGTAAAGAAATGACTTAACCAGAATCATCTTTTCTATTCCACAGGATGTCTTTAAAATTAAAGACAGAGTTAAAAATTCTGAGTTGCAGATTAGTGAGCAGATTGATAGCTCAGAACTGGATTTGTACGTAGGCAACCATTATGCCTGTGCCTAGGATGGAAAATATTCGGGGGCAGCGGGCTGGTTAAGATTTTCTGCCTTCCAGCTCTGCTAAATCTCATTCAGCAGAGAACTGGCCTGTAACAGATCTTTACAGGAGGTGGGCAAGGGGGGCTGAAAGGATCAAAATAGCCTAGGGGTGTAGACCCAGATTTAGGAATAGGAAACTGGTGGTTAGGGTGCAAACTTTTGAAGGTGCCAAATTCATATGTCTAAGAAAAGCCTTCTCCTACCACTGCCACTTCAAAAAGGCACCACCATGGCATTCTGGTCAAACAACCCACCCCTGTTTTGCAATATTCAGTGCTAAACCCCCCACTGTTTGAGCTCTTAGTATTGCGGGGAATATAGCGTAATAAAAGAAGCCACTTCTAACTTTGTATATAAAAATTTGGATTTAGTCTGAATAGAAAATTTAGGATAATTATCCTTGTTTTGGACATCAGATAATATATTGTTAAACAAACTTGATAAATGACAAATGGTGAGTAAACATTATCTTATTATTAATTACAGTTTACATAATGTATACAGTATAAATAGCCTTTATCATAATATTTCCTTGAGATCTCTAAGGATAATATAGTAATAATGTGGTGCAGTTCTAAATTCCTGCCTTTCATCTCTGCATTGACACTTACTCCAAATCATCCTGATGGGCCAAGTAAGAGTTAGTGGGGAGACAGAATGCAGCAACAGTGTCTTCTCTTTGATCTTCTTCTTGTCCAAGGATTGCATTATAAATCACACCCTTTTATAATTTTCTCAACACACTAAAAATGCAATTGAGAAGAAGTGTCTCTTCCTGATTGTATTTTTGTTCTAGTCCTTTTTCTCATAACAGGACTTCATTTATCAGTCATTTTTGAATAGTCATGCTACTAGCCACATAAAATCATGGTTAATTTGTAAACACATAGGGGTAGATTTTAAAAAAATGCGCGTTTGCGTACTTTTGTTGGCGCACCAGTCGCAAACAAAAGTACGCTGGATTTTAGTAGATACGTGCTTAGCCACGCGTATCTTCTAAAATCCAGGATCGGCGCGCGCAAGGCTGCCGATTTTGGGCAGCCGGCGCGCACCGAGCCGCGCAGCCTGCCTCCGTTCCCTCCGAGGCCGCTCCGAAATCGAAGCGGCCTCGGAGGGAACTCTCTTTTGCCCTATCTAAACCCCCCCCCTACCTTTGTCCACGGATTTACGCCTCCCGGAGGGAGAAGTAAATCCATGCGTGCCAGCGGGCCGCTGGCACGCCGAGACGCGACTCAGGGACGGTTCTGGAGGGCGCGGCCACGCCCCCGGACCACCCCGGGCTGAAACCACGCCCCCGGGCCCGCCCCCAAAACGCCACGTCCCGCCCCCAAAACGCTGCGTCGATCGCCCCACCCCCCGACACGCCCCCGACAAAAAACCCCGGGACTTACGCGAGTCCCGGGGCTCTGCGCGCGCCGGCAGGCCTATGGAAAATAGGCACGCCGGCACGCAAGGCCCTGCTCGCGTAAATCCAGGCGGATTTACGCGAGCAGGGCTTTGAAAATCCGCCCCATAGCATCAAATGTTCATCTGCAGTATTTTTAAACTCATCAATGACTGCATCATTGTCTGATGGACAGCATCAAGCATGCTCTCAGGGTGACAGGCAGCACTGTCATGAAGTGTTCATTGAAAAGTTCCCTCTGGACTAGCTGAGAGACCTTCTGATTCTTCACAAACATCAAACATTTCTTTGCATGCAATTGATATGGGCCCTATCCAATACAACTGGTATGTACTGCCTGATGCCCTAGATGCCTTGCAATTCAAACCCTGTTACAGAGTCTAACACACAGCCCATTGCACATGCATGGCAGCATCAAACAACAACCAGCTGAAATAGGTATTCTGAATGTCCAAAGATGTATCTATCAGTTAGACTGGTTATTAGGATGTCAAGGCCTCATACCTACTAGCTTTCCCTTGCCCTGCACCTTCCCAACTAGAGTAATACCCTCTAACAGAATGAAAGCACACGACACACTATTGCTGTTCTCTTCACAGATGACATATCACTAGAGGAATTGGTGGAGGAGGAGGAGGATGAGGAGCAAGAAGTGGAAAAGGAAATAGTCATGGAGGAAGCCATCAGTGATGACCCAGCCCCTGCTGGTGCAGCTGCCACCACTGGGGAGGAGCAGTGGATCCCAAAAACCAACCTAACAGTGTCCTGTGCCCCAGCAGTGAAAACTTCATTAGAGGTGAAGCAGAGAAAGCAGTTACTTTCTCTGCTTCTCTCCTTTCATGCCTCTTCTTCAAAAGATATGGCAATGTTTACGCATCAGTGTTAGACTGGGGACCTAATATGTAGAGCACACTGAAACAGCTCCTTCTCTTTTGAAATCCAAAATACCCTACTACTATGCACCCTGGATTAACCCCTCCTTTTGCCTCAGGAACTCCCAAATCCAGTTTATTTCAGGGGAGGGTTAGTATAGAATGGTATGTTCCTTTATAGCTCTGTACTTGAGGGCTAAAACTGGGGCCATCTAGTGGTGACCATAAGGGATATTAACCTAAGGAAAAAAGTAATAGAATGGCATTGTTTAACAGGTACCTATTTCATTTGGTAGGGGAGCCTGCTGAGAAGTATGCTGAGAAGTATGCTGGTCCTGTACCTAAAGGGCTAATAAGACCATACCCCCACTTGCAAGACATACGTGAGACCACAGAAAAAGAGATAGAGGCAGAGAGTGCCCCTGAGATGCAGTGACAGCCCATGGTGGTAGAGGAGGAGAAGGAGGAGAAGCAGCTGGAGGAAGAGGAGCAGGAGGACCCAATGGCTAATATCCTAGAGGGTGGCCACCAGGACAGCAGTTTGTCTGACCATGGGCAATACCCTTAAGACAAAATGGTGGCCAGTCAGGCAGACAGGCTGACAGACAGGCAGACAGTCAGGCAGACAGGGACCTTGGGGTGATAGTGTCTAATGATATGAAGTCTGCGAAACAATGCGACAAGGCGATAGCAAAAGCCAGAAGAATGCTGGGCTGCATAGAGAGAGGAATATTGAGTAAGAAAAGGGAAGTGATTATTCCCTTGTACAGGTCCTTGGTGAGGCCTCACCTGGAGTACTGTGTTCAGTTCTGGAGACCGTATCTACAAAAAGACAAAGACAAGATGGAAGCGGTACAGAGAAGGGCGACCAGGAAGGTGGAGGATCTTCATCGCATGACGTACGAGGAGAGATTGAAGAATCTAAATATGTACACCCTGGAGGAAAGGTGGAGCAGAGGTGATATGATACAGACTTTCAGATACTTGAAAGGTCTTAATGATCCAAAGACAACGACAAACCTGTTCCGTAGGAAAAAAATCAGCAGAACCAGGCGTCACGATTTGAAGCTCCAGGGAGGAAGATTCAGAACCAATGTCAGGAAGTATTTCTTCACGGAGAGGGTGGTGGACGCCTGGAATGCCCTTCCGGAGGATGTGGTGAAGACCAGAACTGTGAAGGACTTCAAAGGGGTGTGGGATAAACACTGTGGATCCATAAAGTCAAGAGGCCGCCAATGAAGAGTGGGTGACTCACCAGAATGACAGCTACTGCCTGGAGACAATACCCTTATTCAATAAACATACACATGCCCTTCCGGAGGATGTGGTGAAGACCAGAACTGTGAAGGACTTCAAAGGGGTGTGGGATAAACACTGTGGATCCATAAAGTCAAGAGGCCGCCAATGAAGAGTGGGTGACTCACCAGAATGACAGCTACTGCCCGGAGACAATACCCTTATTCAATAAACATACACATGCTTACTGTGACTCCAACATCGCTCTAAGCTTCAACAGCAAGAGGAAATGTGGAAAAATGGATTTACACTCACAAAGAGGGGAGTAGCTGGCTTGTTACGGCGGTTACTACCCCAAACCAAATAAGCCTGATACTTCACCTTCAATGCATATACAGCATAGTTCTCTGCTTCAACGACAGGGGAGAAGAAAAAAGGGTTCGCACTCACAAAGCGGGGAGTAGCTGGCTTGTTACGGCGGTTACTACCCCAAACCAAATGTGTCTGATACTTCACTTTCGATGCATATCCAGCATGGCTCTCTGCTTCAACGGCATGGGAGAAGACTGATACATCACGCATTTCCAGCATAGCTCCCTGCTTCAACAGCAGGGGAGAAGAAAAACAACCAATAAGGACTGTATAACATAGTCTGGGTAAAACAAATAAGCATGGGTGTAGCTTGCTTATTGCGGCGGTTACTACCCCTACTACCCCTAACTAATCAAGCTAGATATTTCAATGGTGGGGGTGGAAGGTAAATAGAACCAAGAGCTAAGAGAAACAGATAAGTATGAGAGAAAAAATGTGTGAAGCTTGCTGGGCAGACTGGATGGGCCGTTTGGTCTTCTTCTGCCGTCATTTCTATGTTTCTATGTTTCTATGTTTCTATATAGCAAAGCAGCAGCCTCTTGGAGGAGATATATGGCCTCCAGGTTGTGGTGAAGTAGGGAGTGCAGGGCCTCCGTGACACCATCCAGGAGGATGTGCAGGGGATTCAGCAGGTGATATGGGCCCTTTTCCAGGAGACAGAGGACCAAACTGCAGTGTGGAGGGAGATGCTGCAGAGGGTGCCCCCTTCCAGCCACAGCCACCAAAGCTCCATGGCATTTCATGAGGTCCTGGATGTAGTACCCTCCATTTACAGTGCACCATATGCATGGATGGGACATCATATGCTAAAGGTCCCCTTGAACCCCAACCACCAGCTTGCACCACATTGTGCCTGGATGCCACAGGATCTGCCTGCATCACTGCCCCCTGTACCACTTCATGCTACCGCCGCCACCAGAACACCAGTCCCACAGCCAGTGCTGTCTCCAGCTGAACCTTCCTGCAGCCATAAACTGGAACTGCCACAAGCTCCTTTGCTCTTTGAGGGTAGCATAAGCAGTGACATAACTCCACCGCAGACCACTTGCATGTTTAGGGAGTGGAAGTCCTTGCAGTTACGATTGGTGGCCTCGTCTCTCCCTACTGCTCTTATGGGGACATAAATACAATTGTTAGCTCCCAAGACATAACACCTCCAACAAAGGTCATAACACCTCCAACAAAGGTCCATACTATCTCAATAACATTAGCTATTATAACAACAATGTTAAGAAACTAAACAGCGTATGTTATTCAATGTTATAATGTTATAATTGTTAAAGCACTACACAGATATAGTTTTTACAATGTTACCATGTTTGTTACAATGTAAAGATAATATGACCACCGTCACATTATCAAAATATACCGATATTCACCCATGGGTATCATGTCGGTTTACAAGATAACCGACATGATACCCATGGGTGAATATCGGTATATAAAAACAAATAAAATAAATAAATAAGACAGAGGGGAAGCATGCAATTTGCTAGAAATCAGTCATAATTTAGTGTTTACCTGTCTTCTGCAAGGGAAGGATATAAAATGCTGCATCTTTGAGAGCAATGCAGACAGGACTTGCTCTATACACCTAAAGGTGGCAGACTGATTCCAAATGTGACCCCTAGAGGTGTCTGGAAGGTGCCGGTAGCAAAAAAAAGGCAAGGGAAGTAGTGACCTTGACATGTACTGGCAAAGCATGGCCCCTTAGGTGGTAGGTTGTAGGTCCTGCTCTAACAGTTGGAAAAGGTACTGTATGGTTTACTTATTGAATCTGAACTTGCTCATGATTTCCTCCTCTGACAAATCCCGAAACTGTGCCCTAGTCCTGAAAACTCTGTGTAAAAGGTACCTCATCCTCTTGCTCATTCTCATCCTCCTCTTCTCTTTTTTCTCAGCTGTACTGATCTGAGTTCCCATGCAGCTATTATAATCATAATCTTGAAAAGGGAGTCTCAAGAATGAGTATCTCCCTTCAATAGCTGTAGATACAACATATTCTCCTAGATTCCTTTGGATACCCTCCTGTTCCTGTCTCATCCCTATCTAGTTCTGTAAGCCTTAGTCTACACCTGAATATGTGATTATATCAGTGTTACCCATTTAATAGGGGTGTGCATTCGGATTGACCGCATTAGTAAAACGCTACTCATATTTTTTTTTAACTTAAAAAATTGATTCGACATAAACGATCGGATTTCCCACATATCCAACATAGATATGTTGGATATGTGGGAAATCGCGATTGTTGAGCCAAAATAAAAATATAAACCCCCTCACCCTCCTTAATCCCCCCCCCCCCGACTTACCACAACTCCCTGGTGATGGAGCGAGGAGTGAGGACGTCATTTCTGCAATCCTTGGCGAGAAGCATGTGAGGTCGGCGGCACGTCGAGTGACGCCGGCGTCACGTGATTCCTGGCGAGTTCGCGCCGGACGGCTCGTTCGGCCCCAAAAGAACTTTTGGCCAGCTTGGGGGGGTCAGGAGGCCCCCCCAAGCTGGCCAAAAGTTCTTTTGGGGCCGAACGAGCCGTCCGGCGCGAACTCGCCAGGAATCACGTGACGCCGGCGTCACTCGACGTGCCGCCGACGTCACATGCTTCTCGCCAAGGATTGCAGAAATGACGTCCTCACTCCTCGCTCGATCACCAGGGAGTTGTGGTAAGTCTGGGGGGGGGGATTAAGGAGGGTGAGGGGGTTTAAATTTTTTTTTTGCACATATGTACATATACCCAACTCATTGGATTTTTTTTATGTCCATATTGGCCGCAAGTGGGACCCCCTTTCGGACATAAGAAATATGAACATAAAATTTTGCTCTGCACATCCCTGCCATTTAATCTCTGATTAAACCTGCAAGCCAGGTGGTATGTCCCTATATACCTCCCCCTGCCTCTCCTAGTAGGTCCCAGTCTGTCCCTGACAAACTCCCTCCCACCCCCTGACCTGCTTCTGTGTCCACTTACCAAAAGAGACCAACCCAGCCAAGGGAAGCATAAACCCGCCCTTTATAAGTCATACGAAATTATGTATGAGGTCCGCCTCTGGCATGCCAATTTTTTATGCGCGCATAGGGGTGCATTTTAAAAAATTGCGCGATCGCGTACTTTTGTTGGCGCACCAGGCGCCAACAAAAGTACGCTGGATTTTATAAGATACGCGTGTAGCCGCACGTATCTTATAAAATCCTGGATCGGAGCGCGCAAGGCTGCCGATTTTGGGCAGCCGGCGCGCGCCGAGCCGCGCAGCCGGCCTCCGTTCCCTCCCTTCCTCTACCTAACCCACCCCTCCGGCCCTATCTAAACCCCCCTTACCTTTGTCCATGGATTTACGCCTCCCGGAGGGAGATGTAAATCCATGCGCGCCAGCGGGCCGCTGGCGCGCCGAGACGTGACCTGGGGGCGGTTCCGGAGGGCGTGGCCATACCTCCGGAATGCCCCAGGCCGAAACCACGCCCCCGAGCACGCCCGAGCACGCCGCGTCTCGCCCCCCAAAATGCCACGTCGATCGGCCCCGCCCCTGACACGCCCCCGACAAAAAACCCCGGGACTTACGCGAGTCCCGGGGCTCTGTGCGCGCCGGCAGGCCTATGGAAAATAGTTGCGTCGGCGCGCAAGGCCCTGCTCGCATAAATCCGGGCGGATTTACGCGAGCAGGGCTTTTAAAATCCGCCCCATAGTTGTGTGCACAAGGCTGCATATGCACACAAATCCTACATATTGTAAAATACTGTCCCCGAGCACCCTGCACATGTGCGTGTATTACTATGAATTCATGCACATGGGTCTTTTAAAATCTACCAGTTAGTTCATAATGGCTTTTGAAAATTGCTATGATAGTATGTTACATTTACCCACATAACTCCTTTGAAAATTACTTCCACTCTGTTTGAAATATTCCTTCCCCCTTTTTCTACCAATTCTACATTTTCATCCACTTTTAATAATTAATATTCAAAATACCTTTTTTCTGTACCTTATAATTTGGTTACAAAGAACAATTCATAAATATGGATGAATGGGCCAACAAGATATTGGTCCTAACCTTGTTTCAGTTACATCTGAGAGTAAGTTTATACTCCCTAAAACTAGATCAATTTGAGAGTAGACCTTATGGACACAGAGAAAGACATATCATAAGGGTGAACATATCTCCATAAATGATACTACGTCTATCCCTTGCATTAAATGAAGATTGTTGCATAAAAGGGACCTATTAAACATTATGATAGACCATAAAATAGAGAGTATCATAAAGTAGTCTAGGCAAAAATAACATCAGCATAGTAATAAAGATGGGAAATTGTTTTGTGTTTATAAGGCAATCAATGTTAGAGAAAATATATTGAATTTGAATAGACTAATAGACTAAAAAGATCAGTGAGGCTTTTGCAACTTATTTTCAAAACTTATATACTTTGAACTTATATAAAGAGAAGGGGGACCTTTTTCCTGGAAAATTGAATATTCTCACACTAAACAGGAAAGAGTCAGCAGTACTTGAAGGGAAAATTACAGAATTTGAAGTAGAGAAAGCAATAAAATTTCTTTGGGTAAATGTGCAGGAGAAGATGACTTTATTTAGAATTATTAGAAGAAATTTGCTCACATCTTGGCCCCCAAATTGTTTGACCTATCCAATAGAGTAATATAGGGAAAACCTTTATCCATGTCTATCATTGCCTTTCTTTAGTTATTCTAAAAGAAGGAAAAGATCCAAAGAATTGCAGATCATATAGACCCATTGCCCTTCTGAATTATGATATAAAAATATATGCAAAGGTTTTTGCTGGCAGGTTGGAAAGCATTCTCCCCAAATTTGTTCAAAGCTATTAAGGGTCCAATAATATTAGTAGGATATTTTAAGTAACCTGGTAAGTAAAAGTGGTCAAGAGGCCATTCTAGTTTTACTAGAAGAGGACAAAGCTTTAGATTGGATTGAGTGGCCTTTTTTTTTTTTTTCTTGCCACCTTAAGATGGATGAATTTTGGAGACAATGTGATCAAATGGATTAAATTGTATGGTGATTCTAAAGCCTGAATACAATGTAACAGGATTAGTACTGGCCTGTTTCCTATCCATCGGAGTTAGGGATGTGCAGAAGAAAAATATTGGTTTGGTTCATTCATTTGTTTTGTAGGGCATCTCCATTTGTTTCATTAATTTTAAACAAGCAAACAAAAAATTAGTTAATTCATTTTATTCATTCGTTCATTCATTCATTCATTCATTCATTCATTTACCATTATAGTAAATGGGGGAAGAATTTCAGCCTATTTTGGGTGTCAAATTGGTATTTTCTAATCATTTCTAATGAAACAGATGAATAGACATCATCAGAAGGGTGAAGAGATGCCAATACATCAAAACTATGTCAACTTGGCACCAAAATTGGCACATGGATGTGCTGATTTTATAACATGTGCACGTCTATGCGCACGTTACAAAATCAGCTATTCACAAGCATATGTGCGCATGATTTTATATCGACACGCGAATGTGCCCGTGAATGCTGTCTCGTGTGCATAAGTTGGGGATTTTAGTAGAGGCGCACAGCAACTCATTAGGGCCTATTTCCCTGTTCACACCCAGTTTGCGCCAGTAAATTTGCGGACTTCCTAAACCCCCTACCTAACCTGCCTCCCTTTTATCCTACTAGCCCTGACCCCCTAAAACCCTGTTGAATACCCTAAATTTTTTTATTTTACTACGTACCCTCAATCCATAGCAGCAGCAAGTTGCATGGTTGTGGGATCCCGGTGCGCACTTGTGTGCAACACTGAATTAATGGCACTGTCCTCGCCTGCCCAAGTCCCGCCCCCTGCCTGCCCCCTTTTGCAAAAACCTTTCCAATGTGCATACTGGGAGATATGCGCTTGGCTGCAGGCCTCTTACAATTCGCGTGGCCTGCAGCCATGCACATATCTCCCATGGCATTGGATCCCCAATGGGTCAGGTAAGTAGGGGTCATGGAAATTTCCCGACTCTAGCAAATTTTTTTAGGAGACCTGGGCCTTTGCTTGGGTCTTGACCAAGGGCCCGGCAGTAGGCCTGGGCCTAGACCAAGACCCCAGTATGGTGCTTGGGTGTAGGCCGCTGCCTCTGAATCAGTTCATGGCCTATACCTAGGCAAGGCCCCTGCCTCAAGTCTAGGCCTAATCCGAGGTGCCATTTGGGCCTTGGCATTTCCCTAGGTGAAACCTTGTCCTCAGGCCTAAGCATAGGCCTGAAAGGAGATTTTTTTTTTTTTTTAAGGATTGAAACAAATAAGATGTGTTTAATTCGGGGGGGCGGGGGTTGGGGCTCAATTCACTTTGGAGCCCCATGAAAGAAACAAATTGGCATTGTTTCTTTCATGGGGCAAATTTGGCTTAGCCAAATGCACATCCCTAAAATCTATTTAAGTATTCATATTTAAATTTCTCAAGGTAACTCCATAAAAGTTTTAGCCGGCATGTTGCTAGCCATTTCTGAACCAAGAATTAGGTAAGTGAATGTGAGGGTTTTATTATACTCTCCACTTTAGATTCATTTTTAAGATGAGTGAATTATGAATGTATATGATAGATGCACAAATGGACAATACACATGATGAAGTTTTGATGACTGGTGCTACTGCTCATAAGTTTCAATCTTATGCTAATTCAACCCATTAGTGTTATGTACAAATGAGAAAGATGACAAGAACTGTCCTGGATAAAAAGAGATCTTCAAGCGGTCATGCTTTTAGCTGGCAGCTGAGATATATCTATGAAGGACAGGAATAGCCAGGCAGACTAGATGGCCAGTTGCTTTTTTTTTCTGCCATCTGCAGTGTTACAGTGCAGTAAATTCAGCCATTAGTATTTTGTAACTGAAAGAGCTGTTGTATTCTTTGTTGTGCCTCAATGCACCTATTGCTCTAGCCTGAGTATGGTGCATTTCTACATATTTGAGGATACACAAACAGAATATAGGTAAACTGGAGACCTTGTTAAAACAAGTTAGGGCAATACAAATTGTGCAACACAGCAATTATAGAATTATTATAGAAACCTAGAAACATAGAAATCATGGCAGAAAAGGACCAAATGGTCAATCTAGTCTGTCCAGCAAGCTTATGGTAGCACCAACTGTGCCATACTAGTCTCCCCCATAAAGGTAACATCAGGGGGTAGCACTGGCATGTATATACAGGTCTCCTCCATAAATGTGTCATCAAGTTACCCCATACTTATTTTCCCAAACCGTTAAAGTCAGGGCCCTTGTCTGTTTCTGAGTCCAATTCCCCTTTATCTCTTGCTGTAGAAGCAGAGAGCTATGTTGGAGTTACAACACAAGTATAAGGCTTATTAGTTAAGGGTAGTAACAGCTACATCAGCAAGTTACCCCATGCTTATTTTTTTTCCCCAGACCTTAAAATTCATGTCATTGTTGGTTGCTTTGTGAAATAATTTCTACTTTTTCTCTTTTCCCCTGCCATTAAAGCAGAGAGCAATAATGGAGTTGCATCAACAGAATGAAGGCTTGATGGTTAAGGGTAGGAACCGCCACACCTTACTCCCATGTGATCTTTTCCTCAATTCCATCCTCTAGCCTTTAGGGATTCACAGTATTTATCCCATGCCCCTTTGAAATCTTTCACCTTTGTTGTCTTCACCATCTCCTGAGTCCAGAAGGACATTCCAGGCATCCACCACCCTGACATTGATCTGAGTCATCCTCCCTGGAGTTTCATGATGTGACCCCTAGTTCTACTGATTTCTTTCCAACGGAAAAGGTTTGTCAAACGTGTATCATTAAAACCTTTCAGGTATCTGAAGGTCTGTATCATATCTCCCCTGCACCTCCTCTCCTCATATGTAATTTGATAGAGACCCTCCACCATTTTTGTCGCCCTTCTCTGGACCACCTCCACCCTGTCTCTGTCCCTTTTCAGATACAGTCTCCAGAACTGAACACAATACTCCAGGTAAGACCTTACCAAGGGCCTGTACAAGGGGACTATCACGTCTTTTCCTTACTGGATATTCGTCTCTCTGCAGGCCAGTATTCTTCACCTTGTCACATTGATTTGCTGACTTCAGATAATTAGACACTATAACCCCAAGGTCCCTCTCTTGCTCCATGCACAACAGCCCTTCATCCCCCAACACATACAGCTCTTTTGGATTACCACACCCCAGATGCATGACTCTACTTCTTGGCATTGAATCCCAGCTGCCATATCTTTGATCACCATTCAAGCTTCCTTAAATCCCGTCTCATTCTTTCTACTCCTTCTGGCATGTCCACTCTGTTGCAAATCTTAGTATTATCTGCAAAAAGGCAAACTTTACTTTCTATCCCTTCTGCAATGTCGCTCACAAAGATATTGAACAGGACTGGTCCCAACACCGATTCTTGCCGCACTCTGCTTAACACCTTTCTTTCTTCAGAGTAGGTTTCATTTACTATCACACTTTGTTTTGTATCCATCAACCAATTTTTAAATCATGCCACCACCTTGGCACTCACTCTCAGGCTTCTCATTTTATTCACAAGACTCCTATGCGGGACCGTATCAAATGTTTTGCTGAAATCCAAGTAGATCACATCGAGTGCCCTTCCTCGATCTAATTCTTTAGTTACCCTATCAATAAAGTCAATCAAATTTGTCTGACAGGACCTTCCCCTGGTGAATTCATGCTGCCTTGGGTCCAGCAATCTTCCTGACTTTATTATTCTAGACAGTGGCCTAAATCGTATCAAATTAATGAGATTCATCTACTTTTCCTGATGAATGGTGAAGGAGCTTAGAGGGTAGGGTTGGGTGGAAAGAGAGAGAAAGTTAATGAAATATTGGTCAAAGGCAGAAAAATTATCTATTTAATGCTCTGGGGACACATCAGATTATACAACCATCAGCTGGTTCAGAGATCTATATTTATGTATTTATTTCAATGTTGTTTTCTTCCCTTGTACTGCAGAAGGGCACATTTATTGCTATTCTGTGACTCATTGTTTTTAAGATGTCTATTAACCTGACACTTGAACATCTCTTTTTTGTTCTCTCTTTTCCTCTCTCCCTCTCCCCCGCCATTTCTGTTACTATTATATCCTCTATGGCATTTGCGATCCTGCTCCCTCGGGCATTTATTGAGCAAACTAGGGAACCTGCTCTTTTTTTTATACTGACAAGCATATCCACTATTCCACACTTTGCTTACATTAGTCTAGCTTTTCAAGGTCAATATCATCTTAAAGGGAAAAAAAGAAACCCTTTATTCTGCTCTTACTTATCAGAACCATAAAAAGTTCCCTGTTGCATAAATCTTCCTGCTGAATAAGCTTTGTATGCAGGACAAATGATCTGTGATTTTTTTGGATCATAAATATCCCTGGGAGATTTCAGATCTGGACTGTGGCTCAGTTCCTATGAAACCTATTGTGCTCTGACTAGAACTTATAAGGCTGAATAGAACACTTCAGGCCCAATCCAGACCTGTAAATAGAGCCAAATAGGGACAGGAATGAGCAGAGAACCAGCTCTCAACATAAAACAGAATTCAAGCAGGTGCATACAGGATGTGCATCCTGAAAAGCGACTCCAGTGTAGCATATGGGAAAGTGACCCCTGCTAAATTTTAGATCTGTTTACAGAAGTCTGGATCAGGCTTGCGTGTTCTATTACAATGTTCTGATTTTTCAATTTGGTTTCATGTATCCTTCATAAGGAGATGCATGCAAGGATTCTGTTTCCTGTGGCAACCCAGGATATAATTCTTTGGCAAAATTTCACAATTCAATGGCAGTTCTATAGTGTATTTGCATAGATTTATTTATGTGTGTGTATACATTTATACTAATTTGATATGTAAAACATCCATCTAATCCTTTGCTTTACCAGATAAAACTTTCTCCTCTCAAACGTGCCTCTTTTGTTCTCTCACCTCTCCTTCATATTTCCCTTCCTTTACTTTTCCTTGTTATCTTACCTCCCTTTCCCTTCTATCTTCCCCTTCACATCTGTTCTCTTCTTTCTCTCTCCCATTTACCTTCTTCATGTTTCCTTTACATCTGCTCTTTCTTCCCCCATCCATTCAGTCCCTTCCTTCACATTAGTTTTCCTTCCTGTTTGCCTTTCTCTCACATCCACTGATCCCCCCTCCTCCCTTCCAGCCAGTCTCTTGCCCATTTTTTCTTTCTATTCATGCTCTTTCTTTTTGCTTCTGTCTACCCTTCCCCTTTCTTCTGATTCATTCTCATAGGACCAGTCACTAGTTACCTCACCGCCCCCCCCCCATCCATCCAGTCTTTCTCTCTTCCTCTCTCCCATCTACTCTTCCCTTGTTTTCAATAATTGCCAGCACCTCTGCTGCTGCCACCGCTCAAGGTCAGTCTTGACACTTAAGGTGCTTCCTCCGCTGCTCTGGATGACTATGAGGTTCCTTACAAATCCCCTTCTCCTATGGTATGTGGTGACTCTCGCTCTTGCCCTGGCCATCTGTTGTTTTACAGGCTTGCTGCCCCACTTCTTGGGTTTTTGATGCCTTTCTTCTTCCTGTCTTAGTCCTCAAGGTTCGCCTTGGGGTATTTGACATCTCTGTGCTGTTTATGATTTCCTACACTATGGGCCAGTTTATCTAATCTACGCCCGGTTTTATAACATGTATGCTCAGCCGCGCACATGTTATAAAATCCAGGGTCGGCGCGCGCAAGGGGGTGCACACTTGTGCACCTTGTGTGCGCCTAGCCCTAGGGGAGCCCCGATGGCTTTCCCCGTTCCCTCTGAGGCCGCTTTGAAATCAAAGCGGCCTCGGAGGGAACTTTCCTTTCGCCCCCTGCACCTTCCTCTCCCTTCCCCTATATAACCCGCCCCCCAGCCCTACCTAAATCCCCCCCCCCCATCTTTATTATTTAAGTTGTGCCTGCCTCTGGGCAGACGTAGGTTGTGCGTGCTGGCCGAGTGTCGGCGCATGATCCCCCAGCCCAGCAGGCCTTCGGAGGCCTCTGGCCATGCCCCCGCCCACCCCGGACCACCCATACCCCGCACCTTTTTTCAAGCCCCGGGACATACTCGCGTCCCGGGGCTTCCGCGACTTGCCCAGCCTATATAAAATAGGCTCAGCGCACGCCGGAGTGGGTTTTCGTGGTTATGCGCGTAATATACGTGCGTAACCCTTTGAAAATCCGCCCCTATGCCTGCAGAGTTAGCGGTCATCAGCTTTTATTAGCTTTAGAATCATCATAGTTGGACAAGTTACAGTTATAACCATAATTGATTTCAACAGTCATTCACAGTTTCACTATACCGGCTGTGTGTACTTAAAATCTGCATAGTTTACTCTTTGACACAGGCATATGCTATTGTACTGGTAGATCAGCCAACTAGCCATAGCTCTGACTGGGTCAGTTTTCCTCCACTCTGGCTGTCTCTGTTATTCCTTCCAAGTTTTCTCTGCATGCTTTCTCTGCATGCTTGCTGCACCTCTCCTCTGTCCCTTCATGCAGCTCCAAATACTGCTCAATGTTTATTATTTGATATAAGCATATACTAGAGATGTGCATTCGGTTTTGCAGAATTAGACAATTTCAACGAAATTGTCTAATTCGGCATTGTTTGGGGGCAAAGAAACTCGAAAATAATTTTTCCGAAATTTCTGAAAAATTTGTATTTTGGGTTAGTGCACACTAACCCAAAAATCAGGGGCCCACAAAAAACAAACAAACCCCAAACCGCAGGAAAAATGAAGTTTCCCGCAGTTCGCCAAAAACGAAGTCTGGAACGAAATTTCAAAACTATGCACATCTTTAGCATATACTACTGGTAAAACAGCCAGGTAGCCATGGCTCTCACTGGGACAGACGTCCCCCACTCCAGCTGTCTATGAGGTTCCTTCTAAATCCCTTCCCTTATGGTACATGGTGACTCTTGCTCCTTCCCTGGCCATCTGTTGCTTTGCACATTTGCTGCACCACACCTCAGGATTTCTTTTTTTTAATTTTCTGTTAATTTTCATAGATATTACAAGACATATATCTTGAAAAAGAAATAGAGCTTGGTACATATAATAAAGAAAGGCAACATCATTCAAACAGAACATTTAAACATTTATAACAAGCTCCTTTAAGTCCACAATTGAGATCCACCCGATGGCTAAGAAAATAGGAAAACATACTAAATTACCAAGAAGAAAAGTTTCATATGGCTTGGCGACTGCAGATACTACTTTAAGGACAGATATCAGCCTACTAAAGGAGAGTCAGGAAGATCAAACTCAGCTTCAATATTTGAAAGCATAGGTTTATCACATAAGAAAGAAAAGAAGGAGCAAGAAATATATATCTTAAATCCTTAGGGGTAGATTTTCATAGGGTTACGCATGTAATCCTGAAAACCTGCTCCTGCACGTGCCGAGCCTATTTTGCATAGGCTCTGCGGCCGCACAAGCCCCAGGACGCGCATATGTCCTGGGGCTTTGAAAAAGGGGCAGGAAGGGGGCGGGGTTGTGGGCATGGTGCCGATCCAGGGGCAGTATGGGGGTGGAGGCCTTGGTCCTACTACCGGACTGCCCCCGAACTGGCACCACACCCATGGCCCCACCCCTTCACGCCCCTTTTTCAAAGCCCCAGGACATACGCACGTCCCAGGTCTTGCGCGCGCCTCTGAGCCTATGCAAAATAGGCTTGGTGTGCACAGGGGCAGGTTTTTGGGGTTACGCGCATAACCCTTTGAAAATCTACCCCTTATATTTTACTATGCATTTGCATGGAAATTTTAGAATAAATGTTCCCCCAATGTGCAATACTCTCGAACGCATTAAGAGAAACTGCCGTCTTTTTTCTGGGTTTGACGAGATACATCAGGATAGATTCTTAACTTCATTTATTTATTTATTTATTTATTTGGCAGCTTTTTTTATACCGGTATTCGTGGGTATACCATATCAGTTTACATAAAGCTAAATGAAATACATTAAACGGGAGGGGTTAGGGAGCAGAGGGAGAAAATGATATGCAAGAGAGGAGAAGCATGAAATAAAAGAGATAGTAAACTAACAATTTGAAGGAAAGGTTGCAATCAGTGTTTGAATAAAACACACCTCGGGATTTCTATGCCATTCTTTTACCTCCTACCTCAGCTCTCAAGGTACACCTTAGGGGATTTATGGCTACTCTTCTCACTGTGCTGCTCTGCTCCTACCATTTTGTTTTTTTAATCACCAGCACTACTGCTGCTACTCCAAACCAGTTTTGGTATTTAGGCTGCAGAGATCATAGGTAAAACGTACCAGTGAACTTTGTAGCAATGCAGGCATTATACAATTGCTCCCTGCAGTGCACACTCTTCCTCCATGCTTCCCTAATGATGCTATAATGCAATGTTCTGGTTGCTAAGGAGATACATATAAATTGCTAGCATGTATTTAAAGTGTGATGCTTTGGGAAGGGATGAAGGAACAGAAGCTGATAGTTGGGTAGGGTATAGTATTATGCGGTATGATGTTGTATATGTATTTAAGTGATTTTATATGTTGTAAATTGCTTCAATCTGGTTTAGTAAGTGTAATAATATAAATATTAAGATTACAGTAAAAGTCCCATTATCTGATACTCAACCAAACAGGAAGCTCAACTAACCAGCATCTAGCAATGTACTTTTTTTTTTTAAACATTTACGCAAAGAATATTTAAACAGAATGCTAATCGAAATTAGGAAACACAGAAGTTTCTGCTCTGCTTTGTGCTTTGTCCATTCTTGCATCACCCCCTCACATTTTGGAATTTTAAAATTGCTTTAAAGACACTATAGGAAAAAATTTTGAGAGCCCTATCTGCATCAAAGAAAAATCAGGACAAATAAAACTACCCCCCCCCCCCCCACCAAGTAACACTAATATTAAAATTATTTGATGACATCATTATTTATTTATGAACATTTGATATTACAGGCTCATTGGCACAGTGTGAATCCCTCTAAATCTGAACTCCTCTGGCTCAGCCGCCGAAGATATCCCCTGCTTTCTCTACCATCTCTAAAAGGAACCCCTCTTTAGCCCATAGAATCAATATGAAGCCTTGGGGTTCAACTTGACAAAAGTCACATGATGGAATCCCACATTTCTAAGGTAGCAAGAGCTTCCTTCATGTATCTTCCCCAGATCTGCCAGTTGCACAACTATCTTGATCAATACAACCTAGCCATCATAATTCATGCATTAATCACTGGTCAGATTCACTATTGTAACTCTCTACTGAATGGCATCTCCCAGTACAGTATGAAATGCCTTCAACTCTTGAAAAATACTGTGGACAGAGGCATGGGAGGGGCCAAAGCAACAGACCATATAATGCCTAACAAATAAAATGCATTGACTCTCAGTAGAAACCAGAATTAAATTCAATTGAACACCCCTCATTGTCAAATTTATAAATAAGCAGGCCTCAGAGTACCTCTCTTCTTCTTGCCTCCTACACCCCCAACCCTTCCCTCTAGACCCTCCACCGGAAGGTTTGGGTTTTCCTGGATGATTTGCATGGAATTGTCGAATTACATTCTTATCTAAAATGTTAGAAGCCGGTTCCCAAGACTTTTCTTCTGGACCATATCCTTCCAGGACAAAAGATATTCCCATCTTCGTCCACATTTTCGAACATCCAGGATTTCATGTACTTGATAGATACTGTCACTCTCCGCCATAAATTGTGGTGAATCAGGAATTCCTCGAGTGGGCCAAGAGAGTATGAGTGGTTTAAGAAGAGATACATGGAAGGAATTATGAATTTTTAATGAAGGAGGTAGTCGTAGTTGATATGTCACTGGTCCTAATTGTTTGACCACTGAAAAAAGGCCAATATATCGGGGAGCCAGATGAATGGAAGGAACTTTTAAATAGATATTATGAGTACTAAGCCACACTTTATCTCCTTGCAAAAATTGAGGTGCCGGTTTACAATGGCGATCAAAAAATCTTTTAGCTGTTAAACTTGCTTGTTTAATCATTTGTTGGGTATGAATCCATAATTGTTTCAATTTCTCAGCTGTCATTTGAGCTGCTGGAGATGGAATGGATAAGGGCAATGGCCCAGGTGGAAGCGGTTGTTTGCCATAAAAGATTTGGAATGGTGACACTCCAGTGGCTGTGCAGAACTGTAAATTATGGGAAAATTCAGCCCATGGTAAAAGATCAACCCAATTATCCTGTTGAACATTGATATAGGTTCTGAGAAATTGTTTTAGGGAATGATTAGTATGTTCAGCCTGACCATTAGCTTGCGGATGATATGCAGTTGTGAAATCTAAAGTTATATCAAGTTTTTTTACAGAGATTCCACCAAAACTTTGCAGTGAATTGGGTACCACGATCAGAAGTAATATGTCTAGGAAGTCCATGTAAACAAAAAATATGTTGCACAAAAAGTTGAGCCAATTGAGATGCTGAAGGAAGACTAGATAATGCAGTACAATGGGCCATCTTAGAAAAGCAATCAATTACCACCCAAATGACAGTCTTATTTTGTGATATTGGAAGATCCATGATGAAACCAGTAGATAAATGTGCCCAAGGCTCCTCTGGAACTGGTAATGGTTGTAATTCTCCCCAAGGGTGACCTACCAAAGTTTTCTGTTGAGCGCATACTGGGCATGAATCCACATAAGCACGAACATCTTTTCCCATATTTGGCCACCAATAAAATTGTTGAATTAGTGCCAGTGTCCGTGCACATCCTGGATGTCCTACAATGCAGGACTCATGAGACCAGGATAATACCTGATTTTGAAGTCTCTTGGAAACCACTGTTTTTCCTGGAGGTACAGTTTTGGTTACAGAAAGAAGAATTTGAGCTGGATCAATGATATGTTGTGAGAATCATCAGGTTCTTCGGAACAAATAGAATGGGAGAGAGCATCTGCGCAAAGATTTTTTGCTGCAGGTCTGTAATGGAGATCAAAGTCAAAACACGTAAAGAAAAGAGCCCAACGAGCCTGACATGGATTAAGACGTTGAGCCTATTGAAGATGTTCAAGATTTTTGTGGTCTGCATAAACTGTAATCCGGTGTTGAGTTCCTTCAAGCCATTGATGCCATTCTTCAAATGCCACCTTAATTGCTAAAAGTTCTTTGTCACCAGTGGCATAATTTCTCTCAGCTGAAGAAAATGTCTTGGAGAAAAAAGAACATGGAATTAAAGTACCTGAAGTCCCATGCTGACTGAGCACTGCTCCAACTCCATTGGATGAAGCATCTACCCTCCACCACAAAAGGGAGTCTAGGATCTGGGTGTCGAAGACAAGGTTTCTGGAGAAAAGCCTGCTTAAGAGTTCTTAAGGCTATTTCAGCTTCTATGGGCCATTGTTTAACGTTAGCTCCTTTACGTCTTAATGCAGTAAGTGGTGCAGCTAATTTAGAATAATTCTGAATTAAGCTGAGATAATAATTTGTGAAACCTTGGAATCTTTGAAGAGCTCTTAAGCCATTGGGTTGAGGCCAATCTTGAATACTCTTAATTTTGCTGGATCCATTCGGAAGCCTTTACTAGAAACTATATAACCTAGGAAAGGAAGAGCCTCCTTTTCAAAAATAGATTTTTCTAATTTTGTGTTGTAACACTTTAGTGACATCTTGTCGATAAGATTTAAGATCATTGGAAAAAATCAAAATATCGTCTAAATATACCACCATACAATCATAGAGGAGATCTAAAAAATTTCATTCATTAAATTTTGAAAAACAACTGGGACATTGCAAAGTCCAAACGGCATAACCAAATACTCATAATGGCTATCCCTGGTGTTGAATGTTGTTTTCCATTCATCCCCTTCACGTATCTGAACCAAATTATAAGCCCCAAGGAGATCCAGTTTAGTGAATATTTTAGCTCCTTGTAAATGATCAAACAACTCCGCTATGAGCAGTAATGGGTAACAATCTTTTAAGGCGATTGAATTTAGGCCCCGATAGTCAATACATGGTTGAAGAGTACCATCTTTTTTACTTACAAAGAAAAAACCCATTCCTGCTGGAGAAGAAGATTGTCAAATAAAACCCTTTTGTAGATTTTCCTTAATATACTCTGACATAGCATGAGTTTCTGGAAGAGACAATGGGTAAACTCGACCTCGAGGGGGTGTAGAACCCAGCTCCAGATTAATTGCACAATCATACTTTCGATGAGGAGGCAGTGAATTTGCAGCCTTTTTAGAAAAAAACATCTGCATACTGGAAATATTGTGTAGGTAAGTTGTTAGGTGATAAGATGGTGGAAGAACAAGGTAGATCAATAGAGTCTTTCAAACAAGTTTTTTGACAAGTTGAACTCCAATGAGTTAATTGAAATGAAGTCCAATTGAATTGTGGGTTATGTGTCTCAAGCCAGGTAATTCCAAGTACCACTGGGTGAATAGCCTTCCAAATGACATAAAAAGCTAGACGTTCCTGATGTTGTGAATTTGTGCAAAATTTTATTGGTATGGTAGTATGTGTAATCTTTCCTGGAAGATAATTTCCATGAATAGAAGAAAGAGTCAGGGGTGTAGGACAAACATGAGTAGGAATAGCCAATAATTCCACAAGATCTTTCATTAAAAAATCTGCTTTGGCACCAGAATCAATTAAAGCTAAAGTGGAAAAATTTTGATCCCCAACAAAGAGTAACTAGCAGAGTTAATGGAGGAACAGGTGAAGCTAGACTTAGGACCAATACCCTGGTGGATCCTAGGCCTGGATGTTTCCTGGTCGGATAGGACAACAAGAAATAAAATGACCGGATTCTCTACAGTACAGACTCCAGCCCATTGACGTCACTGACGTTCCTCAGGAGTTAAATGGGAATGATCCAACTGCAAAGGTTCATCTATCTGTTTGTCAGAGGAAGAAGAAGATAGATATGAGGTTGGAAACAAATTTCAGATACAATTAATTGGTCCACGTCTCCTCAATATTTGAAGTTCATGGGATCTCTCTTGAAGACGTCAGTCAATTCTGCCAATTAAATCAATGAGAGCTTCTAGAGATGTTGGAAGCTCACAAGTGGCTAACTCATCTTTGATCCTGGGAGCTAATCCATCTAAAAAAATTGTTCGAAGACAATCCTCTCCCGAATGGAGTTCAGTAGCCAGAGTATGAAATTCAACTGTATAATCTGAAAGAGAATGTCCACCTTGTTGAATTCGTAGTAACTCGGATCCAGAGGCCACCAGACGACCTGGTTCTTCAAAAACTATTCGGAAAAGTTCTAAAAATCGAGGGGGATCTTGGAGTATGGAATCAGAACATTCCCATAAAGGAAAAGCCCAGGCTAATGCTTTACCCTCAAATAAAGATAAAATGAATGTAGTTTTTGTAAGATTGTCTGGAAACAAAGAACTCTGGAGAAAGAAATGCATGTTGCACTAAGAAATCCTCAACATCGCAATGGATCTCCAGCATAGCGAGGAGGATTAGGTAGTGAAATAGTTAATTGGATGGATGGTAGTGGCATAGATTAAGTTGAAGGTATGTTTCCAGGTACCATGGAATCTATATGAGCACTGAGCCAATCCATAGAAACCACTAAAGACTCCAAGCCTTTTTGTTGTTCCAAAATCTTCTGAGATAAGCCTGGAATAGCCTCTGCCAGATCCATGGCTCTGGAAATCTATTCTGAACTATTATGAAGTGGATCCTTAAGCTCAAGAAAGGTGACCAGGACGTAAGTTGAAATCCTTTCTTCAGGAGGCGAGACTGGACAACACAGAAACCCCACTAATCTTCACCAAAACTAACCCTTGTTCCCCTTAGGTTGAGCCCTTGGGTGCCGGGGTGAACTGGACTTATGTGGGATTTCAGATTGAGGACCAGACTCAGCACAGACAGGTGGATCAATGTAGACAGCAAAGATCAATGGATGTCAGCCAAAAATTAAAGAATTTATTAAAAATAATTACTGGTATTTGACAACAGGAATCAGAAAATACAAGGAAAAAATCTGTAAATTACAGCAAGTCCAAATATCACAGGAAAACCCAGAACCTCAGGAGTTTCAGGAGATAAAAAATAAAGGACTTGACACTTGAAAGAAAATGTTGCCAAAGCACTAGTGCTGTGCTGGAACATTCCTATATAATCTCTGCATTGTGATGTCATTGTGATGACAGAAATAGGTTCAAGGAAAAAAAAAAGAAATTACTGCCCCTTTAAAAACAAAAGTAAACAAATCGTGGAACCTTAGAAACCTGACATCACAACACAGAGGAGGATGACGGAGCCCTGACCACGCAATCACCTCGGACTCGCAGCCAACCCCCAGCAGCGAACGATCCCAGAAGCAAACTCAAAATTAATTTAGAGGCCTGACGTCCGGGGTGCCTGTCAGAAACCGCGCCGCTCCCCAACTAATCCCCACGTGCGCCGCCATTAAATTAGATACCCGATGTCTGGGGTGTGCTGCAGCCCGAACCAAGGTAAGCAGCCCTGCCTGCCCATTAGCGCTCACTAAGCTGAAAAATGATTTTTGAAGAAAAAAAATGCCGATCCACGGGAAAATGAGATTTTCTCGTGACCACACGAACCCGAAAGTGAAAATGATCGGGCACCCGATCCTTAGGCTGTCCCCTTGAATGCATGCTTTCAACAAGGGCTGTCTGGGCCTTTATTTGAAATCTGCTGCCTTGGCCTTTAGGCTGTCCCCTTGAGTTCACTCTTTCAACATGGACTGCCTAGGGCCCTTGGGTTAACAGCACAATGTTGTGTGGTTATTAGCTCTAACATTAAAGCTATAGTGTAGCTATTGGGGTGCCAATTCTACTTTTTATGTTCCTTGCTGTAATCATTATTGTGCAAAAAGGTTAAGATGCAAAGCCTGTATATGTAATGATGCCATATCTAACAATGTATGTACAGGTCTACATGCAATGTGCTGTTCCCTTAATTTACAATGTCATGTGCTATTTACTATCTTGTCTTTGCAGAATGTGATTACCAAAGATGTTGACTTGCTCTGAATCTGTTTACTAGATTTGTTCAGTAATAAACTGTCACAGGTTAGAAATATACATTTTCTGGTTGTGTGTTTTTTTTCTTAAGAGTTAAGGTGGTAAAGGTGTGGCCTCCACATGACCTTGAATGCTAGTGTGCCCTTTCATATTACAATTAGGCACATATCTGGCAGGCACTACCATATGGCCTATGCCATACAACTCAAAGCTCACTGTATGTGCCCAAAGAAGATGACAAGAACTAAACTGGAAGCTCCTTAATGTGGAGCTTCACTCTTGGCTTATGTTGCCTTCTTCACTAAGCATACTGTTAGCTAAGTATTGGGTACATGGGCCTGTATGTGAGATGGCCACTAGATAGCTAGTGTTCAGCTCCATATGCTGTCAGGTACAATTGGTGACAAAATGTTTGGCTACAATAGCTATGCCATCACTTTGCAGGGCTCAATCAGTGGTGGAGCTATGCAGCCGTCTTAATGCAGCTACAATGAATAAGTAACCTCTTCCATTGCAAGATATATCACTTATGACCGTTCAATGGACCTTCTCTCTGGCTCTGGGCTTGAATACTTTCATGACATCACTCTTTTCAGAGACCTACTTGAGCAGTTACTAAAGTCTGAGGTTTGGTTCTTTAGTAATGAGCTTAAAGGTGCAGCTGCAGGGGCCAGGGCCAGGTAGTACATTCTAACATATCAAGCTTGATTGGTTAAACTTTATCTTGGGCTCCCTTACTTATGTCCTCAGTATAGTAAAAATGCTATGTATCCCCAACCCTTTTTATGGTTCACACTACACCAATTAGGTCAGCATCTTGCAGACTGCAGGAACATGGTGCCATCTGCCATGTGACAATGGAGGAGGAGAGATGGAGTTGTATTGTGTACAGAATGGGCACAGGTGAAGAGCAGACACTCTAGAGGACTGCAGCTGCTACTGTTTGGAACTAGGCAGACTGGCACGGACCAGCTGTCACCCCTGTACTGGCCTGTCTTGCGGATCAGTTTAATCCCTGTTATCTTATCTTAAGCTAACAGACAGATCCACAGGCAAGGCCAGTACAGGGTTAGCAACCAGTTTGTGCCAGTCTGCCTGGTCCCAAACAGCAGCATCTACAGCACTCTGGACCATCTGCTCTTGGCCTGTGGCCATTCTGTACACACACAACTCCCTCACTCCTCCTCAATTGTCACATGGCAGATGGCACCATGTTCCAGCAGCCTGCAACAAAACAGTGCATAATGGCAAGGTAGCTTATTTGCAAAGGTAAATGACAAAGGTTTAAAGGCAAACTTGGCCCCTACATTACACAGCAGATTGATGCTACCACTTCTATGTCTGCAGAGTAAAAAAAAGTTAGCTATATATGCCTGATTCCAGGTAGGCATACCCTGCAAGTATATAAAGATGGTGATTATGTGTCAAATGATGTGGCCTGCTGTGCCACTCTCTAGGTCAATTGTACATGTTATGATCTACAGAGAGGAAGCTGAAGAGGCCACTATCCTAAAAAAAGGACCCTAAAATCTGAGTCATGGGCAGGCCTCATGCACCTGCAATCCTCTCCCCACAGGTCTCAGCAACAAGCTGCCACTGTGCCCCTCCAGCAACCCAGTTCTCTGGATAAGTCTAACATTGCTAGCATAAGAGGGCCTTTGCGACTGCGTTCCAGCCATCCCTGCATCCCCACATTCCAGGGACACCTTTTAATAACACACGCCTGCCAAACACGATAGGCCTCCCTATCAGAGAACCCTGCACACCCCCATATTACCAGATTATTACTACTATTCCTGGCATTAGGCGGAAGATCCACTTGGTGGGGGGGGGGGTGGGGAGAGAGAGAGATGTGCAGTACAGGCAGACATGAAGTCATACCAAACTGTCACAATGCATATCAGAGTTGTGACGCAGCTAATTGTCACTCCCTTCCCCAACCCCTCCTCCTCTCAGCACAAGTTATTACCAGTGATAGGTGTAGGGAGAAGGTCAGAGTACATAATATGAGGCCATTCTGACAACAGCCCATACTATCAGATCAGTGAGGACACCATTGTCATGAGTGGAAGCACTGGATCAAGGGCAAGGACAGTGTGTGTCCAAAATGAATGCCCCCACACTACCTGCTGTGGGGTATGCATTGCAGAGGTAAGGAAGGGAATTACTAGGCTTACATCACCCCACAAACATAGATATTGACAGAGGCTAACACCACGCTTCACTTAACCCCTTCTCCCCCCACAGACACATCTGTGGTGAACAGACTACCAGCACAACTTCATGCACCTACACATGGGCAATATATAGGTTCCTGGACACTTTGTAATCAAGCATCTGTGATATCAGTGGTGGCCTAGTTCCTAACAGCTAATGAAGTTCTTGGAGTCATAGCTCGGCATACATCCTTATCTACACTGGCACACCAGACACAAATTTTTCTGAGGCCTATATGGTATGTACTTTGTCTCAGGTACTGACATGGGCCCCTCAAGGCCTCAAATGGCACTAAATGCATTTCTTGCAAGAGACCAACATAGAAAGTGAGTAAGCCATCAGGACAACCACAAGACACAGCCTATAGGACAGTTACTCCTCTGAGGGGGGCACAAGTCAGAGCTGTCATGTGATCCAGCAAGGGACTCTTACCCTAAACTACCTGATTGTGCCTTAATCATCTTGGACTCTGTCCTTTCTGCATGCAGCTCACCTCAGGAATCATACACCTATGTGCGTTAAGGGTGCCAACGGAAAGCATATGGAGTGTAACAGATAGTAGCTATCACTACTCACACACAAGTCGTCATTAATTACAGGTACACACATACAGCAGAACAAGATGACGAGCCCTCAGCTTTATGGGCCAAGGGCCAACCAGTACCATCACATCTCCTTTTTGGGCAAGGTCTACTGGAGACCAGTCATGCTAGGCAAATCGCTTCAAACACACTTTTCAAATGGGTTCGATTAGGGGAAGCTTTGGTTAGGAGACAATTAAGTGATATTACAGTCTTTCAAACCATGCTGTGACCTTGATAATGGGGACGTGACTTTATAATACAGGTAAAAGCATGCCACATTCTGATTCCAAGTCCTGCCTTCACACAGTCTGAGCATCCTTGTCTACGCTCCCTGAGAAGTCAACATTTCCAATCTGACATCCCAACTGACAAGACCCTCACCATCTAGACATGATAGTTTACATTTAGCCTAAGTAGCTGGAAGCCAGTGTATGTGTGTATGGTTGCACCCAAACCCTCACAGGTATGTTGGCTTGAAAACACCAGTGAGCACTGTGGGAATTACACTATCCTTGACATGCTCTCTAGGAAAACCTGTTACTGCTCGCCTGTTAGATGAGCACTCTGAGGTGTGCAGTGGCTCTGCCACAGCTGATGCAGTGCTGTCATCAGTGACTTTATAGACCATTGTGACACTAGGCATCTCATGTACAGGTTCATATTGTCAGAAGGACAAGGATGTTCATTATGGAAGGAGCCAGTTAAATGAATACTCTGAGAATGATAGATTTTTCACTCAACCTATAGATTGATATTGAGGCTTAAAGTTTCTCAGCTAGCTGGGCTTCACATGATATCTAGAGCTGGTGGTCTCCATGTTCCAAGGTAACCTGGAGTCCCAGCACAGTTATTAAGTCTGGCGGAAGGCACTCAGCAAACTAGATAGCCACCTAGAACACTGGAAGCAGGCAGGGCAGTGCGAGTACTGCAGTGAATGTGAGGGCATCATGCAGTGCTTGCACAATCTCTCTCTCTTTCCACGAGATCACCGGAGAGAGCGAGAGAGACCATGTGGTAGCTTGATGTCACCACCTAGGGCAACTGTATATCCTTTCACTGGTACTGATAGCTATGCCACTATGCCCACTACATACAAGGTGTAGGACTGTGTGCAAAGCCTAGGCCCAGCCAGCCTAACGTAGCAAGCTAGGGCAAGCTATGTACACCTTGTTGGCACGCCTACACAAACATTATGTAGAGGCCTGGCTCTTTGACAGGCACAATCATTCTGTAAACCTTGGCCCAGACACGTGTTAGTAGTCCCCTTTACTTGTATACTTTTTCATAGTGCACTGAATTGCAACATTGTCAAGATGAATTGTAACTATGTCAATGTGGTTCCTTCACACATGGCACCAGACAGAGGAAGTAAAAGAAAGAATGTGAAAAGCTGATGCAAACACTCTGGCTCTCTTACATAGAAGGGGAAGGGGTAGTTGATTGCTAACAGGCTGTTTGATTGTTATAGTTTTTCCCTGTTTTAGCTTTAATACACTGCCCCCCCCCCCCCCCAGTTGAAACTATGTTCCTTGTCAAGCTCCGTTACGCTGCATTATTTGTTATCTGGAAACGATGTGATGTTCCCAACGAATGTTGGTCTATAAAACGTTAAATAAATAAATAGAATGCCACTTTGACAGTTTATTTATCAGGCTTTGCCAATGCTGGATGCCACTCAGCATTTTCTCCTGTGACTCTGCGTGTGAACATGATGGATCCTGGGGTAGGTCCTGAAATATATCTGTTAGAGATGAGCTTCATTTTTTTCTACCATGTCGTTTTTTGAGTTGGACGCTTCGAGGTAAAGTTCGTTTTTCCTCGGTTAGTTTTTTGAAAAAATGAACAAAAAACTAAGCGGGAAAAAACGAAACGGGCCCAAAAAACGACACAGGAAAACGAAATTTCAACAAAATTGCCTAATTTGTCGTGGGTCGGGGGCCCCGAACCCCAAAACGGATTTTCCCCAAACTTCGGGGAAAATTAGTTTTTCAGGTTTATACGGAGTGAGGGGCACATTTTATTTTTTTAAATAAAAAAACACCCCAAGCATTAAAATTTACTATAATACAACCCCTCCACACACCATCCCGATTCATCCCCAAGACTTACTAACATCCATGGTGGTCCAGCTGGGTCCCGCGAGCAATTTCTCCCTCCATGCCGTCGGGCTGTGGGGCCTGCCTCGCATCAAAATGGCGCTGATAGCCTTTGACCTACTAGGTCACTTTTGGAAAGTCTTGGGGGACCCTCCTGTCCCCCACAAGACTTGCAAAAAAGTCCCTGGTGGTCCAGCGGGGGTCTGAGAGCAATCTCCTGCACTCGGACCATCTGCTGCCAGTTATCAAAATGGCACCGATAGCCTTTGCCCTCACTATGTCACAGGGGCTACCAGTGCCATTGGTCAGCTCCTGTTACATGGTAGGAGCACAAGATGGCGCCAGCCATACATTGCTCCTACCATGTGACAGGGGCTGACCAATGGCACTGGTAGCCCCTGTGACATAGTAAGGGCAAAGGCTATCGGTGCCATTTTGAATCGAGGCAGGCCCGACAGCCCGATGGCACGGAGGGAGAAATCATTCACGAAACCCCGCTGGACCACCAGGGATGTTAGTAAGTCTTGGGGAGGGATCAGGATGTGGTGGTGGTGGTGGGGGGGTGTTGTATTATTTTAAAATTTAATGCTTGGGGTGGTTTTTTATTTAAAAGAATAAAATGTGCCCCTCCCCCGTACAAACCCAAAAAACTAATTTTCCCCGAAGTTTTGGGAAAATCTGTTTCGGGGTTCAGGGCCCCCAACCCATGACGAATTAGGCAATTTCGTGATAAACGAATGCACATCTCTAAATATCTATTGGTAGACCATGACGAAGGGCGAGATTATGAAATACAGAACAAAGCAGCTCTATATCCACTACTCTGGCTGGTGCATACATTAAAGCTCCACCCGTTTTGTCCAAACAGTGAAATCTACTTTTGAGAACTCCGAAGGTGTATTCTAGGACACAGCAAGTTGAACATAAGACCACATTGTATCTCATCTCAGCCACCGTGTTACGAATAGCAACTGGGGTAAGAAGCCAAGTCCGGCAACCATATCCAGAATCTCCTGCAGAAAACACAGAATGACTTATCACTCACCACACTGTTAGTTGGACATAGGAATGGCAAGCCACAGCATGTTATAAGACAGTGACCATTATCTCTATGTTAGCTGGGCTCTTCTAATACTGTTTCCCTACCCTAAGGCTACGCCACTACATTTGTTGACAGTATCTGACCAGTATAGTACTTGCACATTCTGTGTCATCTGTTTCAGAATGGTTAACTGCATGTGGTGTTCCAACCAACTGTGTGCCTGTCACTCATAAAGAAGCAAAAGGTACCAGTTCACAGCAGTCATCAAACTATGAAGCTGTACCTCACAGCTGCCACACATGCCCTAGTAGAAAAGCCTCAGCCCCCCCTGGGATTGACAGTGCAAGTTCCCCCCTGCTTGCTGTATGTTCTCCCAGATACCATTTTTCTGATGTTACACAGTTCATATGCTAATCCAAATAATGTGCATACCTCTGTTTTTGTTTTTTATCTGTGTCATGGTGAAGACAATGTGCATTTGAGTTACTCGCTGACTGAAGACTAACTGGTCACTCAGGGTCTGGGAGTACCAGCAGTGTGGATACAAAAAGAATGTGAGTAAGAAACAACTTTTCTACTGCTAGAAATGTGAGGCTTGGAAAGGAGAAATGTTTTAAGAGAAGCCTGTGAAAGTGTGTATTGCCTGCCCACTCACAAAGCTTGCGGGCAAGTACATTGGCTGACCGCACAACATTAGCAGGCTTCTCCAGTGTTTGGAAAGAAAGCCACATCCTGGTGCTCTGGCATCTACACCTAACAGTGCAAGCCATTTGGCAGGTAATCAAGGCTGTTACCTCCCTCACAGCCCCCCTCCCTTGTCCCAGAGGGTTGATGCCAACACGGAGCCAGAGATTCATTAACAAAAGAAGTATGCGTCTTACCTACAAGACAACCATCACCATAGAGGCCATCTTCGAAAAGGCCCGTTTGCCTAAGTATATAGGTATCTTGCGTCGAAGATGTGCAGATATGCGTCACAGACCACTTGCACCACTTGGAGTGGAAGAACTTTCTGTTGCAGTAGGCTTCCCCTCTATTATGTGTTGGGATGATGGCTATGTGAGTGTATTCGATAGCTCTCACAACATTTGGAAATTGTGCAATGCCATAAAAGGCTCTCTTGATATCCATCAAGTGTTTTCTGTATTGTTCAAGACAGTCAGATACAGCAGTTTTGACCTGGCCCAGATAGCGGGAAAAAGTGCTTTGGGACATCCCCACAACTGTCCCTACTGGCATTTGGAAGGAGCCAGATGCCAAGAAATGCATGGTGACCAATAGTTTGGTAAGGCCAAATCCAGATCCACTCTCATTTCATCATATAATATCATTATCCCCCAGAGGTGAGGCGATATCTGCTTACCACATAATCTTCTGGCATGCCCAGCAGAGGTTCATGAACAGAAGATGCACTCCCTGTATCTCCTGTGCCATGGATGCATGCATGGCAAACCTTGTCGTGGGCCCCAATACTTTCCCTGCGGGGCAACTGGCTCATGCTTGGGTGCTGGAACTTCCCAAGGAGGGGCCATATATTCCCTTTCATATTCAGCATGTTGTGGTTGATCTTCTTCTTCCTTTTCTTTTTTTTTTTGGCTATCCCCCTCAAGCATCCAGTATCCCCTCACAAGTACACTTGCCACAAATATAATGGATGTAGAAAGGCAGGTCAGGTGGGAAAAGCTGTATTTATTGGCCCTGGAGGGCCTGGTAGATGTGTTTGCAATAAGGTCCAAAATTATTGCACATGGTAATAGCCTCAAACAGATGATAACAGCCAAAATTCCTGATAAAATTGTTTTTCTCCCATACCACCCAAAGACATAGGTGTAGTTATTTCTGAAATTAATTCCTGAAATACTGTGCATTAATTGGATGCAGGAAGCAGTAGAAGACCCTGTTTTGCATTTACTCCTCCCACTTGCATACTCAAGCATAAATTTGCATACGAAATTACATTGCAGTATTTATTGCATGTGTTAGAGTTTTATCGCACGTGTTAGGCCATTATCATATATGTTAAGGAAATATCACAAAATTATAAATGTCCTAGTAAGATAGGTATGAAATGCCTCCTGGGGCATCATAATTGGTTACCCAAATCAGAAGATATGAGTCCTGGAGCCCATTAAGGATGCTATGGAGGATCTGAATTCCATAAGAGCCACCAAGGGTGAGGTCATCTTTATAATTAATATCCTGGAGATGGTTAATAGCAAAACAGGGATTTCAATCTGAGATGTTGTGACTAATGAACTCTATCAACAATAAATGGTACCACAGGTATAGTTTAAACACATTACGTTTGTGCACAACCAAATGTATGTAGGCCCCTTACTTAAAGGGTCTGTATTGTGCAACAGACTCTATTCATGTATAGGGTCACCTTGCTTTAATTTAAATTAACTCTTTTTGATTATTTTCTTTTTATCATAAAATCGATAGTCACACAATCTCCGTAATTGTAAGGAGGGGACACAAATACTCATCTACTCCATGGTAGTTCACCCATTTTATGATAAAAAGAAAATAATCAAAAAGAGTTAATTTAAATTAAAGCAAGGTGACCCTATACATGAATAGAGTCTGTTGCACAATACAGACCCTTTAAGTAAGGGGCCTACATACATTTGGTTGTGCACAAACGTAATGTGTTTAAACTATACCTGTGGTACCATTTATTGTTGATATTGTTGCTAAACGGTTCGGTACACTGGAATACAGTGGTATTGGGTTATTTTTGTTGTGAGTGACTAATGAACTACCATGGTCTTGGTCTATGTAAGTCCTAAAATTTAGTCTAGTCCTAGCTGGCAGATCCCCCAGTGGACTGGGTAAGTGGTGGCCAGGGGGGATCCTGGTCCCATCATTTTACTGGGAGGGAGGGAGGGAGGCGTTGTTTTCGGTTTTTTGGCCTTTATTTTTGAATTGTTTGATTCATTTTTTCATACAAATGAAACAAATTAAGCAATCCACAAACTAAAATTTGTGGGGAAAAAAATTCCCCAAAACCGAACCAAAAATGAAAACACATTTTTTTCCCCTGCACATTCCTATCAGTAAATTGGGCAATGGCTTCGCCATGCATTCCTTTTAAAATCCCCCCATTTATGCGGTAGAAACAGCATTTGTGTGCACAGGCACACACCCACTTGAACTTGAGCACACCAGGCTATTTTATAGCATGCATGCATATATGTATATATGTTATAAAATGTCCGCATCCCTGGGCACGGGCCAAGGAACATGCACACATGTGTGCCTGTGCACCACTTTGAAAGTAACTGTCTTTGGTATTAAAAATTTAGGGGTGAATTTTAAGTTACTTGATTTAAAAGGCACATATGTGAGTATTTGGCCAAGTGCTAGCAACTTTTACTTTAAAGCCTGAAAAATATATGCTCATATGGGCATGCAATGGAATGCACAAAAAAGGGGGCAGATATAGGATGAATCAGGGGTGTTCCAGGCCAACATTTACACTTGTAAGTCCCTATTTTAAAACCGTCAAACAGAGCGCACATCGAGATGTTACCTACACATATTTACTTCTTTTTTCAGGTGTAAGTCAGAATAAAACTTGTTATAGGCAAAAATTAACTGGATGAGGGGTCAGGATAAACTAGGTGACATGCAGGCTGAAGATCTAGAGGGGTCTTGATGACTTAGAGATAGAAAGGGCAAACTGGTGATCTAAGTGGTCAAACTGTTTATTTCTTTCACGCTTGCATGCTATAAAATATGCTCACTTGTGCATGTAAAAACTGACAAGTCCTAAGGAAAGATATACAAATAAAGTTTCCTTATGCAATTGCTTAAAATTAGGAATGCACATACGCGTGCTGGGTGTATTTTATATTACACTTGTGTGTACGATTTAAAATTCCACCTGTTCTAATGTATTCCGCCCTTGAGGCGACAGTTCAGTTCTATGTAAACCGGTGCGATATGTATTTTATACAGGAACATCGGTATATAAAAATTATAAATAAATAAATAAATATGAGCTCACACCCACGTATATGGAAGCACGCTCTCATTTTAAAGTTACCTTTCCTATGTTTAAAAGAGGCTTATATGTTTGGAATTTATTGTAAAATTTCCAAAATGTATTCCGTAAAATATATTTCTGGTGAATAAGGACAGATTGTACAAAAGAAATGCTGAGTGCTGTTAATAATATTTATTTATTTATTTATTTATTTATTTAGGTTTTTTCTATACCGGCATTCATGAACAAATCACATCATGTCAGTTTACATTCGAACAGGGGGTGCATGTAACAATTTTCTTAATTCAATCCAACTACTAGAATTAGAGTGCCTTCTATAGATCAAGAAGGCACTCTAATTCTAGTAGTTGGATATAATTAAGAAAACATTCTTATAATCATCCTAGAAGTTAAGAGCTGGTGCTCTATGGAAAATTTTGACTGCATGTAAAAAAAATCACTAAACCTTTGAAGAAGGATAGAACGGGGTAAAAAATGTGTTTCATTTTTCAGTCTGGGAGGTCTGATATTTAGTTGTTAAAGTCAGTCTATTAGGTACACCTAGCCCCTCAATGGCATGGTCAAGAACAGAGAATAGAGATCCTGCCAGCAATAACACAATTCACTAACCATCAGCAACCCTAGCCACAAAATCTTTACTACTTCCTCTGGGTTCCAGAATCTACAATAGCTAACCATTAATAAGATATGAATGCCAGCACATGAAGCTAAGTATCTGCACACCTACAGAGACTGAGCAATACAGACATACTGAGACACAAGAAACAGATATAGAGATAGGATAGCAAAAGAGAGAAGACACACATAAAGGTGAATTTTAAAAGCCCAGTGCATACCAGAACCAGGAGATATGCACACAAGTTGAGATGGTGCATGCTGAGCAGATTTTAAAAGCCACCTGGATACGTGTGTAATTGCCATTACATGCACAGAGAAAAATGTTCTAAAAAAGGAGCAGGGTGTGGGCATGGTCTGAAAAGGACATAGGCACGGGTGTTCCTGGATTTTAACTTGAAATTACCATCCAAATAATCACTTGCTCAAGCACATGCTGGGGGTCTCCTGCTGCATAAATTTACTTGTGCTATGGATGATGCGCAAGTTATAAAATATAGATAAATAGTCGGGAGGGGGTTTATGGGTCAAGGCTAATAAGGGAAAAGGGAGGCTATTAAACTTGGAGGGGTTGAAGTCCTATTCCTAACCTGGGCAAACTGGGAATGATCTAGTAAAACTAGTAAAGGTGTCTGTGCACATAGAAGTGGCATTTGCGCACATAGGCATGTGTCCATTTAAAATTGCCTGCACATGGAAGCGCAGTCAAGCTATTTTATAACATGTGTGTATATATGCACTGGCTGCTGAACATGCACACATATGCATTAAAGCACCTGTTTAAAAGTTACTGTCCCTTGGAATAAGAGACAAAAAAGAATTTAAGAAGAACATGTAACTTATAATAATAATAATACTTACCTGGAGTTGAATTAATTTACTCTTTCTTGGAAGTAGTCTTCTGAAAATTATAAGTTTGCACAAGGAATCAATTCTTACATAAGGTTAAAAACATAACCATAGCTACAGTTGTAATGGAAATATATTAACTCGAATACGTATCTAACAGCTTTGCTGGATTGTTAAAGAAACCAGTTTTCAGACATTAAATTGTATCTGGAAAAAGTAATGTTAATTTAACAAACATTTATATACAATATGAAACATAATTGAATATTAGAACTATTTGGGATGTGCATTATTTTTCAACGAATGTGTCATCCACAATGAATAGATCCCTATTCGTTGCATTTGTGGGTCTGTGAAACGAATAGCAATCCCCCACAAATGGAACATATCATATTAGTTTCATTCAGAAAGGGAGGGAGGGAGAGAGAGAGAGAGATCCTAGCCATAATGCCCTCATACTAGGTAGGTATTTACTAGCGATGTGCAGAAGGAAAAAATAAGTTTTGATTCGGTATTCGTTTCGCCGGGACCCAAATCCATTGCAATCATTTCATAGGGGGGAAAACCAATTTGTTGATTAGTTTTATTTGTTTTCTGATTTCCCATTAAAGTCAATGGGGGAAGTATTTGCAGCCTGTTTTTGGTTGCAGAATTGGAGTTTTCTTATCAAATCTGATGAAACCTCTGGGGAGCAATCATCAGAATGAGAAAAGAGCTCCAAGGTACTTAGACCCTGGCAAAGTGGCACCAAAGTGGCATGAATAGCTTAAGGCACTTTAAAGGGGTAAAGGGGTACCAGAAGTAGCAAGTGCTTTAACAGAGGCGCAAAGCAGCAGCGAGAGTGTAAAAAACACACCACAGCTTCAAAAGAGAGTACCGATAACAGATGCATGAACCCTCGAAGGCAGCATGACAGGCAAAGCGGCAAGACAAGTGGCATCAACATCCTACAGCACAATTAAGGGGGGACATAGCAAGCAGAAAGACTAGCACCAACACACTGAGCAACCATGATAGTGGCAAGAACACCACAAGCAGATGAGTGAGTCATCTGGTGTATGGCAGCAACGCAGAGTGGCAGAAAGCTGATAGGGGCAAGACAGGTTGGCAGAGCGGAGGTAGTCTGGTCCCTGTGGTTTTGATAGGGGCAAGACAGGCTGGCAGAGTTGAGGTAGGCAGGTCCATGTGGTTTTGATAGGGGCAAGACAGGCTGGCCCTGGGGAGTTCCCGTTCCTTTTTGCAGGAAAGGGCTCCCTAGAATGGGTTCGCCCCAGAGTGGGGTGTTTCCATTGGCATTTAGTGAGTTCTCACTGGTCTTTTAAAATCTGGTGGACGTAGCAGATATACAAATGAGAATTTACAAGGCCGAGGCAGAGGAGAGTACATGTGAACAGCAGTTCAACATGGGTCAGAGGGTAGATACAGGCTGGCTACTCCCAGGGAGAGTTCCCTTTCCTTTGAGCAGGAAAGGGCTCCCTAGAATTGGTTGGCCCCTAGAGTGGAGCACGAGCCTTCAAAGTGTGGTGAGGTGGAGCAGGGTGCCATGTGAACAGCGGTTCAACATGGGTCAACCGGTGCTAAGAGATATGCCGGCTACCCCGGGGAGAGTTCCCCGGGGTAATAAAAACTAGAAATTAAGTCCTTATGTATGCCCAAGCTGAGCTAAAATAAATAACACAAATCTATCTTACATTTGAAGTCCAACATTCTTGCTAATTTAAAGGTGAATTTTAAAAGCCTGAAAGGTTCCAAAATTAGGAGATGCACGAATGGGTCAGGCTCTTGCGAGCTGAGTGGATTTTTAAGCCCTCCCTTTTAAATTTTCCACTTATGGTAGAAGCGGGATTTGCATGCATAGGTGCACATGTACATGCACATAGGCTAATTTATAACATGCATGCATATTTGCACATATGTTATACAAAAGTCACGTCCTTGGCATGAGTTGACAAATGCACACACATGTGTACCTGCATGCCAGCTTAAAAGTTACTGTCTTATAGTTCTCTGAGACTAGTTTGACTACAATACATACTTTGTCTGTGATCTTATCGGGGGGCTCGAGGCGACTGGCCGAGCCTGCCCCCGTAACGGCGCGCCACCCGCGTTGTGCGGCGGCCGTCGGGGGGGCTGGAGCGAGGCGGAGGGGGGACGAGTCATCGGTGGCGACAGGCGCGCCGCTGATGACGCGTCCCGCCCGGGCGAGGGGGGGCGCCGCGTCATCGGCGGGCGACAGCGGTGCGGGCTGATGACGCGGCGCCCCCCTTTAAAGGGCCGCGACGGGCGTCGGTCCACCCTTTTCCCCCTTTGCCGAGGACCCGGACGACACGGAGAGCGGCGATCGGAGAACGAGGGCCACGAGGCGAGCGGGCGAATCGTGATTCGGGCGGCGATCGGGCGGGCGATAAGCGATTCGGGCAGCGAGCCGGGCTGCGAATCGGCGGGAGCGGCGATCGCGAGCGGCGTTTCGGGCGGCGTTTGGGACTCAGACACGGTAGGCGAGCCGGGTGGCGAGGTGCCCGAATATCGGCAGTCAGGGGGGGGGAGAGGAAGCCACGAGAGGCAGGCGGCGTGCGGCAGGCAGCGGAGAGGGGAGCCGAGACCGAGCGAAGGCACGCAGGGGGGGGGGGAGGGGGAGCCACGTGGTGCAGGCGGCTTGCGGCAGGGAGCAGGAGCGGCACGGAGAGCAGCAGGACCGGCTGAGAGGGGAGCCACGAGCGAAACAGCAAGTATTTAAAAAAAAAAAAAAAAAAGGGGGTTATCTATGTATCTATATGCAAATGAAATAAAAATGTTTAAAAGGAGGTGGTAGGCCTGGAGGAAGTTTGTCCCTGAGTCCCCGGGGCTATGAGTTTGAACCCCACTTAGGGAGGGAGGCTGAATGGGAGTACTTGATGGTTTAAAATAAATAAATAAATAAATAAATAAATTAAAAAAAAAAAAAAAAGGACAACAATAACATATATATATATATATTCCTGGGTGATCCGGGCCCTGCCCCCGGTGTGCTCCACGTAGACCAAGGGATCGGAGTGGGAAGGGGTCAAGGCGAGACGGACCAGGGGATTTCAGGCCCATGCGGTATTTTACCAGGGGCCGTAGGACAGAACGGAATGGGGGGGGGAATGCATACCTTTGGGGGAGAGGTGAGTCAGACAGGGGGGAGGCGGAGGAATACAAAAAAAAAAAAAAGGAATAGGGGGGGGGGGGTTTTGATGGTGGCATATGCAGGATGGAACAGGAATGCGAGATTAAAGTTAAACCGGTGAATGTTTGTATTTAAAAAAAAAAATAAATTAAAAAAAAAAAAATGTTTTATCGACAGCAGATTAGGGGTACGGACGGCATAGAACCCGATTGTTTGCTTACGACAATAGGCAGCATGTCACCTCGCAGAACAGCAAGAGCTCCGCAGAGGGCCAAGGCAGCAGGTAGAAAACAGATGGTGACCAGATCCTCAGCAACTGCGAAAGCCAATGACAAGAGTAGAGCGAACCCCAAAACAGCGCCAGGGAGATTGCGTGATGCGAAGGGAACAAGAGGAGCGGCCAGCAAAAGCAGAAGGGGCACCATTAGGATAATGGACCAGAGACGAGAAGAATACCAAGCAACAGAAACCGAGGAAACAGCAGAAGTGGAAGCAGTGGAGCCAGCGCGAGGGGAGGCGACTGGAGAGAACACTTGCGACGGAAGAAGTGTGCACGAGCCTCAGGCAGGACAACGAAGTGCACAGGGACACTCGCCGCACCACGCCGACAGGCGGGACGAAGAGTGGTACGCATACTGGATGAATCACCCGAACTTTCAGAACAGCGGGCCACGGCCACGCGAGCAGTGGGGATACAACAATCAAATGGATCACAGGTGGCAGAATCAGGACTGCGCAGGATGGTATGACGGCCCCAGAATGGGATGGGGCGATCCAGGTCCATACCGAGGATGGGGTCCGGCAAGACGGCCATGGGAGTGCCCACAGGCGGAACCGAACAGCCAACAAGCCCGGTCTTCTTGGGGACCTTGGTCGGCGCCACCACCTGGGCCATCACATTATCAAGAAGGCGAGCAAGATACGCGGTCTGTCAGAAACACGGGTGACAGCGCAGTAAGAGCGGATACACCAATGCATCCTGTGGACACAGTACGTTCAGAGGGGCAGACCTTTCGGAGTGGGGCCCAGGAACAGCAACGCGAGGTGGAACAACCATCCACTAGTCAAGCGGCACAGCAAGCACAGGCTGAACACGGCAGTGCGGGTGAGTGCGGGCACAAAGAGGGGGACAACGGGCAAAAGCTGATGCCTTCAGGGGCGGGGCACACGGGAACGGCAAGGGACCAGGTCAGCAAAAAGAAGCGCAAGGCGAAGCGCAGGCGTAGGGCAAGCACCAGCTCCGATAGCTCCACAGGCTCATCAGATTCAGACTCTAGTTCCGATAGCGAACAGAACGCACCGAACAAAACAATAGATAAAGTGACAAGGGGGCCACCGGCGCTCACAACTTTATCGGAGCTGTGGGAAGAGGTTCCCAAACAACTGAGGAAAAAAATATGCAAAAGAAAGTATATCGATATATTTAGCATTCTTCACGGGCGACGAAAATCGGGCGAGCGAAAGAAGTCGAAAGACTCAACAACAATAAAAGACAAAGAAATCAGAATACCCAAGAACATAATCAATTGGACGAAGGCATTCTTATATATGACCAGCGTCGTGGGGCAGAAGGACCCGTCGCAATACGGACCCATGCTGACCTACGCGGTCAACATCATGAGAGCTTACCAACAACACGAGGGCTGGTCATGGTTGAACTATGATGAGAAGTTCCGTGACAAGATGGAGGAGAACCAGTACATGACTTGGGGAATGCAGGATGTCAGCCTCTGGGTAGAACACATGACGCGCAAGTCATCAGACCAAGGAATGAGAGCAAAGAGCACGAGAAGGACATCACCTTATAGGCAGACCACAAGACAGGCAGCGACTCAGGATAACACCTGTTGGTGATTCAACAAAGCAGTATGCTCATTTCAAGATTGCAAATTTAAACACGTTTGCACTAATTGCGCTGCCCCACACCCAATGACGAAATGCCCAAGACGGGCAACAGAAGGGAGTAAGGCTAAAGCAAACTGAGAACCTGCAGTTCGGAAAAGCTCCTTCACCAGTTCAATTGGAGGCTATGGAACCATGGCTAGACTTGTACCCGAACAAAGAAAAAGCAGAAAGGATAAGGCAAGGATTCAAGGAAGGGTTCAGCATCCCTTTTCAAGGACAAATGCAAACAACTAACACAGCCAATGCCCCATCAACAACGAGATACGAGGACATAGTACATGAGAAGTTGGAAACGGAACTAGCACTTGGAAGGATAGCGAGTCCATTCACGCAACAACCTTACCAGCGCATGTTCATATCACCATTAGCAGTAATTCCCAAGAAAGAAAAAGGAAAGTTCCGACTTATACAGAATTTGTCATTCCCACCGGGCCGGTCAGTAAACGATCACCTCCCCCCGGAGGAATGTTCAGTGCAGTACGCATCATTCGATACGGCGGTGTCGATGTTGCGTACCTGCGGAAAAGGGACCAGGATGGCAAAAGCAGATATAGAGTCCGCATTCAGGTTACTCCCAGTGCACCCGGATAGCTTCCCGTTGTTGGGATTTACATTCCGCAATCAGTACTACTTCGACAAATGCATGCCCATGGGATGTTCAGTCTCATGCGCATACTTTGAGCTATTCAGCTCATTTTTGCACTGGGTTGTAGCAACAAGGACGGAATCCAAAAACATCACCCACTACTTGGACGATTTTCTATTCATTGGCCCACAAAATTCCCACACATGCGGCAACCTGCTTGATGACTTCCAGAAGGTGGCAGAGGAATTCGGAGTCCCATTGGCCAGCAACAAAACAGAGGGTCCAACAACGATTTTATCATTCTTGGGAATAGAGCTGGATTCGGAAAAAATGATGGCCAGACTACCGGAGGAAAAACTAAAAAAGCTGCGCGACATATTACAACAGACGAGCAAGGCAAAGAAAATAACGCTCCAGGTCGCGCAAGCGATCTTGGGAACACTAAACTTCGCTTGTAGGGTGATTCCCATGGGCAGAGCTTTCATGCGAAGGTTAGCTACAGCGACAGTAGGGATAAAGAGACCACACCACTATCTTCGAATAACGAAAGATATAAGATCGGACTTTGAAATATGGAATTCCTTCCTAAAGAATTTCAACGGTGTGGCAGTCATACAAGACCCGCCAATGTCAAGCGCGGAATTGAACATACAAACGGACGCTTCAGGCGGTTGGGGTTTTGGAGCACTATGCCAAGGGGCGTGGTGTGCCGAACAGTGGCCGGAGGAATGGAAAAAGAGGGGTATAACGAAGAACATAACCTTCCTCGAGCTGTTCCCCATATGGGTCACGTTAGTATTGTGGAGCGCGAAACTACAAAATAGACACATTATATTCTGGTGCGACAACCAAGCGGTTGTGCACGTTCTGAACGCTCAGTCAGCAAAGTGCCCAATGGTAGTCAACCTGCTGAGGGAGATAGTGTTGGAGGCATTACGCCACAACATAACCATTAGAGCAAAACACGTCCCAGGGGTCTTGAACGGCGCGGCTGACGCTTTATCTCATGCTAAATGGCATCTATTTCATAAGCAGGTACCCACGGCAGAGACAACAGCGACCCCAATGCCGACACGATTATGGGAAATTGGTCGGCAACAACGAGAGAACTACTCAGAAGATCGGTAGCACCGTCAACCTGGGCGTCATATTCCCAAGGTTTCGAGGAGGTAACCAGTTTCCTGGAAAAGAATGGGTGGAAACGAGGACCAGCTACAGAGGAACTCATGATCAAATTCATAGACATGTCAATGGAGAGCGGAACATCCAGAAATGCCGTCATCAAGCGCCTGGCAGGAGCCGCTTTCTTCTTTAAGGCACGCGGGTGGGGAGACCCCACAAAATACTTCATTATAAAGAAGATGCTGGCGGGATGGGCAAGGAAGACCGGCGCGAACAGGGACGAGAGACATCCTATTACACATCACAGGCTAAAAATGCTATGGGGGACATTGGCCGAGGTTTGTTCATCTGCATACGAGACCAGGCTATTTAGACTAGCATTTGCGCTGGCCTTCTTCGGAGCCCTACGAATCAGCGAACTGGTGGCCCCCAACAAGAAGGACGACGGACAGGGTGGACTGCTGCGCAACAACGTTGAGTGCACAGGGGGGGTGCTAAGCATAAAAATACATAGGTCTAAGACGGATCAGCAGGCGAGGGGCAGCACGTTATGGCTAAAACGGGTTGTTGGTTGTAATACATGCCCCATTTTAAACGCAAAGGAATACTTGGCCGTGCGACCAGAAGGCGGAAAACACTTCTTGATTCATAGCGATGGCTCTCCCTTGACGAGATTTCAATTCACAGCAGTCTTGAGAGCGGCGGTAAATAAGTTAAAGTGGGATGCGAAGAAATTCAGTTCGCATTCCTTCAGAATTGGAGCTGCAACAAGCGCAGCACAGGCTGGTTTGGGAAAAGAAACAATAAAGAAAATAGGAAGATGGAGGTCCAATGCAGTCAATGCATATGTGCGGTTGGACAGAGCGTCTCCTGTAAACTGTTAACCAATCTTCTGATTATATTTTACAGAGCAACGAGTGCAACGAATAGCATGGATTGTTGGTCACTCGTACATTCGCTGGGCGGCCAAGCGAGCGATCGGGCGACCTTATGGACAGCACCTGGGGCTGGCAACGCAAGGGTGGGTCGTTGCATGGACAGGAAAGCCCGGCATGCGGTGGGATCAGTTATTGCCATTGTTACGGCGCCTGAAAGATTCCAGGGCGGCTCCAGATGTAATGATCATACACCTGGGGGGCAATGACTTGAGTGCGATAACATGCAAAGGTCTGATCAACAAGGTACAAAACGATCTAAATATCATAGCGGCGTTGTATCCAGAGACAACCGTGGTATGGTCAGAGATCATACCAAGGCCCAAGTGGAAAGACTCCAAATTATGGAATAGAGGCAGAAAGAAAATCAACAGACAAATGGAGTTGTGGACAGAAAAACGAGGGATACAGCAGATCAGACACAAATGGGCGGAGGACAGGTGCCCGGGATTATTCAGAGAGGATGGCGTGCATTTGTCTGATATTGGATATGATATATTTAATAATGCATTGCAGGATGCCATAGAAGCAGGGTATGCAAGCAGGGTACAGGCCGCAGCTAATTAGTTGAGTGGGGGACACGAGGCAAGGGTACCCCTACCTCGTGTTATGGCGGTTACCCGGGCCGGGGGATATATTGAAAGTGGTGCCGGCGGCATCACCGGACGGCGTGGGAGCCGGTCCGCGCAGAGGGAGGCGCAAAGGCGGGGCGCCGAATGCGCCAATGGCGGGACCCCCGCCTGGGAGCGGGGACTCGGCGGGGGCCCATGGCTAAAGGACGCCTGGCTTGGTCACGGCGGGCAGTCACGGACAGCATACCGGCTCGGGTGGCCCCAAGGAAGTTTATGAATATGTTAATAGAAATAAAGCTGCGGCCTTTTGATACCAATAACTGTTTCAGTGTGGTCACTTGACAGAGTCAAAATTGTAACAAGAGGGAGGGAAAAGGTACGGGGGGGTGTGGCACGAAAAGGACGCCGGCACAGGGAGCAAGTGGTGGCTGCCAGCGTTAATCGGGGGGCTCGAGGCGACTGGCCGAGCCTGCCCCCGTAACGGCGCGCCACCCGCGTTGTGCGGCGGCCGTCGGGGGGGCTGGAGCGAGGCGGAGGGGGGACGAGTCATCGGTGGCGACAGGCGCGCCGCTGATGACGCGTCCCGCCCGGGCGAGGGGGGGCGCCGCATCATCGGCGGGCGACAGCGGCGCGGGCTGATGACGCGGCGCCCCCCTTTAAAGGGCCGCGACGGGCGTCGGTCCACCCTTTTCCCCCTTTGCCGAGGACCCGGACGACACCCACCCACCCTCCCATAAGAAGGGGCTAGGAGGATAGACAGGATAGGAGCAAAGATGATAGCCAGAATACCTACTTGTCAGTTAGAGAAAACAAATATGTGTAATGTTGGGGTGATTGTCGCAGCTTGGTGGCGGGTGTTAGGCGGTTACCCGGGCCGGGGGATATATTGAAAGTGGTGCCGGCGGCATCACCGGACGGCGTGGGAGCCGGTCCGCGCAGAGGGAGGCGCAAAGGCGGGGCGCCGAATGCGCCAATGGCGGGACCCCCGCCTGGGAGCGGGGACTCGGCGGGGGCCCATGGCTAAAGGACGCCTGGCTTGGTCACGGCGGGCAGTCACGGACAGCATACCGGCTCGGGTGGCCCCAAGGAAGTTTATGAATATGTTAATAGAAATAAAGCTGCGGCCTTGTGATACCAATAACTGTTTCAGTGTGGTCACTTGACAGAGTCAAAATTGTAACAAGAGGGAGGGAAAAGGTACGGGGGGGTGTGGCACGAAAAGGACGCCGGCACAGGGAGCAAGTGGTGGCTGCCAGCGTTACTGATTTAAAATGAGTTAATCTAAGTTTTGTGATTGATAATAAAAAATTGAGGCCTGGCAGACAATGAAATCATTGATTATATTCTATACTTCCAAACTTGTAGAGAGTTGATGTACAATCTACATGAAGGCTTTATTTTGTCCTGTTCTTATCTCTTGTGATGGCACTGCAATCTGTTCCTGATAAATTATTAACATAGTAGATGATGGTAATTAAGCACTAAATTAATCCATCCATTGTGCCCAGTTGTATTCTTCTCTGACTCTGTATCACTTTTTATAGATGAGAAGATCCGCAAAGATCCACTTCCCCTCCGTCCTCTTTCCTCTCCCCTACCCTCATACCTCACCCACCCGCCTTACCCCCCTTCCTCCCTCCTTAACTTTTCTTCGCTGAAAACCCCTCCCCATATATTCTTGTGCATAGTTAATTTATGTTTTCCCAGTGTCTCTGAGCAAGTAAAGCTCTAATGTATTATGACCTGACCTTGTTCAAGCGTTTAAATCCAGTTATATGTTATTACCCGATCAGTTCGATGTAAACTATATCACACTATATTCCTGTTCCGTTCTATGTAACAAATTGTTCTATTGTAAACCGGGGTGAAGGCTAATTGCTAAACCTTGATATAGAAAAGCCTCGAAATAAATAAATAAATGAGTATAAATTCTTAAACTAATACCAGCTTCCCCTCCTCACTTGTCTTTCATCAAATCTACAAGCCATTTGTAAAAAACTACAAGACAGTTTGTAAAAAACTACAAGACAGTTTGTAAAAAATCTACAAGACATTTGTAAAAAACTACAAGATTTGTAAAAAACTACAAGACAGTTCTACAAGCCATGCTGTTTTCCAAAACAGATTATTGTAATTCACTCCTCCTAGGCCTACCTAAAAATGCCATCCGCCCCTTACAAATCCTGCAAAACACTGCAGCCCGTATCCTTACTAACACAAACTCAAAGGAACATATTACGCCAGTTTTGAAGGAATTACACTGGCTCCCCATTCAATCCCGCATACACTACAAGACTCTAACACTTATCCATAAAGCCCTCCACAATCCTGAAATGAAATGGTTTAATAAATCAATACAACTTCAATCTTCTATTAAACCCACCAGAAATCAATACCTCGCCACATTACAAACCCCTTCACCTAAACTATATAACCATGTTTCCACCAAAGCACGAGCGTTCTCTTTTGCTGGCCCTTTGTTATGGAATACTATGCCCACTGAACTGCGCCTTGAGCCATCTCCCAAAACATTCAAGCAAAAACTCAAGACATGGTTATTCACACATGCCTATACGTGAAATATATATGTTGATCCTCTCCCATATTCTCACTGCCTTCTCTACCCTTCTCCCCCTGTCTAGACACCATCTCTAATTCTCCTACCTCTGTTCCTACTGTAAATACCTCTCTTTACAATTGCTATTAACTACTTTTGAAATGCTTTCTCCCCCCTCTTACTACATCTAATGTAGAACTACATCTCCTCTTAACCCTTTTCCCTTACCTCAGCCCCAATTTACTAGAATCCCGTTGCTACATCTCCTCCTAACCCTTTTCCCTTACCTCAGCCCCAATTTACTAGAATCCCTTTGCTCCCTAGTTCTGTTTAACCTACCTCAACTAATAAACCCCCAAAGTACAGTTCTGTGTTTTTTAATATATTCTACTTTTATTATATTTAAATATTTATATACATACTTTCGTTTAATATATAACTTGTTAAATATATAATCTGTTAAATGTATAATCTGTTAAATGTATAACGCTCCGGCGTAAGTTCCTGTTCATTGTACACCGACGTGATATCTTTGATGAGCGGCGGTATATAAAAAATTATAAATAAATAAATAAATAAATAAATAAATCTCTTACTACTGGCCTCTAGAAACTATCCTAAACATGTTAAAATTATGTTATAGTGCAGGCCTCCATCACTTCTATACCAGGCATTTTTCATCTTCCTCTTTCGTTCTTAGAAGTACCATACTTGTATCTTTTATTCATGTGCCCATCCATGGCTTACCACGAATGTTTTATAAGAATTCATACAGCTACCAAAAAGATCTGTCTCTCACTCTTTGTGTGTTGTGTATTTTCCATCAAAATATATTTAGAGTCTGAAGGGTGAATACCTGAAGAAAAAATCAGTAACTGTTACAGAAGTAGATATTTGACAGATATTTGGCAAAAGAGCAAAATATTCAAGACTAGATAATGAAATTGTGTAGACAGGAGAAATCACAACTGATGCACCATTAACCTTAGACTTATCATTATGCAGGTAATCTTGTGATCTATGTTGGGACATGATTGGGATTTATATAAATACATTTGAGTTCCAAATGTATGCATGTAAATACCCAGGTACAAAGGTACGAGGGGGAAGAGTTGGGGGGATGGTGGTGTTCCACATGCACTCTTGTCAGACTTTCAGATATCATCTTTAAGATAAGTTCTATCTAAATAACTATTGCCTTTTCAGATGGTCTTCAACATCTTTAACCAGACAAAGAAGGCATTGTCCTGCCAATATTACCTATTATGACTGGCAAAAGTACATTTGATTTGAATAAATTGTGAAGAGGGACTTTCTGTTTACATCTTTGCACATTTCTATGTGATCTATGTATTTATTTCTATGTGATCTATGTTGACATATTTAATTATATCATACTTTGATACCATCGTGCCATTTGTGATTTACCACATTCTATGCCTTGGCATTTTAGAAACATATATACTGTTTGTGATTCACTATACTCCATGTAATAGGGTTTTAGACTCTTTTGTGCTGTTTTCAATTTTCAAGATACTATGCCTTGGGGTTTAGATACATTTTTATTGTTTGCAATGGACCTCACTTTACATGTTCAGGGTTTAGACACCTTTGTGCTCTGTGCTATTTGCTGCACTCCATTCCTTGGTGGTTTAGACACATTTATACTGTTGCTGATTGACCACACTCCATGCCTTGGGGGTTTAGACACCTTTGTGCTGTTTGTGATCTATTGTACACCATATCTTTGTGGTTTAGATGCTTTATGCTGTTTGCAAAGCACTGCATTCCACATCTAGAATTTGATACTTTCTGCTGTTTCCATTTCCATAGACTGTAAGCTTTGGGGACTTTGATGCCTTTGTGCTATTTATGATTCCCTGCACTTTGCACCTTGATGTAGTTGATGTATTTATGCTTTTTGATATTCCCACACTTAGGGGGCAATCTTCAAAAAGATTAACATACTTAAAACTGGGTTTTACATGTATTAATGCACTTTATACTTGTAAATGTGTTTTGAAAATTGATGTGAAGTATGTTATCTTTACACACATAACTCCTTTGAAAATTACCTCCTATATCTTGAGGGTTATCAATTATCAGAATGTATTGGCTGTACAATTAATTAGCATGGTAAACAGGTAATAGATGGAACCATAACTGATTTAATGAGCCTTTTGCAGTTTCACTATTTTTATTTATTTATTATTTTTATATTCCAACATTTGATCTGAGATATCACATTGGTTTACATTCAGGTACTGTAGGTATTTCCCTATCCCCAGAGGGCTTACAATCGAGGGTAAAGTGACTTGCCCAAGGTCACAAGGAGTATCAGCAGGACTCAAACCCTGGTCTCCTGGTTCATAGTCCACTGCTCTAACCACTAGGCTATTCCTCCTCCCAGTCATGTGTACAAAGTACATCCATGGCTAGATCTTTACAATTTGACAGTTTACTGGTAGGATCAACCACATTCCTCCTACTGAGACAGACATCTTCTTTTCTGCCTATCTTCATCCTTTCCCTTACAGTGCTTGCTGACTCTTGCTCTTACCCTGGTCATCTGTTGCTTTGTATGCCTACTGCAGTACTCCTTGGGTCCATCATGCCACACCAGGTACTGTTCAATGTTTACAATTTAATAGAAGCTTATGCTTCTGGTAGCTTCAACCACATTTCTCCTTCTGAGACAGACATTCTCCACTCCTGCTGTCTTTGAGTTTCTGCCCAAATCCCCTTCCCATACAATATTTACTCACTCTTGGTCTTGTTACGACCATCTGTTGTTTTTATTGTCAGTTACACCACTCCTCGGACTTCTGATGCCATTCTCTGCCTCAGCCCTCAAAATATACCTTAGGGGTTTAATGGCTACTCTTCTCACTTTTCCTACCATTTCAGTTTTTAATAATTGTCAGTGCCATTACTGCTGCGACTACTCTAAGCTATTTTTGGTACCTTATTGTTCCTCCTCCACTGTTCCAACTATCTATGAGTTTCTTTCCAAACCCCCTTCCCATATGGTACTTGCTAACTCTTGTCCTGGATATTTGTTTCTTTTCACAACTGCTCCACCACTTATTAGGCTATTTAATACCTTAGGGGTATTAGGGGTATTGACATAGGCACGCCCCAGCGCTAAGACAGTGACACCTCCTGAGAAAATCACATTGGGGCACGCTCACCCACCCACCCTCCACCAACTGCTACCGACGCGGTTAGAAAAGAAAAAAGGAATTCCATCAGCAAAAGAAATAAAGGCAAGTGCCTGCTTTTGAAATTTGCGGTGAATTCAGGGAAATCGAGAGAGCCTTGGACACGCCCCCCCAGAGTGACGTAGGCACGCCCCAATGCTAAGACAGTGCCACCTCCAGGTGTCGTGCGCCAAAGGGGCGCGACAAAGGGGCCATCCCCTTTGTGCACCCCTTCGTACAATCCGAAGTGCCTGCAATATATTATCTCCAGATAATCCCCGAACACAAAGCAAAATGGCAATCCATCAACCTTCATCAGTATGCAAAGACAACAGAAATAGAACAAACACCAACAATAACTGGAATGAAAAAGTTATGAAACCTAAAACAAAACTTAAATACCAACACACAACAATCAATCACAACAACAACACTTCACTATGTAACTACCTAACACTCTCCTTCCTACTCTTCAATGCTCAATCAATAATCAAAAAAATTCCTATCTTCAATGACCTTCTCCAAGATGAAAAACCTGACTTCATAGCCATCACAGAAACCTGGGCAAAAAACACTGACACTGTAATAATCAACCAAATTAACAACTCCTCTTGTAGAACTTTTTTCTTACCCAGAGCAAAAAAGAAAGGCGGAGGCTTAATGCTCATCTAAAAAAATCTACAAATGAAACCAATTCCATTTAGCAATTGCTCTCCACTGAAAATTGCATTATTTGATTCTCCACACTTACAAATGTGCATAGTATACTGCGCCCCCCAATACTCTCGAAAAAAAACTGCTCACCGCTTATTAAATTTTTTCTGACCAAACTATCTATTCCCAAACCTATAATCATTCTAGGTGATTTCAACCTACACATGGATTCTACTCCCTTATCACCTGCATGCTCATCAATCATTGATGCTCTATCATCTCTATGTTTCAATCAAATTATCACTGGCCTTACACACAAGGCAGGTCACACACTTGACTTAATCTTCATCAATACCAAGTTCTGGTCGAATCACCAAACAATGATTTCCAAAATTACATGGTCAGACCATTCTATCATCCACATAAATCTATTCTCACATCATAAACGCTCAACAAAAACAAACACAATTAAACCTTCTCCTATCATCCCCCTTTCTGCATGGAAACCCTTCAAGCAAATCTGCAAACTGAAATAACAAATATTGATTTATAACTTTATATACCGAGGTTCAATTAACAAGATTAATTATCACTTCGGTTTACATTACAACCAGCAATTGAAAATGCAACATCCTCTTGGCTAAACATCACGAAAATAATAGCAGACAAGATAAATCCCATAATAACAAAAACAATAAAAGAAACAAACAATCAAAATCCTTGGTACAACAAAACCATCAGAGCAGCCAAAAGGAAATTCAGAAAAATAAGAGATCCTGGAGAAAAAACAAAACAACCACACTTCTAAATGCATACAGATCACAACTTGCCGAATATAAAAAACTCATCCATAAAACAAAAAAAGACTTCTACTCCAAAAAAATTACCAAATACCAACAAAACCCTAAGATGCTCTTCAACATAGTAAAAACCCTCACAAAAACCTCTCATGACGATCAATCACTTTCATCATCAAAATTCAACAGTGATGACTGCCAACTTTTTTAATGAAAAAATCAAATTACTCATAAAAAAACAACCTAAAAATGACTCTCAAGGCCAGAAATTAATGAACATTCAAACAAAAACCTGGTCCAACTTTGAAACAGCATCTTCATTAGAAACCCAAATGGTCATCAAAAAAATGAATCCAGCCAAGTACCCTATTGATGCCATTCCCATCACAACAATAAAAAATCTCGATCCATCAATCACCAAAACGCTAACTAAAATTGTAAACCTTTCCCTCACTGAAGAAATCTACCTAGAATGCCTAAAATCAGTCATCATCAAACCCATTCTAAAACTGAATAATCTAGATCCAGAAAATCCACTGAACTACAGACCCATATCAAATCTCCCATTCATTGCAAAAATCATTGAGAAAATCATCCATAAGCGACTCACTGACCACCTTGATGAAAATAGCATCCTCCTTCCTTCACAATTTGGCTTTAGAAAGCAACTCAACACAGAATCCTTGCTACTTGCTATGCATGACTTCATACTCAAAGGTTTCGAAAAAGGACAAAGTTACCTTCTAATCCTCCTCCACTTATCAGCAGCATTTGATAATGTAAACCACTCTTTACTGATTAATCGTCTATCTGAAATTGGTGCTAACAAACAACTCTTCAATGGTTCTCCTCCTACCTGTTACAAAGATCCTACCAAGAACTACTAATTAATGATTCCCTATCAAAGAAAATCAACTTAGACACTGGAGTTCCCCAATGTTCCGCCCTATCAGCGAAACTCTTTAACATATATCTTCTCCCTCTTTGCCACTTCCTTGCAAATTTGAAGCTAACCCATTTCATCTATACTGATGATATTCAAACCTTAATTCCAATAAAAAAATCAATTGAAGAAACATATAAATTAACTGCCAATTACCTAAACAGCATCAAGGAAATACTTAACAACATAAAACTCATCCTCAACTTTGACAAAACTGAATTAATAGTACTTGACAGAAAGAACAACTCTCTGCATATACCACCACTAAATCTCAAAATCCAAAATTCAAGCTTATCTCCAACCAACCATGCCTGCAACCTTGGAGTAATAATCGACAAAGAACTATCATTTAAAAACCATATATCAACAAAAATCAAAGACGGTTTTCATAAGCTACTTACAATCCGTTATTTAAAACCATTTCTCTCGAATAATGACTTCAGATCAGTCTTACAACTATTAATTTTCTCCAATATAGACTACTGCAACTCCCTACTGCTCAACTTACCTCTAAACACCACTAACCTCTCCAAATCCTGCAGAATGCAGCTGCAAGAATCCTCTCAGGTGCCAAAAAGCATGACCACATCACTCCAACCCTTTATCACTTCATTGGCTGCCAATAAACTACAGGATCAAATACAAAGTCCTTTCCATCCTACATAAAATTATATATGAAGAACAAAAAAATTGGCTAAGCCCCTACATTCTCCTTCATACCCCAAGTAGAAACCTAAGGTCAGCAAATAAAGGACTCCTTAAAACACCACCAACACACTCAAATTAACTCACCTCTACTCAAAACAGAGCGATTTCCCTTGGTAGCCCAAAACTTTGGAACTCCCTCCCAACTGAACTCAGAATTCAAGAAAACCTAAAAACATTTAAAAAAGAGTTAAAAACTTGGTTGTTCAATAAAGCATACCAAACCAACCAAAGCACCAACTAAACATCACCGCACTCCAATACAACCTCATGTTTAAATGAAACTCATCACTATGCTTTTCTAAAAAGAAAGAACCCATTCATTGATCTTAAGCTTGATTTTATTTTACTACCAAGCCTAATAACATTTTATATCTTGCACCCCTTGTCTACCCAGTTTCCCTATAACCTTATCTGTAAACTGTTATGATGGCGTTACTTTGACATTTCCGAATGACGGTATATAAAACCCTTTAAATAAATAAATAAATAAATAAATAAATAAATAGATAAATAAATAATGACATTCTTTCTTTATCTCTGACCTCAAAGTACACCTCACAGAATTTATGTTGCTCTTCTTGATGCATTGCTGTGCTCCTACCATTTCATTTTTTAGTAATTGCTAGTTCCACTGCTGCCACTTATGGTGCTTCCTCCTCTGCTCCAACTGTATAAAAACTTCCTCCCAAATTCTCCTCTTCTAAGGTACATACTGACTTTTGCTCTTGTACTGGCCATCCAATCCTTTATACTGGCCTTATCCTTCCAGTTATATTTATTGGCTTCATGCTTGTTTGGACATTTTCTTCAAACTCCATTTCCTTATGGTTTTTGCCATTAATGTGCTCATTTTGGTATTTAGCCTTCAATGGACTTTATCATATCAAAAGGCAAGGGATGCAGAAGTACAACCCACCACGCTTCCCCATTTTTACTGCTTGTGAGGTAATTATGGCAGTATTTGCAAAATATGATTCAGAAGAAAAATGATGTCCTTGATTCCCTGAATCACAAAATATTAAACAGCTAGGGGTAGATTTTCAAAAAATGCGCGTTCGCGTACTTTTGTTGGCACACCAGTCGCAAACAAAAGTACGCTGGATTTTAGTAGATACGCGCGTAGCCGCTAAAATCCAGGATCGGTGCGCGCAAGGCTGCCGATTTTGGGCAGCCGGAGCGCGCCGAGCCGCGCAGCCTGCCTCCGTTCCCTCCAAGGCTGCTCCGAAATCGGAGCAGCCTCGGAGGGAACTCGCTTTTGCCCTCCCCTCACCTTCCCCTCCCTTCCTCTATCTAACCCATCCCCCCGGCCCTAACTAAACCCCCCCTACCTTTGTTCGGGGATTTACGCCTCCCGGAGGGATAAGTAAATCCCCGCACGCCAGTGGGCCGCTAGCGCGCCGAGACGCAACCCGGGGGCGGTTCCGGAGGGCGCGGCCATGCCCCTGGGCCCGCCCCCGAAACGCCAGTTCCCGCCCCCAAAACGCCGCATCGATCGGCCCCGCCCTCGACACGCCCCCGACAAAAAACCCCGGGACTTACGCGAGTCCCAGGGCTCTGCGCGCGCCGGCAGGCCTATGGAAAATAGGCGCGCCGGCGCACAAGGCCCTGCTTGCATAAATCCGGGCGGATTTACGCGAGCAGGGCTTTTAAAATCCGCCCCCTAGTGTCTAAAGAACATTTATACTTCTAATCAGTAGTAGCATATTAACCTCCAATGAAGATTACTCCAAACCTGAACAGTGAACAACTATGGAAATTACATCAGGCCTCTTACAATAATATCCTCTGGATTTTTCTTGCCTTGGTCTTTGTGTCAAATGTTTGTGCTATTTGCCTCTCATTTGAAGCCTTGGAGTATTTTAACCATTCTGGGTGTCTTCTTTGTGCCTCTCTTGATGCTTTGGGGTAATCATGCTACTCTCTCCATTGATTTCACACTCTATCACTGCCTTGGGATGGTTCTTCCTATTTGGGTGCTTTGTTCTCACTTAATGGTGCCTTGAACTAGTCATGTCACACTTGGTATTGCTTTTTCCCTCTCGTACAGTCTTGGGGTTTATGCTACTGATATTAGATCTCTTTTCTCCACTTTTTCATCTTTGGGATGATCTATCCAGTTTTATTGCTGTTTTGTTCTTCTTATAGTATGTTAGATTACTGCCTCCATTGCTGGTAGCTGTTTGCCCCATTGCAAGTCCTTTTGCTCTTTATGCCACTTTTGGTGCTTTGCTCTTTATGCCACTTTTGGTGCCATGTTGTCATTGTCTTAATTCATTGGCATGCCTTCAAACTTCTGAAAATGTCTGTCCACCAGTTTCATTAAAACAATTCATAATTTAATACACAACCCTAATTCAATATAGTTATGTTCAATGTTAAGATTATATAAACCTAACCGACAGCTTAGATCCATGGATAAATGTATGCTGGAAATTCCAACAATTAAATCTGCAAGTTTAGCATTAACCAGAAAAAGAGCTTTTTCTGTTGCAGGACCTACTCTGTGGAACTCTATTCCTGAATATATCTGACTAACAGTTAATCGTAATGAGTTCAAAAATGCATTAAAAACATATTTATTTACTTGTGCATATAATATAATTGAGTGACCTTTCAATTCTGTTGATATCCATTAGTATCTGTTACAAGGTGATTATAATGTAATGATTATCATGTATGTTAAGATTTTATGTTGATGTATGATGCTATTGTGATTGTGTATGTTTTATTTTTTGTGAACCGCTAAGATGGATAGACTACTACCCCCAGGGCGGTATATAAAAACTTTTAAATAAATAAAAATAAATAAACATCCCAATTTGAGAGTCCAAAATAGGCTGCTTTCATTCCTGTTTGACTACAATGGTAAACAAATGAACAAACATTTTTTTAAATTAATACTAATGAAACAAATGGAAGTGCCTTACAATATGAATGAATGAAACAAAACATTTGTTTTCCTCTGCATATCCCTTCTGAATATTGTGCTCCATGAGTGCAGTGCAGAATGTTTATTTGGAACAAAATACACAAGGGATATTTTAGTTGAAAAGTTTCCCTGTACAAATAGTGGAAACTTATGTTGTGTTAATCAGGTTCAGTTTTGTTATTCTGTTTGTCTGAGACAATTGAATCTATTCAGTGATGCATTACATCATTGCCTTGCATGCTCATGAAAAGAAATCCAATTTCCTCTAAATATATCCAATGATGATGCATACACTGCTTAGCCAGGCAGATGATTCCATAAGCTGATTATCCTAACCTGAAAATAATTCTTCTTTTAAATCAAATATTTTTTTGTGTTTTATCTTCAAATTATGCTATCTTGACTTTCAATATTACCCAATATAAATATATATTAGGTTCTGTTTTCAAAATTAAGTTCAGTTGAAAAAATAAGCACTTTATTTAGTTTAAAACTTTTATAAGGAAAGTTTTTCCTAAATAAAACAGGCTACATGACACATGTCATACAAATTCTGTGTCTATTGGAAAATGAATATTTAAGTTGCTTCTGTAGAAGAGATCATGTGATGCAGTGAGCTGCTTAGAAGTGTTGTTGGAAAGCTCCAGGTGCTACCCCATATTGCATCGTTATTCGCTTAAGGTTTCATTCCTTCCATTTTGGGAGGACACTGCCTTGGTTTGAAATAAGCTGATATCTGGTGGTAAAGTCTTGTGCTCCTTAGTATGACCACCCAGATTGCTGGAAGGGAGAAAGAACAACTAAAGAGAACCGACCTGAAAATGGTGGAGGACCTGGTGGAGAGAATAGTTGATACAGCAGAAATAATTTGGGAAGTGTTGACGGTAGTGATAGTGCCCAGGAACTGTAAGTTGGAGAAGCTTAATACTTTGGTGGTTGTGATGAAAAATAAATTTTCAGAGTTCACTTGGTGATTTATCGATTTTGAGTCTGGTACAGCAGAAATGATGCAAAAATTACAGGCTCTGGAAATGTAATTTGCTGGTTTAGAAAAGGCTGTGCATATGGAGGACTTGGGAAATAGAAAGTGAAGAAATAACATAAAGGTCCTTGGAATCATAGAACATTTTTTCGAATTTAAACTGCTGGAATTTTTTCAATCTTGGCTGCTGAAAGAGCTTGGATTGGGAGGCCAGGAACCGAAAGAAAGATTTGAATGGGTCTATTGCATTGGGGCCAGTGGTGTGCTGGTTGATTGGTCTCATGTGATTGTGGCACAAATTCTAGATGTTTAATGATTATTCTGTGAAAGTGACAGCTAAATGCCAAGAAAAGGCCTCAATATGTTACTTTTTTGGCACAGAAAAGCAAAATCAAATATGTCTTGTTGTCTCCTGCGATGCTGCAGTGGAAGTTTGATTCTGCAGGGGACACCTAAAAATTCCTGGAAGCAAGAGTGCTGCAACCTGATGTAAAATGAGCTGTCTTTAGAAGCTTTAGTTGTGGCTTGTTTTGTTTTTTCAGTACTGCAACCCTTAGGAAGCCTGATTTGACAGTTTTGTTTCTCAGGGTATAGAAGCTCCAGGCTGAATATTTTTGTCTTTTTGGAACCAAGGAAACATATGGCTTGACTGGGCATATGCCAAACAACTCTTAAATTGGTTCTGTAGAATGTTTTTGTTTGGGAAATTGACAGTATTTTATATTGTTGGTTAATGTTTGCTGTTTACTACTGTAAACTATCTGCATGCAAAAATGAAGTGTGAAGAAGGAATAGATGGAAATATTTGCCTGACTACATGATAGATGATAAATATGGAATAAGAAGACTAGTATAATTGGTTGGATGAAGGGATGGAGTACTTTTGAAGCTGGGGTAGTACCCAAATGCTTTGTGTATTTATGTGGTGGAAAGTTTGATGTCTGATTATAGATCTGAAATTGCATGTGGGACAGGAGGGGAAATGGAGGGGGTGTATTCTGGGGGGGGGGAGGGTAAGGAGAGTACGTATAGTTTTATGGTAATCTTTGTATGTAATTATGGTTATTTATTTTATTTATTTATTTAACAGTTTTATAACAGTTTATAACAGTTTCTTGTAACAGGATTACAAATCAAAACGGTTTACATAATAACAATAACAGTGCCTCAAATAGTGCAATTACATAAAACAGAGGAATACAGAACTAGGATCATGAAACTGTTGAAACAAACCAGGGTGTATATATATATATATATATATATATATATATCTCGAGCTATGATACATGGCTGGTAGAGAATGGTTAGGTTAAGACCATGGTATTGGCAAAGGGCCTTGGGAATTGGGGCTAAAGTAGGACATATAGCATTTGACTGAATCGAGAGAAAGCAGGCAAGAGTCAATGAGTTACTGGTGATAGAGTTGATTTAAGATCATCTGGCGTATGATTCAGCTAAGGCCTGCTTAAACAGCCAGGTTTTGAGTCTTTTCTTAAATGTGACCGGGCAATGTTCCAGCCTGAGGTCTGGTGGAAGAGAATTCCAATGTATTGGTCCAGAGGCTGAGATGGCTCTCTTAATTAATGAAGTTTTAAAGGGGGGACCATGAGGGTGTCCTTATATGCTGCTCTTACCGGCCTGGATGGTAAGTGAGGTCGGAGAGGGATCATGAGTTCTAGTGGGGTGATATTGTGTAGAGCTTTGTGAGTAATGGTGAGAACTTTGTACCAGATTCTGTATTTGATCGGGAGCCAGTGGAGATTCTTCAAGATGGGAGTAATGTGGTCACTTTTTTTAGTCCTGGTAAGAATTCTGGCTGCTGCATTTTGCAGCATCTGTAGTGGTTTGATGGATTCTGCAGGTAGGCCGATCAAAAGAGAGTTACAGTAATCTACTTTTGAGAAGATGATTGCCTGGAAAACAGAACGGAAGTTGTGGAAGTGAAGGAGAGGTCTCAATCGTTTCAGTACTTGAAGTTTGAAAAAACAGTCCTTAGTCGTGTTGTTTATGAAACTTTTGAAGCTCAGTTGTTTATCGAAGATGACTCCTAAGTTTCTGACTTGGAGGGAGAAGGTGGGGAGGGTTGTGGAATGTAGGTTGGGCCATGAGATATTTCCGTCGTGCGAGATGAGTAGGAGTTCAGTTTTGTTAGTGTTCAGGATCGAGTTAAGGCTTGATAGAAGGCTGTTTATAGACTCAAGGCAGGTATCCCAGAAAGCAAGAGTTTTGTTTACTGATTCTGTGATCGGTAGAAGGATTTGTACATCATCTGCATATAGGTAAAAGATAAGATTTAGATTGGAGAGGAGTTGGCAGAGAGGGAGCAGGTATATGTTGAAGAGGGTTGGGGATAAGGAGGAGCCTTGCGGTACACCCAAAGTAGAGCAGACGGGTTGGGACTCTTTGTTGTTAATTTTGACCTTGTATGTCCTGTTTTGAAGGAACGACCTGAACCAGCTAAGGGTGGTGCCTTTATCTTTATCTAATGTTATCCTCTCCCTTTCTTCTCTACTCCCAGTTCTAGTACCTTGTTATTTGTAACTGCTTCCTCCTCACCAATAGGTTACTCATTTGTTCTTTGTACACCCCTGTTCTATGTAAACCGGCATGATGTGATTGTATCATGAATGCCGGTATATAAAAATTTTAAATAAATAAATAAATAAATAAATAAATACCAATGTCTGATAACCGATCTAAGAGAAAAGTATGGTTCACCGTGTCGAAAGCTGCAGAGAGGTCGAGGAGAATGAGAAGACAAGGTTGTTTTTTGTCTAGATTCATGAGAATGGTGTCTGTTAGTGTGATTAAGAGGGATTCAGTGTTACGGGATTTCCTGAATCCATACTGGTTAGTGTGGAGGATTTTGTTGTTGTTCAAAAATTGTGAGTTGCTGATTATTTACTATTCTTTCCAATATTTTGGCTAGGAAAGGAAGGTTTGCAATAGGGCGGAAATTGGCTGGGTCATCCGGAGAAAGATTAGGTTTTTTTAGCAACGGTTTTAGAATAGCAAGTTTAAGTGGGTCCGGGACGTGGCCCTGAGATAGGGAGCAATTAATGATCTCAGCAATATGTTTAGAGATGGTGCTAGGTATAGCGATGAGTAGATTGGATGGGATTGTGTCCAAAGGGTGAGAGGCTGGTTTGAGCTTTTTGAGAATGATTTCTATCTCCAATGATGAGGTAGGTTTGAATAATTCAAGTTTTGTATTTGGAAGTGCAGGTGCGAAAATGGGGGGCTGGGGGAGAATTGAATTGTTATTCGTGAGCGGATCAATAAGGTTTGAAATTTTCTTTTGAAGTAGGTTGCAATTTCATTTGCTTTGCTTGCAGCTTGTTCATCCGGAACAGCTGCAGGAGATGGTTTGGTTAGAGAAGACACCAGTGAGAATAAAGCTTTCGGGTCAAAGATGAAGTGATGGATTTTTTGAGAATAAAAGTTTCTTTTTGTGCGGAGGATGACGATCCTGTATTGGTGCATCATCGATTTGTAAGCCGACAGGTTGATTGAAGAAGGGTTTTTGCGCCAAAGATGTTCTCTACTTCTGAGTTCTCTTTTGATGGTTTTTAGTTCAGGTGTGTACCAAGGTTTTCTGTTGTCTATATTTGATTGTATGATTTTTGTGGATAGAGGGCAGATGCTGTCAGCCACTTTTTTAGTGATTTTGGACCAGGACACCGTGGCCGAGTCTGCGTCCGTGAGGTTGAGCTGTTCTAACTCGGAAGAAAGGTGATTGCTGAGGGTGTCAGGGTTACAAAGCTTCCTGTATTGAATTGTTGTCTTTTGAGTATGCGTAGGGGTAGACTGAAGGTTTTTCAGAGTAGTGGTGATCAATTTGTGATCCGACCAAGGGATTGAAGAACAGACTGTGGGAGAAGATGGGGAGAGGCTCTCATTTAAGAATAACAGATCCAAGGTGTGTCCTGCTTTGTGAGTAGGTTCATTGATGATTTGTTTGAAGCCCATGAAGTTCAATGAGTTGAGAAATGTGTTGTAGCTAGGAGACTGAGGGGTATCGTCCACATGGAGGTTAAAATCTCCCAAGATGATGGCTGGTTTTTCGGAGTTAATGTGTTTAGCTATGAGTTCTATTAAAGGTGATGGGTCTGATTCCAGGTATCCAGGAGGGGCATAAGTGAGGCCGATTTGAAGGAAGTTGGATTTGAAAATTGCAAGTTCTAATGGAGGTGTGGCGTTTGCCCACTGGAGGGATAGTCTAAGTTTTTTGTTTGCAGCAAGAAGCAGACCTCCACCTCTTTTTTTAGGTCTGGGGATCGAGAAGAAGTCATATGTGTTGAGCGGAAGTTGGTTGATTAGGGCTATATCTTCTGGTTTTAACCAGGTTGTTGGATACCCAAATGGTGGTATATGTTTAGATGTTTAGGCTGGACCTATATTTATTACTTTGGTTGGTTTCTTTCTATTGCATTATTTATAATGTCTAAGGGCCGGCTTTTAAAAGCTCTATGCGCACTGGGCCTATCTTATAAAAGCCCGGTGACATGCGTAAAGCGCCGTGACGTGTCTAAGTCGCAGGGCTTTATTAAAGGGGTGGTCCGGGGGTGGGGCAGGGGTGGGGAGGGCAGGGGCAGGGAGGTCTGGGGTGTGGATGGAGCCAGAGGCCTCAGACACAGCGACCATTTGCCACTGTGTTGGAAGATCGCGTGCCGGCAGGCTGCCAGCACGCGCAACCTGCACCTGTCTCCAGGCAGGCACAAAAGGTGAGATAAGAAATTGGGGGAGTTAGAGTAGGGCTAGGGGGGAAAGGTTAGGGGAAGGGTGGGAAGGTTAGTTAAGGGGGGAGGGAATGGGGAAGGCAGCACGGCTCAGCGAGGGTTTGGTGCGCTCATGATGCTCAATTGTGCAGCCCCTTGAGTACGCTGACCCCCGATTTTATAACAGATGCGCGCCTGCGTGCGCATGTTATAAAATCAAGAGTACATGTGTGCGTGCCGGGTAGCGCGTGCACATGTACACCCGGGTGCAGGTCTTAAAATCTACCCCTAAGCATATTTAGCTGGATTTTAAAAGCTCTACGCGCGTAAATTGCCTTACGCGCATTGGGCCTATTTTATAAAGGCTGGCGACGCATGTAAAACCCCAGGACACATCTAAGTTCCAGGAATTTACTAAAGGGGCGGTACGGGGGTGGGGTGTGGAGGAGGCTGGGCCAGAGGCCTCCAACACAGTGGCCATTTGCCACTGTGTCGAAGGATCATGTGCCGGCAGGCTGCCAGCGAGCGCAACCTGCACCTGCCTCCAGGCAGACACAAAAGGTAAGATAAGAAATTGGGGGGAAAGATTAGGGGAAGGGGTGGGAAGGTTAGTTAAGGGAGAAGGGAACGGGGGAGGCAGCGTGGCTCGGCACGCGCAAGATGCACAATTGTGCACCCCCTTGCGTGCCCTGATCCCCGATTTTATATCATACTCGTGCCTGCGCACACATGTTATAAAATTGGGCGTACATGTATGTGCGCCGGGTAGCGCACGCACATGTACGCCCGCACGCAGGTCTTAAAACCTACCCCATTATTTCTTGGAATCTAGCAGGATTAGGATCTCCATTAAAAAAAAAAAAAAAAAAAAAGGATATTAGATGCTATGAAAGGTCAAGGGACACTGATAGTTTTGATACAGAAAACAGATCTTTACTTGTCAGAACATGCCAAACTTAAAGGACAATCTGTGTGCGACTGTTATGTGTCTTCTGCTCCAATGAATAACAGGCAGATTTTAAAAGCTATGATAGTATGTTACAAGTGTAACTCTTTAAAAAATTACCTTCTATTTATGTAAGAATTTGCAATTACTTGACATCTGGAGAGTGCTCCATCCAGGGGTTACAGAATATACTCGCATCTCCTGATCCAATTTTTCTCAGAGTTGATTAGACTATTTGCTAGTTTCTGAGACTATTTGAAGGTTAATTTGGTAGTGATTAGGATGCTACTATTTCTGATCATTCTTCAATACTCATGGAATATAGGAGTAGATTTTAAAAGGCCATGCGTGTGTCCATGTGCTCACGATTCCCGGCATAGCACATAGACGTTGAAATTTTATAACATGTGGGTATTGGCACACACATTTTATAAAATGTGATTCCCGCAAGCAGATGCATGCCAAATTTTAATGTCCATGCGCGCAAGTGCAGGTGTGTGGCGGGGGATTTTAAAAGAATCCCGCAGCAATGTGATCGGCCTTTGCTTAGTTTCCTCCCAGTCTGCTCCAATAAAGGAATGGACCCACAAAACAAGACGGTAACCGGTCCAGGAAAGCCATGGAAATGGAAAAATAAAAACTAGACCGATGCCTTGGAAAGGATTTTATTCAAAGCTTTAAACATGTCCGACTCTGGCCAAAGTTTTGCCTTCTGGCTGCATCAGGGGCTCTACAAGAGATACATTGAAGTATAAATTTTAATATAAAATGCAAAAAAAAATAAATATAAAACAACCCAACAAAAATCAAATCACTTATCAATTAAATCTTTACATGTAAAGGAACAAGGAGGCAAGTTAGATACAGAACAGAGAAGAAGTGATAACTGTAAATCAGTGTTACCTTCAAATTGAATAGCATCTAGAGTATATACTCCAGTGTGATATATTATCCAGAAATATTCACTAAAATAAAAATATTAGATAAAAATATTAGAGATGTAAAAGGAATTAAAAAAAGAAATAAAAAGTAAATAAAAGAAAAAACAAAAGGAAAAATCGTAAAAAAGTAAGATGAAATGTAGAAAAATTGATTATAAATTTTTTTTATCTGGTTTAATATGTCAGAATGACTTTGAAAACCTATCTTGTTCAGATATCCTGTAAAATTAGTTGTAGCTTTTGTTAGGAGATATGGACATTATGGATTGCTAAATTTTAAAATTAAACTTAAAAACATGTACTATAAGGATTTCCTCAGACATAAATCATAAGGCTTCCAAGTCAAAAAGTTTAATTTTAATTTTTTATCACATTTTATTCACCTTGAGCATTCTTGAAGGTCAAGAGTGTAGGTACTATATTCTGCTTATTGCTATGGCACCTTTCAATATGTAGAACTTTGAATCCAAATCAATGGTTTTTCAAAACCACAGTAAGGAGCATTTCTTCCGGTTGTGCTTTACTGCAATGGAGCTTCTGTAACTAGTTACAAGAGAAACAGAACTTGTGGGTTTAAAACATCCAATATTAAATTGGAATCCAAACAATTTTTCCAAAAATAATTGTGCTCTTTGATGTATATAATGGTACCCGATAGTGATAACTATATGCCGATACTGTTACAGAGGTCTCACTCGGCAAATGATGAAAGTTGCTATGTGTGTGAATTTAATTAATCTAATCCTTATTTACCGATTCTGCAAGCAACGCAGATAACCCACATACAATTAGAAATGCTGTATGGTTTTTAGATGTATAGCGGGGAAGGTTTTAAAAATGGCAATGGTTATTAAAGAAGACCAGAAACTATTAAACAACCGCTTATGAAAATAAAGTATACACAAATTTACAAAAAATACCATAAGAATTGTATTTGGGATAATTGTCATACTTTCAGATATCCTTTAGAAACAAACACTGTCTCATCTTACAGAAGGAAACCGCGGTTTGAACTAAGAGTCTTAATATATCCTATGTATATAAAAGCGCGCGAAAAGTGCCTGACGTCATAGCCTCTTATTGAGAAATGTCAATCATCTTAGCGAGCCTTAGATGAAAGTCTGAGAAGTCCATATAGTGTATATGCAGTTTTAGATTAAATCAAATAAAATGATAATGAACTAATTTTAAAATATACATTATTTGGATTTTATATGAAAGTTTATACTTCAATGTATCTCTGGTAGAGCCCCTGATGCAGCCAGAAGACGAAACTTTGGCCAGAGTTGGGCATGTTTAATAGTTTTGAATAAAATCCTTTCCAAGGCATCGATCTACTTTTTGTGTTTCCAATAAAGGAGTGGACTGGGAGGGAACGTCCCTAACCCTATCCTTCCTCCCTCTTTCCCTCTTCTCTCAGAGCCCTAAATCTGCCCAGCTATTTCCAATTTTTTTGTTTTTATACTTATTGCTCCTCCAGAGCAGAAGTAAACTCCGCACATTGGCCATCTGCCAGTGCGCATCTAATGGCACTGTCCAAGCCTGCCCTCGCTCCACCCCACCCCACCCCTCCCCACCCAGACCCCGCCCCTCGGCCTGCCCCTTTGTAGAAGCCTGGTACTTCTGCACGTATCAGGAGTTACTCACATACTGGGCCCTTTTTAAAATGCAGTCAACGCATGCAGGGCCTGGCCACGCACATAACCCCCTGTATTTGTGTATGCGGGCCTTTTAAAATCAACTTGATAGGTTTCATAGGTTGGAAAATTCATATAGATGGAAAATGCCATTGCATCTACCTGCAAATGCAGAATTTAAGGAATTTCTAAATTCAAAATGAGAAGATTATGTATCATATAACCAGCAGCATATGGAGATTCTAAAACTGTTGTGGGAAATTGCCAATGTAGCACTATGGGGGACATATAATATCATTTTCTATTTTAAAACAAAAGTGCATACATACTAATATTTTTAACTTGGAAATGCAACTTTGTACAGCTAGATTAACAGTAGCTGGACATAGGTCTTTGAAAAATAATTAATAATTTCTCTCCTTGCAGACTAGTTTAAATATCTTATTGCAACAAGAAGTGATGAAAAGTAACATTTTCCATTCTTAAATGCTGCTCAATTAGATTTTTTGAATACATCAATAAAGATGGATGAAATTGTACAGATGATTAAAAATTTAAAATATCATAAGTTACCGGGGCTTGATGGGCTCTTGGCTGAATTTTATAAAACCCTGCAGATCAGATTGTAGAATCCTTGCATAAAATGTTCTTGGATTCTATTAAGACCTCTCCTCACCAAACTGACAGAGAAAGCTGCACTCAAACAACTCAAAGATCACCTTGAAAGCAAAAAATTCCTTCACCCCGCCCAACAGAGCTTCAGAAAAAATCGTAGCACAGAAACCTTACTTCTCAATTTATCTAACACAATAATAAGAGGTTTCAACAATGGACAAAAATTAATCCTAATCCTCCTCGACCTCTCCGCAGCATTTGACACAGTAGATCACAAAACCCTAATCTCAAGACTAGCCGACATCGGTCTATCCAGTAAAACTCTTGACTGGTTCACATCATTCCTTAAAAATAGATACTTCAAAGTAAACATTAACAACCACTGCTCTGATGCCATACCTCTTGAAACCGGAGTACCGCAAGGATCAGCAGTATCTGCCACCTTGTTCAATATACACCTAATACCACTCTGTTCACTTCTCTCAAGTCTTGGCATAACATACTACATGTATGTTGACGACATCCAACTAATCATACCCATAACTAACACAATCAAAAATGCAATGAAAACCTCAGCCACACACCTCAACAAAATCAGAAATATGCTAAACCACATGAAGCTATGTCTAAACATGGATAAAACGGAGTATATACTACTCGAGAAAAAACAATCTGGGATCAACATGAACCACACCATACAAATCGACAACTCACACATCAAACTACAGGACAAAGTGAAAGATCTCGGAATGTGGCTAGACCCAGAACTTAACTTCAAAAAACACATCTCCCAGAAAATCAAAGAAGGCTTCCATAAGTTACTAATCCTCAAACACTTTAAACCTCTACTATGCCAACCTGACTTCAGAACCATTCTTCAATCACTCATATTCACCAGTTTCAACTATTTCAACTCACTACTGATAGGCCTACAAAAATCTACCATTCGACCACTTCAACTACTACAGAATGCATCAGCCAGAATCCTCACTGGCTGCAAAAGATCCGACCACATAACCCCAGTCCTAAAAGAACTACATTGGTTACCAGTGGATAGGAGAATCGAATATAAGACTCTGACCATTATACACAGTGCAATTCACATCATGGAAAACACAGGACTAAATAGTAAGAAAAGGGATGTGATTATCCCCTTGTACAGGTCCTTGGTGAGGCCTCACCTGGAGTACTGTGTTCAGTTCTGGAGACCGTATTTACAAAGAGACAAGGACAAGATGGAAGCAGTACAGAGAAGGGTGACCAGGAAGGTGGAGGGTCTTCATCGGATGACATACGAGGAGAGATTGAACAATCTAAATATGTACTCCCTGGAGGAAAGGAGGAGCAGGGGTGATATTATTCAGACCTTCAGATACTTGAAAACCTTTAATGATCCAAAGACAATGACAAACCTTTACCGTCAGAACAAAATCAGCAGAACCAGAGGTCATGAGCTGAGGCTCCAGGGAGGAAGACTAAGAACCAATGTCAGGAAGTATTTCTTCACGGAAAGGGTGGTGGATGCCTGGAATGCCCTTCTGGAGGACGTGGTGAAGTCTAAAACTGTGAACGATTTCAAAGGGGCGTGGGATAAACACTGTGGATCCATCAAGTCTAGAGGGCGTGAATAAAGAGGAGGCATTCAAACACTGCAGGGAGCGGCAGTAGCCACAGAGGCATTCACGGAGTGGGATGCCAGTGGCCAGTAGTTGGTGTTCCACCTTCACGGAGTGGAAGGATGGAGGGCTGCTATCTCCAAAAAAAAAAACAAAAAACCAAAAAAAAACTAAACAAAAAAAATAAAAACAGGGGTAGGTAAGAGTATGGGGTAAGGGTGTGGCCTGCTTGTTACAGCGGTTGCTACCCCTAATTGAGCTGGATGTTCACTTGGATGCAGATACGGCACTGCTCTCTAAATTGGTGGTGGGGTGGAGGGGAATTAGGGCTGGAGGGTACTGGAAGCCAATAGTGACAGGTGGGAGAGAAAAAAAGGGGGAAAAAATGGATTAAGTGCGTGGCTTGCTGGGCAGACTGGATGGGCCGTTTGGTCTTTTTCTGCCGTCATTTCTATGTTTCTATGTTAAATAACATCATTCAGAGACATGTTTCTCAACGTAATACGAGAACAACTAACAAGTTAAAACTCAACATCCCAACAATTTCAACTGCCAAACATACTACTGTAAGAAACAAAGCCATCTCAATAGCAGGCCCTCACCTCTGGAACTCACTTCCAGAGCAACTAAGGCTACAAAATAACACTAAAACCTTTAAAAAAGAACTCAAGACCTGGCTCTTCAGACAAACTTTCAAAGACAGGATTGGTTAAACTACCCATCACAACCAACACTCCATAACCCTACAGACACTTCATACTTATTTACTTATCACTAAACCATTCCATTATGGTTATTTAATCCATATAATGATACTCCCAATATGCCGCTAGAAAACCTGATAGGGTACATCCTTTCCCATCCACCTTCACAACCAGATTCACAACTTGCCCCCTGCTGTTAATTATCCTAAATCGTGAATTACCAACTACCTTGTTACAATATTATATCTCGTTATACTGTTTTATCTCGCTCTATCATTTCATCCTAAATGTTGTATTACCATTCTTATCGTTAGATGTATTTTTCGGTTCGACCAGTTTATGGTAATGACTTTCATATGGTTTCTACACATGTATTTCGTTGTTTCAAATGTAAACCGGAGTGAAGGCCTCTAGCTAAACTTCGGTATATAAAAATGAATAAGTAAAATAAATAAATAAAAAGACTGGAGAACTTCTTCTGTCACTGAAGGAAGCTTTTATAACAATGTTACCTAAGAAATGGAAGGATTGGGAGTTGCCCTTGGCCTATCGGCCTATTTCACTGATGAATATGGATGTGAAAATATACTCTGGCAAATAGGCTAGTGGTGGTGTTACCTAGCTTGGTTTCTAAGGAAGAAATAGGATTTGTGCAGAGTCGGAATGATATCATTACTACTTGGAAAATTCTGGCGACAGTGGAATGTGGTCATGCTTCAATGGAAAATCCTATGCTCATTAGTTTTGACATTGAAAAAGCCTTTGATCATCTGTCTTGGGAATTTCTATTTTTTATGTGGAATAAAGTGGGATGTCAGGGATCTATTGTGGAGAATATTTGTGCTTTTTTACGAGAAACCTACAGCAGACGTAGTTTGTAATGGTATCACTTCAGAAACTTTGCCATTAGAAAGAAGTACTAGGCAGCGCTACCTTTCATCCCCACTTTTATTTATTTTAAGTGTGGAGCCTGTAGCTAGAAACATTTTGGAGGATACTGATGTTGGAGGCATAAGTTGGGAGATTCTTAGATGAAAATGGCAATGTTTATGGATGACATTTTACTATGTTTATCTCCCTCAAGGCAAGCTTTGGGGAAGTTAAATTTGCTAATCATTTTTGCTTCCTTTTCAAGAAAAGTCTTCATCATTGGTCATTTCTGGGTCACTATAGGCTTCTTGAAATGGTCATTTCCCATTGAAGTGGGTGGGGAATCATTTTACATATTTGGGGGTTTGTTACTCTGAGAGATCCTTGCAAATTCAATAACTTGAATGTAACACTCATTACAAAGTATGGAGAAGTTGTTAAAGAGTTGGCATAAGTTACCCATCTCCCTGTATGGGGTAGTGAATGGGAGGAGGGGAAGAAAAGAAAAATGTGAACATTGATTTGGGTTTGGGGGTTTGTTTTTTTGTTGTTGTTTTGAAACTTTGCTCTCACTGATGGAGCCATGGGGAGTAATAAAACAAACATTCCCTGTGGTTGGCTATCTGTTTTGTTTTAATATGTTGTTTTGATGTTATGTTTCAAAACTTGCTTATTTTGTGAGAACATGTTGATGTCCAATTGTTCAAGTGCATTAGTTTTAATAAATAAATTAAAACATAAGTTGCTCCTGTACCAGCTACTTAGGAGTTTTGATTTTGATTTTTGGAACATGATCAAAAGGAGAATAACTGCAACACAAGCAGTCCAGAGGAGGGTTACCAAATTGGTGCAAGGTATTCACCAACAGCTCTATAAAACGATACTTAAGGATTTAAGTAAATATTAGAGATGATTATTAGTTTGAAAATAAATGATAATCCAATCTAAAAATTATTTTTGTTTTGTTAAGTCTGAAACATTGAAAATGGCCCCCCAAAACAGTGACTTTTTTCATTTCAAAAAATATTGTGTGCTGTTTACAAACAATGCATGATATTTGCAAGTAGTGCACACTACTTTCTGAAACAAACACAAATTAAATTCAACAAAAAACAATTCCCAGAAACAAAATTCAAGCCAAAAACAGCCTGAAAATAAAAGGAAGCAACCAAAATGAGAATTCCAGCCTTGCACATCACTAATATTTACCCACAGAGCAGAGAAGACAGATGAGGATATCATATAAATATTCAAATTCCATAACAACATAAATAATGCAAAGAGGTAAATATTTTCCACAATGAAGACAATATTAGAAAGGTAAAGATATGGAGTTCAATGGGGGAAGATTCAGGACTAACATTAGAAAATGGATGGCACAATGGATCCTTTTTTGTAAAGATGTGAAGAAAGTGAGTGATCAAGTGGGAAGTATCACTTCTTTTTGCTATCACTGCTGTAAGTATGCCATTGAAATAATTTAAAATGCTAAAATAATCTCCTTTACAGTATTTGACAGTTTAATTGTAGTTATATTTGTACTTGATTATTGATGTCACAAAATAAGATCTAAAATAACACATATCTACACTATTATATACAATTCTAACAGTTGACACTATAGAATTATATAGATCTTATTTTAGTCATGGTAGTTACCTGAACAAGAGTAAACAGTATCATATTGCTATGGGACAAACATAAAAACAAATACATTCATTGCCAACAAATAAAATAATTGTGATGGGATAAAAAAGCCATGTCAAAGCAATAAAATCTTCTGGCTCCTCTCAAAAAGATATTGCCATGGCTAGTACTTGCAATATTGCAATAATTATGGCTTTGATGTTCTTGCATTTTAAAAAGAAATTACACCAGCAGCAGGTGGTACTTTCTATATTAGATTTGCTTGAGGCAACCCTGATGAATGACTGTGAGCTTTGAAATAAATGAACAAACCAAAATAAATGTTTTGACTCTGCACACCCCTATCCCTAGATGTGCAGTGTCCAGTATTATTTGCCACCTTTGTTGGGTAATGTTGAATTGCAATATTTGACTCTGCAGAAGGATTTTTAATGTACTGTCTGAATTATTTTTTTTGTTTTATTTTGTTTTATTGCTGTTTTAATTTGTTTTATGTGATTTTAATGTATTTATTGATTTTATGTGATTTTTATTCTGAGTGTTTTTACTGTTAACCACATAGAGCTGTGTATATGTGGCATATACATTTCTTGATATAAAGAAATAATGAAACTGATCTAGTGTTAAATCTTAATCTTCTAATAAGAACACCATTTCTCCTGTTGTTTATAATTTCACTGTGAAAGTTTACTTATTAAGATTCAGACATACAGTCATATAGACAAAGGGGATCAGTTTAAAAAAAAATCATTAATAGTTTGCATGCATGTTAAACAGTTTAATGTTCACAATAAATAGTATCCTATTCACTACAGTCTTAAAATACATGCTAAGATGCTTGCTAATACTTTAGTGAGTGGATGTTAAATTATAACAGGTGCATGCTAATGATCATGGGATGATCATGAATATATAATATGCTTTCACAAATTACTACCCTATTTCCTAATCCATGCACTAATTACTAGGGATGTGCAGACCAAAAGTTTAAGTTCATAAGTCCATAAGTCGAAAGGGGGGGTCAATTTCGGTCAATATGGACATATGTACAATTCCATAAGTTGAGTCTATGTCCATACGTGCACCGATTCCCTAAATAAAATTTTAAACCCCTCACCCTCCTTAATTCCCCCCCCCCCCCAAGACTTACCAAAACTCCCCAAGCTGGCCAAAAGTTCCGTGAGGGTCCGGGAGCGGACGCGCGGGGAATCACGTGACGTTGCGTCACTCCGACGTGACGCCGACGTCACGTGGTCCACCGCGGTTCCGCTCCTGGACCCCTCGTTGGACCCAAACGGCACTTTTGGCCAGCTTGGGGGGGCCTCCTGACCACAAACACACATACACATATCTGCTTTCAGCCATCTCAGCTTAGAGAAGAGATGGCTGAGGAGAAATATGATAGAGGTTTATAAATTACAAAGACCAGGGGACACATAATATAGTTACTAGGTAATATATTTAAAACTAATAAGAGAAAACATTTTACTCAACAAATAATAAAACTCTGGAATGTGTGGCCAGAGGATGTGGTAAAAGCTATTAGTGTAGCTGCATTTCAAAATGGTTTGGGAAAATTCCTGGAAGAAAACTCCATAAACCATTATTAAAGTGGAGTTACAGATATCCCCTGCTTATTCTTTGATAAGCAGCTTGGAATCTATTGACACCTTGGGATCCTGTGAGGCACCTGTGACCTGAATTGGCCACTGTTGGAAACAGGAACCTGGGCTTCATGGACCCTTGGTTTGGTCCAGTATGGCAAGTCTTAAGTTTTTATATTCATATATAGAGTCTGTGTGCTGTGCTTTTTCCACACTGTGCTGTCTGAGTCCACACAGAAAAAAATTGTTAGTTTACAGAACCGAAAAGAATGACAGCCTCGTTATACTATTCTTCTCTTCAGTTTGTCAGTGTGCTGTCCTCATCTCTCTGTCTAGATAGAGAAAAATCACTAATAGTGCTACAATTTCTACACTCTCTTCTACCTTGACCCACCCACAATGAAGAGAAAAATCAAAATCATTAGCAGTGTGCTGCATCTGTCTTTTTGGTAATGTGAGTGAGAACACTGCAGCAGACAGAAGATCAGAATCAGCTCTTTACCAATGCCAAATCCAAAAGTTTATAAGCTTATTGCAAATACTTTGTGAAAGCTTCTGCAAACACATCTATCTCTGCCAACAGCTAGAGAGAAAATATAGACTGATGCTTGCACATGCTTAAACTTTACAGTGGGAGTAGTTTAGCATCCCTTAATTTAGATAGCAACTATAGGCTATTTAAAAAGATGTTGCACGGTGATTTGTCCTCTGTGTGGTTTCCTTGCCAACTTGTTTTGCCACAGCTATGACAAGGCTGTGAGGCCACACAGACTAGAGCTGGTTGCTATAGTTACCAGTTGTTGTTGTTTTTTTTGCTCAGCTTTAAACAGCCATAGACTTCAATAGGCCTTAGACTTCAAGGGGAAATGTGAACAACTGAGACAAATGTATATATATATATATATATCCCCATTTGCTTTGGGGATCCACAAATGAAACAAATATGGACTCTTGTTGTGTTTTACTTATTTATTTAAAACAAATGCTAGTCCCTATAATACTAATCAGTTAGCTTTGCTGCTCAGCAGCTCTTTCAGAAAGTAGGCCCCAGGTTTTCAGGACAGGTTGATCCATGCTTGGGTTTATCCTGTTATATGTTGGGAGTTCTTGTTCTTACATCCCTAATGATGTCCCTTAGAAAAACAAGTCCCTGCATGCAGTGAGGTAAAACCAGGACTGGATAAGCTCATCCTGAATATCTGGAGCAAGTTGGCAATCCTATCGGAGAATGATGTTCAAAAGAACTTCTGTGGGTAAAACAGTGCTATACCGCTCAGAAATTCCTCTTTTTAAAGCTGTCTGGCCAAAATGCATGCATATACCCTATATGCATGTAACTTTAACTGGATTGGAGAGGGACATTCTGGGGCAGAGTCTGGGCAGGATTTGTATTTATGCTCATTCTTTTTTTTTTTTTTTTTTTTTTTTTTTAAATCATATATATAATTTTTCATGAAAACATCCCCTGCACAAATAATAGGTGTAACTTTTTGTTGTAGTTTTCATGGGATAATTTTCAAAGCAAACTTACATGTGGATGAACATGTATATGTAGATGTATAATGACCTGCACATTTTTGTGAATTGTTATAAAATTTCCCATCCTGTATATTTACTCCTTAGTTAATTTCCAATTCCTTTGTGGCAAACAATTTTCCACCAGGGCAAGCTACCTGGGTAAATGCCTATTTGCATGGGTACATTACTTTCTTAATGTCCTGATAATGTAGGTCTGACTATGTGTTTCAAACTCTCAGCATTAAAAATGTAATTAGGTCAAACAGCTCTGGCTGTTGACAATTTAAGTGCAGCCTTTAGAAAGGACACCTTTAACCAGATATATTCAGTTTGTCAAACGTAAAATGGTTACCACTGCTATTTGTACAAACTGTCTGTTCCTCCAAGAATAACCCAGCATGATTAGCCCTTCACTGATCCACTGTTCCTTTGTTGATGCTGAGTGACTTTTATATACACAGATAAACCTCCTGTAACTGAGCACAACAGATGAGTCATTTCATGGAATTTTCCTATCTGTTCCAACATTGCTCTTTGTTTCTGCTTTAGAAAGAACACACTCCTGTTTAAGACAGGCTCATATTTGCATCCTTGTTATTTAGAAAGAGCATGAAGACATCATATTATTTGGTTACTGACATGTTCAGTACTGCAGCACATTCATATGTCAATTTAGAGGAAAAGCTATATATAAAGCAATAGTGTCAAGGTGACCCTTCCCTACCCATAAAACCTTTTTGCTCTTATGAACCAAATGAGAGGTTTTATTCTCTTGAATTAAATGTAAACAGGAAAGGTTTAAGCAGGTTTCAATGTAAAAAAGCTGAAGCTCTAACTAGAATGTAAGGACCAGTTCTTCTAGTCATTATTCATATTTGTGTAGGACTATTTCTAAAAACAGTTTTCCTCTGTTTCTCTGAGTGTGGGAATGGTAGTAGGAATTTTAGAAAGGAGAGAAATGGCTAGTAAGGACATTGGTATAAGAAGGATATGATTGGTATCTGTTACCAAAGATTGCATAAAGTTATGCAAAAAGTTAGTTTTTGTATTTTATTTTATTTATTTTGATTTATATTCCACTTTTCACACTTTTTTCAGCACTTCAAAGTGGATTACATCCAGGTACTGTCAATCTAAGGCCTGGATTCACCATTCTATCGCAGAATGGTGAATCCAGCAAAAATGGGGGTGGGGGGCGAAGGGGGGCGGGCCTGTGAAAGCTGGCAGCCTTTGCACCACCGCGGTGTTTTCACTGCAGGCTTTCGCACCTAATAGCACCACCATGAAAGGGCCTTTTCACTTGCGATAGAGGCTTATCGCACGCGATAAGCCTTTGAAAATGACGCCCTAAGTTTGTATCTGAGGCAATGGAGGGTAAAGTGACTTGCCCAGGGTCACAAGGAGCAACAGTGGGACTCAAAGTAATTCCTTACTGGACGTTTGTTTCAGATATAGGAAATCAAAAGAACAGTTGTGATACAATGATCAACTTTCATGTATGCAATTCATAAACAGTGTGCTGTAGTGGTCAAAAAAGCAAACAGAATGTTATGAATTCTAAGGAAAGGAATGCTGAATACAACAGAAAATGTCATAATGCCTCTGTATCGCTCCATGGTGAGACCACACCTTGAGTACTGTGTGCAGTTCTAGTTTTTGCATCTCAAAATGTTATAGTTGCACTAGAGAAGGTGCAGATAAGGAAGAACAAAATCATAATGGGATGGAATGGCTCCCCTATGAGGAAAGGCTAAAGAGGTTAGGACTGTTCAGCTTTCAGAAGAGATGGCTGAGGGGGATATAATAGAGGATAGGGGTGTGCATTCGTTTGCAACATATTGGCAATCCACAACGTATATGCCATATTCGTTGTATTCGTGGGGTCATGAAATGTATGGCGAACCCCCACGAATACAACGTATCACTAACGAATAAACCCCCACCCTCCTGACCCCCCCAAAAGACTTTCCAAAAATCCCTGGTGGTCCAGCGGGGATCCTAGAGTGATCTCCTGCGCTCGGGCTGTCAGCTGCCAATATTCAAAATGGCGCCGATGGCCTTTGCCCTTACTATATTACAGGGGCTTACTATATTACAGGGGCTTATATATGGGTCTTAATACAGATCATTACTTAAATATGTTTTTTGTGATAAAAGCCATTTGACATAACCATATCATTTTCTATGGGTTTGATGTTTTTGATTCACAAACGGTCTATATATAATTTGCATTTTCAAGGATGTCATTGTCTGACATCACATCTGTCTGGGTATTTAATGAGACGTTCACGTCAGCCTTGTTTCTTCTTTTCCTATGAAGAAGACAGTAGAGGCGCCTAGTCCATTTTGAAACGGTAGTCTGTGGTGCCAAGATAAGTACTTATTCTTCCTTTCATTATTTAGAGCATTTTATTAAGACTATGTTTTGTTGATATTTTCAGGCAAATACTCTTGTGATATTACTTCTCATATGCCCTTGAAGAAGCATTACCGTGAAACACTGGCCATGTATGGCTGTGTTTATTATTTACAACAAAGAGGGGTAGATTTTATAAATTTGTGCGAGGGCGTACTTTTGTTCGCCCACCAGGCGCGAACAAAAGTACGCTGGATTTTATAAGATACGCGCGTAGCCGCGCGTATCTTATAAAATCCGGGGTCGGCGCGTGCAAGGGGGTGCACATTTGTGCAACCTGTGCGCGCCAGGCCCGGCACGCGCTGCCTGTTCCCTTCGAGGCCGCTCTGAAATCGGAGCGGCCTCGGAGGGAACTTTCCTTCACCCTCCCCCCACATTCCCCTCCCTTCCCCTACCTAACCTACCCCCCCGGCCCTATCTAAACCCCCCCTACCTTTGTTGCCAGATTTACGCCTGCTTTCAGCAGGCGTAAATCTGCGCACGCCATCACCCGACCCGGGGGCTGGTACGGAGACCTCAACCACGCAGCCGGGCCGGCGTCACCCCCGGCCCCGCCCCTAACCGCCCCCTGACCCCGGTCCCGCCCCGGACATGCTCCCTCCCCGCCCCTTTTACGAAGCCCTGGGACTTAAGCACGTCCCGGGGCTGTGCGCGCGCAAGCGGCCTATGCAAAATAGGTGCGCCGGCGCGCGCAGGGCATTTAAAATCCGGCCCCGAGATTGCGGCCTAAACCTTCTTCATGGACTTGCATTGGAATTTAATGTCTATTAAGACTTTTAATGAAAATGATAAAAATTAAGACAAAAAACATTTTTTGATTTACTAATAAAAATGTATGATTCTTGACAGAGATGGTGAATGATTAAAAGACCGTTTGGTTTCTTTTTAAGAAATCACAATGTCAGGCTTGCCGACATCGTCACTTAGCTATATTTAAAAAATGTTTGGTTTCCCTCATTGTTTACAGTTTACCATGCGGGTTATTGTATTGACTCTCCTTGGTTATAATTTTGAGATTTCAATTACCCCAATATTGACTGGGTAAATGTAACATCAGGACTTGCTAGAGACATAAAGTTCTTGGATGTAATAAATGACTGCTTCATGGAGCAATTGGTTCAGGAACCAAGAAGAGAGGAAGCTATTTTAGATTTCATTCTTAGTGGAATGCAGGATTTGATGAGAGAGGTAACAGTGGTGGGGCCACTTGGCAATAGTGATCATAACATGATCAAATTTAAACTAATAACTGGAAGGGGCACAATAAGTAAATCTACAGCTCTAACACTAAACTTTCAAAAGGAAAACTTTGATAGAATGAGGAAAATAGTTAGAAAAAAACTGAAAGGTGTAGCTGCAAAAGTTAAAAGTGTTCAATAGGCATGGACATTGTTTAAAAATACAATCCTTGAGGCATAGTCCAGATGTATTCCATGCATTAAGAAAGGTGGAAGGAAGGCACAATGATCAATGTCATTGTTAAAAGGTGAGGTGAAAGAGGCTATTTTAGCCAAAAAAAAACATTCTTAAAAAATTGGAAGAACGATCCATCGGAAGAAAATAGGATAAAACATTAGGATTGTCAAGTTAATTGTAAAACATTGATAAGACAGGCGAAGAAAGAATTTGAAATGAATTTGGACATAGAGGCAAAAACTCATAATAAAAACTTTTTAAAACATATCCAAAGCAAGAAACCTGTGAGGGAATCTGTTGGACCATTAAATGACTGAGGGGTTAAACGGGCTCTTAGGGAAGATAAGACCATTGCAGAAAGACTAAATGAATTCTTTGCTTCTGTGTTTACTAATGAGGATGTTGGGGAGATACCAGTTCCAGAAATGGTTTTCAAGGGTGATGAGTCAAATGAACTGAACCAAATCACTGTGAACCGTGAAGATGTAGTAGGCCAGATTGACAAACTAAAGAGTACCAAATCACCTGGACCAGATGGTATGAATCCTAGGGTACTGAAGGAACTAAAAAATGAAATTTCTGATCTATTAGTTAAAATTTGTAACCTATCATTAAAATCATCTATTGTACCTGAAGACTGGAGGGTGGCCAATGTAACCCCAATATTTAAAAAAGCCTCCAGGGGTGATCCGGGTAACTATAGACGAGTGAGCCTGACTTCAGTGCTGGGAAAAATAGTGGAAACTATTCTAAAGAGCAAAATCATAGAGCATATAGAAAGATATGGTTTAATAAAATGCAGTCAACATGGATTTACCCAAGGGAAGTCTTTCCTAACAAATCTGCTTCATTTTTGAGAAGGGGTTAATAAAAATGTGGATAAAGGTGAATGAGTAGATATAGTGTATTGGGATTTTCAGAAGGCGTTTGACAAAGTCCTTCATGAGAGGCTTCTAAGAAAACTAAAGAATCATGGGATAGGAGGCAATGTCCTTTTGTGGATTACAAACTGGTTAAAAGACACTAAACAGAGAGTAGGATTAAATGGTCAATTTTCTCAGTGGAAAAGGGTAAACAGTGGAGTGCCTCAGGGATCTGTACTTGGACCGGTGCTTTTCAATATATCTATCTATCTATCTATCTATCTATCTATATATATATATATATATATATATATATATATATATATATATATATATATATATATATATATAAATGATCTGGAAAGGATTACGAGTTAGGTTATCAAATTTGCGGACGATACAAAATTATTCAGAGTAGTTAAATCACAAGTGGATTGTGATACATTACAGGAGGACCTTGCAAGTCTGGAAGATTGGGCATCCAAATGGCAGATGAAATTTAATGTGGACGTGCAAGGTTTTGCATATAGGGAAAAATTTCGGAGCAGCCTCGGAGGGACTGGGGAATGCCATTGGGGCTCCCCTAGGACTCGGCACGCACAAGGTGCACAAGTGTGCACCCCCTTGTGCGCGCTGACCCCAGATTTTAAAACATGTGTGCGGCTCCGTGCACTCGTTTTAAAATCGAGCGTAGATTTGTTCGCATTGGGTTGCGAGAACAAATCTACTCTCTTGTACTGTTTTTAAAATCTGGCCCTTAGGGAATAGTTACTGCTATTAATTGCATCAGTCACTAACCAACCTCTTTCCCTTCTCAATAGTACTCCAACATAAAGGGAATAATTGCTTGGTGGTAATCTTGTACGGAGGTGATTCTGTGAGGGTAACCGATTTGCAGTTATCCTCTCATGGACCTCCGTCTATTATTCTTTTATTAAATTTACCAACATCTTTTTTTATTTCTTGGAATTTTCGATTTTTCAATTTTTTCTAAAAGTCCCTTCTCCCCTGCTGCTTTTCCGCCCCACTGGTGTTTTATTTCATACTTATCGGGACGTCACCTCTGTAATGTCACATGGGTACGGAGCTGCTTGTCCGACACGGGCCATGTTTCAGCACGGGGTGCCTGCTTCAGGGACTATGGGAGAATGAGCTGTGTCTAAAACTGGGTTCACAGCATATGGAAAACCTTCAATGTATGAAAAAGTTATCTTAAATAACGAAAGCCTTTATTACACATTTAATGGCAATACTTAGCCTAAGACCCACCTTGCCTTTAAAAACTTACTGTTGTGCTGCTTTTCTTTGTCGTACGTGGGACGCCCGTGGTACTTGTCTGGGCGTCGGCTCAGTCCTAACTGTTCATATAGACCTCCCTAAGGAGCCTACCTCCCACTCTTTGTCAGACCGAGGCTATCTCAGATGTAGGTAATTAAGCTAATGCTTTGAATTTTCGCGGTAGCGGACCTGACGGAGGACTGCTTTAATTCATCTAAATGTTTCTGCCCTATAGAGCGGACCTGGTGGAAAGCCAATGCTTACCACGTCCGTTTGATCGTTTTTTCTTTCACAATGGGCGGCATAAATTGAGCCAGGGGCGTTTCCCAGGCGGGGCTGACCACTCCTAATTTTTACTTTTGTGAAGGGCGGGTTTGATTCAATAGAGGGCGTTTTACAGGCGGGACTGACGGCCGCGCCTGTTTGTAAATTAAAAACTTCTTGTTTCTTTGTGAAAGGGCGGGTTTGATACCATCTCACGGGCGGGGTTGACTGCCGCGTCTGTATATAGATCAGGAACTTTTGTTCCTCTTGATATTGTGCCTCTTTGAAACGATTGTCCTGTAAATCATAAAACTATAACGCTGTTTCTACAACCTTTGAATAACTCTACTATTAAATGCTTTGTTGTTTCGCAGTTTATTTACTCTGGGGCTTGTAGCGTTGCTCTAGGATCCTTGCAATTCTTAATGTTGCCTTGCCGGCATGAGCAAATCTCCTAGTGAGATGTTGGTGATGGAACGTGTATTCTCACCTCGTCTAGTGTGGTGTCACAATTTTTTGAAAAAACATCTTCAAACATGGGACAAATCCTTGCCGGGTCTGTGAACCATGCTGACCCATAGGTTAGCTGCTAGCTGTTAAATAAAATATTTAATCTCTTTGAAATAATTAAGTGCATCCATAGAGATTTTTAATGCTTTTGTGGCTATAAAAAGCCTGTAGTCATCTGCCATAGTGCCGGTGTGGCTACCACGGTATCTCTATGGTTGCTGCTGCACAGGTCAGCGTGTGGCTGACCTGTTAAGTAACTTATGCCCCCTATAGGAAGGGGAGATTTTAAATGAACATGATGTGTGAATCAAAAGGTAAATCAAAAGGTAAATATGGGGAATCAGCTGCTGCCTTTCCAATTTGTGTGCTTGATCTTTCTGGCCACGCTGCATTCTGATGGCTTGCCCTCAGCTTAATATCAAAGTCAAATCCTTTCCCATAATATTATCCTCCTAGTTCATTGATGCTGATGACAAAAAGATTTTACCAAAATATTGTCCAATCGATTTCCTGATTCAGTCCTTTTGGGTTCACTGTATCCCATGTATATATGTACTTCTGTTCCATCTGAATAAGTCTTGTGTTCAGGTCACCTCCCCTTGGGTGTTCTTGTAATTGAAAAAGGACCGCCGCTTTGAATTCTTCTGATGGATGCCCCATTTGTTGCCAATGATCTGTTAAAGGAGCCCCTTCAGTTTTGTGTCTCAGTCGACTGACATGTTCTTGAAGCCTATTTTTAATCTTACGCATTGTCTTGCCAATATATACCTTGTGGCAGGCGCACCAGAGCGCGTAGATGACTCTTGTTGAGTTGCAGGTATAAAAACCTTTATAGGTGTATTTCCTCCGTCCCGGGATGATTAACTCTGTGCCTTCATGCATGAACTGACATGCACTGCATTTTCCACATGCTTTTTGTCCTCTTTGAGTGTCTTGACTTCGAACTTGTACAGGTAGTAAATTGGAATGTACAATCAAATCTTTTAGATTTTGTGCTTTTGTGAGGGCAAAAGTGGGTTTTTCCTTCAGATTAGGATGAACTTGTAGAATGGGCCAGTATTTTAAAATACTTTTTTTTAGCATATGGGTTTGTGGTGTGTGTGGTAACACACAAATTAATTTCTCACTATCAGTATGAGTTTTGGGCTGGAGGAGCAGCTCTCTATTGGCCCATCTGGCCTGTTTGTACGCCTTTTTCACTGTTGCTGCTGGATACCCTCTTTGCAAGAATCTTCTGGTCATATCTTCTGCTTGTATCTTGAACTCTGTAACAGTAGAGCACAGTCTCCTCAGCCTGAGAAATTGCCCTACTGGTAAGTTGTTTCTGAGATGATTTGGGTGAAAAGATGAGTAGTGTAACAATGTGTTTCTATCTGTGGGTTTCCGGTATATGGTGAATTGAAATCCTTCTCCTGTGAGCATAACTTGAATGTCCAAAAACGGTATACTGTTCTTATGATGTTGGCTTGTGAAATGTAAATGTGGATTACAACTATTTAGCCATTGTACAAAATGTTTCAATTCCTCCTCTTCTCCATGCCATATGACAAAGATGTCATCGATGAATCTTTTCCACAATTTAATATGACTTTCATAGTTGTTCCGATATACCCATCTTTCCTCAAACTCTGACATATATAGGTTAGCCAAGTCGGGGGCCATGGTGGCCCCCATAGCTGTTCCTTTGATTTGTTTGTAATACTTCCCTAAAAACATGAAATAATTCTCTTGAAGTGCAATGCTAGCAAGTTCTTGAATGAAGGCTACTGGAGTTCTCCGTCGTATACTGGTTGATGTTAACTTCGCCGTTATAACCTCAATTGCCTCACTTTGAGGTATACTAGTATAGAAGGCTGTCACATCTATGGTTGCTAGGTAAGTACATTCTGGTTCTGGATGAAGATCCTGTAAAAGAGTCATAAGGTGTGCGGAGTCCCGTATGTATGAAGTTATCTGTGGGATATACCCGCGAAGGGATCTGTCCACGAACTGGCTCTAGAAGTGACCCTTTTGAGGAAACTATTGGACGCCCCGGGGGGGACTCAAGTGATTTATGGATCTTTGGTACGGTGTAAAACACCGGACAGGTCGGGTGTTTAACTGTCAGAAATCGAGCCTCCTTCTCTGTAATCCAGTTCGCTTTTCGTGCTTGGTCCACTATGTGGTCTATCTTCTTTTTGATATCTTCAGTTGGATCCTCTGACAATAGTTGGTAAAACTCAATGTCATTGAGTTGGCGCTCTATTTCTGTAATATATTGCTGTCTGTTTTGTATCACAATGGATCCCCCTTTATCAGCCGGTTTTACTACTATTTGTTGATTGTCCCGAATCTCTTTCAGCGCATCAATTTCTGCACTGGAGAGGTTATTGCTGCTGACTGATCGTTGGACGATCTTTGAAAAGCTATCTCTGCGAACCATTTCTGCAAATGTATAGATCACCGGATCTATTGGACCCGGTGGCACCCAGGTGGAACGTGGTGTCAATTCGTCCTTCTGATGTTCCTGAGGGGCTGAATTAGCGAAAAAAACTTTCAACCTTAATTGTCGAATAAATCTATTCAGATATTTTTCGCCTTCGAATGTTGAATAACTATTTACTGGTGCGAAGGATAGGCCTTTGTTTAATAGAGTCAATTGAGCTTCTGTCAAAGGAGTTGTAGATATGTTAATGACTGCTTCATGTGTACTCATAACTATTTGTTCTTGGCTTGTCTTGTTCGTCCATATGGGCGTTTTGAGCCTTGGTTGTCTTTTTCTTTGGTTCGTTTGTTGTCTTTGCGGGTACCGGCCTGTTCTAAAAAATGAGATTCTCTTTCTACTTGTTCATCACTTGTCTTCTCTGTATGTCGTCTGCCTGTGCGTGCTTCTTCTCCTGAAGAATCATCCGATGAGCCCGCAAAAGTGACTTTAGGTTTCCTATATCTGTGAGGATGTGTCGACATCCATAAATATACATTACCTTTTTTATAGTCCTCTTCATCCCGGGTGAACTTTGTCAACTTGAATTGTTTCAATTCGTCCCTGAAGGTGTCTATTTGATCCTGCAATTCCTTGAAAGACTCTTGGTATTTATCTTCTGATTCTGCTTGACGAATTTCTTCTAAAGTTGTTTCAATCTCTTCTTTGACTTGGACTGCTGTTGTTTGTGCCTTCTCTATGATTAGGATCATTAAATCCAATGAGCACTTGTTAAGGATCTTATTCCAATTCTGCAGAAATTCGGGGTCTTCTCCATATAGCCTTGGTTCTTTCTGAACCCTTAATCCACGCGGTATTCTTTAACTCGACAATACTCAATTAGAGTTCCTGCATGCAATTCTGTTCTAATCAATTTTTTGTTGGATGCCAAAACCGAGTTCCATTGATCCGTTTTTTTGCCATCTGATGTGGTAAATATTGAGGGCGCTGTCAAAAGTGCCTGTAGTCTGGCTTCCGAGAAGGATAATGTATTATCCCAGGCAGTAATAGAAGTCGTCATAATTGAGGTTATTTATAGTCCAGTATTCACTAGTCACTAACCAACCTCTTTCCCTTCTCAATAGTACTCCAACATAAACATATAAGGGAATAATTGCTTGGTGGTAATCTTGTACGGAAGTGATTCTGTGAGGGTAACCGATTTGCAGTTATCCTCTCATGGACCTCCGTCTATTATTCTTTTATTAAATTTACCAACATCTTTTTTTATTTCTTGGAATTTTCGATTTTTCAATTTTTTCTAAAAGTCCCTTCTCCCCTGCTGCTTTTCCGCCCCACTGGTGTTTTATTTCATACTTATCGGGACGTCACCTCTGTAATGTCACATGGGTACGGAGCTGCTTGTCCGACACGGGCCATGTTTCGGCACGGGGTGCCTGCTTCAGGGACTATGGGAGAATGAGCTGTGTCCAAAACTGGGTTCACAGCATATGGAAAACCTTCAATGTATGAAAAAGTTATCTTAAATAACGAAAGCCTTTATTACACATTTAATGGCAATACTTAGCCTAAGACCCACCTTGCCTTTAAAAACTTACTGTTGTGCTGCTTTTCTTTGTCGTACGTGGGACGCCCGTGGTACTTGTCTGGGCGTCGGCTCAGTCCTAACTGTTCATATAGACCTGCCTAAGGAGCCTACCTCCCACTCTTTGTCAGACCGAGGCTATCTCAGATGTAGGTAATTAAGCTAATGCTTTGAATTTTCGCGGTAGCGGACCTGACGGAGGACTGCTTTAATTTGTCTAAATGTTTCTGCCCTATAGAGCGGACCTGGTGGAAAGCCAATGCTTACCACGTCCGTTTGATCGTTTTTTCTTTCACAATGGGCGGCATAAATTGAGCCAGGGGCGTTTCCCAGGCGGGGCTGACCACTCCTAATTTTTACTTTTGTGAAGGGCGGGTTTGATTCAATAGAGGGCGTTTTACAGGCGGGACTGACGGCCGCGCCTGTTTGTAAATTAAAAACTTCTTGTTTCTTTGTGAAAGGGCGGGTTTGATACCATCTCACGGGCGGGGTTGACTGCCGCGTCTGTATATAGATCGGGAACTTTTGTTCCTCTTGATATTGTGCCTCTTTGAAACGATTGTCCTGTAAATCATAAAACTATAACGCTGTTTCAATTCACCATATACCGGTTGTAGAAACAGCGTTATAGTTTTATGATTTACAGGACAATCGTTTCAAAGAGGCACAATATCAAGAGGAACAAAAGTTCCCGATCTATATACAGACGCGGCAGTCAACCCCGCCCGTGAGATGGTATCAAACCCGCCCTTTCACAAAGAAACAAGAAGTTTTTAATTTACAAACAGGCGCGACCGTCAGTCCCGCCTGTAAAACGCCCTCTATTGAATCAAACCCGCCCTTCACAAAAGTAAAAATTAGGAGTGGTCAGCCCCGCCTGGGAAACGCCCCTGGCTCAATTTATGCCGCCCATTGTGAAAGAAAAAACGATCAAACGGACGTGGTAAGCATTGGCTTTCCACCAGGTCCGCTCTATAGGGCAGAAACATTTAGACGAATTAAAGCAGTCCTCCGTCAGGTCCGCTACCGCGAAAATTCAAAGCATTAGCTTAATTACCTACATCTGAGATAGCCTCGGTCTGACAAAGAGTGGGAGGTAGGCTCCTTAGGGAGGTCTATATGAACAGTTAGGACTGAGCCGACGCCCAGACAAGTACCACGGGCGTCCCACGTACGACAAAGAAAAGCAGCACAACAGTAAGTTTTTAAAGGCAAGGTGGGTCTTAGGCTAAGTATTGCCATTAAATGTGTAATAAAGGCTTTCGTTATTTAAGATAACTTTTTCATACATTGAAGGTTTTCCATATGCTGTGAACCCAGTTTTGGACACAGCTCATTCTCCCATAGTCCCTGAAGCAGGCACCCCGTGCCGAAACATGGCCCGTGTCGGACAAGCAGCTCCGTACCCATGTGACATTACAGAGGTGACGTCCCGATAAGTATGAAATAAAACACCAGTGGGGCGGAAAAGCAGCAGGGGAGAAGGGACTTTTAGAAAAAATTGAAAAATCGAAAATTCCAAGAAATAAAAAAAGATGTTGGTAAATTTAATAAAAGAATAATAGACGGAGGTCCATGAGAGGATAACTGCAAATCGGTTACCCTCACAGAATCACCTCCGTACAAGATTACCACCAAGCAATTATTCCCTTATATGTTTATGTTGGAGTATTAATTGCATCAGTAGCATGGGATCTTCTTGGTGTTTGGGTAATTGCCAGGTTCTTGTGGCCTGGTTTGGGCTCTGTTGGAAACAGGATGCTGGGCTTGATGGACCCTTGGTCTGAACCAGCATGGCAATTTCTTATGTTCTTATTGTTTCCTGGTGTGTCATAATGTATTGGTTTTAACGCAATTGTGCGCGTGTGATTAAAATACACCTATCTTGCATAAGTATGCTTCTAATTTTAAGAGATTACTTGAGCAAACCTACTTTGTTTGTCAGCATTAACGAGTGTAAGTAAGCAGATTTTAAAACATGCTCATGCAAGGGACATGCCCAGTTTTTCCAAATGGTCCACCAGTTTGCCCAGTTAATTTCAAGGTCATAGACACCCCTATGGTTCTTCATCCTGTGCCCCCCACTTGACCTAGACCCCTCACCCTGTTGTGTAAGCCCAAAAATGCAAGACTTCAGGCTTGTTCCTCATCAGGAGCAGCAGTAAAAGTATGTGGCTAACAAGCCGCCATGTGCTGTGGCCTCTGGTTTTAATAAACGGAGTTACGCATGTAACTAATATTGGTCCATCCCAACTCTGCCAATTTTCCACCCCTTTTCTTTGTTACTTTCGCACACGTATATACATAAATTTCAGCTTTTAAAATACGCGCCGCTCATACACGGCCCAGATTTTCGTGTATGTGGGAATTTTTGAGCGAGCAATGCTTTTAATATCAACCCTTATGTATTTATTACATAAACCACATAGATTGTTTAAAATCTATGATATATCAAATGTAATAAACATAAACATAAGAAACACATCCTGATTTTTCTCTCCCCTTCTGTGGTAATGTAGATTATTGTCTCATTCTACATCACCTAGAGTTATGTGAATGGGCATTTCAGAAATTTAAGCAGATAATGTAAATAAATACCTAATTATGTAGAAAAAATATCCTATGAATGGAAGTCAGAAAAAAGTATGTAAAAAAAGATATAAAGATGAGTTTCAAAAGCTCGGTCGCGCCAGAGCCAGGAGATACGCACACAAGTTGGGCTCACGCGTGTTAAGTGAATTTTAAAAGCCTCCCAAATAAGGGGCGGATTTTCAGAGCCCTGCTCGCCTAAATCCGCCCAAAACCGGGTAGATTTAGGCGAGCAGGGCCCTGCGCGCCGGTGAGCCTATTTTACATAGGCCTACCGGCGCGCGCAGAGCCCCGGGACTTGCGTAAGTCCCGGGGTTCTCCGAGGGGGGCGTGTTGGGGGGCGGGCCCGGTCGTTGCGGCGTTTCGGGGGCGTGTCGGCAGCGTTTTGGGGGCGGGTACGGGGGCGTGGCTATGGCCCGGGCGGTCCGGGGGCGTGGCCGCGCCCTCCGTACCCGCCCTCAGGTCGCGGCCCGGCACGCAGGAGGCCCGCTGGCGCGTGGGGATTTACTTCTCCCTCCGGGAGGCGTAAATCCCCGGAGAAAGGTAAGGGGGGGGGTGTAGACAGGGCCGGGCGGGTGGGTTAGATAGAGGAAGGGAGGGGAAGATGAGGGGAGGGCGTTAGAGGATTCCCTCCAAGGCCGCTCCGATTTCGGAGCGGCCTTGGAGGGAACGGGGGTAGGCAGCGCGGCTCGGCGCGCGCCGGCTATACAGAATTCATAGCCTTGCGCGCGCCGATCCAGGATTTTAGTGGATACGCGCGGCTCCGCGCGTATCTACTAAAATCCCGCATACTTTTGTTTGCGCCTGGAGCGCCAACAAAAGTACGCCAATGCGCCTTGTTTGAAAATCTACCCCTAAGTGTGTACTTGCTGCTGCTTGCACAAATGAAAAGTTCAAAAAAGGGGCATGGCAGGGACGTTCCTGGATTTTAACTTGAAATTAGTTCGTAAATATGTGCAGAGGTGCGTGCTGGGGTCCTTTGACACATAACTTTACTTCTGCTATGGATGATGTGTAAGTTGTAAAATAAAAAATTCTAGAGGTTGGGGCTAACAGGGGAGAAGGGAGGCTAGAACTAGGGGGGTTTGGAAGTCCTATTCCTTATGTGGGTAAACTGGGAATGAACTGGAAAAACTGGTAATGGCATCGGTGCCATGTATTTTAAAATCCTCCCACTTACACGGTAGAAATGGCATTTGCATTCATAGGCGTGCGTCCATTTAAAATTGTGTGGACATGTGTGCGTGATCAGGCCATTTTACAACATGTGCGCATGTACATGAATATATTATAAAATGGCCACCTCCCTGGGTGTGGGCCAACAAACGTGCACACGTGTGCCCTCATGCCAGTTTAAAAGTTACCATCATAGGAATTTTGGAAAGAATTTTCATAGCCTTATTTGGATTGTACAGGGTTCAATAGGAGCTATGATGTATAAGGAACTTACATGCAATTATAGAATTTCAAACTGAACACAGAGTCCATGTAATTCTGATCACTGGTTGAGCCTTTGCACTTTGAAAAGTCCAGTTGTGTGGGCATTTAAGGGAGTGTTTGAAAAGCATGCACATATGTTACATTCCTGAATGTGCATGAGTGTTAAGGATGGCAGGATCAAATATTCATTTAGGTTCATTGATTTATTTTGGATGTCCCAGTCAGTCATAAAGATCATTTGAAATGAAAAAAAAAAAGTTTTTTCATTTATTTGACTTTTTTGTTATGGAGAAAGCCATGGCAATGCCAGACACTGGGTCTCAACACTGAGGCCCAGGCTTGACACTAGAACCTGGCCCAAGCCGGGTCCTGTCACGGACACCTGGGCCTGGGCTTAGTTTAATACCCAACTCTGTAGCCTAGGATAGGATTTTAGACATCATCAGTGTAAAGCTTATATATGACCATCTTGACAAGTGATTCAATCAGTGATTAGATTATGATGGCAAATACTTGTTGTTGACAATGAACAATATATGAGAAACAGTAGTTGATCAATATTTACCAGTACATTTTTTATGATATAGAATACTAATATCAGTGTGTTTAGAAAAAATGGAGGTATTTTAATAATTCATTTGAGGTGTACTATATATATCACTTTATATATAGTAAAATGTCTATGAGTATTTGTGTATGCTATCTATTTTTATGCTGTTATATAGTTCTTATACTTTCAAAGTAACACATTTAACATTTAAAAAAATATTTCTAAATAAATATATAATTCGGTAACTTTGAAATAGCCGCGTGGGTGCACATGTATGTGCGTATGCTGGCTGGCGCAAAAAGACATGTCCATTTCATAACATATACGAATATATTTATTTATTTATTTATTTTTAGATTTTTTTTTATACCGGTGTTCCTGTATGAAATACTGATCACATCGGTTTACATTGAAACTGAACATAAATTTTTGCCTAGAGGCATTACATAGAACAAGGTTGTAGAACTTGGAAAAGGGTAAACCACATCAAAATTAACATTATATATATATGTGCATATGGTATAAAATAGGATGTATGTATGTACATGTGTGCAGAATTTTATATGGATGCTGCCTCTCATCTTATGTGGGGGAATTTTACAAGGGCCACATGCCAATGCCATAGAGAGTATTCCCAGTTCATCCAGTTAACATAGAAACATAGAAAATGATGGCAGAAAAGGACCAAACCCTCCATCCAGTCTGCCCCGCAAGATTATGGTAGCATCTGCTGTGCCTTACAGGTCACCCCCTTACTTAGTTTCCGAAGCCATCAAAATCAGGTCCCTTGTTTATTGCTGTCTGATTTCAATTCCATGTTATCGATTGGCATTGAATCAGAGAGCAATGTTGGAGCTGCATCCAGAGTATCAGGCTTATTAGTTAAGTAACAGCTGCATCAGCAAGTTACCCCCATGCTTATTTGTTTTCCCCCCATTTTATTTGTTTTCCAAGATTGTAAAATCCAATGTCCTTGTTGGGTACTGCCTGAATTTAATTCCCCTTTTCCTCTTTTCCATCTACTGTTAAAACAGAGAGCAATAATGGAGTTGCATCAACAGTATGAATGCTTATGGTTAAGGGAAGTAACTGCCACACCAGCAAGTTACCCCCATTTACTCTTTTCTTCATTTCCATCCTCTAGCTTTTAGGGATCCACAGTGTTTATCCCATGCCCTTTGAAATCTTTCACTGTATTTGTCTTCACCACCTTCTCCAGAAGAGCATTCCAGGCATCCACCACCCTCTCCATGAAGAAATATTTCCTGATGTTGGTTCTGAGGCATCCTCCCTGGAGTTTCATTATGTGACCCCTAATTTTACAGATTTCTTTCCAACAGAAAAGCTTTCTTGATTGTGCATCATTAAAACCTTTCAGGTATCTGAAGGTCTGTATCATATCTCCTCTGCACCTCCTCTCCTCCTTCAACCTCTCCTCATACGTCATTTAATGAAGAACCCCCCCCCCCCCCCCCATTTTTAATGACCTTCTCTGGACCGCCTCCATCCTGTCTCTGTCCCTTTTGAGATATGGTCTCCAGAACTGAATACAATACTCTAGGTGACACCTCACCAAGGACAAGTGGACTATCACTTCCTTTTTCTTTCTGTTTATTCCTTTCTCTATGCAGCCCAGCATTCTTCTGGCTTTAGCTATCGCCTTGTGGCATTGCTTCGCTGTCTTCAGATCACTAGACACTATCACCCCAAGATCCCTCTCTTGCTTCGTGCACAACACCCTTCACCCCCCAAGACATATAGCTGTTTTGGATTACCACACCTCAGATGCATGACTCCTCACTTCTTGGCATTGAATTCCAGCTGCCATATCTTCAACCACCATTCAAGCTTCCTTAAATCACATCTCATTCTCTCTCCTCCTTCCGGCATGTGCAATATGCTGCAGATCTTAGTATCATCCACACAAAAACAAACTTTACCTTCTATCCCTTCTGCAATGTTGCTCATAAAGATATTGAGCAGGACCAGACCCAACACCAGTCCTTGTGGCACTCCGTTTAACACTGCTCTCTCTTCAGAGTAGGCTCCATTTACCATCACATGCTCCGTCAACCAGTTTGCAATCCAGGCTACCTCCTTGGCGCTCACTCCCAAGCTTCTCATTTTATTCACAAGCTTCCTACTGGAGACTGTATCAAAAGCTTAGCTGAAATCCAAGTAAATGACATTGTGCACTCTTCCTCAATCCAATTATTTAGTTACCCAATCAACAAAGTCAATCAGATTTGTCTGACAAGATCTTTTTCTGGTGAATCCATGCTGCTTCTGGTCCAGCAATTCTTCTGAGTGTAGATAGTTCACTATTCTTTCCTTCAGCAGTGTCTCCATTACTTTTCCTACCACCAGGGTGAAGCTAACTGGCCTGTAGTTTCCAGCCTCCTCTCTGCTCCCACTCTTGTGAAGTGGGACCACCACCACTCTTCTCCAATCACTCAGTGCCACTCCCATTCCCAGGGATCTATTAATCATGTTATGCAGTGGACTCACCAGCACATCTCTGAGCTCCCTCAGTATCCTGGGATGAATCTCAGCAGGCCCCATAGCTTTGTCCACTTTCAGTTTTCCCAGCTCTTCCCATACATTCTCTTCAGTAAACAGAGTTTCCTATCCCTTAACAGATCTAAGGGATAGGACTTCCCAACTCCCTAGTTTAATAGTCTCCCTTTCCCTCTGTTAGCCTTAACCATTAAAACTCCTCTGACTAGCCTAGATGTTTTTATTTTATTACTTACATCCATCCATAGCAGTAGTAAATTTATGCAGCAGAGGACCCCAGTGCACGCTGGTGTGCGTAAATATTTACACACACATTCCATGTTAAAGTCCCAGAAAGCCCATGCCCTGCCCTTGCCCAACGCATAACATGCCCTGCCCAATTTTTAGGATTTCTCAATTTTGCACGTACCAGGAGATATGCACATACATGGGCAGCTTTTAAAATCCTCTCGGCATGTGCCTGCTGAACATACTCACCTATCTCCATGTTTTGGCAATCGCCGGGCTTTTAAAATTCACCTCTTAATGAGTGTTTATAATCCTGCTTGATATATTTAGTAGTTTTGTCCATGTAATTTGAGTGAACAATATTGTGAATATTGACCTGAACAGGGTCAGAAATATCCAAACCTGGTGAATATGGATACCAGAGCTGAATTGTAATCGATTACAATTTATCAGAGTCCATTTGTAGCCTGCCCAGTTTGTCAGTTTGTTTCTATTATCTACTCTCTTCAGGCTGAAAGGTTCAGATTTAATCAGACCTTATTTGCTCATCCCTGTTTCTGGTCTTTGTCGAAACTTAGTTCATATGACAGGCTGCATGAATGTGGTATCACACAGAACTAAAACATTTGAGAAAATTCAGAAATATAGGGCAGTATTTCAAGTCATTGTAAAAGGTTGGAGGCAAAAAATGGGATGACAAATGTGAAGGTTGTGTTTCATGAGTCTTGTTTCACTGCTGCATTTCAAGGGGGATTATAGGTTGAAAAACATTTCCTGGAAAAGTTGTATTATTGCCTCTGTCCTTTTAATGATCACTTTGTCTTGTTTCAGGAAATGTGCGTGACAGGATATTGAATAGTTTCACCACTGTTAGGGTATTTCAAAGAATAAATGAATGCTCCCATTTAAAAAAGCCAGCCTCTGTCTTAGATCTTTCATGAACTGTATTACAGTAAAACCAAACATATTTTTCAAAAAGCTACAAGCTGTACATTTTGAAATATTTTCTGGATTTAAACCTTTGCTGGATTTAAATAGAATTAAATATATACCAGTTTATACTTTATAAAATCAAATTAAGACAGGCCTCCTAGATCAGTAGGGGTGATATAAACAACGGAACCCCCTTTTGCTGATCAAGACCCCTCTTTCTTTGTATCTGTACTCCTCACAGGATAGCAGTGGTAGCCTTAGCCAGGAGGTGATGGTGGCTATAACAGGGGCAAGTTCGGGGCTGGCTGACCTATTGAAGTCCTGCGACAGGGAAGATTGACGTCAGAAGATACAGGAAGGCACATGCCTGCCAAGATTTGTTTCGGCGGCACTGGCAGATGTCCCTTCTTCCCTCCCAGTGGCTTTTCTTTTTAGGGTATGGTTTATTTGAAGGGATATTGAATGGTGGGTGCTAAGGGGTTATCACAGCTGTCAGGTTGTAACCATGACAGCCCTTCCTCAGGTATTGACTTAACAGCATGTTGTCTATTATTTTGAGCTGGCTTCAGTCGGTACATGGAACTCTGTGTAATATCTCCATGGAGTAATGGGTTTCAGGGAATCCAGCTATGACTGGAAGTAACTTTCAGCCTAGTGTCCAAAGTGAGTGGCTGTGTCCAGTTACCTTATCATGACTAGATTTTCAACAAGCAGTCAGGTGGCTGAGTTCACCAGCAAACTTTGATTAGGCTAATAACCTTGGAAGGGTCATGGTTTTGGGAAGTAGCCATATTCTTATAGAAAGCTCAATATTCAAATGCAGATATTGAGCCACTGTGTGGCTTGGCTAGGAAGATGAATAAACATATCCAGTAACTGCTGAATATACACAGCTATCCTAAAGTTAGCCAGATAAGTTTATCTGGCTACTTGAGGACAGATCTATGCACCAAACAGAGTTAGCCGGATAAGTTATCCAGCTAACTCTGAATATTGGAGTTAGCCGGATAACTTATCCAGGTAACTCAGCTCCTCCATGAAATGGCCTCACCCTGCCTGCCACTTATGCGGCTAAATGGCAGCCACCATACTTATCCAGAAAGGTTGAACGGAATATCGGCCTCTCAATGTTTTGTCTGACATAAAGTTGAAGGAGAAGGTTATAAGCTGATTGATGTAGTCTAATGTTTGCATTTCTAACTTTTCAACCTATTGTAATGTTTGTTGTTTTGTTTTATTAAAGCTATAATCCTATTTTTCCACTTATTTTTGTTTGTTGTGATTCCAGGTTAAGAGGCTGTTTCAGAAGAAGGGGATGTCAGTATCTATGTTACATTATTCATGCAGCTGAGGTAAGTTTTTATTCCCTGTATCCCAAACACTTTGGCTAGCAATACAGCTTATAAGAAAAGCTAAATTATAAAATGATGTGCTTGATTCAGATGCTATACCAGTATTGCACTTTGTTTTTCTTATATGAAATTGAAATCATTTATAAATTATGAATTGTCATCTGGTGCTTCTGCTGCAAAGGTGACTGTTACTTTCTGCATATAGTGGGTGTAATATTTAGCAACTGGCCAACTTGTAAAGTTAGCCAGGTAAACTTATCGGGCTAATTTTAGCAAGATAATTAGCTGTGCATCTGCAACATTGAATATACCCAACTATTTTAAAGTTAGACAGATAAGTTCATCCAGCTAACTTTGGCCTGGATTTATCAAAATGCACTAAATATTGCATGCAATTGGAAAAGGGGTGTGTTTTAAGGTAATAGGCAGTTTATTGCAATAATACCTATGTGAAGCACTATCTTAGTGCAAATGAGAGAGAGAGAGAGAGACCCGACTAGCAATGGCATCTTTACCTGAAACGTTGGGGACCATGGTGGAGCTGGAGGCACCGGAGGAGGCCCGAGGACGGAGCTGGGAGCCCACCGCTGCTAGCAAGGAGGAACAAGAAGCTGAAGTACTTGTAAGAAGGTGAGAGGGCCATGCTGTGGGTCTGCTGAGGATGGCACGCATAATAGTACTACCCCTTTTATGCCCCCCTCTTGGAGGCCGGGGTTTGCCTGGATGGGCACGAAGATAATTCAAGAGGAGTTTTTTTATCTGGATGTTTTTGAGGTGGTTCCCATGAATTTTCTTTGGGTCCATAACCCTCCCAGGAGGGTTATGTACGACCAGAGGATTGGCAGACCATCTGAGAACATGAATTGAGATCTGTTCATGGTGCAGGAGGCCCACTCTGAGGATCATGGACTGGGTCATAGCCATTATATTCCAGGGCAGTGGTTCTCCATAAATCAAGGAAATCAGGAATGGATGGGGCAGCATATCCCAGGAATGGCATGACAGCAGACCAGAGTCTCCTGAATGAAATTTCAGTCTTCACCTGAATCTAGAAAGCCGTTTTCAGGATCCGCTGAATGCCAGTTTGGAGATAAACTGGCAATATTATCTGAGAAAGGAGAATGTTTCCAAGGGAACCTAGGGCTACCTCCCCAGCCAGCCCTAGCCACTGGAGTTTCCCTGCTTCAAGGGAAATGTGCTGATGGGATGTCTGAAAGTGACACAATAGAAACATAGAAGCCGGCATTGACACCTCTCATAATCTGACAGCTGGGAGAGATCCATTTGAATGGGTTCCTCTGGAGTAGCCATAGGATTAGACTCCTTGGTTGGGACCAAAAGAGGTCACCGAAATATGGGTGCAAAGCCTGATGAGGGTGGGAATGGCCTCGTTCCCAAGACCTCTCTTACAAATGTATTTTCATCTGAGTGCAGAAGGTGATCAGTGCATCCAGGGATGTGGGAGTCTCCCACCCGGCAAGTTCGTATTTGATCTGGGTGGCCAAACCCTGCCAGAATACCGCTATCAGACTTTCTTGTTCCAGCAAAGTTTTGACGCTAGAGTCTGGAACTGAATTGTATACTGGCCCACAGCTTGTGAATCCTGGTGAAAATTCAGCAGATGGACTGCAGTGGAGGGGGAGTAGCCTGTTTCCTCAAAAACTGCAGAAGTTTAACAGGAAGTTGGCCAGATTGTTTAGTGTAGAGTCATTGTGCTTGGTGCCCAAGTCAAAGCCTGTCTGGTGAGGAGGGAGATAATGTAGGCTACTCTTGCCTGGATTGAGGGGAAGCTTGCAGCTTGTAACTGGAACCGCCCAGCAGGTTTGGGGATTTCTGTTGTAGTGGGGAGAAGGAGAAAGGTGAATTCCTGGCATTCTAGATGAAAGCTGTTGCACTAGAGGAGTTGGTGAGATGATTGAAGGTGGAACAGTAGTGATCTGCGACTGAACACAGTCCATGAATTGGCATAGGGTTTGCATAGACCCTGTGATCTGCTGGACTTGTAAAGCTAGTTCTTGCAAAAGTTGAAATGCTGGTGAGCCAATGGAGCTCATGGCCTTCACAATCTGATACAACAAGAGGTAGTGAGACCTTGAGCCACTGCTAAGCATGTGCAACCTATTTTGTGTGAGCACAAAATAGGTCTTAACAGGTGTTTGCTGAAGCACCTTGGGAGTAGGTCTTTTGCCTAGCTAGCTATCCCCCCTCCCCCCCCCCTTAAGTTGAGCTTGCAGGTTCTGGAAGCTGGCAGAACTTTCCTGGCCTGATTTGAAGGTGGTGGTGTTAAGCTCGGTCGGTGACCCAGTTAAGATTGAGGCAGGCAGTGAGCAGAAAAAAGTCAAGGTCTCAGCCAAGGTTAAGGCAGGCTAAGAGGAAAGCAAAGTTGAGATCTGATTCAAAGTCAAGGTGGGCAGAAGGTAAGGTGAAGTCCAGGTCCAATCTGAGGTCAGAGCATGCAAAAAGCAAGGTGTAGTTCAGGTCTAATCCGAGGTCAGGGCAGGCAGAAAGCAAGATGAAGTTCAGATCCAATCCGAGGTCAGGGAAGAGTGAATCAAGCCAGAGGAAAAAAAGCAATGACACAGACAAAGGAGGAGGGATGGAATGTGGCAGAATATAAGAGACAGAAGCAGAACCACAAGTAAGACAATACAGAGACAAACAGGGACCAGGCAGGAGCATTCAGGGATAGGAGCAGGAATAAGTTAGGAATTCTGAGGCAATTAAAACTGCTGGAACACTGGAGACCTGTTGCAAAGGCGTTTGTGAGACAAACTGCTGGCGTTTAAATGCCCAGCTTGGTGATGTCATCAGGTGGTGCTACACTGAGGTTTCCTGCCGTGGATTCTGTAAATAACAGTAGTGTGCGCAGGGGTGCCTAGGAGACCATAGCCTCATTAGGTGCATCTAGAAGGTGAGGCTGGCTGCAGTGTGGCTGCCGCTACTGGCCCATTCTTACTATTTTAATTCAGACAGTAAAATTGAAGAACATTTCAAATGGACCAAATGTAGTCTGTGTCTCCAGGCTATCAGTACAAAAAGTTTTATTTATCTTAGCAAAGGTAAAAAAAAAAAAGAATTGTTTTCAAGCATTTCTCCAATTGTAATTCAAAAAGCATAGAATATGTGATCTAATGCCCATGCAATCTTGTACATATAAAAAAAAATGAAAAGGAAATTAAGGATTAGACTGTAAGGGATGAATTTTCCAAAAGTTACATGTGTAAAAATTAGCATATACATTTATAAGTAGCCTATACTCTTGTACATGCTATTTTATATATATATATATATATATATATATATATATATATGCGTGTTTTTTCGCTTTCATGTGCACATCTACACACATAAAAAGGGGGTGATCTAGGAGCATTCCATGGCAGTCCAAGAGTTGCCTGCTTAAGAGGAGATTTTCAAAAGAGTTATGTATTTAAATATAGCAACTTTCAAAAGCCATTTATGCTCCTATGTGTACTTAACATGGATAAAACCTACTAACACTTCAATGGCATATATTGTAGCAATTTTCAAAAGCCCACTTACATACATAAAATGCAGTAAGGGGTAGATTTTATAAAGTGCACGTGCACGTCCATGTGTGTGCGCTTCCGGCGTGAACACATGGGTGCGCCGATTTTATAATATGCACGCGCTGGTACACCAGATTTTATAATCCGCTCGTGCATGTGCGGGCGGTGCTCACAAGGGGGGGATAATTTTTGCAGTTTCCACATGGCTACAAATTCCGCCTGTTGCGTCTGTCGGTCTCAGATGGCTTCGACATCTGTGCCTCACCTTTCTCTCTGCTCTCCCTGCTAGCCTTGGGAAGATGGCTACCGCCGTGCCTGCTTGCTACTCTCTCCGGCGTCCCCAAAACGGCTATGGCAAGGCTATCCGCCATGTTTCTCCTTAGGGCCTCCTAGAGTGCGTGTGCGCATGCCATCCACGTCTTTATCCACGTCAAGGCGGGAACCTTGGGGGCGTCCCCTTGAGTGGCGTTGCACCATCCGGGTATTTAGCCTGCCCTCCATTTGCTAACAATTCGAGTTAGCAAGAATTGGAATGCCTCCAGTCTGAGCTACTCTGCCGCTTCCATGCTGCCGCTGGAAGCTCTCTCTGCCCTTCGGGGTAGTTCTTCTAACCTGGGTACCCGCTCCTCGGGGGCCCTTTGCTTTATTTCAGGTACCTCTCTGGGACCAGGTATTCACTCCTTGAGGGCTGGCTCTCCCTGCCTTGGTGCCTGCAACCAACTACTTCTGCCTACTGGGATCTCCAACTATACAGCTACCATCTTAGTGAGTAATCTAACTTTGTCAGTCTGTCTCATCTACAGCTCTACACTGGGAACCTGCAACAGAACTCCCTATACTATCGTGTGCTGTTAACATCTGCCTTTGTGAGACAGGTCTCCTCTGCCGAGGATCCCTGGACTGCTCTTACTGGATCACCTCACTACTACCACCTCTGGTTGTACCATCCAGCTGTGTAATAAAAGACAAATCTTCTGTGTTTGCATGTCTCGAGTCTAGTCTAGTACTGCGGTTCCTCACGGGGCTCCTCCCCATGGGCGTGGCCATCTCCACAGTGCCCAAGAATCCACTCCAACACCTCAAAAGCATAACAGATTGCTAACTCCATGGATTCGGCTCAGCTCACCACATTGCAAGCCATTCCAGTCCTGGCCCAGTGAATCTCCGAACAACAGAACTCGAGGGATAATTTGACTACTGCCTTTAACCAGTTGCATGCAGAGATGAATACACCGACCACCACAGGTAAAGAAGTTACTCCACCAGAAGTGATGGTCAAGACAACTGTACCTCTATCTGCTCCAACACGCTTCTCAAATGAAGTTTGGAAATGTAGAGGATTTATCAATCAATGTTGCATGCACTTTTCTCTTCAATCTAATCATTTTCCTACAGCTTATGCCAAGACCACTTATATCCTGTCTTATCTGGACGGAAGAGCGTTGGCTTGGGCCTCTCCGCTGTGGGAGCACAATGACCCTATCCTGAATGATCTTGCCGGGTTCCTTGAACTGTTCAGAACAGTATTCGATGACCCTGCCCGGTATACGACAGCAGGATCTACGTTGGTTCATCTCAAACAAGGTAATAAACCTTTGCCAGACTTCACCATAGAATTCAAGACGTTGGCTTCAGAATTACATTGGGACCCTAGATGCCTGAAGACCCTCTTCTTTGAAGGCCTGAACTCCCAGTTAAAAGATGAGCTGGCGGCTCGAGAGATGCCTGAGACCTTAGCTGAACTAATGAAGTTGGCAACATGGATTGACCACCGACAAGGTTCAAGAGGTCAAGAGTCCCAGAAGACCACTTCAGGGAGAGACTCGAGTCAAGCCTGTACCCAGGCCTATACCCTCTGGTCCTGTTGCTGGTGAAGAAGAACAAATTCAATTAGGCCACAGTCATTTGACTTCTAAAGAGAGAAGAACACGAAAGAGGTTGGGATTATGCATGTATTGTGGACAAGCTGGTCATGCTGTACAAACATGCCCTATATGTCCAGAAAACTGGCAGACCTAAGTCCTATGGAAGGACTCTTCTTAGGTCTAACTGCACCCTCTCCTCCACTCTTCCTGTATCCTTAATCTGCGGACCTCTAGAATACCAGACCCTTGCCCTGGTGGACTCCGTGGCAGGGGAAAATTTCATTTTGAAACATCTAGTGGAACATTTGTGAATCCCCACCACTACCATGATGTCTCCACTACTCCTGTCTTCTATTCATGGGGAGCCCTTACCGGGTGAAGTAATCCTACTCACTGAACCAGTGAGCTTACATACCGGTGCTCTTCATACAGAGACTATTTCCTTCTTTGTGCTAGAGAAGGCCATGCACCCCTTGGTACTTGGGCTACCGTGGCTGCAGAAACATATGCCACAATTCAACTGAGCCACTTTGGAGCTTTCACGTTGAGGGTCCAGTTTGTCATGGCAAATGCCTGATGGAAGTCTCTCCTACACCCTGCATGCCAACTACCCCGTTGTTGCCTGGGTTACCACCTCAAAATGCATCTTTTCAAGATGGATTTTCCAAAGAAGCTGCTGATGTATTACCTCCACACAGATCATACAACTGTGCCATCAACTTGAAGCCTAAAACAGAACCACCCAAAGGAAGGGTTTATCCTCTCTCCATAGTAGAAAATAAAGCAATGTCAGAGCACATCCAAGAGAATCTTCATAAAGGCTTATTAATAAGACCCTCCAAGTCTCCTGCAGGTGCAGGCTTCTTCTTTGTGGGGAAGAAGGACAGAACATGCATTGACTACAGAGGTCTAAATGAGATCACTGTGAAGGATCACTATCCCTTACCACTCATCTCAGAGCTATTCGATAAACTACAGGGAGCCAAGATATTCTCCAAGCTCGATCTTAAAGGAGCCTATAATTTGGTTTGCATCCACTCTGGCGATGAATGTAAGATGGCTTTTAATACCAGGGATGGACACTTTGAATACCTAGTGATACCCTTCTAGTGTGCAATGCCCAGCTGTCTTCCAAAACATGATGAACGACATTCTGCGAGATCTTCTCCACCAATGTGTTCTTGTGTACTTAGACAACATCTTGATATTTTCCCAGGACATGAAAACCCATCTGGAAGATGTCAAAAGAGTGCTGCAGAGGCATCGCAAGAACCGCTTATACGCCAAGTTGTCTAAATGTGAATTCCATAAGGAATATGTGCCCTTCTTAGGGTACATTGTTTCGAACAAAGGATTCCAGATGGACCCTCAAAAGCTCGAGAGTATTGAAAAATGGACACAACCCACTGGTCTAAAAGCTCTTAGATGATTTCTGGAATTTACCAACTACTACAGAACCTTCATCAAGAATTACTCTTCACTGACTGTTCCATTAACAGCGATGACTAAGAAAGTGCCAATGACACCAACTGTCTACGGAAGCTGTGACAGCATTTCAGAAACTAAAAGACTAGGGATGTGAATCGTGTCCTCGATCGTCTTAACGATCAATTTCGGCTGGGAGGGGGAGGGAATCGTATTGTTGCCGTTTGGGGGGGTAAAATATCGTGAAAAATCGTTAAAAATCGTTAAAAATCGAAAAATCGAAAAACCGGCACATTAAAACCCCCTAAAACCCACCCCCGACCCTTTAAATTAAATCCCCCACCCTCCCGAACCCCCCCCCAAATAACTTAAATAACCTGCGGGTCCAGCGGCGGTCCGGAACGGCAGCGGTCCGGAACGGGCTCCTGCTCCTGAATCTTGTCGTCTTCAGCCGGCGCCATTTTCCAAAATGGCGCCGAAAAATGGCGGCGGCCATAGACGAAAAGATTGGACGGCAGGAGGTCCTTCCGGACCCCCGCTGAACTTTTGGCAAGTCTCGTGGGGGTCAGGAGGCCCCCCACAAGCTGGCCAAAAGTTCCTGGAGGTCCAGCGGGGGTCAGGGAGCGATTTCCCGCCGCGAATCGTTTTCGTACGGAAAATGGCGCCGGCAGGAGATCGACTGCAGGAGGTCGTTCAGCGAGGCGCCGGAACCCTCGCTGAACAACCTCCTGCAGTCGATCTCCTGCCGGCGCCATTTTCCGTACGAAAACGATTCGCGGCGGGAAATCGCTCCCTGACCCCCGCTGGACCTCCAGGAACTTTTGGCCAGCTTGTGGGGGGCCTCCTGACCCCCACGAGACTTGCCAAAAGTCCAGCGGGGGTCCGGAAGGACCTCCTGCCGTCCAATCTTTTTCGTCTATGGCCGCCGCCATTTTTCGGCGCCATTTTGGAAAATGGCGCCGGCTGAAGACGACAAGATTCAGGAGCAGGAGCCCGTTCCGGACCGCTGCCGTTCCGGACTGCCGCTGGACCCGCAGGTTATTTAAGTTATTGGGGGGGGGGGTTCGGGAGGGTGGGGGATTTAATTTAAAGGGTCGGGGGTGGGTTTTAGGAGGTTTTAGTGTGCTGGCTCACGATTCTAATGATTTATAACGATAAATCGTTAGAATCTGTATTGTATTGTGTTCCATAACGGTTTAAGACGATATTAAAATTATCGGACGATAATTTTAATCGTCCTAAAACGATTCACATCCCTACTAAAAGATGCTTTCTCAACTATGTTACCGAACATTATGGCACCTGTGTAAACTGATAGAGGTTAATAGCATTACTTTTGTGCCTTACTGTAAACCGTTGTGACGGTACCCACCTTAACGACGGTATAGAAAATGTTTTAAATAAATAAAATAAATAAATAAGCCATGTCTCTGCCATCCAGACCCTTCACGGCCCTTCATTGTGGAAGTCGATGCCTTGGATGTAGACATAGGAGCTTTGCTAAGCCAGACCAGTGACTCTAAAATCTTGCATCCATGTTGTTTCTTCTCCCGACGTTTCTCACCAGCGGAGAAGAACTACGGCATTGAGCATAAAGAACTACTGGCAATAAAAATGGCATTTGAAGAGTGGTGCACCTGGCTTGAAGGTGCACAACATCAGATCACTGTTTACACTGATCACAAAAATCTGGAGTACTTCCACCACGCCCACGCCTTAACCACAGACAGGTGAGATGGTCCCTGTTTTTCAACAGTTTTGACTTTGTGCTGAAATACCACCCTGGAGATTAGAACATCAGAGCAGATGCCCTATCTTGCTCTTTTCTCTCTGAAGACATACCTGATGAACCCCAGCATATCATTGACCCGAAGAGAGTTATTTTATCAGCTACACATCAGGTACCTCAGGGCAAGACCATTGTACCCTGCAAAGAAGTTGTTAGCATGGGCTCACGATTCAAAACTGGCTGGACATCCTGGTCAACGAAGACCTCTGGTGAAGCTACAGAAGTACTACTGGTGGCCCACCATAAAGGAAAACACCTTTGCATATGTAGCTTCTTGCTCCAATTGTGCCAGACACAAACCTCCACCCGGACGTCTTTGGGGCCTGCCTCATCCCTTACCAGTTCCAGATGATCCCTGGACCCACATTGCTACAGACTTTATAGTGGACTTACCACTTTCTGGAGGAAACAATACCATCTGGATTACAGTGGACTGTTTCTCAAAAATGGATCACTTTGTGGCTCTCCCTGGCTTGCCCTCAGCCATGGAGCTTGCTAAACTATTCATCACCCACATCTTTCACCTACACGGCCTGCCAAAACACATTGTCTCAGACAGAGGAGCCCAATTTACAGCCAAGTTCTGGAAGACTTTGGGTAAGAAGTTCGACATCACACTTTACTTCACCTCTGCATACCACCCTCAGTCAAATGGCCAAACAGAGAGAATGAATAGAACACTCAAGCAGTTCCTTCGTGCCTATGTTGGTTCACATCAGAATGACTGGACTGAACTGTTGCCCTGGGCTGAAACTGTTTCCGTCGCGCCGGTGACACCATCAGGGGGAGGGACCAGCAGGGTTAACACTGGACCCCCCTGCGGCGCATAACAAGGCCAGTGAGAGAGAGAGAAACGGGTGAGGAACTGCTCCGGCCCAAATAAATTATACCTCGTTCCTTTTGCTTCACAGTTTTCCTCCGCTGCAGCTGAAAAGACTTTCTTACCTGTCGCATTTGTCGCACCAGTAACATCATCAGGGGCCAGGACCGGCAGGGTTAACACTGGACCCCCCTGCGGCGCGCAGCCGAAACCGGCGTGCTGCCAAAGGGGCGCGCGGCTTTGTTTTGTCTGCCTTGGACTTACAATCTGTTCTGTGAAGCTAAAATTTGTCAAAAGATTTAATAGTGAGTAAACCACATTTATTTCTCTCTTGACCTCCAATTCCTAAGCCACTGGAATTAGAAGGGATTTAATAGAGATTATACATAAAGGAGAGAAGTGCTTAAATTTCTGATATGCCTCATACAAACGGAAGGCATGTATAAGGGAGGTTATTTCATCATCTCCCTTGTCTGGTCTAGCTCAATCTCAAATACCATCATTCTTTATGTCGACAACAAATGTTAATCTGGAGGATAGGACCGCACAAGAAACGGATTTAGAGTGAGAATCCGTTTCTTTGGTCGAAGCCATCTCATTGAGCCCCGGAGCTCTCAATATCCCATCCCCTCCAATAGTCCTACAAGATAATAATGGTGAATTAACATCTATTGATAAAACACTACCTGAAGTAGGAAAGGGGATGGGAAACATTGATGCTGGGGGAGGTGAGGCAGGAAAGCCTGATGAAGTAAACATAATTATAAATCCAGGGTCATCTGCTATAACAATGGAAATACTTTGGGCTGCAATTAAGTCTCTTGAGACAAAAATAATAAAGCAAACTAAAACACACGTAGAAGATCAACATAAAGTATTAGATGTAGAGAAAATTGTAACTACTCATCATCTTAAAATAGAAACACAGGAAGAGCATTTATGTAAAGTAGAAATCATACAAAAAATTTGGTTAAAAGTGAGCTCTCTAATATGAAGAAATTAGAGTACATGGAGAATAACTTTAGATACTCTAATATAAGAATATTACATTTTCCATATTTGAGATTGATTCCACCAAAAGATATGTTTAAAGAATATCTTTTACATATATTAAAGATACCAGAGCAGGGTATTCCTGCTCTTGCTAAGATATATTATATTCCAAAAAGATCTACTTTAAGAGAAGAGCAGTTAGAACAGTCTATTGATCTATCATATGTCTTAGAAACAACGACTGAAACAGAGATAACTTCGAGAAACCTTATTTGTATCATTTATGTTTCACAAGAAATAGATACAGTATTACGTTTGTTTCTTCGTAACAGATTGTTAAAATATCATGGCCAACAGATTTGGATTTATCCAGACCTGTCTGGGGCAACTCAAATAAGGAGACAAGAGTTTCTCAAATTAAAAGCAGATACTTTGGCTAGAGGAGCCAGATTTCTTTTACGATATCCATGTAAGTGTGAAATCTGGTATAAAGACCAGAAATATGTCTACCATGAGGTTTCGGTTTTACAGTCATTCCTAGATTCACACCCCCAAAGAGCAGATAATGTATGAGAGCAAATAAAATAGAATTTGTTGTATCTCTAGTTACCTTGATTATAATGTGTGATAAACACTAATACTTCTGCTATATCGCTCTGTTTGATTTTCCAATGGCTTACAATTTTCCTTAAGTTATTGATGATATATTGATTATAAGGGTAAATTGGTGTATTACTTTGATAAGTATATCAATCTATTTCAATATGTATACATTTTGCTTGTTATAATTAATGAAGAAATTAAAATAAAGAATTAAAAAAAAAAAAAAGTGAAGTATCAGGCTTATTGGTTAAGGGTAGTAATCGCCATATCAAGCAAGTTACCCCCATGCTTGTTTATCCAGACTGTACAGTTCAATGTCATGTTGGATGTTGTCTAATCTAATTCTTCTTTTTGACATTTAGGGGTAGATTTTAAAAGCAGCGCACGCAGCTTACATGTGCGTGCTACCCGATGCGCACACATGTACGTCCGATTTTATAACATGCATGCGCATGTTATAAAATCCGGGGTTGTCGCGCGCAAGGGGGTGCACAATTGTGCACCTTGCGCATGCTGAGCCACGCTACCTTCCTCCATTCCCTCCCCCCACCCCACCTTCCCTTCCCCTACCTCCCCCGCCCTTTCCCCCTACCTTTGATGACTTTTTTTTGTTTTAAAACTTACTTGAGCCCTGGGGCTAAAGTAAGTTGTGTGTGCCGGCCAACTGCCGGCGCATGATCCCCGGCCCAGCGGCCATGTGGAGGCCTCTGGCCTCATGCCTGCCCCACCCCCAGACTGCCCCTTTTTTAAAGCACTGGGACTTACATGCGCCTTGGAGCTTTATGTGCATCACCAGGCCTTTATAAAATAGGCCCTCCGGATTTACGCTTGTAACCTTTTGAAAATCCAGCCCTTAGGGTAGTAACCGCCACATCAAGCAATTTACCCCCATGCTTATTTGTTTTTTCAGACTGTACAGATCAATGTCCTTGTTGGTTGTTATCTGTGGTAGTCTCCATCAAGTGACTTATGAGGAGAGGTTGATGAACCTAAATATGTATACACTGGAGGAGAGGAGGAGAAGGGGTGATAGGATACAGACCTTCAGATACTTGAAAGGTTTTAATGATCCATGGTCAACAACAAACCTTTTCCACTGGAAAAAAATCAGTAGAACTAGGGGTCATGATTTGAAACTCCAGGGAGGAAGACTTAGAACCAATGTCAGGTAATATTTCTTCACAGAGAGGGTGGTGGATGCCTGGAATGCCCATCTGGAGGAAGTGATAAAGACTAAAACTGTGAAGGATTTCAAAGGGGCATGGGATAAACACTGTAGATCCCTAAGGGCTAGAAGATGAGAATAAATGAAAAGAGGCATGGGGGTAGCTTGCTGGAATGGTGGTTATTACCCTTATCCAATAAACCTTCAAACGGTTAATGCAACTCCAACACTGATCTCTGCTTCAACTGCAAGAGGAATTGTGAAAAAGAGGATTTACATTCCAACAACAACCAACAAAGACATTGAACTGTACAGTCTGGATAAACAAGCATGGGAGTAAGTTGCTTGATGCAGCAGTTACTACCCTTTGGTGTTTTCTCTTAAGATAAAGACCTAAGTAGTACCATATGAGTTTAGCTGGTACCATTATGAATGTAATGCTACTGGGACAGGATGCAGTCATATATCTTCTTGCCTCATTTTCCAGTTGATGATTCTAGATGGCATATGGTGGGTACCTGGTGAGAGAGAGTGGTGGCTAGAAGTCATACCCTTTCATACTTCAGTTTCAGGGTAGGAGAAATTGGAACAATGTTGTCCCTTCATTCTTTTGATTGGCTGTTTGAAGATGGGGGGAATCAAGATACCAAAAACTCTTCATTCCTCAGTTGGGGTGAAAAGGATTCCATCCTAGCTAAAATGTAATGCTAAAATGTGCAGTGGTAATGTTAAAACTTAACTACACCTTATAGTTTGAGTTCTATAAGTTGCTTAACATAAATTATGTTGTTTGATTTGAAATTTTCCTTACCTCTTTTAAAATGGCTTAGAATGGAGTAGTACGCTAATGGATCATTTATATGGTTTTTGCATTAGGCTGTATTACATTTGAATTAACAATAAAGCAGAATAACAAGGAAGTCTGCATTAGGCCTAGAGTGGCTTAATACATAGAACCTTCTGTGCAGGTGATAATACACGAAGAATGTGTTAATAATCAGATAGATGCACAGTTTTGTTTTGGTTTGCTTTTATTCAATTTGAAAATGAATGTAAGTAACTAAGAACTAAAAGCCTCCCTTGTTTTTCCATACCTACTATATACTTCAGTGTATTTCACTGTATTTCATATAAGACAAATTTTCAATACTCTGATTATATCCCATGTTGTGATGACATATGAAAATCTATCTTTCTCTCTCTCTCTCTCTGTCTCTGTCTCTCTCTCACTATATATAATTCTTTGCCCTAATTTCATTTTTCTCTTTCTTCTAGCAATGGAGTCCTTAATCCTCTTCAGCAGAATATTGCAATTCTTTCTGCTGCTTTTTATTTCAGTAGTTTCCCATTTTACAGTAGGTTAAGCTTATACCTCAGAGAGGCTTTAGTGTTTTTATCAGTGGTGTTTAATTATGCTACTGTTACCTAGGGGTTATGCAGGTAGGATGATTGCACTAATAATAATTGATATGTAGTCAAGTTATCCTTTGTAATTTATTTCTATGGCAACAGACAGTGCATGTGGTTTGCTGCTGAAGAACAGAATGCTAATAATCAAGTGTGTGCGACCCAAATGAATATATAATACGGTTTACTAATACAGTGTCTTGACATTGTATACATTACTAAACAGCAGCATGCATTAACTCTGAATCTCATTTGCATGACAGATAAGCTCCAGAGAGTAAAGAAAAACTGAAAAATACCTCTGAAAAATAAAACCTGTTCATTAAAGTAATATATTTAATATTGTATGTACTGCAAAAGGCTTAATTCTGCAATGCATATTTTGTTGATTTTAAAAGGCTTCTTTGCACTAGAAAATGGAGATTTGTATAGGCATTGTGGCAGAATGTTAAATTACAGTCACTGCATAAGAGTTCAATTAAGCAATAATCCCTGAAAAAAAATGATCATTACTAGGAGTTAATGATTGGTTTGTTAGCTAATGGCCCAAGGCAAAGCTGAGGGCATTTAAGGTTCCAGCAAACTGGTTTTGGATTATGGCTATAAGTGATTTTAAGGGGATTTCTCTCCTAATATAAACTACACTTAATGTTTTATGATACCAATAACATGTTGTTTAAGGCAGTGGGAGTTCAGTAATATGCTGCTACCAGTGGATAAAAAAGGGTTGGGGTTTTTTTGTCTTTTTTTGCTTCATGAAAAATGTGATTTTCTAATTCCAAAAAAGAAAGAGCATGCAGCGTTAAATTTATAATACAACATTTTGCTTCTTGTTTGTATCTTTTCTATCCATTTGCAGCAGAACACAGCAGAAATAATACTTGCAAACAGTCTGGATATGACATATTGATGTACTATCACTTGAAAATATGACAGATGATGAATATCTGCTCAATTTTTTCCAGTACTGAAAGATACAAATGTGTTCCTACTCAAAAATGTAAAAAATTCATATCAAAAACTGATTTGTTTGAAATCTATTTTCTTGGAAATATAACAGATGTAAACAGTATTTCATATGTTAAATAACAACTGTATTCCCACAATTCAATGACATTCAATTAGACGCATGATTTTGACCGTCATAATAGGCATCATCGAATAGAACTGATTGACTTTATTACTCTGCCTTATATATAATCATAGGTCAGTACAAACTATTTTTTAAGAATTTTTTCTGTTGCAAAACATGACAAACTCCACCTTTATAATAAAATATCAATATTGATGATCAGTCATTCATTTGTGTAATATCTTTCAAACTTGACTTAGCTTTACTTTGTTGAATTCATTCATCGCCCATACGTTTTCCAAGTAACGGTACCAATGCCCGACACAGGGCCGTGTTTCGGACAGCGAAGTCCTTTGTCAAGGGCTTACTTCTGCGTTGTTCTTTGACTTCTGCGTCAAAGAACAACACATCAAAAAGTTATTACAAGAACTCATAAATCAAGTTACTCAAAGCACCCATGGTCCTACTTACAATTAGGGCAGCATGTCAGTTCATAACATTTCTCAGGGTTTCTCAGCATTTCTCTTCCAGTCTTTCCTGGATCTGGGTTATATCCAAAGCAAGTTACTTTCATCACTAGACACATGACTCTGCAGATTCACCTCTTAGTACAAGGAATTCAAGACTATTGTGCTATTTAAACCTGCCAGAGCTACCATATTCATGTGGAAGACACATTGTTGCTCCCTCACATTTAACACTGCATTGGGGTCTCCACCTCTTGAATTCATAGGAACGTGTTCCATAATGCGCCACTGTAAATGTTGAAAAGTATGCTTTTTTCTATACAATGTGCCACCATAGGTGCTAAAAGGTTTCCCGTCGATATGCAGCTGCAGTGTTCTGTCAATCATACCCAAATAAAATGTTTTGTGCGACATATGAAATAAAGATTACATGGGCAAACTATTAGGTAAACTACCCATGTAGATGAACAATCTGTGTATTGGTGGGCCATATACATTTTCCCTTGACCATCAACCCATTGAGCACCAACAATGGCTTGGCTGCAGAACGAGCAATGCTGGCACGACCAATGTCCTGGTGGTTGTGTAACACTTACATCCGATATCGGTATAAGGAACGAGTGTGTCACTGCATCGCCTATATTCTTCCCCTGACAGCAGGTGACTATAGGTGTTTCTTCAAAAACTGTGTGTCTTCAAAATTGGCCAATGATAATGGATAAGTGATGCTATTGTTCCCGCTTTATCAGAATAGGGTAAGGTACACACAATTGGAGTGTCAACTTTCTCAGATGTTTTTTCCAGCAAAAGCCAATGTCTTTCAGTGTGATATGCACATCTGTATGCCATCTTTATATGTTTGTAAGGATATCCCAGAAGTAATAATCGCTATTGTAATTGCTCGGCTTCTAAAGTGAACTCTTGCTTTGAATGACAAATACGTCTTAAACGCAAAAATTGGCCCACTGGCAAATTTTTGCAAAGATGATAGGGATGAAAGCTGGTAAAGAAAAGAAGAGTATTCCCCTCACACAGTTTCCTATAAGGTGATGGAATCAGACATCCTTCTGATTTAGTAATCTGTATATCTTAGAAATTGATTGTATGTTGATGATATAAAATGGTGAACTGCAAATTGCTGTCCAATATGTTAAACCATTGATGAAAACATTCAAGACTCATTTCATCAGAATGCCACAAAAAATATGTCATCTATGTATCTAATCCAGTTAGTGACATTTCCAAATTGGGGAGCCTGATCCAACATCTCTTCTTTGAATGATGTGACATACAAATTGGCAAGGCTCGGAGCCATAGTACCTGGTGGATTATTTGCATCTTTGTGCACCTTAGGAACCATATATATTGTCGGAGAAATCATATGTCTGACACATAAAAATCTTGCTTCCCAAGATGTCAAAAAGCCTGAAATGATGCTTTCTTCAATTATTTGATCGATCTTGTTCTGTAATACTGGAGTAGGGTCACAAGATAATTCTTCATAATTTTTAGTGTCAATATACTTTGCCCAATCTAGGATTACTACAGACCAACCTTTGTCTGCTTTTTTAATGACAATCGTGTTGTCATTTTTCAAAGTTTGAAAGGCAAAAACTTCTTCTCGAGTAAGATTATAGTGAGGTGACGATATTACTTTCTCAGCATCTTGTAGATCCCATAATACTAACTCCATAAAAGTTTTGATGAAAGCATCAATGGTATTCGGGAGTATTCAATTTGATCTGGGGTGTATGAGAGATATATCTTGACTTTCTTCTATTCTTGAAAAAAAGTAACTTGCAGCTTCCTAAAAAACTTGGGAAGAAATCTTCTGCATGTGAAAGCATTATACGAGTGATACAGGACAAAAGACAACCCCTTGTTTTACACTGGCTGTTGTGCGATGGATAACTGTGATTGAGAAAGATTTACTATGTTACATTGTCCAAGGTCTCTGTTCTGTATCTCATGCTGCAAATTGTCAAGGTTGACGAAAAAAAAATGCCGCCCTTGTGAGCAGTATGAGGTACAATAATTCCCTCTGGCCTGATTTTGATTATACTTTTGAATGTTGTTACTTTGTGCAATATCTTCTTTCGATCCAGACAATGCTGAATCATCTGATGAACCAGCGAAAGCCACTTTCTTGGAGGGTTTATTCGCTCTTCTCTGGCAGGGGTAAATTTGTCCTGTCCCATAGTCCTTCTCCTCGCGTTTATATTTTGCGATTTTACTTTGTTTTAAGTCATACCGAAATTTTTCTATAGTTTGATTGAATTCAAGTAACTGTTGATCATAAGTATCTAGGGCCTCGGACCTCTGTAGAATGAGCTTAATTTCTTCACATTCTACCCGCACCGACTTAGCTAGTTTATTGGTTGTTTCTACTAACAATAACATGATATCTAGTGAACACTTGTTCAATATTTGTATCCATCTATTCACAAACCCCATGTTTTCAGCATATATAGAAGGCTCAAGGTTGATACGTAACCCGTGGTGTACATTCTCCGATTTTATATATTGAAGGAACATGGCAGAATGTAATTCTGACCGAATTAACCTTTTTTTTGAAGAAAGTAATTGCTCCCGAGATTTACTTTCAGGTGCTGTATCATTTTCTTCCACTAATAAATTGCCTTGAATGTAAAAACACTAAAAATTGTGAAGAATTATCTTGTGACCCTACTCCAGTATTACAGATAAGATCAATCAATCTAATTGAAGAAAGCATCATTTCAGGCTTTTTGACATCTAGGGAAGCAATATTTTTATGTGACAGACATCTGATTTCTCCGACAATATATATGGTTCCTAAGGTGCACAAAGATGCAAATAATCCACCAGGATAATCCACCAGGATGCCCTATTGTGACTACGATGCCATATTGTGACTTTGCTGGAACCACTCTCTACTTTTGTTAGCGCCGTGATACAACCATTCGTGGCAGAGAAGCTCAATTGTATTGTAAAGATACAAAACACATGCTCAGTATTATACAGGCAGTACAGAATATCGATCACACTAGATATTCAAGCACTATATACCAACATCCCCCAGCAAGCTACATTGGAGATATTAATTCAGACATTGGAGAAAAGAATATGACCCCATCAAATTCCTACAGAATTTCTTAAGATGATAGCAGAATTGGCTAAGTGTGAGAACTTCTTTATTTTTCAAGATGTATGGTACAAACAAATTTGGGGCACAGCGATGGGGGCTACCATAGCTCTGAGCCTCTCCAATTTGTATGTCACCTCATTCGAAGAAGAGATGTTGGATCAAGTTCCCCAATTTGGAAATGTCGCTAACTGGATTAGATACATAGATGACATATTTTTTTTGGCATTCTGATGAAATGAGTCTTGTATGTTTTCATCAATGGTTAAACACATCGGACAGCAATTTGCAATTCACCATTTTATACATCAACATACAATCAATTTCTTAGATATACAGATTACTAAATATAAAGTGTCGTCTGATTACGTCACTTTATAGGAAACCATGTGAGGGGAATACCCTTCTTCACTATACCAGCTTTCATCCCTATCATCTTCGCAAAAATTTGCCGGTAGGCCAATTTTTGCGTTTAAGACGTATTTGTCATTCAAAGCAAGAGTTCACTTTACAAGCCCAGTGTTCTGGATTTGCTAGGGAGTTAGCAATCTGCTCTGAATCTGATGCTTGATGGGAGGAGCAATCAGATAGTAGTTAGTAATCTGTTCGGGATTTGTAGTTATATATGAGAGTTGAGGGTGGATCCTTGGACCAGTGGCAGATGACCATGCCCCCGGGGAATGATCCTGAGAGGGACCACCGGTCAGGCTCAGAGTTAGGAGACAAACACACACTAGTTCTTTATTAGACAGTATACTGAACCACCAGAGATGGCAGTAGTGAGCTTGTAAGCCCAGCTGGGCTGTAGTCCCTCAGATACTGGAACAGTGATCCCTGGAGGCTGAGCTGAAGAGAGACTGAGATATAGTGAGTAGGCAGGGTATGCAGATGGTAACACTCACACAATGTCCCAATAAAGACCATGAGCTGGAAAGTATAGGCTTTCAAGGAGCGAGTGCCTGTTTCCAGGGAAAGCTCAGAGAGAATGATGGTAACTCACTGATGAAGCTGATATAGTTGGTAGTGAAGACTTCCAGGCAGAGGAGTATACGAAGCAAGTCTCAGATCAGGGGCTTCAAGGAGCGAGTACCGGTTCCAGACTGTCACCTGAAAAAAACGAGAGAGCGATTCCCCGCTCTACCTCTGGTAAGTCCAAGGAGGCAGAGTAGCTTAGGTAGCGAAACCCTTGCTAACACAATGTGTTAGCAAATTCCAAGACCTTAAATATCCATCGCGGGTGACGTCATCTTCGGGGGACGCCCCCGAGGTTCCGCCAATGCTGGTACTTTAATCGGAGCTGTGCCACGCGCGCATCCCTAGGCCTCCAGGAAACATGTCTATTGCCTTTGAAAAAAGGTCATTCTGAGCATAATTAATAACAGTATGTCATATACCATTTTCACTCAGATTTTTACCTAAGATGTTATTACCTACATCAACCTATTTAGCACAGGTTTCCTAGTTGACAAATTGGTTCATTTCTAGCTTCTTTTCTTTGGAAACAATTGGAAAAATATTTTAAGTATCAGTGGATAAGTAATGAATAATATGTTGCCTGGGAAATCAACTTTAATAACAGTGACAGTGATAGTGATGATAGTAAACTAAACACATGTCTCTCTCAGCTTATGAAATTGTCACATATTGTATGCCATTTCATCATTTATCAAATTAAATCTCTATTTCCATTTTCATTGTCCTCATTGCCATAAAATTGGCCTATCACATAACAAAAGGGACAGAATTTTCAAACAAAATAAATGCCTCTACGTTCATACTTTCTGTCAAAAACCTGTAGGACACCATTGCAACAAAGGAACGCTATCATATCTAGGCACTGGATAATATGCATCAAATTATTCTAAAAGGGGTAGAGTAACAGTAGAGGAACAGGATAGGGTTTATAGTTATCGATATGGGAAAGCAGAAAAATTATTGACTTCATGTATGAATTAAGCTTTCAATTTGTCATATAAGCACTTTGTGGTTTATTCGCGCTTTTCACCCCTGGAAATCGTTTAAGGATGATTAGCTATTTGTGCTGTCTTGCAAATAAAAATATTTGGTATCAAAAGTTGGAAAAGACTGCAAAGGTGGCTAAATAGTAACAACACTGGCTATAAGGAATGTGCAGTGAAGCTTTATGGATCTACTTTACTCAAGCTGCATAACGCGTTAGCATGGCTACCTTATTTCCTGACTAGTAGAAATTCAAAGATAACCTAATAGGGAGATTTATCAAGCTGCAATAGAGCTGTAACACGTTAAATAGCATATATTTTGCAATAAACACTGTATATCGAACAATATTGCCCTATCACAGTGATATTGCACAATTTTTAGGTCTAAAACCTGCCCCTATTACAATGAGTTGCTTTGCATGGTTTTTGCATGCATGAATTTTGAATTCCATGCAAATCATCCCTTGCATGCCTAATCCTATGGTATAAAATAATGTGGCCTTGGTCCGGTCCCTGGATCTTGCTCCTGCCACGGGATGTGGCAAGGCCTCATTGGCAACTGCTAATGAAAAGTGGAGACGATGAGCGGTATACGATTAGGTGTAAAACATAAAGAGTGGTATAGCGCTATGTGAGTTCATGGAACCTTGTCTTAGATTTTTCAATGATTGAAGCTTAAGAATTAATTAGATCATATCCTTCTTTATTAAACAATTGCTTGCAGATAAATCTTTTGGTCCACTGACATGGACTGTGTTTCGACACAAGGGCTGAGTCGGGAGGGACAAAGCCCAAAATTGTAACTGTGAACACTATAACCTGGGTGTGTAAAGAAGGTAATGGAGCCCTGCAGAGAACTTTAATTTAGAAGCTTGGGATTCAAAAGGCTTTATCGGCAACTACGTCTGGGAGGGTTTCTGAAGGGAGTAGAGGTGTGTCAGCTCTACCAAGTGTCATAATCAGTATGGCGACTCTGGATTTTTTTTTATTTTCCAGAGTAAAGTTATCTGGAATGAGATACATTACAGAATGGCCCAATATGATTATCTCTGTTATTTTTAGACTGAGTGCTGTACAATTATGTGTAAGCCATGTTTTAATGTTAGTCAGAGAGAGTGAGGAAATTGTGAGTAGTAGTCCATGAGGATTATATAAGCTATTTCAACCAACTAATAGGGTCATTTATCAAAATTCTATAAGATGTTTTTGCATGCGATAAGCCTTAATGCATGCAAAAATACCTTTAACGCATGCGATAGCACCATACTGTATGGTGCTAGCTGTATTACCCTAACCCTAGATAGTTATTTATATCACTATGGGAGGCATGCCTAGTAACTCGAGGTTAGGTTTAGGTATTAGTGTAAGGGTTAGGGGCCACTTTGACATTCAAAGTGAGACGTACGAACAGAACAGTGCTCTCTTGTGAAGATTTGATAACCCTCGGAGTGAGGAAACTCACTCAAAGATGATATTTGTGCAATGTTCCGTCAACCTAGCTTGATAGACTCTCTACCTGGGTAACATCAAGCTAGGTTGAGAGAACATTGTACAAATATCATCATTGAGTGAGTTTCCTCCCTCCAAAGGTCATCAAATTTTCACAACAGAACATTGTTCTGTTCGTACTTCTCAGTTTGAATGTCAAAGTGGCCCCTAACCCCTACACTAATACCTAAACCTCACCTCGAGTTACTAGGTGGGCTTCCCATAGAGATATAAATACCTATCTAGGGTGAGGGTATCATGGCTAGTCTCTCTCAGTCAATGTCTCTCTCTCTCTCTTTCACATACAAATTATGAGGTTGCATACATTTATTGAAAAGTTATTTAAATTTGCAGTAACTTAGCTCTTTGCATAAGTATTAGCACAAATTGCAGTAAACTGCCTATCACCATAAAACATGCCCCCTTTTCTATTGCATGTGATATTTAGTGCATTTTGATAAATCCAGGCCTAAGTGAAAGCTCACTTTTTTCTTCAGAGTCTTGGTAGAGGTTTGTGAGTATTGAGTATGTGAGTGGTCATACAATGAGTTTGAATTTTATCTGGGAATTGAGCAATCTGCATCAGAGTAGAGAGAGGCATCAGAAGCAGAGGAGGATATAACTTCTGGAATGGGTTTGGCCTTTGATCAGGTTTTTGGGCTGATTTGAGGAGCACATCTTTATCAGATATATATTTGATAAACACACAAATTTGTATCTCATCCAGCAATTAAATAGGGATTTAGAGATTCCAACCCTAAAGAGTGAATTTTCAAAGGAGTTATGCAAGTAAATGTAGCATATATCATAGCATTTACTAAACTCATTTAAATACTCAAAGTCCATTTAAACATATAAAATCTTTTGAAAATTCTGTGAAATTTTAATGGAGTTACTCACATAAAAATAGCAATTTTCAAAAGTCAATTTACACATATAAAATATTTAAAAATTTTCCTCAAAAAATACATGCTTTGCCTTTGGATATACAATTCACCACAGTTTTGGCCTTCCTAACTTTAGATGACCTCTTGGCAACCCTTATTAATACCAAAAACATTTGTTAGGAAGCCACCTCTCAATGTAGACAATACGGATGAGCATTCATTTGAAAAAAATGAGTAAAACTTAATGAATGTGTACATATTTGTTTCATGGGTGCCCCTAGAAATGAATTGAGGAGTCATACAAATTAAACTAATATTCTTTGTTCCATTTGCTTATATTCACCATTAATATCAATGGCCTATTGAAGTCTATGGCTGTGTACTGCTGATAATAATAATTAAAAAAAACAAAACCCAGCTATAACTATAGCTACTAGCTATTGCCTTTGTGACCTCACCAACTTGTTAGAGCCTTATCAGAACCAAGGCAGTATAAGTTGGCAAATAGACTATCCAAAGGAGAAATCATGGTACAGCATCACTTTAACTATCCTGTAGCTGCTTCCTGGATCAAGTAGTGTTGGTGGTAGTAACTGATAATAACAAAAATAATGCTTCAGAGAATCCAAGAATTATAATCATTTCTTTCCATGCTTTTCAAGAAAAGCAGAATTTATTATTAGGGCCAGTGGAAGCATTTGGCAAGGTGGCTTAGGGCACCGGAAGTGGGCAGGGTGGCAGAGTAGCTAGTAAGGGTGGTGTATGTTGTATTCTACACTGTCATTCTAAGGCACCTCTTTCTGCTGTATTCCTGTATACTAGTTTTAGACAAAGAAAGCAGAGGACCCTGACTATGTGCTGGAATGCAATGAGCCCAATACCCCAGACTCATTAGCTGATTGGTCTAATACATTCTCAAATCAAATGTACTGTACTTATCTAAAAACAACACTCTGAATATGCTCTGATTGGTCAGTATGAAGATATATATTGTTATACACATTGCTGTAAAAATTGGGTAACTGGGTGTTTTTACAAGTGTATAGACCTGTTACTCCCTGGAACAAATTATTTCCTCGTGCTTTGTTCCAGTCCCTGTCCCCTTTGTCTCTATCTTTCTCTAATCAAAGCTTCTGATTACATACTGCTGCAATGGTTTCTCTAGAATAAACAGTGGCAGTTTTGAAAGAATGGCACAGGTTTGGCACAGAGCTGAAAGGGCATTTTCTTCTGTTGGGTATGTAGGAATGGGGTCATTTGTCATGTGGGATGAGAGAGAAAGAGAGAGAGAGATCATGTTACTACATCACCATTTAGGGTGGCTGGAACCCCTGCCACCAGCACTTTTATTATCCAGGTTTAGAGAAAGGAAAACATTTAATATTGTTTTTTGAAATAAACAATATTAAAAAGCAATAAAACACATTAGAGGCAATAAGCATATTACATGAAGTCAAAAATTACATGTCAACATCTCAAACCTAATATCTTCAATAGACCCAAATATCATTCCCAAATTTCTTGAGTCCCCACTATTCCTCTCCTCTCCTCCATTACCTTCCCTTCATCACCCTCTTTATTCTTCATAACTCTGCATAGAAAACAAAAAATTAAAGATAAAAGATGAAATTTGAAATATGAAAAGATCGAGATGATCAAAGTTTTCCCAGATCTAGTCATGCAAAATCTTGACTAAAAGAAATTTAGTGATTCCCAATTATGAAGTGAAATATGAGCCAAATGAAGAAGAATGACAGAGGAAATAGTCATCAAGAGGCTTTCCCATATGGAGAGACTGAAAGAATCCGTATAAGAATCCACAAAAGAAAAAAGTGCTGCTTTATATTAGTAGTATGAGATTAAGTTGAAACTTCTTTCATGGGGAAATAATATAATCTAGAAAAATCCTATGACTCCTCCTGGAGAATTGACATGTATTGTTAGAGTTTAAAATGACTGAGGCCTAGAGGACTAGAACCTAGTGATGCCCAGAAAATGCTATACTAAGGCTATGTTCTGTGACCCAGTTGTCAAATGGCCAGTATTCTTGGAGGTCTAAATTCAAAGTACATTCAGCCAGATAAGCAAAATTCAAAGTGCATTCAGCCAGATAAGCAGAACCTATGTGGCTAAGCAGTGGCCACTAGGGATGTGCAGACCAAAAGTTTAAGTTCATAAGTCCATAAGTCGAAAGGGGGTCCCATTTGCGGTCAATATGGACATATGGAGAATTCCATAAGTTGAGTCTATGTCCTTATGTGCAAATAAAAATTTAAATCCCTCACCCGCCTTAATTCCCCCCCCCCCCCCCAAGACTTACCAAAACTCCCTGGTGGTCCAGCGGGGTCAGGACGCCATTCCTGAACTCCTTTGCAAGGAGCACGTGACGTCGGCGTCATGTCGGAGTGACGCGGCGTCACGTGATTCCCCTCGGGTTCGCTCCCGGACCCCTCGTTGGGCCCAAAAGGAACTTTTGGCCAGCTTGGAGGGGCCTCCTGACCCCCCCAAGCTGGCCAAAAGTGCCGTTTGGGTCCAACGAGGGGTCCGGGAGCGGAACCGCGATGGACCACGTGACGTCGGCGTCACGTCGGAGTGACACGGCCGTCACGTGATTCCCCACGCGTCCGCTCCCGGACCCTCACGGAACTTTTGGCCAGCTTGGGGAGTTTTGGTAAGTCTTGGGGGGGGGGATTAAGGAGGGTGAGGGGTTTAAATTTTTATTTAGATCAACAATCGCGATTTCCAACGTATTCAACATAGCTATGTTGAATAAGTTGAAAATCCGATCGTTTACGCCTCATCATTTTTTTAAGTTAAAAAAAAAATAAGTTGCGTTTTCCATTTAAGTTCAAAACAAATGCACACCCCTAGTGGCCACTGAATATGTGCCTATGTTAAGCAGCCACCATTTAGCTGTATAAGTTTCTTATATCTCTAAAACATTAGCAGCATAAGTTGTGGGCAGGCAGAGGGTGGATCATGGCAGAGTGTGGTGAAGGGAGTTAGCCATACAACATATGCAGCCAAATGTTGCAAATCGGACTTAGCCGCATAAGTTGCATGTCTAAGCTAGATATGCCATAAAGCAGGTCTAACCTTAACCAGTTAGACTTCTCTGGCTAAGAGCTCAGGTATTATTTTATTTATTTATTTATTTATAACTTTTTTTTATACCGAAGTTCAGGTAACAGAGTTACTTATCACTCCGGTTTACATTACAACAGGTAGTAAATAATGACAACATATGTCTTATTATTATTATTAGGCATGTGCAGAGGGACGCCATACGTTGCATTCGTGATTCGGATTCGTCGGGTAGCAGATATGTTGCATTTGGCCATATGGCGCCCCGATGCATTAATACGGCGATTTCTATTCGTGTCCCAGCTAAAATTAAAATTAACTACAAACCCCCACCCTCCTGACCCCCCCAAGACTTACCAAAACTCCCTGGTGGTCCAGCGGGGGGTCTGGGACCCATCCCCTGCACTCTCACACCCTCAGTGCCGGTTTCATCATGGCGCCGATAGCCTTTGTCACAGGGGCTACCGGTGCCATTGGTCAGCCCCTGTCACATGGCCATCAGCGCCATCTTGTGCTCCTACCATGTGACAGGGGCTGACCAATGGCACCGGTAGCCCCTGTGACATAGTATGGGCAAAGGCTATCGGCGCCATTTTGATTACTGGCATCGAACGGCCGGCGTGCAGGAGGTTGCTCCGGGACCCCCGTTGGACCCTCAGGGACTTTTGGCCAGCTTGGGGGGGCCTCCTGACTCCCTTAAGACTATGTCACATGATGAAACCGGCACCGAGGGTGTGAGTGTAGGGAATGGTTCCCGGACCCCCCCCCCACCCCGGACCACCAGGGAGATTTGGTAAGCCTTGTGGGGGTTCAGGAGGGTGGGGGGTTTGTTTAAATTTTTATTTAGGTGGCCGTATAATTCGGCGAATATTTGTGTATTCGTGGGGAATCGTGATACGTTTCGCTTCCCCACGAATACTACGAATAGTGCAGTATACGTTGCGGATCGCCAATACGGTGAAAACAAATGCACACTCCTATCAGTTATAAAATATATTCAATGGTATGCCCGTGCCAAGGAATAAACATTGTAAATTAAAGGGTCATTCATCAAGCCGTGTTAGGGTCCTATGGCGTGATAAATGGGGTATAACACATGATAGATGTATGATGTTTATCTCATCGTATGTCGCATGTCAGCAAGCAAAAGTGATGAGTAAGCAAAACCAGGATAATTATGCAAATGAGGGACTTCTACTGCATTTCACATTAAAATAACAGATAATAATGCGGGATGACATACTGAGGGCAAAGGTAGCGCTGGCGCCATTTTGAATATTGCCAATATTCAAAATAGCACCGGCGCTACTTTTGCCCTCACTATGTCGTATGACATAGTGAGGGCAAAGGTAGCGCCGGCGCCATTTTGAATATTGGCAATACGGCGCGAGTGCAGGAGGTCGCTCCCGGACACCCGCTGGACTTTTGGCAAGTCTTGTGGGGGTCAGGAGGCCCCCCCAAGCTGGCCAAAAGTCCCTGGGGGTCCAGCAGGGGTCCAGGAGCGATCTCCTGCACTCGTGACTTTGGGTGACAGGAACCAAAATGGCGCCGGCGCTACCTTTGCCCTGTCATATGGTAAGGGTAAAGGGCCACCGGCGCCATTTCTATTAACGCAGCCGTGGCCCGAGAGCGGGAGATCGCGGGAGATCACGCTGGGACCCCCCCACTGGACCCCAGGTAATTTAAAACATTTTGGGGGGGTTCGGGAGCGTGAGGGATTTGTTTTAAAGGGTCGGGGTGGGTTTTAGGGTTGTTTTGGTGTGCTGGTTTTCCCGCCCTCCCCCGATTTATGATTTTTTACTATTTAAAAAAAACAAAACATGACGATCAGATTTCCCTCCCCCCCCCAGCCAAAATTGATCGTTAAGACGATCGATCACACGATTCACATCCCTAAACCAAATTGGTAGTACAATAATAATGGGAGATTTCAATATCCCCAATATTGACTGGGTAAATGTATCATCGATACATGCTAGAGATATAAAGGTCCTGGAAGGAATAAATGACAGTTTTATGGAGCAATTGGTTCAGAAACTGACAAGAGAGGGAGAAATATTAGAGCTAATTATTTGTGGAGTGCAGGAATTGAGGAGAAAGGTAATGGTGGTGGGACCTCTTGGCAATAGTGATCATAATAATACCAAATCTGAATTAATGACTGGAAGGGGGAAAGTAAGTCAATCCACTGCTCTAGCACTAAACTTTCAAAAGGGAAACTTTGATAAAGTGAGAAAAATAGTTTCAAAAACCCCTGAAAGTTGCAGCTATAAAATTAAAAAGTCTGCACCAGGCGTTGTTACGAAGGCTGACCATGAATCCCGTGGCCGGCTCTCCTCACCCCTCCACCGCAGTCCGGGTGCTGCTCTGCCACTGCGCGGCATGGCAAGTACGCTGCCGCCATTCACCACTGGGCATTCACACACGGCTCCTCCACTGCTGAGTCCCACTCCGGCCAGGGACTTCCCTAGCACGTGCGCGTGCCTCCCCCAGAAGCTTAAAGGGTCTGCGACGCACTGTGGCTGCCGGGCCCTCCTTGATGACATCAGCTCTACAGACCTATTTAAGGCAAGCTCTGACTACCAGAGCTTGCCTTTGCAGCTGGTCCCTTCCCTAGATGTCTTGACTTTCCACATTTGTGCCTTTTCAGTATTACCTGACCGCCGCCGGAACCTGACCTCTGCTTGCCTAATAACTTCATCTGACTGCCGCCTGCCTCAAGACCTCAGCTTGCTCCTGACCTGCCTGCCTGCCTGCCGCCTGCCTCAAGACCTCAGGCTGCTTTTGACCTCATCTGACCTCCGGTACCTGACCCCTGCTTTACTGACCATTCCTCGGACTGACCTCTGGATCTTGAGCTTTGCCTGCCTGACTTTGTCTCCAGATTCTGGCTCTGTTCCTCGCCTTCTCATCACCAACTCTGTCCTGGTTCTCCTTGTTCCAACTTTGAAGCCAATCGTGCTCCCCCTGTGTCCATGGGCATGCCGGACTTTTATTCTCTCAGGACACCCTGTGAAGCCCACCTAAGTCCAAGTGGCCCGGGTCCCTACAGGCTCCTCCCTGGGGGACCTTGGGGATCCAGTGGTGAAGCTCTTCTCAGCCTCTGTCTCCTCCAGTGCTCCACCCCCTGGGGGCAGTTACCTCCTGTTCCCTTTCTGGAGGCATTCCTTCACTGTCCCAGGACAAGGGTCCACCCCTGAGCACAACAGGCATGGACATTGTTAAAAAGTATCATCCTAGAAGCACAGTCCAGATGTCTTCCATGCATTAAGAAAGGTGAAAGGAACGTCAAATGATTGCCAGCATGGCTAAAAATGGGAGGTGAAACAGGCTATTTTAGCCAAAAGATCTTCATTCAAAAATTGGAAGAAGGATCCATCAGCGGATAATAGGATAAAGCATAAGCATTGGCAAGTTAAATGTAAGACATTGATAAGACAAGCTAAGAAAGAATTTGAAAAGAAGTTGGCCGTAGAGGCAAAAACTCATAATAGAAACGTTTGTAAATGTGTCAGAAGCAAAAAGCCTGCGAGGGAGTCAGTTGGACCGTTAGCTGATCGCGGGGTTAAAGGTGCACTTAGGGAAGATAAGGCCATTGTGGAAAGATTAAACAAATTCTTTGCTTCGGTGTTTACTGAAGAGGATGTTGGGGAGATATCCATTCCAAAGATGTTTTTCAAGGGTGCTGATTCAGATGAACTGAACCAAATCACTGGAAGATGTGGTAGGCCATATTGACAAACTGAAGAGTAGTAAATCACATGGACCATATGGTATAGATCCCAGGTTCTGAAAGAACTAAAAAATTAAATTTCAGACCTGTTTCAATTAATTTGTAGCTTATCAATAAAATCATCGATTGTATGGTAAGACTGGAAGATGGACAATGTAACCCCAATATTTAAAATGAGCTCCAGGGGTGATCTGGGAAACTATAGACCAGTGAGCCTGAATTTAGTGCCGGGAAAAATCGTGGAAACTGTTATAAAGAATAAAATCACAAAATATTTAGATAGACATGGTTTAATGGGATACAGTCAGCATGGATTTACCCTTGGGAAGTCTTGCCTCACAAATGTCCTAAATGTTTTTGAAGGGGTAAATAAACAAGTGGACAAAGGTGAACTGGTAGATATTGTGTATTTGGATTTTCAGAGGCTTCTAAGAAATCTAAAAGTCATGGGATAGGAGGTAATGTCCTTTTGTGGACTGCAAGCTGGTTAAAAGACAGGAAACAGAGACTAGGATTGAATGGTCTGTTTTCCCAGTGGAAAAAGGTAAACAGTGGAATATCTCAGGGGTCTGTAATTGGACTGGTGCATTTTAATATATTTATAAATGATCTGGAAAGGGGAATCATGAATGAGGTGATCAAATTTGCGGATGACACAAAATGATGCAGAGTAGTTAAATCTCAAGCAGATTATGATTAATTGCAGGAGGACCTTGCAATACTGGAAGATTGGGCTTCCAAATGGCAAATTAAATTTAATGTGGGCAAGTGCAAAGTGAAACATACAGGGAAAAATAACCCTTGCTATAGTTACACAATGTTAGGTTCTATCTTAGGACTTATCACCCAGGAAACAGATCTAGGAGTCATAGTGGATAATACATTGAAATTGTCAGTTCAGTGTGCTATGGCAATCAAAAAGCAAACAGAAAATTAGGAATTATTAAGAAGGGAATGGTAAATAAAATGATGGATGTCATAACGCCTCTGTATCTCTCCATGGTGAGACCACATCTTAAATACTTTGTGCAACTATCCCCACATTTCAAAAAAAATACATAGATACATAGATATGACAGCAGAAAAAGAGCAAATGACCCAACAATTTTCCCCTGCAAGCTCCCACACTTATTTTCCCATACTTACCTGTTTCATCGACCACCAAGTTCAGGGCCCTTGTTGGTAATTGTTTAAGAACATAAGATCATAAGAACATGCCATACTGGGTCAGACCAAGGGTCCATCAAGCCCAGCATCCTGTTTCCAACAGTGGCCAATCCAGGCCATAAGAACCTGGCAAGTACCCAAAAACTAACTCTATTCCATGTTACCATTGCTAGTAATAGCAGTGGCTATTTTCTAAGTCAACTTAATTAATGGCAGATAATGTACTTCTCCTCCAAGAACTTATCCAATCCTTTTATAAACACAGCTATATAGAAACATAGAAACATAACATAGAAGTGACGGCAGAAGAAGACCAAACGGTCCATCCAGTCTGCCCAGCAAGCTTTCACACCTATTTGTTTTCATACTTATCTTTTACTCTGACCACTGAGGTCAGGGTCCTTATTGGTAACTTTTTGGTTCCAATTCCCTTCCACCCCCATCATCGATGCAGACAGCAGTGCTGGAGCTGCATCTAAGTGAAGTATCTAGCTAATTGGTTTGGGGTAGTAACCACCATAATAAGCAAGCTACTCCTGTTTGTTTACCCAGCCTGTGCAATTCAGTCCTTGTTGGTTGTCTGAATATAAATCCTCTTTACTTCATTCCCCCTATTGTTGAAGCAGTGAGCTGCGCTGGATATGTATTCCAAGTGAAGTATCATGCTTAATTGATTCGGGGTAGTAACCGCTGTAACAAGCAAGCTACACCCATGCTTCTTTGTTTACCCAGACTATGTAATTCATTCCTTGTTGGTTGATGCTGAATATAAATCATTTTTTCTTCATTCTCTCTGCCGTTGAAGCAGAGAGCTATGCTGGATGTGCATTGAAAGTGAAGTATCAGGCTTATTTGGTTTGGGGTAGTAACCGCCATAACAAGAAAGCTACTCCCCTGCTTTTTTGTGGATGCAAATCCTTTTTTCCACATTTCCACTGCTAATGTTGCTATGATAGGGGCATAGGGAAATACCTACAGTACTTGAATGTAAACCAATGTGTTATCTCAGATCGAATGTTGGTCTAGCGAGGGTCCTGGAGCGATCTCCTGCAATCAGGCCGTCGGCTGCCAGTATTCAAAATGGCGCCGATAGCCTTTGCCCTTACTATGTCACAGGGGTCGACCAATGGCACCGGTAGCCCCTGTGACATAGTAAGGGCAAAGGCTATCGGCGCCATTTTGAATACTGGCACCTGACAGCCCGAGTGCAGGAGATCGCTCCAGGACCCCCACTAGACCACCAGGGACTTTTGGCAAATCCTGGGGGGGTCAGGAGGGTGGGGGTTTATTCGTTAGTGATACGTTGTATTTGTGGGGGTTCGCCATACGTTTCGTGACCCCCACGAATACAACGAATATGGCATAAGTGTTGCGGATTGCCAATACGTTGCAAACAAATGCACACCCCTAGTGGAGACTTTTGCTCTTGCTGTAGCAATCTGTCACTTTGCAAATGTGCACTTGCTACACCTCTCCTGAGGCTTCTGAGGCATTCTCTCTGCACATCTGCCCCTTCTTTGGGGATTTAGGGATATTCTTCTAGCTTCATTGCTCTACTCCTAATTTTTCAGTTTTAAATCACCTGCACCACCTCTGCTGCCTCCACTACAAGCCAGTCTTCATATATATCAGTGCTTCTTCTGCTGCTACAGCTGCCCAGCTCTTTCTACTATTTCATGGAATCATATGATACTAGCAGGATTAGTCACATAACTCCTTTGACTAGGAAAGGTATCCCCCATCCCAGCTTGTAATATCTATGGGATTCCTTCAAAATCACCTTCCCATATGGTACTTGCAAGCTTTTGCTCATTAAGAACATAAGAACATAAGAAATTGCCATGCTGTGTCAGACCAAGGGTCCATCAAGCCCAGCATCCTGTTTCCAACAGAGGCCAAAACCAGGCCACAAGAACCTGGTAATTACCCAAACACTAAGAAGAACCCATGCTACTGATGCAATTAATAGCAGTGGCTATTCCCTAAGTATAATTGATTAATAGCCATTAATGGACTTCTCCTCCAAGAACTTATCCAAACCTTTTTTGAACCCAGCTACACTAACTGCACTAACCACATCCTCTGGCAACAAATTCCAGAGCTTTATTGTGCGTTGAGTGAAAAAGAATTTTCTCCGATTAGTCTTAAATGTGCTACTTGCTAACTTCAAGGAATGCCCCCTAGTCCTTCTATTATTCGAAAGTGTAAATAACCGAGTCGCATCTACTCATTCAAGACCTCTCATGATCTTTAAGACCTCCATCATATCCCCCCTAAGCCATCTCTTCTCCAAGCTGAACAGCCCTAACCTCTTCAGCCTTTCCTCATAGGGGAGCTGTTCCATCCCCTTTATCATTTTGGTTGCCCTTCTCTGTACCTTCTCCATCGCAACTACATCTTTCTTGAGATGCGGCGACCAGAACTGCACACAGTACTCAAGGTGTGGTCTCACCATGGAGCAATACAGAGGCACTATGACATTTTCCGTTCTATTAACCATTCCCTTCCTAATAATTCCTAACATTCTATTTGCTTTTTTGACCGCTGCAGCACACTGAGCTGACGATTACTTTCACTAATATATATTGAAGACAATTTTTAAAGAAAAGAAAAAAAACTAAAAAATTTCATTTTCATTAAAAAGAGACTTTTTAAGGTGGGTGATGTGTAGACCGGTTGGTCACTTTGTTAAGTGTCACAATGACAGGCTTGCTGACACCTTTTTAGGCTACAATACCTAATTATTTTGGTGACCTCTATTTTTTTGCTGTGTTATTACCTTCCCTTCTTTCTGCTTTTGTGGTCTGGAAGTGTAGCATGGGCTGCAGGGACAGGAAGAAGGATAGGTCATGTTACTGCCTTCCCCACACCTGTGACAAACTAAACGACTACTTATTTGGACTAGTAGTACCACCTACTCTGCCTCCTCCACCTCCTTACTAGAGGCTAACACTCTACTGACTAGAGGTTTCAAATTTTATTTGGTTACTAGCATTTGAATATCCTCTGATTCATGAAATCCATAATAAGAATCTTCCTCAGAATCAGTTTTTGAAAATAGTGGCTCCATTATCTGAAAAGCAGCAATCATGGAGGCATGTAGTCCTGGTTTTGGGGGTTGCACTTCTGCTGTCATTCATTGAGAATACTGTGACTGCATCAATGAAGATAACAATTAGGGATGTGAATCGTTTTTATAATGAATTGAAATATCGTATGATATTTTTAAATTCGTTATATCGGTTAACATTCAAAACAAACATTTTTCCCCCGATTTTTCAGGAAAATCTTTTTTCAGGTTAGTGTATGCTAATGGGAGTTAGCGTGCACTAACAAAAATACCATCTATTTTTGTTATTTTTTTTTTAGTGCACGCTAACACCCATTAGCGGGCACTCCCGTTAGCACGCACTAAGCCGAAAAATGATTTTTCACTAAAAAAAAATGCCAATCCATGGGAAAACAAGATTTTTCCACGGCCAGACGAACCCAAAAGCGCAAACAATCGGGCACCCGATTCACATCCCTAATAACCATAAGCCCTTTGCCAATGCCAAAGTTCTTCTCTCTCATTATTTTTACCTTTTTTCACTCTTAGATTCCAAAAAGACAATGTTTCTCTGTGAAATCCAAAAGAGAAAGAGTTTCTTTGCAAATGCTCAGACTTTTTAGTAGAAGGACCTCAGCATCATTTGATTGATTTGCCAGCTACAGGCTAATTTTAAAAAATGTTTTACCTTGATCGGTCCTCTGTCAGCTCTACTTCCTTAATTTTCCCGTTCAGCTTGGGCCAGACTACTAACTCATAGGCATTGCTTGGTTGCTATAGTTACCTTCAAGAGACAACCCCCCCCCCCCCAATCTCACTGCTTCACTTTTACATGGACCATTGAATTGAATGAGAAACAAAAACAAATGAATCAAAAAATGTTGTTTATATTTGTGAGCATTCTCCATTGAGGACTTGAATGAAAGAAAAATGATCTCATTCATTGCTTTTACCCATTCATTTCAAATGAATGCACATCCCTGCTAAATATCCTTTCTTCATGATAAGAGAAAACTCCAAACCCCAAAATGTATTCTCACATTCAATATCTTATAAATATCCAGAATTTGGCAGAATCAAGCCTTTCATCTATATTAGAAATTTAAAAATTAGAATTTATGAGTAAGGTACAACAGTAAAAACACATCTCATAATGCATTGTAGCTTCACCTGGACTCCATCCTGTGTAAGTCTATTTGGGTATGATAGGTCAAATAATTCATAACTTTTAAACTCCCAATACTTTAGCTTTTTTTTTTTTTGTAAGTAAAAGTACATCTTGTATAAATACAGAAATGTGATTATATTTATTGTCAGCAACCAGTGAACTCCAGATGTTTCAATCTCTGTCTTTCTGTCAGACAAAGATTTATTACTCAAAATATCCTTCACGATCTGTTCGATAACTCCTTCCCCAACTCAGAACATGCTGTTCTGTCCAAGAAATTGCTCACACTCCTTTCTTACAAGGATCAACATTTTGAGTTTTCATTTTACTCTTTGTGATGGTAGTCAAGACAGAGCGATAAATAGACTTATGCTGTAGGCAGTTCTACTGTAGCTAATTGCTATTGTATAGATACTGCATATATTTATTTTTCTGATATACTCTGTACTGTCACTGCAAACATTGTCAGCATCTTATGATTTGTGACAAATTTTATATTGAGTTTTTACTTGTTCTTAGCTACTGCTTAGGTTTATGCTTTTTAAAGGAAAACATTTGACTTTATGTTTTATAATGTTATGTCTCACCTTCATATTTTATTTATTGTAATGTATAATGTATTTTACTGTATATCACCTTTATTCTATTTATAGAAAGGTAATTGAATAAGTTAGTAAACCAAACCAAATCTTGCAAGAAATAGCTTGCATTAAAACAACATTAATGAATTAATTTAATTCAAGAAAATGCACCCTCCATTTCTTGCATGTATTTAAAGTCGTCTTTGTGGTAGGGGCAATTTCACCATCTCTCAGCCAGGTATCCCTAGGCTGCCAAAGCATGGCCCACAATGGCATACGCCCCACTATATCCTGTTCAAGATTTACCCAAAGCGGCTGGTCATACTTTTTAAGCCAGATAATTATGGCCCTTAACTGAGCGACCGCCCAATAGGGATGTGAATCGTTTTTTGATGATTTAAAAAAATCGTCAGATATTTTTTAAATCGTCAAAAATCGTTAGAGTCGCGATACAATAGAAATTCCCCCGATTTATCGTGAAAAATTGTAAATCGGGGGAGGGGGAGGGCTAGAAAACCGGCACACCAAAACAACCCCTAAACCCACCCCGACCCTTTAAAACAAATCCCCCACCCTCCTGAAACCCCCCCCCCAAATGTTTTAAATTACCTGGTGGTCCAGTGGGGGGGGTTCCGGCGCGATCTCCCACTCTTGGGCCATCAGCGCCATTTTGGCTGCCACTAATATAAATGGCGCCCATGGCCCGATAAAAAAAAACCCACCCGACCCTTTAAAATGACCCCCTTGACCCCCCCAAAACCTTTTAAAATTACCTGGTGGTCCAGTGGGGGCGCAATCTCCCGCTCTCGGGCCATCTGCTGCGTTAATAAAAATGGTGCCGATGGCCCTTTGCCCTTACCCTGTGACAGGGCAAAGGTAGCGCCGGCGCCATTTTGAATATTGGCAATACAGCCTGAGTGCAGGAGATTGCTCCCGGACCCCCGCTGGACCCCCATGGACTTTTGACCAGCTTGGGGGGACCTCCTGACCCCCACAAGACTTGCCAAAAGTCCAGCGGGGGTCCAGGAGCAACCTCCTGCACTCGGGCCGTATTGCCAGTATTCAAAATGGCGCCGGTGCTACCTTTCCCTTATTATGTCACAGGGGCCGACCGTCGGCCGACCGTCGGGTAGGGTACAGGGACCACTGTAGAAGGGATTCATAGCGTTTCCACAAATTTATTTATGTATTTATTTAGGGTTTTTATATACCGACTTTCTTGATATATATATATCAAATCAAGTCGGTTTCCATTTAACACAACTGTCGCCGGGGGGCGTTACATTAAACAATAAACATAGTATTGAACGGAGAACGTGTAGCATTACATTTAACAATCAATAAGGTCGTTACATTAAACATTAAACAGTAAACATAGTATTGAACAGAGAATGTGTAGAGTTACTTTAAAACAAGCAATAAGGTCCTGATGTTCCTGAGGTTATTAAGTTAGCGGTAGACTTTATATTGCGCTATTTTGATCTTTGTCCTGTGTCAAAGTGATCCTGCAATTCCGGGAAGGCTTGCCAGAAGAGCCATGTTTTAAGGTTTTTAATATAAGCTATTATATTATTACAAGAGACAAATGTGTCTCTTGTAATAATATAATAGCTGCCCCTGAGCGGAGAATATCAGCGCGCAGAAACTGGCATTTCCTCGGGCTATTAAGCCCTTTAACATTCAGGGACAGCATAGATAATTGCTCAATCATAATTTAGTGAGAGCAGAAATCTACAATAAGCAGCCAAATGTCCAATCTGTAAGAATTTATTGTGTAGAGACAAATATGTGCAAATGAGCCAGACTCCAGCCGAGTTTCGCCCTCTTTCAATAGGGCTGCATCAGGGGTATTTGCATATATGAATCTTCATCGAGATATTGTGTGTGTAAACTATGAACGATACCAATGTAGCTTACAAACTGTTCTGAAAGAGACCACAGCGATTGTGTATTACTCAGGATCCGGAGCACTACATTGGTATCGTTCATAGTTTACACACACAATATCTCGATGAAGATATAGAATTCATATATGCAAATACCCCTGATTGAGCCCTATTGAAAGAGGGCGAAACTCGGCTGGAGTCGGGCTCATTTGCACATATTTGTCTCTACACAATAAATTCTTACAGATTGGACATTTGGCTGCTTATTGTGGATTTCTGCTCTCACGGCTTTATTAAGCAGCCTTCCTTGCTGTTTTGTCAATCATAATTTAAACATAAATTAAAAAGGGATCGAAAGAAGGTTAAAAATACATGGAGACTTTCATAAAAGAACCTGCCAGCTCGCATATTCTGTGGAGCAAAATTAGTTAGTACTGATCTCAGACCATTTCCCCAAACCCTAATATGTGCGCTATGTTGCCATAGCCAAGCTGCCCACGCAGCCAGAGGGGAGAGCTATGAAAGCACTGAAACATGCCCCCCCCCCCCCCCCCCCCCCCCCAAGCCTCACAACCACTCTTAATGCATATGAAAAACATTTTACAACCCCTAGTAGAACTGCGAAACAAGAATCAGAGGAGTGCCAGAAAAAGAGGATATAAAGATGCAGTAGAAGTGCCCCCTATTCTCTAGATCCTCCACTTTTAGGAGGAGAGTAGAATTTTCCTGTTGTAGTTCAGCCATGTGGCTATCCACTTGATCAAATTTAGCGTCCTGTGTATCCTGTCTCATATCACACTCATCCACTCTCCTGCCAAGGCTAAAGATTTCTTCTTTCATGTCTGTTATTAATTCTTTCATTTCTTGTTTAAAAGCAGACATTTCAGTTCTTATTTCTCTAAATCATGTTCTAAACTCCTCCCGAGAGGGAATGCCACCCACCTCCAACTCCGGGGCCTCCACAGCTGCACCAGACGCCATGTGCTCCACTCCCCAGCTCACTGCTGCACTAGGCCCTGGATCGTCCTCCCCGGGTTTGTAGGAGAACTGCCTGAGATCGGGAGTCTTTTTTTTTTAGCGATCTGAGACATGATGGCATCCGAATTACAGATCACTATTTTTTGTGCAGTTTTGCGGGGTTAGCAAGCTATCTGTCTTAATTGCAGCTCGGGGAAGAACGGAGCTCCACGTTCAAGCAGCTATCTTCCGCGGTGCCCCCCCCCCCCCCCCCCCCCCCCAAGAGAGGGAACTATTTTAAATCTAATTCTTAGTAGAACACAGGATTTGATGAGAGAGGTAATGGTAGTAGAGCCACTTGACAACTGTGATCATAAAATGATCAAATTTGAACTAATAACTGGATGGGGGACAATATGTAAATCTACACTCTAACACTAAACTTTCAAAAGGGAAACTTTGATAAAATGAGGAAAACAGACAAAATCTGAAAGGTGCAGCTGCAAAGGTTAAAAGTGTACAACAGAGGCCAAGATGGCGCCGTGAACGGTCGCAAGAGTGGACACTCTGAGAGTCTTTTCTTCCTCTTTTCAAAATGCCTCCAAAGAGAAAAACAAGGTGCGGGTTTCCCCCCCGAAATCCCCCTTACCCGATTGTCAGCAGCAGATTACCTCTTTTGCTTCTGTTTTGGTGGAAATGGGAGGAATTCTCCCCACTTCAGTGACTGGAGAGGAAGCTCCATCGCTGTATTGGGAAATGACGCTGAGTCCTCCGGACTATCGACCCCCACCGCCTCCAGTGCCACGGGAGAACCTATCAGAGGCAGCACATATAGAGATGACATCATCTGCTCGACGGGAGGGGGAAGTCGAGATGGAGGCTCGGCGTTGCAGCCCCAGTTTTCCTCCAGTATGCTGGAGACAGTCTCGAAAAGGAGCCCAGGTGAAGCTGAAACATCTTTCTCACTGGTCGACCTTCAGGAGGAAGAAAGGAAAATAGGGCGGCACAGGCAGTGATCTATCCAGAGACTCTGAGTGCTCATGAAGGGAATGAGTCCTTTCAACTACCCCTGAAACCAGCTGTTGTGACTCTGGATAAATTGTGGGATCTGGTTGCTAGCCTTGCTGGGCTAGTTAAGGACAGTGAGAGTAAATACTTGACACTGGAATCTGAAATGCACTCTCTGAACCTCAACTTGGGAGGCCAGATTAAGGACCTTAATTCTAGAGCTGATCTGGTGGAACAAAATGTACAAAAAGTTCAAACAGTGAATGTGAAGCTGATAAAAGACGATGGAATCCTGTCTAAAAGACTGGATTCCATAGTCTTTTTCTTGTATTTTGCCTTTTCTTATATTTTGCCCACCCCATCCTTCTCCATCACATTCTTGCAATTAGCCCTCCCCCCCCCAGCCTCCTGTCGCTTCTACTCTGTACATCCTTCCACCCTCTGCTACCAAATTTACCAGATAATCTCTCTGTAATTTAATTTCCAGTTACTCAAATATCAATTAGCTGTATCTGAAACACATAAACTCCATCATCCTTGCTCATAGTTACCTAACGTCCCTCCTTATAATGATCCACACTTATAAAGAGCCCCTTGTATAGAGTCCAATGTAAAGAGCTTTAAGCTAAATCAAGAGTTCTATGTAAAGAGCTTTAAGTTAAGTCAAGCTCATGTTTCTTCGTAAGTATAAATAGTTCATGTTACTCACTTTAGGTAAGTTAAGTTCATGTTTTTGTCACATTTTTGTCACATTTATAAATAGCTCAACAATGGTATAAAAAGCTGTACATACTACTCGCATATATCAAGAGTTCTCTGTAAAGCATTTAAAAGCTACAGTTCATGTTTTAATGTAAACCGATGTGATACTCACAGTGTATGTCGGTATATAAAACTTTTAATTTAAAAAAAAGAAAAAGACTGGAATCCTTGGAAAATTATGTGAGACATCCGAATTTAAGGTTCTTGAATTTTCCTCGTGCCCTAGGAGAGGATATTTATTTTATATTAAAAAAGTTTTTTCTGGAAAAGTTTGAAGAGTTTAAACTTCCTATGGTGAATAAAGCTTATTTTTTGTCAAAAGGGAGAAGAAATAATGGAGTTAACCAGATGGAAGCCCTTGATAATTTGACACAATTCTTGGAGCGTTCAGGGATAGAGATCGAGGTATACTTCAGGTGTTGTTTGTGTTTGAGAAAGACATTAATGATATTATGAGAACATATTTTCAAAATTTTCCTAATACTTTCTATGGTAAAATTGCTAAAATATTTCCTGATTTTGCTAGGGACACCCAATTAAGGAGAAGGGAGTTCCTGAACATGAGATTACAAGTATGCAATTTAGGTTATACGTTTGTTTTAAAATATCCCTTCAGATGTATAATACGAGGGAAAGATGAAAGTTTTGTATTTACTGTCAGGTCAATATAGTAAAGTGCGGCCACGGTTACCCTGCTCCTAACCCGCATTCTACCCACTTTTCGGCCGTGTTAGTCCAACCCGCGAAACACTATCCCCTTTAACCTACTCTTACCGCGTCCTTAAATCATCGGGTAACCCCTTCCGCCCGCGGCATGTATATTACATGTAAACGATCGAATTAGCTATTCCCTCCCATTCAGTAACGCGCACCCCGACTATCGCTTTTTTACCCTGCCGTTTTGCCGCACGTTTAACCTGCTAACTTACTGCCTACCCTTATCCCTGCGTTAGAGGCAGGGGTAAGGGTATGCAGCAAACTTTCCCCCAGCCCCCGCTCACCTGCCCTGGCCGCGTCCATGGGTGCTGGTCTCCGGGGCAGCCCCAATCCTCTCCCCTCCTCCCGAAGCAACGAAAGCGGAAAAAAGCGAAAAAGCGAAAAAAAAAAACCAACGAAAAAAAAAAGTTGCAAGAGAGAGCGGGGAGAGACGACAGGCAATCCTATGCTCGGGACTGCCAGTCCTCTCTCCCCTCCTCCCGAAGCAAGGCGTGAAAAACAGCCTTGCTTCGGGAGGAGGGGAGAGAGGACTGGCAGTGTAAAGCAACGAAGCAAATTACTTTTTTGCAGGCCCCCTCTGGAGAGCGACATCGGCGAAGACGACCGAGGCTCCCTGCCTCCAGCTGCCTGAGAAGATGGACGCATTGCAGGGGCGAAAGCAGCCCCTGTGCGTGCAATTGGGCCGCTCAAGACGTGACGTCACATGCCGTGACGCCAAACGTTGTGACATCACGCCTTGAGCGGCCCAATTGCACGCACAGGGGCTGCTTTCGCCAGTGTGATGCGCCCATCTTCTCGGGCAGCTGGAGGCAGGGAAGCCACAGTCGTCTTCGCCGATGTCCATCTCCGGAGGGGGCCTGCAAAAAAAGTAAGTCACTTCGTTGCTTTACACTGCCAGTCCTCTCTCCCCTCCTCCCGAAGCAAGGCTGCTTTTCGCGCCTTGCTTCGGGAGGAGGGGAGAGAGGACTGGCAATCCCGAGCGTAGGATTGCCTGTCCTCTCTCCCTTCTCTCTCTTGCAACTTTTTTTTTTTTTCGCTTTTTCAATCTTTTTTTTGCTTTTTCGATTTTTTCCGCTTTCGTTGCTTGCTTCGGGAGGAGGGGAGAGAGGACTGGCAATCCTGAGCGTCTGAGAACCGTCCACTTCCTGGTACCTGTCATTTCAAATGTCATTTGAAATGACATTTGAAATGACAGATACCAGCGTGTCCGTGAAGCGTTAGGCCAGCGCACCCAGGATACTGCATAGCGCTCTATACAGTAAAATTGGTTGCGCGGGCCTAACGCTTCACGGACGCTACTTAGACGCAGCTTGCATTTGCAAGCTATTTACATACAGTATCGAGTGGTAGGTTAGCTGGACTGTGCGTGCGGCAACCGCAGGTGCGCCTGGCACTAACGCAGCTCTTCCTACTGCTCCTTACTGTATCGGCCTGTATATCAGAACAGCTAAGGTCCTTTTTGAATGCCAGGGAATTAAACATCTGCCCTGGACAACAGACTCCCTGATAGTCATTTAATGTAATCCACCAAATCCGTTATGCTAGTTTGTCTTTGTATTGATTTCCTTAAATACTCCCTTTAAATGTATAGGCCTCCTTATTTCCTGAATTGTAGGATTATACCTCGCTGAAAAGGTTGTAATTGATATTAGTTATCCTGTATGTTAAGGTGAAATTGGTTTGATTTTACATATCTTTTCTTTGCATTAAAGTAAGATGTACAATTATTTTATGAAAACTTAATAAAGTGTGAATTATAAAAGTGTACAACAGGCATGGACATTGTTTAAAAATACCATCTTAGAAGCACAGTCAAGAAGTATTCCATGCATTAAGAAAGGTGGAAGGAAGGCAAAACAATTACTAGCAGGGTTAAACAATGAGGTGAAAGAGGCAATTTTAGCCGAAAAAAATCATTCAAAAATTGGAAGAAGGATCCATCTCAAGAAAATAAGAAAAAGCATAACCATTGCCAAGTTAAGTGTAAACACTGACAAGGCAGGCTAAGAGAGAATTTGAAATGAAGTTGGCCATAGAAGCGAAAGCTCATAATAAAAACTTTTTTTAAGAACATAAGAAAACAGGGACATAAGAAATTGCCATACTGGGTTATTTAAAAAGGGCTTCATGTGTGATCTGGGAAACTATAGACCAATGAGCCGGTAAAAATAGTGAAAACTATTCTAAAGATCAAAATCACAGAGCATATAGAAAGATATGATTTAATGGAATACAGTCAGCATGGATTTACCCAAGGGAATTCTTGTCTCACAAATCTGCTTCATTTTTTTTAAAGGATTAATAAACATGTAGATAAAGTTGAATTGGTAGATGTAGTATATTTGGATTTTCTGAAAGCATATGACAAAGTCCTTCATGGGAGGCTTCTAAGAAAACTAAACAATCATGGGATAGGCGGCAATGTCCTTTCATGGACTACAAACAGTTTAAAACACAAGAACCAGAGCATAGGATTAATTGTTTAATTTTCATAGTCAACAAAGCAAACAGAATGTTAGGAATTATTAGGAAGGGAATGGTGAATAAAACAGAAAATGTCTTAATGCCTCTGTATCGCTCCATGGTGAGACCGCACCTTGAGTACTGTGTAAAATTCTGGTCGCCGAATTTCAAAAAAGATATAATTTCTCTAGAGAAGTTATAGAGAAGTCCGACCAAAATGTTAAAGGGGATGGAAAGGCTAAAGAGGTTAGGACTGTTCAGCTTGGAGAAGAGATGGCAGAGTGGGGATATGATAGAGGTGTTTAAAATCATGAGAGGTCTAGAACATGTAAATGTGAATCAGTTATTTACTCTTTCAGATAATAGAAGGACTAGGGGGCAGTCCATGAAGTTAGCAAGTAGCATATTTAAAACTAATCAGAGAAAATTCCTTTTCACTCAATACATAATTAAGCTCTGGAATTTGTTGCCAGAGGATGTGGTTAGTGCAGTTAGTGTAGCTGGGTTTAAAAAAGGTTTGGATAAGTTCTTGGAGGAGAAGTCCATTAACTGCTATTAATTAAGTTGACTTAGATTTTAAAAACATGCTCACATGGATGTGCAATTTTATAACATGCGCGTGCCGGCGCATGCATGTTATAAAATCCGAGGCGGCGCACGCAAGGGGGGTGGACTATTGCAATATTCACAGGGCGACAAATCATGGCTTTCCCCAGTTCCCTACCTAACCTCCCTTCCCCTTCCTCTTTTCTACCCGCCCCCTATCCCTATCCTAGCTACCCCTATTTTTTTTTATTTTACCTTTTGCTCCTCCAAAGGAGCAGTAGCAAGTTGTGCATGCCGGCTCCCTGCCAGTGCACGATCCCCCAGCACAGTGGCAAATGGCCGCTGTACCAGCCGCCTCAGCCCCACCCCACCCTCTCCCCTGGACCGCCCCTCTGCTGAGGCCTGGTTCTTTTGTGCATAAGAGGGGTTACACGCGCAGCTGGGGCCCTTCAAAATGGGGTAGATTTTCAAAAACGGCGCGTTGGCGTACTTTTGTTGGCGCTCCAGGCGCCAACAAAAGTACGCGGGATTTTAGTAGATACGCGCGTAGCCGCGCGTATCCGCTAAAATCCTGGATCGGCGCGCAAGGCTACCGATTCCGTGTAGCCAGCGCGCGCCGAGCCGCGCAGCCTACCTCCGTTCCCTCCGAGGCCGCTCCGAAATCGGAGCGGCCTCGGAGGGAAATCGCTAACGCCCTCCCCTCACCTTCCCCCTCCCTTCCTCTACCTAAGCCAACCCCCCGGCCCTGTCTAAACCCCCCCCCCCTACCTTTGTTGGGGGATTTACGCCTCCCAGAGGGAGAAGTAAATCCCTGCACGCCAGCGGGCCGCTGGCTCGCCTAGACGCAACCCGGGGGCGGTTCCGGAGGGCGCGGCCACGCCCCGGACCGCCCTGGGCCGAAACCACGCCCCCGGGTCCGCCCCCGAAATGCCGCGTCCCGCCCCGAAAACAGCGCGCCGCTTGGCCCCGCCCCTGATACGCCCTCGACACGCCCCCCTCGGAAAACCCCGGGACTTACGCGAGTCCTGGGGCTCTGCGCGCGCCGGTAGGCCTATTGAACATAGGCGCACCGGCGCGCAGGGCCCTGCTCACATAAATCCAGGCGGATTTACGCGAGCAGGGCTCTTAAAATCCGCCCCAATGCGCGCAGCATGTGCAAGGCCTGGCGCGCGCATAACCCCCAGATTTTACGTGCGGGTTTTTTTTTTAATTTGACCATTTGGAAATAGCCACTGTTATTACTAGCATTAGTAATATGGGATCTACTTATTGTTTTGGATATTTACCAGGTACTTGTGGCCTGGATTGGCTAGTGTTGGAAACAGGATGCTGGGCTTGATGGACCCTTGGTCTGGCTCAGTATGGCTACTTCTTATGTTCTTATATTCAGATGCTCATTTCCACAAAATGGCAAAGAGAAAATCATTTTCTTCCTACTTCCTATCCCAGAGAAACAGAAGCAATAGCAGTTTCACTCTCCTACTCTCCCAGTCTCAGAAGTCTAGCTCTCTCTCTCTCTCCTCGCAGTACCCAGTAGAGATGTGAATCGTGTGCCAGATCGTCTTAACGATCAGATTCGGTTGGGGGGGGGAGGGAAATCTATTCTCTATAATAGGGGCTGATGAGTAAAGATGGCCGGCGCCATCTTTAAAGATGCCGCCGGCCATCCAGTGCTCCTACCATGTGACAGGGGCCGGCCAATGGCACGGATACCCTGTCACATGGTAAGGGCAAAGGGGCATCGGCGCCATTTTTTTTTTAGAACAGCTGATGCCTGGGAATGGGAAATCTCTCCCCGAGGCCCCCCTGGATCTCTCCTCTCCCCGAGGCCCCCCGAGGCCCCCCTGTACCACCAGGTAATTTTAAAAGGTTTTGGGAGGGTCGGGAGGGGGGTGTCGATTTAAAGGGTCGGGTGGGTTTTTTTTTTTAGTGGCGCGGGCCTCCCTAAAAAAAAAAAGGGTCGGGAGGGTGGGGGAGGCTAAGGGGGGTCGATTTAAAGGGTCAGGTGTTTTGTTTTTTTTATCGGGCCATCGGCACCATTTTAATTAGTGGCAGCCAAAATGGTGCCGATGGCCCGAGAGCGGGAGATCGCGCTGGGCCCCCCCCCCCAGTGGACCACCAGGTAACTTAACATTTTGGGGGTGTTCGGGAGGGTGGGGGAGGGTAAGGAATTGGTTTTAAAGGGTCGGGGTGGGTTTAGGGGTTGTTTTGGTGTGCCGGTTTTCCCGCCCTCCCCCAAATAATTCCCGTGCCCTATTTAACATTACAATACAAATGCCCCTGATGATAAATCGGGGGCATTTGTGTTATATCGTGCACTCTAACGATTTAGGACAATTTTAAAATTATCTGACGATAATTTTAATCGTTCAAAAACGATTCACATCTTTAGTACCCAGCTGTCTTGCTTAGCAGACTTTGTTCCCTCCCAGACCTCCCAACCGTGGTCGACATTTGCAGTGCAATAATACAAAAACAGAAACATCATCATTCCTCATTAAACAAAATCAAGAAATATAAATTGATCATTATAGTAAGCCAAACTAATAAAAACAATATATCAATACAGATAGGGGTAGATTTTCAAAGGGTTATGCACGTAACCTCGAAAACTGCCCCTGCGTGCGCCGAGCCTATTTTGCATAGGCTCGGAAGCGTGCGCAAGCCCCGGGACCCGAATATGTCCCGGGACTTTGAAAAAGGGGTGGAAATCTGGGGGCGATCTGGGGTTTGGAAAAGCATGCAGCCAGCTTACGCGGCGAATAGCATTTTTTGATTCCGAGGTAAACTTGAATTACATTTTATAAAAATCTTTCTGGCGAGGCACAGAATTCTTCAAGGTTGGCGAACACTATCGAGGAGATTCCCCTGATTCTTTCATTCACAAAAATTTCCTAAAAAACAGCATTGCTTTAGTGGAGGTGGTGGGGGTTGATGATTATACACCAATTCATGTATTGGTACGGAGTTGCCTACATTATATATGAAACTTCCACCTCTCCACAATAAGATTTTTTTAAAATAAAAAACAAAAAAATTGAAAAAATCTTTTCTGAAAGTTTTGTTTCACAGAATATAGGGTAACTAAATATTTTTTCAATTCCTTTTAAAGATAGTAAAAATGTTTTAGAGAATATAGTGAAATACAATTTGCCAGCGATACAGCAGCCACATGGTGTTTTTGATTTATTTTTGATTATATTAACATCGCTGATGTTCAGTGGTGATTCACGAGGATTTATTTTGGTTTGTCACAAATCTTCATTTAGCCAGATAACATCTGAGTTATCTGGCTAAATGCTTTTGAATATTTATTTATTTATTTATTTAAAGGCTTTTCTATGCTGACATTGGTAAGGCACATCATGCCGGCTTACAATGAACTGATAAGAGGAAATACAGAGAACAAAAAACCAAATCATAGATAAAAACAAAGAAGTAATTCAAATGGGAAATAAATACAAAAGGGCATTATGCAACAGATATTTGAAGGGCTAGGAGGGCAAAAGGCAGAGAAATGGGGGGGGGGGGACTTTGTACAGTCGATACACTGATATCTTAACTAGGAAGTAGTGGGTCATGGAGTACCAAACTGGATTCAGGGAGGGAAAGTAGCGTACCAGGGAATCAGGGAAAGGTAAGGTGGGGAGGCGCAGGGGAGGAGGTGCGGAGGCTGGCTGTGGTGGATCAGTAAAGAACTGTTATACTAAAAGGTCTACGTTATGTTTGTGTCGGGGTAGGCTTGCTTGAAGAGCCACGTTTTTGACTCCTTTTTTTGAATTTGGTGAGAGACGGCTCTATAGGGATGGGGGGGCGGGGAGGGAGTTCCAGAGGGAGGTAACAGCTATGGAGAAAGCCCTTTCTCTGGTGAAGGACAGATGCGCAGACTTGAGGGAGGGGGGGTGTGTAAGGTGCCAGCATGGGCACTTCTCATGGGGCGGTTCGATGTGTGGAAGTGGGGCATTTCTTCGAGCCAGGTGTGGTTGAATTTGTGTAGTGAGCAATGAAGAATGGTCAAGGCTTTGTATTGAGATCGGAAGGCGATAGGTAGATGGTGCAGTTCCTTTAAAATAGGGGTGATGTGGTCCGTCTTGCGAGTATTTGTTATGATTCTGGCCATGGAGTTTTGGAGGATCTGGAGTGGCTTGATGGTGGAGGCCGGGAGGCCGAGTAGCAGGGAGTTACAGTAGTCCAGTTTTGCAAGCATAGAGGTCTGAACTACCGTACGGAAGTCTTGAGCGTGTAGTAAGGGTTTGAGTTTTCTGAGGACATTTAGTTTGTAGAAACCTCCTTTAAGGAGGGAGTTAATGTATGGTTTGAAATTTAGTTGATGGTCTAAGATGACACCCAGGTCTCTAACTGCTCGTAATTGGTGTGGTGTATTAATAGTGTTGTGTGATGTAAGGTGGGGAGTGCCATCAGGGTGGTTGGAGATGATGAGTAGTTCTGTTTTATCTGCGTTCAGGGCTAAGTGGATGTTAGCTAACATGGAAGTTATGGAGGAGAGGCAAGATTCCCAGAAGAGCATGGACTCATCAATGAATTTTTGGATATGAGCCTCCTCTTGAGTATTTACTATTTATTATATTTAATTATTTAATCAAAGAATATAACTATGTTATAATACATTTTATTCCAAGTATAATCCTACTGCCATGCTCTTGAAATGATGATTTCTGGTCTCTCCCCTTTTCTAATATATGTTATGTATATGGTTTAATTTCTGATTAATTGTCAGCAATTCCAAGATATTTATATAATACATTATTCAGAGTAAATTTTGACTATCAAGACTAATATTACAAAAATGTGTGGAATTTTCTATTTCCTCTTCAGCCTCCCCATTCTCTTTCTTTCCTTCTCGCTATACCCCATCTATGTCCCAAATTATTTGCCTGCAATAAGGTGAAGTGCCAGGTGAATCAGAACTGAGTTGATTGAGACTGACAGTATATAATAGGGTTGCCATGGTTACCTGTCAATCACGATCAGTCAATTTAGTGCATATAAAAAGGCTTCTTGAAAGAAGCAAGAGAAGAAGGCATGGTTGCTCAAGAAAGCAGTTGCAGTGAAGGAAATTGCAATTCTGTGAAAACTCAGAAAGAGGATTAAACTGTTTTTTTTGTAAGTTCCTTTGAAAGGCACACTATAAGGCTCATGTACTGAAGTGTACCTTTTTAACACTATTACAGTTTTTCATCTGCCATTTTTCTCCCATACAAATAAGTCCAGTAAAACAATGCATAGAAAGTTTAGCTATAACATTTTACAATAGAAAGTAACTATAATTCCCTCAACTTCAGTTTGCTATTTTTTCACAATAATTCTACTAAGTAGTATTTCTCACATGTAGTTTTTTTATGTGCTAATGGTCTGGGTAACATCAAGCTAGGTTGAGAGAATATTGTACAAATCTCATCTTTGGTTGAGTTTCCTCATTCCGAAGGACATCAAATCTTCAAAAGAGTGTACTGTTCTATTCGTACGTCTCACTCTGAATGTCAAAGTGGCCCCTAACCCATACACTAATACCTAAATCTCACCTCGAGTAACTAAGTGGGCCTCCTATAGAGGTATAAACACCTAACTACTATAAGGGCCTTATAGCTAGTCTCTCTCTCTCTCTCTCTCTCTCTCTCTCTCTCTCTCTCTCTCTCTCTCTCTCTCTCTCTCTCTCTCTCTCTCTCCCCCCTCCCCCCCCCAGTAACTATTGCATTCTTTTTTTTTTATTTTTAATTGATTTATAACATTTAAACAAATGCAATAATCCAGGAATTTCCAGAAAACAAATATTACTTCAATTTCAGTACATAATTCTTTATAATCCAGCCCACATCTAGGAGGAGAGGGGGTTCCTATTGCTGGGTGTCTTCTCTCTTATACAACCTAAACACCTAAACAATACTTTGTTCCTGATTTTTGTCCTTCAAGATGCGCTCCAAGTGTGTGGGGTATATAAAAATAAACTTATTGTTCTGAAACATTATATGACATTTGCAGGGGAACTTTAGAAAGAAACTTGCACCTATTTCTAGGACTTGTTTCTTAAGAAAAATAAACTGTTTTCTACGCGCTTGAGTTGCGCGAGAAACATCTGGAAATACTAAAAATTTTTGCCCGCAAAATAAGAAATCCTTATTTTGGAAATATTTTGAGAAAAATAAGTCTTTATCCTTTTTTAGGGAAAAGGAAACCAATAGCGTTGCTCTAGTATGAATATTATCCATGGAGTCTTCCAAAAAAGTGGATACTCCAGGGCTATTCAAGCTATCTAAACCCCCCTCTTGAACTTGGAGCACTTTTTTTATAGGCAAATAATATAGCTTTGACAAAACAGGAATTTTATCCATCTCAAAAGCTAATATCTCCACTACATATTTATTAAATAATTTGATAGCTGACATTAATCTCGATTGTGGAAAATTCAATAACCTTAAATTAAACTACCTCAATTCGTTCTCAAGAACTTCAATCTGATTATGTAACATCAAATTATCTTTAATAAATGTAGTGTTGGTAGCATGCATAAGTTTAATTTGCGGGTTCAACCCTGCTGCCTCTTATTAAAGTTTAACAGTTCTAGTTTCTAAATCCTCAAATTTAGCTTTTACTTGAACTGAAAAATCATGCACTTGTACAGCTGACCTAGATAGTTTTTTTTATCAATTTTAACAGAAAGTCTCCAAACATCTAATAAAGTTACATTCTCTGGTTCAACTTCACTTCCATCTTGCTCATTTATTTCTGGCTGTACTATCCTAGGGCATGGTATCACATTATTTGCGACAGGATGTTCCCCTTGCATAATATTAATCGAATGTCTAATCCCCTCTGTAGTACTCACATTCCCGCCTTGGGTCTGGGTTACTAACAGAGGGTTTTCGACATTAACTACTAAGCCACTACTAACTCTAAGTGGTTGTTGGGGAGGTTGTGTGGACCTGGGGCTTAAGGAAACTCCCAACTGGGAATTTCCTTCTATATTACCCCCCACCATGGACTCACCCATATGTAAAATATGGTTGTCCATGGGTCCATGTATCCTCGACATAGGGATGGTAGGTGAGGAAGTCCAGGTCTTGGATTTGCGTTTATTTCCCATAATAGTATAAGAAATCAAAAAAATTTACCAGGGGCGCGCCCCTTTGGCGCGTGGCTTCGGCTGCGCGCTGGTGGCTGCACGCCGCAGGGCCCTCTCTTTAATGCTGTCCCGGGGCACCTGATTGTGACGTCACAGGGGGGCCGTCCTCTCGACCCGGACCTCCCTCCTCCCTCGACCAGGGATTCAGCTGATCTTGTTTGCTTTCTCCTCAACGCTCCAGCGTCTGGTTTCGGGGTTCCCAGCAGGTAGGCTGCTCCCTCCTTCTTCTCAGCCTCCTTGCCACAGGGCCCTCTCTTTAATGCTGTCCCGAGGCACATGAATGTGACATCACAGGGGGGCCGTCCTCTCGACCCGGACCTCCCTCTTCCCTCGACCAGGGATTCAGCTGATCTTGTTCGCTTTCTCCTCAACGCTCCAGCGTCTGGTTTCGGGGTTCCCAGCAGGTAGGCTGCTCCCTCCTTCTTCTCAGCCTCCTTGCCGCAGGGCCCTCTCTTTAATGCTGTCCCGAGGCACATGAATGTGACATCACAGGGGGGCCGTCCTCTCGACCCGGACCTCCCTCTTCCCTCGACCAGGGATTCAGCTGATCTTGTTCGCTTTCTCCTCAACGCTCCAGCGTCTGGTTTCGGGGTTCCCATCAGGTAGGCTGCTCCCTCCTTCTCCTCAGTAACTATTGCATTCTGCAGTAATACCTGTGCTAAGATAGTGCACTTTGCAATAAATAGGTTATTACTATAAAACACACTCCTTTTCCTATTGCATGTGATATTTAGTGTATTTTGATAAATCCAGGCCTAAGTTAGCTGGAAAAGTCTTATCCAGCTAACTTACTTAGCCGGTTCTGTCCAAATATGAACCTCCACATTTGATTCTATATGGGTGTTGTATTTACACATTGGAAAAACTGCTGAAACATTTTCATTCACTTTTACCAAATACATTTTGTGGCCTCAGAGCAATTTCCTATGATGTGTGATATGATAAAGTATTAATGCATATTCATGTGCCACAACATTTTGCAAATAAGATTTATTTTGTACGTGTCTATCATTTGAGTGAAATGTTATTGAAATTCAATGGTTGAAAAATGTTTCAAGGTAACCATTCTCCATGAATTGTAAATGTAAACATGCTAATGCCTTAAACATTAGAAGCAAGACAACATAGAATTTTCTGTAAAGTTTGCTGCAGGAAGTTTCTACACATTATATGCTCATCAATATACAACCTTTAAAATAGTTACTCATGCATGAAAATTTGATTACAAATATAAAAGATATATGAACAGGTGATAACTCTTGATTTCAGCCAATTTTCAATACATTTTGAATCTGTTTTATCTTCATTAGATGAACTCAAAAGCATGCTTGCAGTAGCATGCAGTCAGGGCCTTCAAGGGATTCAGTGAATCTCAGCCTATAGGCGGTGCTACAGTATGGCAAGTTCCACCCCAAATTTATACATCTGATCAGGCAGGGATAAATCAAGCCCCTGCCTGATCCAATTAATGGCATCATACCTCACTAGCACCCTTTCCCCACACACACACACTTAATGGGCAGCAGGAGTCACATTTATCCAAACATGATCTCCTACTGTAGCGGGGCCAGTCTCATTGCTCTTACTGTGAGACCAGCCCCACAGCAGCAGGAGATGATGTTTGAATAAATATGACACCTGCTGCTGCCCACCCCACAACGCAGCAGGCCACCGCGGAGCCTGTGCCATGGTGGCTGCAGAGAGAGATCGGTCATGATGGCCACCAGCAGACATCCCACTGGTGGCCAAAGAGAGGAGAAGGATACAGTGGCTGCCAGTGGATCCCATGCTACTGGCAGCTAAAGAGAAAGATAGAACACACAGTGGCCTCCGGCAGACCCCATCCCACTGGCAGCTGAAGAAAGAAGAAAAAGAGCAATTTCAATAGCCAGACCTCACCTCTGGAACACCCTACCGGAAAACCTAAGACTACAGAACAACAAAAAATATTTAGAAAATTACTCAAAACATGGCTATTCAGGCAAGCCTATAAAGAAGGGATAGGCTAAATGATTACTCTACCATCCCCAAAAAAACTTACTCACAGCTATTTTATGACTCACAAACTCCTCCCATCCGGTATACCCAGCTTCATAACCAGTTGAGACTATTAATAGTATGATGGTTCACTTATTTTCCTGTTTTATACATTGGTTCATTTTTCTCTCTATTTCTAACCCCTCCTACAGTTACCTTGTAATCCGTAAGCCCGTTCACTTAAACCTATGTTCTCTAATTGTTTTCTCGGAGTGTAGGCATGCGCCACCTCCCACAGTTATGAATGTTAACCGTTGATTCTATGTAAACTGTTGTTATACCTGTAAATCGGAGTGAAGGCCTTTCGCTAAACTTTGGTATATAAAAACATACAAATAAATAAATAAATAAATAAGAAGAATGCTGTGGTCACCAATGGACCCCATCCTGCTGGCGGGCAAAGAGAGAAGGACACAGTGTCTACCAATGGACCTCATCCTGCTGGTGGCCAAAGAGTGAAGGAGGACACAATGGCCTCCAGCAGACCGCATCTCACTGGTAGCTGAAAAAGAAGCCCAGGCCCTATGGGTGTGTGTGGCTGGGTGTGTGGGTGACTGCCTGTATGGATTGGCGAGTGACTCCTTCAGTGTGTGGATGGGTGATGTGTGTGTGTATGCCTGCTTGTGTGTGTGTGTGGAAGGTTGACAGCCTGTGTGGGTGGGTGAGAGAGTATGATTGGGTAAGAGCCTGTGGGTGGGGGTGTATGTGTGTATGTGGCTGCCTATTTTTATTTATTTATTTATTTTATTTATTTATTTATTGTTTTTGTTATACCGAGTTTCATGATAGGCATCACATCAACCCGGTTTACAAATAACAAGGAGTAAAAAGCATAACGTAACGTAAAAAACAATATTTTCAATAAGAACCTTGAACTTTAAATACAGTGAATCAGAAAAAGGGAGAGGGAAAGTTACAAAAAACAAGGAAAATAAACTTGGGATGGAAGGGGAGAAATTGAACAGCACAATATTTACATTTTTTTTTACATATATTTTTTTTACATATATTTTTTTTTACATTTTTTTTTTTTTACATATATTTTTTTTTACATATATTTTTGTGTATATGACTACCTGGGTGCATGGGTAAAGACCTAGATGTGAAATATGTGTATTTGTAGATGAGAGAGTCTGTATGATTGTATGGGGGTCGGTGGTGATAGCTTGTGTGGGTGACTGCCTCTGTGTGTGTGTGTGTGTGTGTGTATGTGTGTGTGGGTATAGGTGACTGCTTTTGTGTGGTTGGGGGGGTAAAAGCCTGGGTGAGTAAAAGACTGTGTGTATGTGTGCATGTGTGGGTGTGCGTAAAGGGCTAGGTGAGAGCCTGAGTGTATGTGGGTGTGGGTGTGGGTGTGGGTGGGTGACTGCCTGTGTGTGTATAGATGACTACCTGAGTGAGTGGATGAGAGTCTGGGTGCATGTTTGTGATGTTTGTGGGTGAGATCCTGTGTATTTGTGGGTAAGAGTCTGTGTGGGGGAAAGTTGAGAGCTTATGTGTGTGAGGGGGGAAGTGGTGGGTGGGTGACAGCCTGTGTGTTTGGGGGGGGGGGGAGAGTCAGTGTTCAGAGTGTGTATATGTGTGACTGCCAGTGTGTGAGTGTGGGTGGATGACTATGTGTGTATATATATGTATGTGTTTGGGTGGGTTGGTGACTGCCTGTGTGGGTGTGTGGGTGAGTGCCAATGAGTATGTGTGCAAGTGTGAGTTTATGTGTGGAGGATAGACTGTATGTGAGTGTATGTTTGTGAGGGAGTCAGAACCTGTGTGTGTGTGTGTATGTGTGTGTGTGTGTGCGCGCGTGTGTGTGTGTGAGTGAGAGGACAAAGTTTGCACAACCTTCCATTCCCCCAATCCACAACAATTTCAGAGTGGCTGGAAATTGAAACATCCCAGGTATGAAAAGAGGGAGATATTTATAATCCTTACTAGTTTCATTATTGAATGCTATTTGATATGTCTGCTGTTTTGAAATCTTAAATTTGTAGTTTGGGAAATTTTACAAACATTTTTTATGGGGTTTAAGTTATTGGATATTCTATTCATCAGTTTTTAAATATTTATTCTTTACATTAATATGATTTTACTTTTATGAATGAGGTTTCATATTTCTTTACTTTGTTTTTTTGTTGGTCTCTTATGTTGCCTTTGGTAATGATCTGTCTATGTTCTGTATGTCTGATCAAGGTGAGAGATTCTGCTAGTTTATAATTTCTAGAGGTCTATAGCAGTCCGTCTTGTTCTCGTTTCAAAGGGAGGTTTATTGGTATTCTAGGGTTTGATGCAATATTTACAATGCCGCTCTTTCCTGGGTATGGTTGTTGCTATTGAGTCCTGGGAGTTAGTGTTTGTTGAAATGGCAGATTTATGTCTTGAGGTAAACTGTATTCTTGGCAGGCTTTGATAGCTTTATTGGAGCTATGTAAGTATATTCAAAAATGCTGTATATGTATTACTGAGACAATATAGCTCCCATCTTTAGATGTGAATGTCTCTAAGCTGACATTTGAAGAAGGGATGTATGTAGTTTTAAAAGTTTTTGTACAATATTTTTAGGTACATGCAGAGCTATAGCATACCTATAGCCAATATGGCCATGGCTATAGGTGCTGCTATTAAATGGAGCAATTACCATTGCTATGTGCCAAGAGAGCAGTGTGGCCAGTGGGTACACAGCAAATGAAAAAGCACCGCAGCCCCGTCGAAATAGATGGCATGGTCGGTGCGGCCTTAATAAGTGGAAAAGCAGCGCGGCCCCCCTGGCAACACTGCTAGTTCTGGCAGGGCCAAGATGCTTTTCCATTTACTAAGGCGGTACTTACCATGCCGTCAATTTCAGCAGGGCCACACTGCTGAGGAGGAGAAGGAAGAGGAGTGCGCCCTGCTGGAAGTAGTCCAATGCCCCGTGGCTGGAAGTCGTTCCCTTGTCCACGGGGGCTGAAGAAGAAGGCTGCTGCTGTCTGCTAATTCAAGGAGGAAATGAGTGAGAGAGAGCATGTGCTTGTGTGTGGGAGAGTAAGAGCATATGTGTATGTGTGTGGGAGAGATAGAGAGCATGTGTGCTTGTGTGTGGTAGAGAGCATGCATTTGTGCTTGTGTGTGGGAGAGTGAGAGCATATGTGTTTGTTTGTGGGAAGTAAGAGATCATGTATGTGGGAAAATGAAAGAGCATGGGTGTTTGTGTGTGGGAGAGTGAGAGCATGTGTGCTTGTTTGTGGGAAGTAAGAGATCATGTATATGGAAAAGTGAGAGAGCATGTGTGTTTGTGTATGGGAGAGTGAGAGCACGTGTGTTTGTGTGTGGGAAAGTGAGAGCATGTGAGTTTGTGTGTGGGAGAGTGAGAGCATGTGTGCTTGTTTGTGGGTGAGTGAGAGAGAGCATGTTTGTGTATGAGAGGGAGCATGTGTGTGTAATGAGAGGGCGCATGTGTGTGAATAACTACCCCAGTTACACTCTGCCTGCTACTCCATGACAATTTCAGGGCATCTGGAAAGCAAAAGTTGCAAGGTATTAATAACGGAGAATTTTTTAAAATCCTTATTTTAATTGTTAATTGATGTGTCTATTTTGAAATATTTTATTGATATTTGGAAGATCATTATATAGGTTTTAATTATTGAATGTTATTCTATTAATTAATTGTTTTGAATTATTCATTTTATTGATATGGTTTTACTAATTTTATTTTATGAAGAATGGTATTGTTTCTGTTTTTTACATCGTTGCATCAGCAACCACATCACGGGTCACATCAGCAGCCACATCAGGCCCTCCCCCTGCCTGAAGTACAGTGGGAATTCTCAATCTCCCCCAAACCTCAATCAGCACCACGGTCAGTGGTGCTGCAGGAGGAGCAGTGATGATACTCGGTGGAATGGATGGAGACCACATAGCTGGGTAGAGGCTGGACTGGATTCTCACCTCCCCCTCCCCCCCCCGGGAGCAATCAAGGGACTCTTGGCCAGTAAGAGAAGGCCCGTTATTTTCAAGCAAAAGGGGGAGGGAGCCGAGTTGGGGCCACACAGGCCGAGGCACCACTGTCATGGTTGGGCCGGGCCGAAAACGCAGCAACTGAGCAGGGGCTGGTACAGAGGGCCAGGAGGAGAAAGAGGACAAACCTGAGTGAAGTGTCCAGTCGCAGTCCCGTGGATGACAGGCTGGAGTGGCATCTCGGGTCCGGTGCAGCAGATGGGCTGGAGAGGTATAGTCGGAAGGCACTTCATGGGGTGTTCACCTAGGGACGATGCATCGGCCGTGACACAGACATTTTGTGAGGACGCGCACCCCACTGCTGGTACCACAACCGCAGTGCCGTTAGAAGGACCGCAGATGTCCGGGTGCCAAGGGCATGGTCGCACAACTGCTGCCGGAGGTCTTCCTTGGGCTGGGCAGGCCTTCGAGGAAATATTCCTCACCAAATTCAGGGGAAGACTTGGGGGCCCACCAGGCCTGTTATGGCCCGGACAGCAACAGATGCAGGCATGGACCCCGGGAGCAAGCACCCAGGCAAGCAGCATACAGACGGTTCACAGAATCTCATTCACACAATAGCCTCACAGCTACATGGGCTACCCAGGGGCATATTTGCATATCCCACCTTTCTGGCTTCCATACTTTAACACGGTTCCGGTATCAGGATCAATTGAACAGGTCACTGTCGTGCCAGCAGATGGCAAGGCCTGAATGGAGATGGCGCAGTGAGCTCAGGGTGATGCCATACCGGTGATGCCATACCAGCAGCGCGAGGACCCATCAGGAGGAGGATCCAGATCAATGGAAGAGCCACGAGGGGTGGAGCAGTGAGAAGCAGAGAAGAGCAAGCCCCCCAGACAGCGACCACTCCTGCTGGTGTGTTGGGAGCATCGTTGAAGGCCAGGATAGGTACATCCTCACCCAGCGAAGGTACCAGCAGCTCTCTGCCGGCAGCTGGCAAGGCCTTAGGTGGCGAGAGTGGTGAAGTGGGAAAAGGTTCCAAAGGTGCTGACAAGACAGGGCCAGTAGCACAGTGCAAGAAGAGGAAGTACAGCAAGAAGTGGGCCGCATGGAACGAGTCTAGTTCCAGCGATTCCTCTGATTCGTCCAGCATTGTTATGTCGGACAACCCAGATGAAGCGAATAGGGGACCTCCCGCACTCACCACATTGTCACAGTTGTGGGAGAGCATTCCCACAGCGCTGCGTAAAAAGATCAAAAAGTGAATTTATGTACAAATGTTCACATTATTTGAATGGAGGAGGAAGAAAGGTGACATGAGAAGGAGCAAGGGCCAGGATGTGGCGAGCAGGTCAGATGACAAGGTTCCTAGGAACATAGTTAATTGGACCAGGACTTTCTTAAGAATGATTAGCATGGTGGGGCAGAACAATCCTAGCCAGTACGTTCCCATTTTGAGTTATGCTGATAAAATACTCGAGGCTTATACAGAACATGAGGGGTGTGCATGGTTGAACTATGATGAGCACTTTAGGGATAATGGCCACTGCCACTTTAGGGATAATGGCCACTGCCATTTTTGTAAATATGTAAATTTGTCGAGTATATTTAGTTTGCCTTCCCCCCCACCCTCCTCAGCTCCTCTGTTATCTACCTCCTCCCTCCCTCGCTTCCTTGTTCTACTGGTTACTTGTTACATGTAAAGCCTGTTGCTTGTTGCGTTCTCTGTAAACCGACGAGATGTTCCCAATGTGCGTCGGTATATAAATGCCTTTAAATAAAAAATAAATAATATGGAGGAGAAAAGGTTCATGACATGGGGCACACAAGATGTGGGACTCTGCCTAAGGCAGATGAAGAATAAGGCATCGGATGTAGGTGCGAGGAGTTTGGCATCCCATAAACCAAACAGATCATACCTTCCACTGCATCTAGCGATAACATGGTCTGATGGCGTTTCAACAAGTCCACTTGCAATTTTCAGGATTGCAAGTTCAGACATGCCTGTTCGGCATGTGTGTGGTCCCATCTGGCAGTTCAGTGCAGTAAATCCAAATGTGGGCAAGTTGCACAGGAGAGCAAATTAAATTGGACAGTATGAGGGCATGGCTTGATTAATACCCCAAGCTGGTCAGGTTCCTAGGAACCTGACCAGCTCAAGTTAGCATCGCTCAAACCTCTTTTCAAAAAACCTAACCTTCCCACTACAGATCCGGCTAACTACAGACCTATAGCTAACCTCCCTATGCTAGCTAAAATTATGGAGAAAATTGTCAACAGACAACTTTCTGAATTCCTTGACGACAACAACATCCTCACCACTAACCAATATGGATTCCGGAAGAAAAAGAGCACCAAATCTTTATTAGCCACACTAACGGACATCATTATCTTCAATCTTGAAAAAGGCCAACCTTGTCTCCTCACGCTTCTGGATCTTTCCTCAGCATTCGACACCGTGAACCACTCTAGCCTATTACAACGACTAACAGACATCGGCATCACAGGAGCAGCTTTCAACTGGTTTAAGTCCTTCCTAGAGAACAGAACATACAAAGTTAAGATAAACAACAAGGAATCTCACCCCATCCAAGCCAAGATGGGGGTACCTCAAGGATCGTCACTCTCCCCCACCCTCTTCAACATTTACCTTCTCCCACTCTGTCATCTACTTACTAACCTCAAGCTCACCCATTTCTTATACGCGGATGACATATAAATTCTCATCCCTATCACTGAGACCATGCACAAAACCATGGCCTTCTGGAAAAAATGCCTCTCATCCATCAACGATCTTCTATCCAGCCTCAACCTGATACTAAACACCAACAAAATGGAAATCCTTATAATAGCACCGGATCAATCTGCCCCGGCAACATCCAGCAACTCTCCAGACACCTCAGGATATGCCACCGCTCCTCAAGTCAGAGATCTGGGAGTACTACTAGACAACAGACTCAGCCTCAATAAATTCATAAATAACACTACAAAAGAATGCTTCTTTAAATTACAAGTGCTAAAGAAACTAAAGCCCCTTCTACTCTATAGGGATTTCCGCACAGTACTCCAAGCCATCATTCTCCCCAAATTAGATTACTGCAATTCACTCTTGCAGGGCCTTCCCGCATACACCACCAGATGGTACTGAATGCCACTGCAAGGATCCTTACCAATGCCAAAAAAGGGGACCATATCACCCCGATCCTCCAGCATCTCCATTGGCTTCCCATCAAATACAGGATTCAGTTCAAAACCTGCATGATGATTCATAAGGCCATACATAACATCTCTCCATTCAACTTAACCTTCCAGCTTCAACTACACTCATCTAAAAAACCAACCAGATGGGCATACCAGAACAGAATGATCACCCAACCTGCAAAATCTACCCTGAGGAAACGCGCTCTATCCACAGCGGGCCCGTCTCTCTGGAACTCCCTACCACCAGACCTCCACCTTTAGCCGTGCCATACTACTTTTAAAGTGAAACTCAAGACTTGGCTCTTCCGTCAAGCTTTCCCAGAGAGCTAATAGCAAGAAGAACAACAACCACCCTTGTCTTACAGCAATAATGTAATGTCTATATTGCTTATATTGCTTCAGTTATATGTTCCAAGTTGTGTTCTAAGTTGATCCTAGTTATTTCATAATAGATTGTACTTTATTATAGATTATCCGTTCACTATATTTGATATGTTCCATGTAAACCGCCTCCCCGGCGATAGGTATCTCTGTTAAATGTGAACCGGAGTGATATGTATTGTATACAGGAACTTCCGGTATATAAAAACCAAAAATAAATAAATAAATAAATGCAGTGGTCAAGACCTTGCAGAGGTTTCGTTGGGGGTTCCAAATTCCTTTCCAGGGAAATATTCCCAGAGGCGTGATTAGCAACATGAGCTCAGTGGTGCGGCACATGGGGATAGTGCAGCAGAAGATTAGCAATGAAATAGTGCTAGGCAGGATGGCCAGCCCCTTCATGGACCCATCATTTGTGAAGATGATATGTTCTCCCTTGGCGGTGGTTCCCTAAAAGGAGCCAGGGAAATTTAGACTAATACAAAACCTGTCTTTTCCACTGGAGAGTTCCGTTAATGACCATCTGCCACGGGACAAGTATTCCGTATAATATGCATCATTCAACAACGCGCTTGTGCTGTTAAGGAGATGCGGGAAGGGTGCTTTAATGTCCAAAACTGATATTGAATCTGCATTTAGGTTGCTATCCAAACATCCAGATAATTTCCCTCTGCTCAGTTTCCACTTCAAGGAGCAATACATTTATGATAAATGCATGCCAATGGGATGTGCAATTTCATGTTAATCCTTTGGGTTGTTCAGTTCCTTTTTACATTGGGTCATCGAGCAGAGGACTGGCATCCTGAATGTTATTCATTACTTGGACAACTTCCTGTTTGTCAGCCTCGGTGGGTCCAACATTTGTGCTATGTTATTAGGTGAATTTCAGGATTTGGCTGCTGAGTTTGGAGTTCTATTAGCCAGGGGCAAGACTGAGGGCCCCTCCATGATTCAAGCACAGTTGCTTGGTATGGTCAAATATCATACTGCGGAAAAAATGATGCAATTTGAGGTTATGGAGCAGGGGGCACAGGAAGTTGAATAGGCAGGTTGGCGCATACATACAGAGTTTAGGGGGTCACCAGATCCAGCATGAGTGGGCTGATATCCAAGGTGAAGGGCTGTATCAGGATGATTTGGTTCATTTGTCCGATATAGGGCAGGACCTATTTAATAACTCCCTGCAGGAAGAGTTGGAACTGTGCTTGGGCATCCAAGCATGCATGGCTGCAGCTAGGGTTGGGGGGCATGAGGCAAGTTACCAACTACCTCATGCTGGTGGTGGGATACTCGAGTCATGGTGGCAAGGCAATGTGATGCCAGAATTGCTGTCTGGGGGGAAAACGGTGTGATTGTGAATATTTGTGTGTGAGTGGCAAGATTGAGCCAGTGGGGGAGGCTGTGAGTGGGGAGGGAGGGGGAGACTGTCTATGTGGGGGAGCCTGTGTGTATGTGGGAGCCTGCATTTGTGTGAGTTTAGGGAAGCTCTGTATGTGCATGTTTGTGTTCCTGTGTCTGAGTGTGCTTGGGTGTCATACATGTGAAAGATTATGTATGTGTGTATATGTGCATGGTAATCTGTATGTATGCATGTGTTTTTGCATATTTGTGTGTGGGTGGCAGCCTATGTCTGTGTGTGTTTGTGTGTGGGTGTGTGTGTACGTGAGCATGTGTGTCTGTGTATGTGTGTGGTTGGTACCTCTGTGTATGTGTATCTATGTGTCTACCCTTCTGTGCCTGTACCTATGTGTTGAAGCTACAGAGACAGGGCTTTGCAGACAGAGCATTCTGTCTTTGCACAGTGCAATTTCCAATATTAGAGGCACTACCTGGTGGCCACAAACAGACATGACAGTGTGACAAACATTTGCCTTTTATACATCTTCTGTAGAAGGTACATGACACAAAATGAAAAATACTTGACACTGATGTGAAAACCTCAATAACACGAACCCCAAAAATTAAAAAAAGAAAGTCTCAATGTTTGTAGAACAATGTCCCACCACTTACCGTATCCCCCCACCCCCCGGCCCACCCAACCCTCCCATTGACATACCCCCACCAACATATGCCCCATCCTCTGCCCCCCTTTCCAGATATCACAATCTCTGGGGTCTAATGACTCCTTCCTCCCCCCTCCCAAAAATCTGATTCTGGGATCTAGGATAGGTCCATGCCCCCCTCCCACCCCCCCACACACACTCAAACCCCTTGTATCTGAAATTGTTAATATTAGTGATCAGTTTGAACCTGGATCCCTCCCTGGATCTGAGCCTGGCTGACACCATTTTTAAAAATAGCACAGACCAGTCATTTCCCATATCACGTGCTGGCTGGTTAGTTATTTCCTCTACAACATGATAGGAGAAATGGCTTATCAGTGCCGTTTTTCATAGCGGTATCAGCCAGGCCCAGAGTTAGGGGATGCTCTGGAAACCCACTAATCACCAATGCTACCAATTTCAGCTATGGGGAGGGTCAAAGGCCTATCCTAAATCCCCAGGGTGTTATTTTGGGGCGGATGGAGAGAAGGTCCACTAGAGTCCAGGAACTGTGAATTATAGCAAGGTGATGGGGGGGGGGGAGGGGGGGGCAGTGAGAGCACAAATGTTGGTGTGGGCAGTATGTCAAAGGGTGGGTTGGGCCTGATATCACCGCATGAACATTGAGGCTTTTAAAAAAACTTTTGGGGTTCACTGCCATATTAGACGGCAGCGGGGGGCGGGGGGGAAGGAGGAGGTGTATTTCAAAGACCCCTGTGGAGGGATTTGGATAATGTCTATGTGGAGAGTTGATTGTTGACCTTGGGCCCTTTTAATGCAAAGGCAGTATCAGCTGAAGTGGGCCACCATTGCACATGGAGGCCCTATTTATTTGTGAGGTTTTTTTTTATCACTGGTTTCTCCCATGATAAAAAAAAATTGCAATGCGATACTGCTGCCACAATCTTTTGTTGGGGAGAGGAAAAATAACATGGGACTACCCCTCTCCCGTGATATTTTGGGTCTCCTGTGATAAAATTTTTAAAAAATGTTAATAAAGCACCTCATCTTCCACGCACTAGCAAACATTCCATCCATAGACTCTCAATCAAACCTGAAACATAACACTTCACAATCAAGATAATTTCCAGTTTTCACATTTTTTATACTATGTTAAGTTAATTTTACCCATGTATTCGTTCCAAGTTTTTGTCCCTGTTCTATGTAAATTGCGTTCTTTATGCATGTCTTTTTTCAGTTACAATGTAAACCGAGCTGATATGCAATCCTGCATGAAGCCCGGTATATAAAAATGTTAAATAAATAAATAATAAATAAAATATTGTGCTATATAAATGACCTTATTAGTTTGTAAGCTGTTTGGGGATAGGGAAATAACTAGAGTACCTGAAAGTAATCCACTTTGAAATGCTGGAGGCACCATATAAATCACTCATTTAAATTCAATTAACTGGGAAAGATGAATGTCAGATGAATACAGGGAAATAAAAGTTAACAAACAAATATACTAAAGGGATATGTGCTTAGAGCTGGGCATTGTTTTTGGACTACTTATGGTCAGTTTGCACCTTTTTTTGTAGTGATGTAACTGGGCACTGTATCTTGACTATTGTTTGTTAAGATTGCTTTAATTATTTAACCATGCTCCTTATTTTGGTTGTCTGAATTTGAGAATTTTTAGGTGAATTTTAAAAGCCTGGCGCACGCCAAAGCCGGGAGATAGGAGAGTATGTCTGGTAGGTGTGTGCCACGCAGATTTTAAAGGGCGTGTATTTCCCGTTTTGCACACAAATGAGAAAGCCCAAACAGGGGTGAGACATGGGCATTCTGGGATTTTAACATGAAATGTGCACATCGGTATTTATGCACATAAGCGTGTGCCGGGGTCCCCTGCTACAGAGTTTTTCTACTGTTATGGATGGTGGGTAAGTAATAAAATGTGTATATGTTATAAAATGGCAGCATCCTATGGTGCGAGCCGACATTCATGCGTACATGTGCACCCGCACAGCTGTTTAAAAATTAACTTCATTATGTTTACTGTACTTCACCTTGGGCACTTCTGTGGGATGGGGAACAATTAAATATATTTAAATAAACAAAATAATTAAAGTTTATTTCCTTTTATTGGACAAATAATAGTTCATGGTTAGCTTTCAGAATCTGACACTACCTTCGTCAAATCAGACCAAAAGAAGTAAAAAATGACATTTGCTAGAAAAATATATATTTCTATTTGGTTTTATCCCTTATATCCGCGCGTTCAAGTGGAATAACATGACAACCATAATTCTAAAGACAGATCTAGAGAAGAAAGTTAAGAAGACAGAGGGAGGGAGAGAGAAGAAATGCAAAATGGAAATTATACCCTGGAATTGGATATAAGAGAAAAGCAACAAGAGGAATGTAGAAAGGAGAATCTAAGGGCAAAGTGATTAGAAAAAACAGTTTGCAAATGTAAAAAAAAAAAAAAAAATATATATATATATATATATAGAGAGAGAGCGAGAGAGAGAGAGACATTTTCAGCTTTTAGTGATTGCAATATGTCAGTTTTGAGAATGTGCACTTTAATGCACTTGTGTTCACACATTTGTTTGTGTTTACACGTTTACATAAAAGTTGGGGAACAACATGTTTGTTTGCCTGAGCTCCATTAAAGGGTTAATCCTGCCCTAAACATTGGACCATAATCTGACAAGTATATTGTCAAACTCAGCAACATAGAACAAAAAAACTGAGCACCTTTCTTATATCTAAGTAAATATTCGCAACAGATATAACACGAAAGAACGTTGTTCAGCTGAGTGTTGGGGAATCCGTTTCATATGTGGATGTTTGTTGACTTCTTTACTTACTAGTATCTGTAGCAGGAGTGCCACAAACAGCTCTCATTTTCAGGATATCCTCAATTAATATGTATGGCGTACATTTGCATTCACTGTCTCCATTGTATGCAAATATATCTCATGAATATTCATTGAGGGAGTCCTGAAATCTAGACCTGGAGTTCCCTACCCCTGATCTATGAAATCTGTCATATATAAATCATATGATTAGACTGTGACTGAGCTGACAGCACATTTTTCATTCAATTTATCTGAAATTGTCCAGAACTTTCATTTGTACAAGAGGAAGTAACACTTTGACAAGATTGTTTCAGAGTACATACTTGAACTTGCTGGTTTCAGAACCCTACATCTTTTGTGAAACCTTAGAAGCTGAGTTGCAAGTGTGACTTGTTTGTGACAGAGCTTTACAATGTCACCACAATACAAAGACCAATCTGCTGTTCACAGTCATTTGAGGAAAGGCCATCACAGTTGAGGCTGTATCGCAGCAGATGAAGGATATCCATGCAATTGTGTCAACAGAAATATACCAACTTCACAACAACCACTGATTAAATCATTTGTCAACCCTGAAAATAAGAGAGAAGACAAACTACATTTCAGAACTTTTCTTTTATGGTAGAAATAACATATCAGAGGGTATATTTTTGAAAATTTATGACAACAACTTTGTCAGTTATGCTATTAAACTGATAACAAACAGAAAATTAATAGTTTTCATTCAAATTACAAAATTAACTTATGTGGTCACTTTGGGAAATATGGTGGAACAATAGATTAACAGCCATCATAAATTGGGCATTTTTGATGTTTGTATCAAAATGCTGTAGCACTTACCCCAAACTTAGATACAGGGACGGTAGCTTTCAAAGTGGCGCATGTGAGCAGATTGATGCATGTGCATTGGCACATGCCTAGATATGTTGCCAATTTGTAACTTGCACACACATTATAAAATAGCCAGAGCGCGCACATGTGCATGCAATTTTAAGTGTACGCGCATCCAGCTGCGTAAATCGGGTTTCTAATGCGTAAGTCAGGATATTTTAAAATGGGTATGTGTCCACGTCATGACCAGTTTTACCACTTTGTCCACCAGATGACCCAGTCTATAGTTAGGTCCTCCAAGCACCCCCTGGTTTAATAGTCTGCACTCCCCCTAGTTACCACAGACCCTTTAAATCTTCCAAAAAGGCTGTTATTTTTATTTTTTTTAAAAGTACATCTCCTCCATAGCAGAAGTAAATTTACTCAGCAGTGGATCTGAAGGCATAAGTATTTATGTGAACGTCTCTTGGCCATGCCCCACAACACTCGCGTTCCTCCCAGACCATGCCAAGACCAGTGCCCTTTTGAAATCGAGTGAGATGTGCACTGCAGGAGATATGCGCGCATCTGGGCAGCTTTTAAAATTCGGTTGGCAAGTGCAAGCTTGACTTGTGCGTGCATCCCCTCATTGATGTGCGTGCCTGGCTTTTAACATCTACCTCTAAACATTTTCCACAGACACTGCAAGGGACATTTTTCAAACCAATCTAGCAGCACTGAAATTGCTTTGTATTGTTAGGTCGGGACACTTAAACTCTCCTATCCGTGTGGATAAAAGTACATCATGACACCTATTTTTGCCCATTCCACAAAGGGACAAAACCAGGGCTAGGGTTAGGGTGGGAATCTCATACAAGGATTTTACTTTACTCTGAAGCAGGTACTTTTATACTCTCCACCAGTCCACATTTTCAAAGATAAACTGCAGGGAACTCACCTTTGAAAATTCACATGCAAGTACTTGGGTGTAAAGAGCCCACAGACCTACAACTTTCATGCTTCTCTCCAAATTCCTCATGCAGAAAAGAAAAATTAGTTCATCTGGCCCTTTATCTAATTAAGGGTCTGATTTACTAAGCTTTTTGGATTTGAGATTTTTTTATTTGATTTACTTGCCTTTCCCAACTTAAGCATAAGGTGACTTACATTCAGGCAGAGTAAGCATTTCCCTGTCCCAGATGGCTTTAACTCTAAGGGGGAACATTTACAAAGCTGTGTTAGGGCTTTTCTGTTAAATGCAGCATGTTATCTTTCCGAAAAAAAAAAAAAAGAAAAAAAGATGCATGTGAATCTGCTCATTTTGAATTGATCCAAAGCAAATCAAATAACATGGCTTTCCTAAATGTTTGCAAGCTGCAATATTTCATGAAAGTTAGCCACACCTCCAGGGGTGTGGCTAACTTTCCCCAGGAGCTTTGGAACCTTAGCACACATCTGGATGCTCCAAGGCTCTGGGCTCTGGCCTCTGGCCTTAAAGCAGTGGTTCAGATCCAGAGCATCCCTCCCCACCCCCTCCTGCTTCCCAGAGGAGTTCCAAAATCAGTGGAAGTCTCATGAGACCCTTTCTTTTACCCCCACCCCCTGCACACAGGATTATGCAGCAAAAATGTTTAAAATAATAAAAGTGCTTGTTCAGGAACCCCTCCCCTTGTTGTTCAAAAATGATCCATCCTCATGTCCTGGCCCCCTTTTAGGTATTTCTACCCCAATTGAACCCCTCTCCACTCTGGGGCGGCTCCTATAATGTGGCAGGGCGAGGCGGCCGCTTCAGGTGGCAGAATTTTGAAGTGGCAAAAATTGCCTCTTTCAGAATGCCGCTGTGGCGGCTGCCTCACACTGCCCGCCCCTGCTGTGGCTACCAACTGCCTCATACTCAGCTGCCCTCTGTGTTCACAAACTAGCACACATCTAATGATCTAAAATTAGAAAAGAAGAAAGCTGCGAGCTCAGCTGCTTTCTGTTTTGTTCTGTTTCATTCCCATGCGGCCGTCGTGATGCCTGCCTCCAAGATAAAGGTTTTTTTTTAAAAAAGTAAAATAGCAGCAATGCCAGCAAGCAGTGCTGAGCCTCGATTCCTGTACTTTTGTCCCCTTTGCTGCTGCCTGCTTGGCCACGCGGCTCAGTGGCCCACGGGAGGGGAAGCAGCCAGGCAGGGGTTCATGCTGTGGAAAAGAAAAAAAAGCTGAGTCTGCCGAGGGTCCAGGATGTCAGTGAGAGCGGTACACCTACAGCCTGCAGCAGAGATGATTTTAAGGTGGCAGCACACGGGCCAGTAGCTCACACACACTATGGAGTTTGACTGGGACAGAGCAGGGCAGCTGCTGGGGTGGGGAGCAGAGCAGGAGACCTAGCAGGCATTGAGTAGGCAGGCTGCAGGCCCCACTCCAGTAGCAGCGCTGCCTGCGGTGATACTCCTGCTGCAACATACTAAACATGAAGCAGCTCCCAACCATCCTGGAGAAAATGAGAGAGAGTCTGGTCTTGGAATGGGTAGGGTAAGACAGTAAATGAAAAAGTCCGGTCTTGGGGGGAGTACATAGTGATTGCTGAGAGAGAGAGAAACTGCTTTAGAGGAAGAGTGTGACAGTGACTGGAGAGAGACATACTGCTCTGAGGAGTGACTCATGAGAGAGAGAGAGAGACTGGTCTTGTGGGGGAGTAGGTGACAGTGGTAAGAGAGAGACTGGTCTTGGAGGGATGACAGTGATGAGAAAGAGACTGGTCTTGTGGGGCGATGACAGTGATGAGAGAGACTGGTCTGGGGGAGTGGTGATTAACAAAAGAGAGACAGGTCTGGGGGAGGGGTAACAGTTGCGAGACAGGGACTATTCTGGGGAGAGAGGTGACAATGACTGTTGAGAGAAAATGGAGAGTGAGCAGTGATAGCCTTTGTGTAGAACGTGCTGGAAGGTGACCCTGGGCACCACCAGCATTACCTATTCAGTTGCGACCCAAACAGAGGCCTAGTGGGGCCACAGTGGATCTCATCACGATGTGGCCTGAACAGACAGGGATGCTCTGAGAGTGTGAGTGTGTGTAAGAAAGTGTGAGCTTATGCATGGGTGTGTATGTATGTGTGTGTGTGTGTATGTGTGAGAGAGAGTGAGCCTTGTGCTTGTGTGTGCTGGAGAATGAGACCCTGTGTATGTGTGTATGAGAGCGTGAGAGGCTGTGTATGTGCATGGGTGTGTGTGCACAAGAGAGTCTATGTGGTGTGAGAGAGAGAGCTCATATACATGTGTACGTGGTAGTATGCATGAGAGTCTGCATGCATGTGTGAATGAGTGTGGTATGCAAGAGAGCCTGTGTGCATGTGTGAGTGTGGTATGTGGTATGCGTGAGAGCCTGTGTATGTGACAGGAGGGAGAGAAAGCCTCTGTGAGAGGGAGTCTGTATGTTTGAGTGGTCCACCTCCCCAATCCACAACAATTTTAAGGCGAGCCCAGCCACCGATCGCGCCTCCAACTGCTGCTGCGCCGCCCATCCACGTGGCTCTGAGTCCCTCCCACCATCTACAGTCAGCCAATCGGGAGCAGAGAGGGAGAGGAGAGGGAGATTTAAATTTAAGTACCCGCAGGCGCCGCTGCTTCAAATTAGAGCCTACCTCCGTTGCTGCTGCTGCCACTGCTGTGCCCAGAGGGAGTGAAGGCCTGCGCGATCGGCGCCCAGACCCGTCGGGGTAAGGCCTTCTTGTCTCCCCTACCCCGGCGAGCCCAGCCACCGATCGCGCCTCCAACTGCTGCTGCGCCGCCCATCCACGCGGCTCTGAGTCCCTCCCACCATCTACAGTCAGCCAATCGGGAGCAGAGAGGGAGAGGAGAGGGAGATTTAAATTTTACCACCCGCAGGCGTCGCGCGCCTGCGTCGCGCGCCGAAGGAGCGCGACAAAGGGGCTGGCCTCTTTGTGCGTCCCTTTGTGCAGCCTCTGAGACCTTAGAAAAAAAAAAATTGTAAATAATCATCTCCCGCTCTCAACTTTCAGTCAGCCTCTTTTTGCCGAGGATTGATTAATTTTAAATGGGTTATGAACCCGCTGTCTCTTTGATCAGAGACTCTCTTTGAGGTAACCCTTTAATTCAAATCTCTCCTAAGAGCTCTGGATTAATCTAAACCTCAGTCCACAGTCCATTAGTCAACCTTCAATCATCAATCAGCATCTTTCATCTTCCAGCATTCATCAACTCTGACTTCTTTCAGACTTCTTTCAGTCTCATTCAACCTCCAGAAACCTATAGAAAATCTATAGAACAACCCTCCAGCCTCCACCACTCGGACTGCATTCATCCTCCAGCTTCCTCCACTCGGACTGCATTCATCCTCCAGCTTCCTCCACTCGGACTGCATTCATCCTCCAGCTTCCTCCACTCGGACCCTTCAGTCTCTCTCAACTTCTTGTTCCCTTAACTGGATTCCTTTACCACTCCCTCACCCTAGCAAAGATGGTGACATTCACCACCCCTCATCTACAAAACAGACATAACCACCTTATAAACATCCCACTTTTGAAAAACAACAAAAACTTACTCTGTCTCACCTTCCTTCTCATCAATGCTCAGTCCTTGTCTAAGAAACACATGTTAATTTCCGACATACTACAAGAAAACAACCCTGACTTCTTTGCCATAACTGAATCCTGGCTAAAAAACACCGATCAAGTAATTCTGAACCACCTTATCTACAATGACTACGATACCTTTTCAATCCCCCGTAATTACAAAAAAGGAGGAGGCCTGCTACTTATCATAAAAAAACACTTTTCAATGAAAATAACCCCACATAACCTCCCAAAACAATTTGAAGTTACTCTCTTCGACTCCCAACATTTGCAAGTCTGCCTTTTATACTGCCCACCTAAACTGCTAGACAGCAACATCTCTCCGCTCATCGAATTTCTTATTTCAAATATCAATTTAAAAAAACCTTCTATCATCCTTTGAGATTTCAACCTCCATACAGATGCCAACCCCTGTTCTCCAAACTGCAAAACCCTACTTGACATGCTGTCAAGTTTAAACTTCATCCTTCAAGTGAACAACCCCACTCATAAGGCAGGTCACACACTTGACCTGATTTTCCCCAATAACTTCTTCATAAACACTTCCATCTCTCACATCCCAGTTCCATGGTCTGACCACCATGTCCTACTCTGCAAGTCTCAATCGAACTACAACAACCCAACAAATAATAATTCTACAAAAAAAGCCTTCAAATTCAGTCCTCCTTTTCAAACAAATCTTCTCCTTCAAGAGCTAGGACATCAACTAGCAAATCTAGATTTATCAAACATAAACAACGCTATCCATTCCTGGTCTGCAATCACTGAAACAACCGCTAACACCATTAACCCGGAGAAGATCAAACATCTAAAGAACAAAAACGAAACTCAAAACCCCTGGTTTAACACCACCCTAAAAAACATGAAATCAGCTCTCAGGAAAACAGAGAAAGAATGGCAAAAAATAAGCTACCTGCTACACAACAAAAATACCGTACACAATTAGCGGCCTACAAAAAATCAATCCAAAACACAAAACGAAACTACTACGGCTCTAAAATTATTAATTCCTCTAACAAACCCAAATCCTTGTTCAACTTTGTAAATAACCTCATCTCTGATATCTCCACCTCCAACGCAACTATCACCAATAAAAACCTAAGCCAAGATTTAGCCTTCTTCTTTAAGGACAAAATCTCCAAAATAACAGATACCTTTAACTCCACTTCAAGCTTCAGTTTTCAATCATCAACTATTAACATTCCTCCTTGGCTCGATTTCAGACCTATCTCCTTCATAGAAACAGAAAAAATGCTGAAGAAAATCAACCCTGCACGACACGAACTTGACACCATTCCCACTCGAGCACTTAAAGAAATTGCTTATCCTTTAGCTCCAACAATTTCAGCAATCATCAACAAGTCGCTCGAGGAAGGTGAGCTGCCCCCCAAGTTAAAAATTGCCACCATCACACCCTTATTAAAGAAAAAAAACCTCAACCCAGATGACCTAAACAACTACCGCCCAATCTCCAACCTACCCTTTTTCGCCAAAATGATTGAGAAGGCAGCTTTGAATCAACTCAACGAACATTTAGACGATAACAAAATTATCTTTCCCTCCCAATTCGGCTTCAGAAAAAACCACAGCACTGAAACCCTCCTACTTAACCTCTCCAATACCATCCTAAGAGGTCTTGACAACAAAAAAGGATACCTTCTGATTCTTTTAGACCTCTCTGCAGCCTTCGACACAGTGGATCATAAAATTCTTATCTCATGTCTAGAATCCATTGGACTAGCTGGCAAGACTCTTAGTTGGTTTACATCCTTCCTCAATAATAGACACTTCAAAGTTTCTCACAACAATTGCTCATCAAACCCCATCCCCCTCGAAACAGGTGTGCCACAAGGATCAGCACTATCACCCATCTTATTCAACATTTACCTTACCCCTCTTTGCCATCTCCTATCTAGACTCAACATAACGTACATGTACGCCGATGACATACTAGGGATGTGAATCGTTTTCCATATCGTCTTAACGATAGAAATCGTGTGGCAGGGCAAGAAAATCGTGTTAGGCACGATTTTTTAGTTAAAAAATCGTTAAAAATCGTTTTTTCCGATTAGTGCGCACTAACAGAGAGTTAGTGCGCACTAACTGAAAATGATACAATTTGACACTTTTCAGGTCAGTTAAGGTCAGTTTAGGAATGAATATGTATTCCTATTGGCTGCCCTCTTATTTATTCATGTTACCAAGCTTCCCACTGACAGTATATGGGGGATGGGAAATGGAAACAGTTGGTAGCTTGACAAAACAAGTAATGTGATCAGTCAATGTGACTAGAACTTGTGCCCTAACCCTGATACCAGGGGTATTGTGATCTTCCTGCACACAGTGCCCTATTCCTGATACCGGGGGTGTTGGGATCTTCTTGCACACATCCCGGTATCAGGGATAGGGCACTGCATGCAGGAAGATCACAACACCCCTGGTATTAGGGATAGGGCACTGCGTGCAGGAAGATCACAACACTCCTGGTATTAATAGGGATAGGGCACTGCATGCAGGAAGATCAAAACACCCCTGGTATCAGGGATAGGGCACTGTGTGCAGGAAGATCACCCCGGAGGAGTGAGGGTCAGGCAGCTCCCCCCTGTCTGTGAAGCCAGCCTCTCACTAGTAATGCAGGGAGGGAGCTGTCTCAGACTTCACCATCCTCCTCCCCCCCCCCTCACCCACACACCATTCACTAGCTGGGACATGGGGGAAGTCAGGAGTGAGGGTCAGGCAGCTCCCCCCTGTCTGTGAAGCCAGCCTCTCACTAGTAATGCAGGGAGGGAGCTGTCTCAGACTTCACCATCCTCCCCCCCCCCCCCCCCCCTCACCCACACACCATTCACTAGCTGGGACATGGGGGAAGTCAGGAGTGAGGGTCAGGCAACTCCCCCCTGTCTGTGAAGCCAGCCTCTCACTAGTAATGCAGGGAGGGAGCTGTCTCAGACTTCACCATCCTCCCCCCCCCCCCCAATCACCCACACACCATTCACTAGCTGGGACATGGGGGAAGTCAGGAGTGAGGGTCAGGCAGCTCCCCCCTGTCTGTGAAGCCAGCCTCTCACTAGTAATGCAGGGAGGGAGCTGTCTCAGACTTCACCATCCTCCCCCCCCCTCACCCACACACCATTCACTAGCTGGGACATGGGGGAAGTCAGGAGTGAGGGTCAGGCAGCTCCCCCCTGTCTGTGAAGCCAGCCTCTCACTAGTAATGCAGGGAGGGAGCTGTCTCAGACTTCACCATCCTCCCCCCCCCCCCTCACCCACACACCATTCACTAGCTGGGACATGGGAGAAGTCAGGAGTGAGGGTCAGGCAGCTCCCCCCTGTCTGTGAAGCCAGCCTCTCACTAGTAATGCAGGGAGGGAGCTGTCTCAGACTTCACCATCCTCCCCCCCCCCCCCTCACCCACACACCATTCACTAGCTGGGACATGGGGGAAGTCAGGAGTGAGGGTCAGGCAGCTCCCCCCTGTCTGTGAAGCCAGCCTCTCACTAGTAATGCAGGGAGGGAGCTGTCTCAGACTTCACCATCCTCCCCCCCCCCCCTCACCCACACACCATTCACTAGCTGGGACATGGGGGAAGTCAGGAGTGAGGGTCAGGCAGCTCCCCCCTGTCTGTGAAGCCAGCCTCTCACTAGTAATGCAGGGAGGGAGCTGTCTCAGACTTCACCATCCCCCCCCCCTCACCCACACACCATTCACTAGCTGGGACATGGGGGAAGTCAGGAGTGAGGGTCAGGCAGCTCCCCCCTGTCTGTGAAGCCAGCCTCTCACTAGTAATGCAGGGAGGGAGCTGTCTCAGACTTCACCATCCTCCCCCCCCCCCTCACCCACACACCATTCACTGGCTGGGACATGGGGGAAGTCAGGAGTGAGGGTCAGGCAGCTCCCCCCTGTCTGTGAAGCCAGCCTCTCACTAGTAATGCAGGGAGGGAGCTGTCTCAGACTGGTATCAGGGTTAGGGCACTGTGTGCAGGAAGATCACAACACCCCTGGTGCCAGGGTTAGGGCACTGTGTGCAGGAAAATCACTTAAAATCTACACTTACCAACAATCAATTACATATATTTGAACTGTGTACAGTTCCAGCCAGGACCACCTTTCTAAAATGCACAGTGATTGGCAAATTCAACATGCACTAGCATTTCAGGTGCCTGCTAACAAAAATAATAAACAAACAAGTTCTAGTCACGTGAGTGCTGATCATTACATTACTTTTTTTGTCAAGCTTCCAACTGTTTCCATTTCACATCCCCTCAACCATTACCTCAGTGTTAGCCTTGGTAACATCAATAGATAAGAGCACAGCCAGCCAATAGGAATACATATTCATTCCTAAGTGACCTTTACTGACCTGGGAAGTGTGAACACTTTGTTTCATTTTCTGTTGGTGTTCGTTAGTTTCCAGTTCCATTTCCCATCCCCCCAACCATCACCTCAGTGGTAACCTTGGTAACATCAATAGATAAGAGGGCAGCCAGCCAATAGGAACACATATTCATTCCTAACTGACCTTCAGTGACCTGGAAAGTGTTTATTTGTATCATTTTCAGTTAGTGCGCACTAAATCGAGTTAGTGCGCACTAACTGGGAGTTAGTGCGCACTAACTCCCGTTAGTGCGCACTAACATGATTTAACGATTTTTAACGATAAATCGTTAGAATTTCTATTGTATCGTGTTCTATAACGATTTAAGACGATATTAACATTATCGGACGATAATTTTAATCGTTGAAAAACGATTCACATCCCTATGACATACAATTCCTCATTCCAATTTCCTCCTCAATAGAAGATGCTATGTCTAAAGCAGCTTCACACCTAGACACAATCAGAAACATGCTAATTCATCTCAAACTATGTCTAAATACCAGCAAAACTGAATGTATCCCAATTGCCAAAAAAAGTCCTGATCATAAAACAATTCCTCCCTTCCACTTTGATAAGACCCTCGTCCATCTTAAAGAGAGTGTTAAAGACCTGGGATTTTGGTTAGACATTGACCTACACTACAAAAAACACATCGCTACAAAAATAAAAGAAGGCTTCTACAAACTTCAAATATTAAAACATCTAAAACCTCTGCTTCACCCCCACAATTTCAAAACCGTCCTACAAGCCCTCTTATTTTCCAGTCTGGATTACTGCAACTCCCTTTTGATTGGCCTTCCTAAATCTTCTTTGAGACCCCTACAGCTCCTTCAGAACGCTGCAGCCAGAGTACTAACAGGTAAAAGAAAAACCGATCACATTACACCTGTTCTCAATCAATTACAATGGCTCCCTATTGAAAAAAGAGTAGAATTCAAAGTTCTCTCTATTCTTCACAATGCTATATACAAAGCAGATTACTCCACCTTTGATGACATCATTCACTTACATTGCTCTCAACGAACAACAAGAACGACTAGTAAAATCCAACTTGTGATTCCCTCACTCCCACAGGCCAAATTATCCTCCATCAGAAACAGAGCCCTTTCCATTATTTGCCCTAAACTTTGGAATTCATTACCTCATTTCCTCACCAATCAAGAAAACTTAAAATCATTCAAAAAAGACCTAAAATCCTGGCTACTCAGCCAATCTTTTAAAGACTGCACTCAATGAACTTATAGTACATTAACATAGCCTGCTATCTTTCAAAATCTCCTTCAGTCAATCTCCCTGTTTCATGATGCAGATGTCCTCTGTTTTTTTCAATGTTCCCAGATATCTCTGTTCACCTATTCAGGGTTTCCACCCTGTGTTATCCTGTTATACTCATTCTCCTTGTTATGTCTTTGCTCATCATTGTTAATTTTTGATATTTTTAAATTTCAAACATCGTTCAATGTAACACGTTGTTCTGTATGTAAACCGGAGTGAAGGCAACTCTGCTATATCTCGGTATATAAAAAAAAAAAAGCTAAATAAATAAATAAATAAGGTGACTAGAAATCAAAGGATATCAGGTATGGAGAGTGGGGAATTTGTTTATTCTTATTAAATTTAACTGATTAATGTTATTTGATGTGTCTGTTGTTTTCAAATTTTTATTGTTTTTTGAGAACATTTGAAAACAAAATTTGATGTCCTTTTTATCAGCCATTTTGAGTTTTTTTTCTATTAGTATAGCTTTACTAATATGATCAATGTTATATTTCTTGATTTTATTATTGTTTTATGAGGAATAATGGTGTTTCTATTTTTACATTGTTGCACTGCATGCAGGTATGGCTTCATGCAGTTTCCAGTTCAGTTTTTGTCTGCACATTTCTGTTTATATTTTATTCAATATTTGGTGTCTATCCATCTGTGTTCTACATGTGTGATCGAAAGGACGTATTCTGCCTGCATGTAATTTCTGTGTAGGGATACAGTAGTCTGGCTTATTTTGTTTCCTAATAGGAGGTGTATTGATGTTTTAGAACCTATGTAATATTTGTAGCGTTGTCTTTTCAAAATTAGGGATGTTACTGCCTGAGTGCTGGCATTTAGTGCTGTTTTATTATGGGAGGTTTATTTATTTAAAATATTTCTAGGCCACTTATAGCAAACATAGGGATTTTAAAAGGAGCGTGCAGCCGTCCATGTGCATGCGGTTCCCGGCGCACGTACATGGACACACCGATTTTATAACATGTGCACCTTGGCACATGCATGTTATAAAATCTGATGGCCACGTGTACATGCGCACGTGGATTTCAAAATCCCCGCACGCATGAAAGGGGGATGAATTTTCTATTAATATGCGTGGCAATGCAATCTGGCTTCCCCCAGTTCCCCCTACCTAAACTTCCTCCTTCCCCTTTCCTCCCAGTCACCTAAACTCTTCCTATCTACTTACTTATTTTTTGCTTTATTACTTAATGCTCCCCCAGCCCACCGCTTTTGAGAGGCCCGGCACTTGTGCACATAAACATGGGTTTTTACATAAGAACATAAGAACATAAGAAATTGCCATGCTGGGACAGACCAAGGGTCCATCAAGCCCAGCATCCTGTTCCCAACAGAGGCCAAAAACCAGGCCACAGGAACCTGGCAATTACCCAAACACTAAGAAGAACCCATGCTACTGATGCAATTAATAGCAGTGGCTATTCCCTAAGTATAATTGAACCCAGCTACACTAACTGCACTAACTACCTTCTCTGGCAACAAATTCCAGAGCTTTATTGTGCGTTGAGTGAAAAAGAATTTTCTCCGATTAGTCTTAAATGGGTTACTTGCTAACTTCATGGAATGCCCCCTAGTCCTTCTATTATTCGAAAGTGTAAATAACCGAGTCACATCTACTCGTTCAAGACCTCTCATGATCTTAAAGTCCTCTATCATATCCCCCCTCAGCCGTCTCTTCTCCAAGCTGAACAGCCCTAACCTCTTCAGCCTTTCCTCATAGGGGAGCTGTTCCATCCACTTTATCATTTTGGTTGCCCTTCTCTGTACCTTCTCCATTGCAACTATATCTTTTTTGAGATGCGGCGACCAGAATTGTACACAGTATTCAAGGTGCGGTCTCACCATGGAGCGATACAGAGGCATTATGACATTTTCCGTTCTATTAACCATTCCCTTCCTAATAATTCCTAACATTCTATTTGCTTTTTTGACTGCTGCAGCACACTGAGCCGACGATTTTAAAGTATTATCCACTATGATGCCTAGATCTTTTTCCTGGGTGGTAGCTCCTAATATGGAACCTAACATCGTGTAACTACAGCAAGGGTTATTTTTCCCTATGTGCAACACCTTGCACTTGTCCACATTAAATTTCATCTGCCATTTGGATGCCCAATCTTCCAGTCTTGCAAGGTCCTCCTGTAATGTATCACAGTCTGCCTGTGATTTAACTACTCTGAATAATTTTGTATCATCCGCAAATTTGATAACCTCACTCGTCGTATTCCTTTCCAGATCATTTATATATATATTGAAAAGCACCGGTCCCAATACAGATCCCTGAGGTACTCCACTGTTTATCCTTTTCCACTGAGAATATTGACCATTTAATCCTACTCTCTGTTTCCTGTCTTTTAACCAGTTTGTAATCCACGAAAGGACATCGCCTCCTATCCCATGACTTTTTAGTTTTCGTAGAAGCCTCTCATGAGGGACTTTGTCAAACGCCTTCTGAAAATCCAAATACACTACATCTACAGGTTCACCTTTATCCACATGTTTATTAACCCCTTCAAAAAAATGAAGCAGATTTGTTAGGCAAGACTTCCCTTGGGTAAATCCATGTTGACTGTGTCCCATTAAAACATGTCTTTCTATATGCTCTACAATTTTGATCTTGAGAATAGTTTCCACTATTTTTCCTGGCACTGAAGTCAGGCTCACTGGTCTATAATTACCCGGATCGCCCCTGGAGCCTTTTTTAAATATTGGGGTTACATTGGCCACCCTCCAGTCTTCAGGTACAATGGATGATTTTAATGATAGGTTACAAATTTTAACTAATAGATCAGAAATTTCATTTTTTAGTTCCTACAGAACCCTAGGATGCATACCATCTGGTCCAGGTGATTTGCTACTCTTTAGTTTGTCAATCTGGCCTACTACATCTTCCAGGTTCACAGTGATTTCGTTCAGTTCGTCTGAGTCATCACCCCTGAAAAGCATCTCCGGAACTGGTATCTCCCCAACATCCTCATTAGTAAACACGGAGGCAAAGAATTCATTTAGTCTTTCTGCAATGGCCTTATCTTCCCTAAGAGCCCCTTTAACCAATCTGTCATCTAATGGTCCAACCGACTCCCTGACAGGTTTCTTGCTTTGGATATATTTTAAAAAGTTTTTATTATGAGTTTTTGCCTCTATGGCCAACTTCATTTCAAATTCTCTCTTCGCCTGTCTTATCAATGTTTTACACTTACCTTGACAATGCTTATGTTTTATCCTATTTTCTTCAGATGGATCCTTCTTCCAATTTTTGAAGGATGTTTCTTTGGCTAAACTAGCCTCTTTCACCTCACCTTTTAACCATGACGGTAATCGTTTTGCCTTCCTTCCACCTTTCTTAATGCGCGGAATACATATGGACTGCGCCTCTAGGATTATATTTTTAAACAATGTCCAAGCCTGTTGAACACTTTTAACCTTTGCAGCTGCACCTTTCAGTTTTTTTCTAACTATTTTCCTCATTTTATCAAAGTTTCCCTTTTTAAAATTTAGTGTTAGAGCTGCAGATTTACTTATTGTCCCCCTTCCAGTTAGTAGTTTAAATTTGATCATGTTATGATCACTGTTGCCAAGTGGCCCCACCACCGTTACTTCTTTCACCAAATCTTGCGTTCCACTAAGAATTAAATCTAAAATAGCTCCATCTCTTGTAGGTTCCTGAACCAATTGCTCCATGAAGCAGTCATTTATTACATCCAGGAACTTTATGTCTCTAGCAAGTCCTGATGTTACATTTACCCAGTCAACATGTACGGGCCTTTTAAAATCTGAGCTTTACTGTACTAAGCAGATGACAATATAAACATAAAATGCATCACAATAGATTTAAGAACATAAGAACATAAGGACATAATAAATTGCTATGCTGGATCAGACCAAGGGTCCATCAAGCCCAGCATCCTGTTTCCAACAGTGGCCAAACCAGGCCACAAGACCCTGGCAATTACCCAAACACTAAGAAGATCCTATGCTACTGATGCAATTAATAGCAGTGGCTATTCCCTAAGTAAACTTGATTAATAGCCGTTAATGGACTTCTCCTCCAGGAACTTATCCAAACCTTTTTTGAACCCAGCTACACTAACTGCACTAACTCAGGGCCAGAGGAACCACTAGGCAAGCTAGGCCTGTGAATAGGGCGCTGAGACCACTTCGTGCGGCAGAATTTTGAAGGGGCAAAATTGCCCCTTCAAAATTCTGCCCAACCCCCACCTCACCCTGCTTCCCCCCCCCCCTGTCGTGCCATCCTCCCGACGCTCCCCTGGTGGTCCAGCGGAGGGCCTGGGAGTGATCTGCTGCTCCCGGGGCCTCAGCTGCCACTAACCAAAATGGCTCCAGTGGCCTTTAGCCCCTACCTTGTGACAGGGGCCAACCAATGGCACTGGTAGCCCCTGTCACATAGTAGGGGCTGAAGGCCACCGGAGCCATTTTGGTTAGTGGCAGCCGATGACCCGGGAGTGGCATATCGCTCCTGGACTCCCTGCTGGACCAGGTGTTTTGTGAAGTTTTTTTGGGGGTGGAGAGGGAGGTTGGGAGGGTAGGGGAGTGGCGGCATGTGGTCCCTGCCCCTAGACTCGGGCTGGTGGCAGCACGAGGGGGGCGGCACAAGGCTGAAGGTGCCTAAGGGGCCGAATCCCCTTGCACCGGCCCTGCACTAACCACATCCTCTGGCAACAAATTCCAGAGCTTTATTGTGCATTGAGTGAAAAAGAATTTTCTCCGATTAGTCTTAAATGTGCTACTTGCTAACTTCATGGAATGCCCCCTAGTCCTTCTATTATTTGAAAGTGTAAATAACCAAGGTTTACTATATTATCGTTGTTATTCAGTTTACTCATGGCTTTCTGAGGGCCAAGCTTACATCAAATGTACTTTACAATAGACCTAATATCAAATTAGTTTTTTGCAGAGTTTCCTGGTTGACACTAGTGCAGTGCACGTAAAAATAATATACATGTTGCTGTGATATTTTTACTTCTGAAGTCTATGAATATTTTTTTCAGGTATAATCTGTTATATAAATGCACTGTTTTTAATTGTGTGTGGTGAGGGTTAGTGTGTAAAGTTTAACTAGTACATCTGACATCCTTGCACCAAACTGAAGAGAGTGTGCCACACATTGACCCCACCATTCACCCATGTCCCACTTCTCCAGGGGGCAAATGCTGCGGAAATGTGGGAGGCAGGTTGTAGTGTTCCTGGGAGTGCAGCAGGGTTGTCAGCTTCCAAGAAATATTGTCAGTGATACACTGTCTGCCAATTCTATGGGGATTCTGGCCCTTGCTTTCCCCCTTCTGTGAATTTGAAACCACCGGAATGACCAGACTCCAAGGGGACCCTCTGCTCCCATGATCCTCTCGATGATTTGACCTGTTCTGTGCCTTTGAGGTGGGGTGGCGCCATGTTATTACTCAGGCAGCAGATTGACTTGAGTCGCCCCTGTATCCACTTTTAATAATCCGTATTGGAGTGGTGGAAGACAGGGTCTCATGAGATTCCCATTGATTTTCACCAACTTCTTAGTGGGTGGGGGGGGGGGGGGGTGCAAAGGATTGTGGTGCCCAGGATGTGGGGCTACCATTGCACATTTTGGGGTACTTTTGTTGGCGCTCCAGGCGCCAACAAAAGTACCCCAAAATTCCCCATTGCACATTTTGGGGTACTTTTGTTGGCGCTCCAGGCGCCAACAAAAGTACCCCAAAAGTACCCCAAAATTCCCCAAAATTTCCCAAAATTCCCTCCGAGGCCGCTCCAAAATCGGAGCGGCCTCGGAGGGAATTCGCTAACGCCCTCCCCTCACCTTCCCCTCCCTTCCTCTACCTAACCCACCTCCCCGGCCCTGTCTAAACCCCCCCTACCTTTGTTGGGGGATTTACGCCTCCCAGAGGGAGAAGTAAATCCCCACGCGCCAGCAGGCCGCTGGCGCACCTAGACGCAACCCGGGGGCGGTTCCAGAGGGCGCGGCCACGCCCCCGGACCGCCGCGGGCCGAAACCATGCCCCGGTCTTGCCCCCGAAACGCCGCGTCCCGCCCCGAAAACGGCACGCCACTCGGCCCCGCCCCCGACATGCCCCCGACACGCCCCCCTCGGAAAACCCTGGGACTTACGCGAGTCCCGGGGCTCTGCACGCGCCGGTAGGCCTATTGAACAAAGGCGCACCGGCGCGCAGGGCCTGCTCGCGTAAATCCGGGCGGATTTACGCGAGCAGGGCTCTTAAAATCCGCCCCTTTGTGCAGTTAGCTAACTCCCATTATTTTACCCCAATGGATTCACTAACGTGCAGTACTTGCTTTGGTGAAGCCATGGAATTTTCCTCTACTGTACCTGAGAGAGTGGCAGGGGAAGTTACTTGCCCACAGTCACAAGGATTATCAGTGGGATTTCAACACTGGCCTCTTTGCTTCTCAGCCCACTGCTCTAACTATTAGGCAATTTCCAAAGTCATTTACCGGGGTTTAAAAAAATCTTTTTGAAATTATCCACTCTCTCCATTGATAACATTTCACATGAATCGTTGAATATATGTACTATTACTCGTATTGCGCTTTGGCATTCCTGGAGGTCAGCAAAGGAAGGGCAATACAACAGTGTGAGTAGTTTTGCATTTTCAAAACTACAGTACATTGTTTGAAGAAGAAAAAGTATCCAAAGGAAAATCAGGTGCAAATCTCAGTGGGTACTTTCCTTATAGACTTGTTGCAAAGTCTGTGAGGAAAAGTATGTGCAAAACATTTTAAAACTGCCCCCAAATGCAAAAATTCCTTATTAAATCAGATGTAAAAGCAGTCTTTTTTGAAGGGCAGGTTATATTTCCACAATGCATATATAATTCTTGCATTTGAAAATCCTGACACAGTACTGTTACCACCTATATCAAGGGAATATGTTAAAAATATGTATTCCTAATTATATATTAAACCACCAAGGTTCTTCATGTCCATGCGTACCTTTCTTCAGCCTGACTGGTCGCTATACCCACAGTTCTCACATCCGCATCTTGGTGAGATATGCCTGAATGAATTCAAGATATAAAAGGAACCAAAAGAATCATATGATATGGCATTACAAATTTCAGAGTGACCGTCAACCACTTACAAAAAAAAAAAAAAAATTGTAGAAAATAGAAGGAAATTTTCAAAGGAGTTTCCATGGGTGAAAAGCATTTTGTCCTTGTAAAATAATGGCCTGAAGGATCCCATCTTGTATACAAGCAAATGACACGCATATAATGGCACAAACTGGTGTACTTTTACCCACATGTAGAGGAGGCACTCCAGGACAGGGGTTTAGTCAGGTGAGAGATGGGGAGCAGGGGAGGCAGAGGGAATCTATACACATAGTTTTAGATTGTCAAAACTACACTATGGGGTAGATTAAAAAAAAACAAACACTTGTGCGTCCATGTGCACGCACTACCCAGCATTGCAGACATAAGCGCCATGTGCGGCACTCGCAAGGGGGAGCAGTCATAGGCCAAAATCACACGGTGACACATCATCCGTCTGCCCCAGTTCCCTCCCAGTCCATTCCAGTTAAGGAGCGGACTAGGAGGGAAATTCTCCACCCCCTACCCTAACCTCCCTTCCCCTTCTCCTATCCTACCCGCCCCCCTATCCCTACCCCTAGGTACTCCTAATTCTATTTTTACCTTTTGCTCCTGCAAGGAGCTGTAGCAGGTTGCAATGCGCCGGCAGGGTGTCGGTGCGCGACCCCCTGGCACAGCAGCAACTGGCCGCTGTACCGGGCGCCTCTAGCCCCGCCCGCCCCCCAGACCACCCCTTTCCGCCCCCCCCCCCCCCACCCCCCCCCGGACCGTCCCTCTGCCGAGGCCTGGCTTGTGCGCATAACAGGGGTTACTCGCTCGGCCGGCCAGTTTTTAAAATGCGTGTGGCGTGTGCAAGGCCCAGCCACGCGCGTAACCCCCTTGTTTTACGAGGTCGAGCCATTAAAAATCAGGCCATATGTGTTTAGTTGTGCTTTGAAAAATGTCCACAGAAAAAGCAGATGCAAATCTCTGTGAGTTCTTATTCAATTTGAAAATAGATGCAAATACTATAGGCAAAAAGTACCCATGGACTTTGTAGCTATGCAGGGAACATGAAAATTTCCCCCATAGGGGGTAATTTTGTAGAAGTCCACACTTTGAAAGTCAAATACATGCATGAATTACACTCATTTTCAAAGGGAATGTAAACACATACTTTCCCTTTGAAAATTATTCCACCAAAACTAACCACCTGCTGATATGTGTACCAATTTTATTGGGGTGGATGGGTAATTTCTCGCATACGTATAAGGGCTACCTCCTCCCCAAATTCTTGCCCCTGCAATGCTTTTGCTCACTGTGGGAAAACATATGCACATACAAGTCATACGCATGCAAGTTATCTGAATATCAGGCAGGCAATTTTTGTTACAGACCATTTTCTCGGGTAAAGCATGGTTTTACCCTCAGAAATGCCTTTGGAAGTTACACATTAATGAATAAATAAGCTTCATTCATGTAAAATAACTATTTTGTTCAGAAAATCTAACCAAATCAGGAACTCCAAAATAAAGCAGGTTACAAAGACTTCCATAACAAACCATCATCTTACAATGCAGCATTTTGATATTAGAAAAGACGTCTAATACTCTTCAAATTATAAACAATTAATATAAATTAATCCTGCATATCAAATTTACACCAAAAGTTCACCTTGTCAAAACTGTACAATTTTCTATCTGCAAACTAATTATGCAAATACAAGCACTGTTATGTGATGCTTATGTTCTTTTTCTCCAAAGATAACAATCAAAACTGCAAACACTTTGAAAAACTTTCTATATCTATATCTATATCTATTTATCAGCATTAAAAGAGAGAAAATCAGATGAAAAGCACAGTTTTTGTTCTCTCATCAATAATTTATTACCATGGTCACCAGTTATTGATTTAGCTGCACTGAATCAATGATAAAAAACATTAAATCTTTGAATAAATGGATCTGTTATTTTCTTTAGCAATGCTTAACAAAAAGTGCTTCCATCTCTTTTGAATACAGAATACAGTGCCCTCCAACCACCAAACTCTCTCCAGTGTCTATATTTCGTCAATATATAGAAGATTTCAAGAACAAATAATTTCATGCAAGGCATGAGAAAGATTATAAATCGGTAAATGATTCATTCTAAAGTGTTTCCCTTTGTGTTGATGTATAAATTATTTTAATTCAATTGCTTGTCAGCATTGAGGATTTCCAATAACCCAATGTAAACCAATATGTCTCTTTGTTTTCACTTGATGCAGATCTGCATTTACTTGGTAATACATAGTGTATAATATTTCTCATAGTAAAGGTAATAATGGGACATTCTTCAAAATAGCATGTTTCTGTAAAGATCTCAATGGGTCATATATAATTCACTTAATGATGGCTCTTAAGTCATATCTGTTTCAGCATGAAGAGTTAATGCTGGCATTAATTGTGGAACTGACCCAGCACACTAATGATATCAAAAGGAGGAAACCATGATAAGAATGCAAAATATTGAAAAGTATTTGGAGAAATTATTACCACATTGAGATATATTAGATTACATTTAGATATGTGTAGAGGCAAAATCTACACATAATCTAATACCATTGATGGTATTAGATTATATATATATATATAGATATGTGTAGAGGCAAAAATTTAGGGACGGATTTTAAAAGCCCTGCACGCACTTGTGCGCCGGCGCACCTATTTTGCATAGGCCGCCAGCGCGCCATAGCCCCGGGACGCGCGTAAGTCCCGGGGTTTCATAAAAGGGGCGGGAGGGGGCATGTCCGGGGGGTGTCCGGGTCAGGGGGCGGTTGGGGTGGGACCAGGGGGTGGCGCCGGCCTGGGGCATGGTCGAGGCCTCCGGACCAACCCCCAGGTCGGGTGATGGCGCACCAGCAGCCTGCTGGCGCCCATCACCCGACAAAGGTAGGGGGGTTTTAGATAGGGCCGGGGGGGGGGTGTTAGGTAGGGGAAGGGAGGGGAAGGTAAGGGGAGGTGGAAGGAAAGTTCCAGTCCATCTCATCCAATGTACTCTATGTTTGACTGTCAACCCTTGGCTTGACTCTCTGGATCGTGACCTCTGCCTGGACCTGACCATAATTAGCTGCTGCCTGGATCTGACCACTATTGCCTGCCACCTGGACCTGACCTCACCTCACCTGGACCTGACCACATTTATTTGCTGCTGCCCCCAACCTTGGCCTGTCTTTGACTCAATCAATCTGCTGCCTGCCCTGACTCTGGCATGCCCCTGGACTCTTCTCTCTTCACCACCCTAGGGACTCGCCTAAGTCTTGCTGGCCACCAGAAGCCAAGGACTCAACCTGTGGGAGAGGTAGCTGGTATAGGTGAAGTTCCAGCTGCCAGCATAGGCCTCATACGTTCACCTATGAGGCTGTGTCTACAATGTTGCAGCACTCACTTTCACACTGCTCTTTACAATTTACAGATTGTTTTCATATCAATGCCATTGCTTACCAAGCACTGAGCCAACTTTCCAAGCCGAGGTAACAGCAGCTTGCTAGTGGTAGCACAAATTCAGTCTCTGTCATTCTAGGGTTATCTCTCACAGTGTGTGCAAAAATGTCTCTCCCAGACACATATTCAGTGTGCACTACTGACTGACTCCTTTTTCACACTCAAAAAATTGTTAGAAGCAGAACCAAAAAAGCTGGCAAGACTGTGCTTCTTTTACCTTCATTCTGTCTGTAGCTAATCATATATCAATGATTTCTAGCACTGGCACTGCTTCAGTCTACACTCCACTATAGTCATGTCCTGATCCCAGTAAACACAGAAAGCAGTGCCACTGCTTCTCTCTTTCTGTCACAGTAAGTGAGAGATTACTGACAGCAACAGAGAAGATCAGAAAAAGCCCTTTGCAAATGTCAATGTCTTTTTTTAGAAATGTTTTTTTTCCATTCTAAAAGAGCATCTGAATGCACAACCTATGTCTGAAAAATACAAGAGAGCAAATAGAGTTTCTTTGCACATGCTCACACCTTTCCATGGGAAGATGTCAGTGTCACTTGATCCAGATGGCAGCTAAAGGCAAGTAGAAAATTAATTTATTTTATTGTATTTATTTATTTATATTTGTATACTATGAATACCATGGCCCTAGGCAGTAAACAATAAAACATGCATAATTCAATGAAAATAACAAAGCAAAGGACAAAAAGATCATAAAAGAAATTGAAAAATAAAAATGTCCACAGTTCAGCATTTAATCAAATGCTAGCCTGAGTAGATACATTTTCAGTGTGACCTTGAATATCTTTCCACAAAAAGATGTCTCAACGTGATTTGCCCTCCATTCGGTCTCCTTGCCAACTTGTCCCACCTTGGCTCCTAGGAGGCTGCCATGTCACACAGGCAAAAGAGTTGGTTCCCTGAACTTGCTGTTTTTCAGAACAGCTGTAGACTTGAATGGGCCATAATCTTGAATAGGAAACATAAACAAATGAGATGCAAATTTAAATTTGTAAGAACCATCCATTTGTTTCTGGAGTCCACAAATGAAATAAAAATGGACTCAATCATTGTAGTTTACACGTTTATTCAAAAAGTTAAACATCTCCAATTAAGAACATAGGAATATAAAGCCACGCGCATGTTATAAAATCTAGGGTTGGCGAGTGCAAGGGGTGCACAATTGTGCAACTTGCGCACGCCGAGCCGCGCAGTCTTCCTCTGTTCCCTCCGAGGCCGCTCCAAAATCAGAGCGGCCTCGGAGGGACCTTTCCTTCTGCCCCCCCCCCCCCCCGCACCTTCCCTTCCCCTATCTAACCCTCCCCCAGCCCTAACTAAAAACCCCCTCCTAACCTTTATTGTAGAAGTTAGGAGTAACTTGCGTGCGTCGGCTCTCCAGCCCCTAGCACAGGCTGCTGTGCCGGAGGACTAGGGACCACCCCCCCCTCCCGGACTGCCCCCGAACTTCTGCCACGCCCCCGGACCTCCCCCTGACCCCCAGACCCTCCCCCGGACTACTGCCACGCCCCCCAGACCTGCCCGGGGGCTTGCACGCGCCACGGAGCCTATGCAAGATAGGCTCGGCGCGCGCAGGGGCAGCTTTTCAGGGGTTATGTGCGTATGTTACGCGCATAACCCTTTGAAAATCTGCCCCTCAGAGTATATCTATTTCTTGCTACTCATGTTAAGGCTAGACTGCGGTAAGGCAAGAAGTGGACCCTTGGGCCGGCCTGCAGGTCGATCACAGAGCAGACCAGGAGGCGGAGTCAGGTCTGGCAAGGTTTCACCCCCCGGGAGGAGCCAGTAGGGACCCTGGCCCTAGGGATTAGGGCACAGCCGAGAGAGTCCAGAGAGTTCAGAGAGTCCAGAGAGTTCAGAGGGACCCGCTGGGCACAAGGCAGGTCGTTGCAGACAGGCAAGTCAGAGAGGTAGGCGGAGTCAGACCCGGCGGGGAACTGGTAGGCTGGGCTGCAGGCTGACCAGGACAGGGGCAGATGACAGGCTAGCAGAGAGGTCCGCGGTGAACCGGGGTCAAGCAGACGGCTGGCTGGCAGAGAGGTCCGTGGTGAACCGGGGTCAATGCAGATGGCTGGCTAGCAGAGAAGTCCATGGCAAACCGGGGTCAAGGCAGGCGGCTGGCTAGCAGAGAAGTCCATGGCAAACCGGGGTCAAGGCAGACGGCTGGCTAGCAGAGAAGTCCGTGGCAAACCGGGGTCAAGGCAGGCGGCTGGCTAGCAGAGAAGTCCGTGGCAAACCGGGGTCAAGGCAGGTGGCTGGCTAGCAGAGAAGTCCGTGGCAAAACCGGGGTCAAGGCAGCGGCGGCAGGCTAGCAGAGAAGTCCGTGCAACCGTGGTCAGGCAGCGGCAGGCTAGCAGAGAAGTCCGTGGCAAACGGGGTCAAACAACCAAAGAGACGACGACAATCAGCAGCAGGAACAGGAACAGGAAGCAACTAGTCAACAGGGGAACCGTCATTGCAAGGCGTCTAATGGAGGACTGGACGCCGGTTAAATCAGGAGCGGGGCGTGACGTCAGCAGGCGAGGCGGAGCCGGGCTTCCGGTGCTGTACGCTTTAAGAGAGACCTACTCGTGCGCGTGCGATGCAGGAGGGGATAGGCCTGTAATGGCGTCTTCCTCCGTGGGAACTCCTCAGGCGGGGCCCTCGCCGAGCCAGGAGTTCAGCGGAATCCTGCGGAGACTTGAGAGAAGGTAGCGGGCCTGACCCCGAACATGAGAGGGAGCGGTCGGGACCAGCAACAGCTCACTCCTAGGAAGAAGGTCATTGCTTTCCCAAGTGTTCTAAAAAAATAATTGTTTATGGACTTTCTACTAGGAACTTGTCCAAATTTCTTGTAAATCCTGCTACACAAATTCCCTCAACTAAATCCACTGGCAAAATATGGCATAACTTGACTGTGCATTTAGTGAAAAAAATTACTTTCTATGATGTATTTTAAATCTGCTGGTTTTTGTTTCATGGAATGTCCCTTTGCCTCAGTATTATTTGAAAGGGTAAATAACCTTCCCCTATTTATTCATTCTACCCTGGCCTATGCATGAGTTCACAAATTTCCATCATATCCCTCTCTGTTGTCTCTTTTCCAAGCTAACAAACCCTTACCTGTTATCCTTTCTTTATAAGGAACGCATTCTATCCCCTTTAACTATCGGGCTGATACAGTAAGGAGCGGTAGGGAGAGCTGCGTTAGTGCCGGGCGCACCCGCGGTTTGCCGCACGCACAGTCCAGCTCACCTACAGCTCGATACTGTATGTAAATAGCTTGCAAATGCAAGCTGCGTCTAAGAAGCGTCCGTGAAGCGTTAGGCCCGCTCAAACCCATTTTATTGTATAGAGCGCTATACAGTATCCTGGGTGCGCTGGCCTAACGCTTCACGGACAACGCTGGTATCTGTCATTTCAAATGACATTTCAAATGACAGGTACCAGGAAGTGGACGGTTCTCCTATGCTCGGAATTGCCAGTCCTCTCTCCTCTCCTCCCGAAGCAAGCAACGAAAGCGGAAAAAACGAAAAAGAAAAAAACAAAAGCGAAAAAGCGAAAAAAAAAAAGTAGCATGAGAGAGAGGACGGGCAATCCTATGCTCCGGATTGTCAGTCCTCTCTCCCCTCCTCCCGAAGCAAGGCGCGAAAAGCAGCCTTGCTTTTCGGGAGGAGGGGAGAGAGGACTAGCAGTGAAAAGCAACGAAGCGACTTACTTTTTTTGCAGCCCCCCTCCGGAGACGGACATCGGCGACGAGGGACCGCGGCTCCCCTCCCCTGCCTCCAGCTGCCCGCGAAGATAGACGCATCGCACGGGCGAAAGCGGCCCCTGTGCGTGCAATTGGCTGCTCAAGACGTGACGTCCCCTTTTTCGCTTTTTTCCGCTTTCGTTGCTTCGGGAGGAGGGGAGAGGACTGGGGCTGCCCCGGAGACCAGCACCCACAGACGCATCCAGGGCAGATGAGCGGGGGCTGGGGGAAAGTTTGCCGCCTACCCTTACCCCTGCCTCTAACGCAGGGGTAAGGGTAGGCGGTAAGTTAGCAGGTTAAAAAACGCGCGGCAAAATGGCAGGGTAAAATAGCGATATTCGGGGCGCGCATTACTGTATGGGAATAGCTAATTCGATCGTTTACATGTAATATACATGCAGCGGGCGGAAGGGGTTACCCGGTGATTTAAGGACGCGGTAAGAGTAGGTTAAAGGGGACTGTGTATCGGAGGAAGGGCTAACGCGGCCGAAAGTGGGTAGAAAAGCGGGTTAGGAGCAGGGTAACCGCGGGCCGCACTTTACTGTATTGCCCTGATGTTTGTTGTTCTTTTTCTGTTCCTCTTCATGTCAAACTATGTCTTTTTTTGAGATGGAGTGACCAGAGCTACATCTAGTTCTTATGGTGAGGTTATACCGTGGATCATTACAGAGGCATTATGTTATTCTCTGGTTTATTCTTCATTTATCTCCAAATAATCCCTAACATTCTATTTAGTTTTATGATCTCTGCTGCTCACTGAGCTGAGGATGTCAAAGTTTTGTCCACAGGGACTCTGAGTTTCTTTTCCTAGGTGATGTTTTTCTAATATAGAACCAGCCTTGTATACCTATAGTTGGTGTTATTTTCCCTGTGTACAATACTTTCATCTTATCCACATTAAATATTGTCTGTCATTTAGATGGCAGTCTCCTAGTCTTACAAGTTATTTCTGCAATTCTTCAAAATCTGCTACTGTTTTAACAACACCAAATAATGTTGAGTCATATGAAAATGTAATCATCTAACTCATTGTTCCTTTTTCCAGATCATTAATTAGTATGTTAAAAAAGACAGGCCCCAGTACATATCCCTGGATCACTCCACTATTGATCTGTAGGCAGGTTGGGGGTGCAGGGATCTGGCTGCTCCCAGACTCTGCCAGCTGCCCTCCCACCTTCCTTGCCATCCTAAGGCAGCGGAAAGACAACGTGTATTCTCCTCAGTAATAGAATTTTATTTATCAGATTTGGCAGGAAGTAGCATTTAGAAAATAACAATTCCTATCTCTGATGTTATACTTCAGGGGGAATTCTGCGCAAAAAAATTTAAAATTCTGCGCACAAAACTTTAAATTCTGCAAAATTCTGCAAACTTTATATTGGTCAAAATAACACAATTTACATGACAGTCTTTAAGTAATTACATTTTAAATTAATACAGAAAAAAGTTATTACTTAAAGATGCAGAATTTTTAATATTTTGAGTAGAATTTCCCTTCCACTCGCTCTCCCTACTCCCCTGGCCACTTTGCCCTCTCTGGCCCCAACTCCTCCACCTGCCAGTATCTCTCCCCTCCACCTCTAGGCTCAATCCCTTCCACTCTATTGCTAGTCCCAGAGTTTGACCCCGTTCTCAGTACCGCCCCTCACACAGGCTCCCTCTGTCCCTCCCTCTCTCACACACACTCTCCCTCTCTCTAATACACATACACACACCCTCATACAGGCTCCCTCACTGTCTCACACACACCCATCCCCTCATACTGGGCCCTCTCTCTTGCATACACACCCACACAAGCTCCCTTTCCGTTTCACACATACATCCTCACACTGGCTACCTATGTCTCTCTCTCATGAACCCCTTCACACAGGCTCTGTCTCACACATACACAATCTCTTCACACAGGCTAGCACCCTCACATACACACAATCCCTTTTTCATACACACGAGCTCCCAATCTCTCACACACATGCACATTCCTTTACAATCTCCTCATATAGGCTCCCTCTCTCTGAAACCCACATTCAAGCATTCTATACTCTCTTACCTCTCATGCTCTCTCACCCTCCCCTCACCCACACCCCCTCCCCTCATATAGGCTCCCTCTCTCTAAAACCCACACTCAAGCACCCCCCATCCCCTTACCTCCCATGTTCTCTCTCACACCCTCCTGCTCTTCCTCACCCTCCCCTCATCCAAACCCCTCCCTTCATATAGGCTCCCTCTCTGAAACCCACACTCAAGTATCCCCCGCTCTCTTACCGCCCCATGCTCTCTCACCCTTCCCCTCCCCCACACCCCCTCCCCTCATAGAGACTCCCTCTCTCTGAAACCCACACTCAAGCATCCCCACAAATCCCCTTACCTCCCATGCTCTCTCTCACACCCTCCTGCTCTCTCTCACCCTCCCCTCCCCCACACCCCCTCCCCTCTCTCTTGCACACATTCTCTCACCGACATGCTGCAAACGGAGAGCATCCCGTGGCACATGGAGCTCGTTCCATTCATGGCGAAGATGAAGGCCCGGGTGCGTCAGTCACGGCAAACCCGGGGCCTTCCCTTTTCAATGCAATTCTGCACAGAAAATGGCAATTCTGCACAGGGGGGAATTCTGCACAAATTCTGCGCTCCGCAGTAGCACAGAATTCCCCCAGGACTAAACATCATGGCCACTAAGCACCAGCTTTCCCTAAAGAAAGTTCTCATCATGGGTGGTAACACAACATGTCATAAACTTTAGCCTGCTTAGGAACATTAATACTTGTGGCTAACTTACTTAGCCCTGATTGCAATGTTCAGGCGATTCCTCTGTTCACCTCTGAATCAGGTTCTAGCTGGAGTGCTGGAGAGTGTGGGCAGGGGAGAGGCTTGCTTTCTGGCTTGGTGGTGGCCGAGCAGGCAGGCTGTGCTGTAAAGAGGCTAGCTTCTGGCTCTGGTGCTTGCCGGCTGTCTGGGCTGGCTCTCATGGTTCGGGATGGCAGGGAGATCTGCTCAGCTTCGGACCCTCCTTTTACTACCAGGGACATCTCAGCACAGGTTCTCGTTCTCAGGGTTTTCTGCCTAGGTTTGCATTGAGGGTTTGTGCCTCTTCTTCCTCCAGGGGGTCCGTGGCTTGCCTCCCTGCTCCCTTTTGTTTTCAGGGTCGCTCTGCCAGGGGGTCCTTTTCTTTCTTTCTCTCAGGGCTGGGGGTTCTTTTCTTTCTTTCTTTCTTTCTTTCTGTCTTCTTTATTTCTTTTTCTCCTACTTCCTCCTCTCTTATACTTCTCAGCTGATAAATCTGCATAAGCTCATGCATAACCTCATAGTGGGTGGAGGGTCTCTTGCCGCATTGCAGGTCTTTTTCCCTCTTCCCATTACTTCAGGAGGGGCCCTGAAACATTGTAAGTCCTTTTCACCCTCCCCATTTCTTTGGGGGGAAACTGCCAAGTTGGCAAACCAAGCTGTTTGTCAGAATGTCAACATTGTCTCAGGCTGCCCCTTTCTTGCAAAGGTGGAGGTCTCTGCTTGCATGCTTGAATGTCCCTGACACTTGCTTAGGATCTTAAGTCATATTGTCTCTTCTGTCTGGTTTCTTTAGTTGCACAGGAACTGACAAACAGGCACATCTGAGAAGGCATCCTTCATTCTTTTAGGACAAGGCCTCTTCATTTTCCACTGGTACAATGCAGTTTAAAGTTCAACTGGGTAAATTCCTTCTCTTGCTGTAGCAGCATCTGGGCCTGAAAGAATTTGGCCAGCACATTATTATAATTCATAATTGGTTGGTGTATCATTGGTAAACAGAAGATTTAGCCCTACAGATCTTTATCCACTGGGAGAACTGACCATTTAGCCAGTTATCAATCCATAATAGGATGCAAGCTCATATCCCATAGGGGTGTGCATTCGTTTCTAACGTATTTCTCATCCGCAAAGTATAGGGCCCTATTTGTTGTATTCGTGGGGAAGCAAAATGTATCGTGATTCCCCACGAATACACTGAATCTGCCAAATTATTCGGCCGTCTAAAGGACCCAATTTAAACAAACCCCTCACCCTCCTGACCCCCCCCCCCCCCCCCAAGATTTACCTAAACCTGGTGGTCCATCAGGGGATCCGATAGCCAACCCCTGCACTCACACCCTCGCTGCCGGTTTCAAAATGGCGCCGAAAGCCTTTGACTTACTATGTCACAGGGGCTATTGGTGCCATTGGTCAGCCCCTGTCACATGGCCATTGGCACCATCTTGTGCTCCTACAATGTGACAGGGGCTGAGCAATGGCACCGGTAGCCCCTGTGACATAGTAAGGGCAAAGGCTATCGGCGCCATTTTGATTACTGGCAGCCGACGGCCCGAGTGCAGGAGATCGTTCCTGGACCCCCGTTGGACCCCCGCTGGACCACCAGGGACTTTTGACCCCCACAAGACTTGCCAAAAGTCCAGTGGGAGTCCAGGAGTGACCTCCTGCACTCCGGCCGTTGGATGCCGACGGTCGGCCCCTGTGACATAGTGAGGGTAAAGGTGATCGGTGCCATTTTGAATACTGGCATCTCTTCAGTGAAGCATCACAAAAGTGCCCGGTGCTGGTGGGCAGCCCCCTCCGCCTCAGTGCCAGGTGGAATGGCGCCGTTATTCAGAACTCTGCTGCTGGCTAACTTTACAACATACCTCGCAAAGATCATATTATACCTACTTGCAATTCCTGCATTGGCTGCTGATATCATATCATATTAAATACAAAATTTGCATTATATTACACAACTTAATCTATAACCCATTATCAGTATGGCTATGCTCAATGCTGAGACTCTACAAACCATCTCGTCAATTACGATCAATATCTTTATTGAAGTGCCTACAATAAAGATAGCAAGATTGGATCTGACCTGTAAGGAATAAAAGGAAAAGGAAAGGTTCAAGGGAAAATAGGGGAGTAAAAATAAATAAGACAGGAATGGATGAGAAAGAAATGGTAAAATAAGTAAGAAGGGGTGAGGAGGATTTAGAAGCATGGTTGTTTCAGGAAACAGTCTTAAGATGATATATATGGTTATCCAACTTCGTTTGAGAAAGATTGTCTAAATAACCATGTTTTAAGCTCTTTTTTGAAAGATTTGGAGTCCCTGATTGAGCTTAGGTGGATTGGTAGAGAGTTCCATTCATTAGGTCCGGCAATAGAGAAGGCTCTATTCCTGGTGATGGATAGTTTAGCAGAGGTAAGGGGGGGTATGATTAGTTGCACTTTGCTCGTGATTCTTGTATTGCGTGGAGTTTTGTGCAGTTGAATCGTGTGATCGAGGGAGGAGTTGTCAACTTTGTAGATTTCATTATGTAGAGTAGTTAATGTTTTGTATTTGATACTTTGTATTATTGGTAGCCAATGGCAATTCATCAAAATTGGGGAGATGTGTTCATATTTCTTCTTGCCAGTAAGAACTCGTGCTGCGGCATTTTGTAGCAATTGTAAAGGTTTTAGTGTAGATTTGGGGAGGCCGATGAAAATCGCATTGCAATAATCCAGACCTGAGAATATGAGTGATTGCAAAACTGTTCTGAAGTCATACGGGTGTAATAAAGGTTTAAGATGTTTGAGTACATGAAGTTTGTGAAAGCCTTCTCTTGTTTTTGTTGTGATGCATTTTTTGAGGTTTAGTTCATTGTCTAGCCAGATACCGAGGTCTTTTACTGGGTTCTTTAGTTGGATATTGATGTTGTCGATTTGGATGGAGGGCATTTGGGATAATTGCTCTGGGTTGTTTCTTTTTATGAGGATGCATTCAGTTTTGTTCATATTGAGGCATAACTTTAGTTGGTTCAGGAATTTTTTGATTGAATTGAGGTGGTTAACTGTGAGATGTATAGCATCTTGGATGGTAGATGTAATTGGGATGAGTAATTGAATGTCATCGGCATACAGAAAGAAAGTGATGCCTAAATTGGAAATGAAATGACAGAGTGGAAGTAGGTAGATATTGAAGAGGGTGGCCGAGAGGGTGGACCCTTGAGGTACCCCGGTTTTGAGGGGCCAAGGATAGATGATAGGTTATTAAAGGTAATTTTAAAAAGTTTTGGGGAGGGAGGTCAGGAAGGTGGGGGAAGCTAAAGGATATGTTTTAAAGGGTCGGGGTGGGCTTTTTGTTTATCGGCTCGGGCTCACGAAAAAGATTTCACTATAGTCCCCGAACCAGGAATTGGAACCAATTCCGGTTCTGATTCACATCTCTAATATATAGAATATCAGACTGTACCTCTCACCGCCCACCCCCCCCCCCCCCCTGAGTACTTGCGTAAAGGCTGTAAACATTTGTGCAGCAAGGATATTTTAAATGATACACGTGTACTTGAATGCATGATATAAAATTAAGCGTATCTTTGCTTGGGTGCCCAATACATGTGTTTATGGGTACACACACTCATTTTAAAATTTGCATGTCAGGTTGTATGTTTCCTCCTCCTCTTCTTGCTTTCTATCATTGGTCTTTATAAGATGATCATCATGTTCCTCTGGAGTAGGCATGCCTCATATTTTAACCAGGTTATGAAGCATGCAGCAGACTAGAAATATCACACAGACCTTTGATTGATTGTAGATAAGTCAGCCCCCTGATCTGTCCAGGCAGCATAAATTTGTTTTGAGTAGTCTAAAGGTTCTCTCAACAAATGCCCCAGTTTGCTATTGAGTCCATCTGCTGTGGTCTGTCTGTTTGCCAGAGGGATCATGAGGCAGATTTTGAATGGATATTCTCTATCGTCTGTAGGGAAGACAAAAAAAAAAAAAAAAGCAGAGTGAAATATCCCAAGCTGGTAGGCAGTGAGGCTGTCCCCTGGTATAGGCTGTAGTGGCCCTCTTGGGCCAAAGCAGTAAGATCACCTAGAGACAGAGGGAGATGAAAGGCCAGAGGTTAGTTATTGTGTGCTTGAGGTAAGAGCAGTTTATCTACCTAGAAGCCAACCCCCATTGATGAAACCTTCCTGGAAGAAGTCTTTAATTTCATACACTGAGAGGATGTAGGCATCACGATAGGATCACAGAGATCAGGGAAGCTAACCAATATGGCAGTACAGTAATAATGGGAGATTTCAATTACTCCAATGTTGACTGGGGTAATGTAACATCAGGACATGCTAGAGACATAAAATTCCTAGATGGAATAAATGACTACTTCATGGAACAATTGGTTCAGGAACCAACAAGAGAGGTAGCTCTTTTAGATTTAATTCTTAGTGGAATGCAAGATTTGGTGAGAGAGGTAATGGTGGGTCGGGCCACTTGGCCACTGGAAAGGGGACAATATATACATCTACAGCTCTAACACTAAATTTTCATTAGGAAAACTAAGAAAATGAGGAAAATAGAAAAAAATGAAAGGTGCAGCAGCATAGGTAAAAAGTGTACAACAGGCATGGACATTGTTTAAAAATGCAATTTTAGAAGCACAGTCCAGATATATTCCATGCATTAAGAAAGATGGGAGGAAGGCAAAATGATTAATGGCATGGTTAAAAGGTGAACTGAAAGAGGTCATTTTAGCCAAAAAAAACATCTTTCAAAAACCAGAAGAAGGATACATCTGAAGAAAATAGGAAAAATAATTTAAGTGTAAAACACTGATAAAGATAAGTGTAAAACACTGATAAAGCAGGCTAAGAACTGTAGAGGCAAAAACCCATAATAACAACTTTTAAAATATATCCAAAGTTGGTTGGAGGGGTTAAAAAGGCTCTTAGGGAAGATAAGTCTATTGCAGAAAGACTAAATTAATTCTTTGCTTTTGTGTTTACATCTGAGGATGTTGGGGAGATACTGGTTCCGGAGATGGTTTTCAAGGGTGATGAGTCAGACGAACTGAACCAAATCATGAACTGGAATATATAGTAAGCTAGATTGACAAACTAAAGAGTAGCAAATCACCTAGACTGAATGGTAGGCATCCCAGGGTTCTGAAGGAACTAAAAAATGAAATTTCAGATCTATTAGTTAAAATTTGTAGCCTATCATTAAAATCATCCATTGCAATGGTAGCCAATGTAACCACAATATTTAAAAAGGGCTTCAGGGGTGATCCAGGAAATTATAGACCAGTGAGCCTGACTTCAGTGCTGGGAAAAATAGTGGAAACTAGGGATGTGCAGAGCAAAATTTTATGTTCATATTTTTTATGTCCGAAAGGGGGTCCCACTTGCGGCCAATATGGACATAAAAAAAATCCAATGAGTTGGGTATATGTACATATGTGCAAAAAAAAAATTTAAACCCCCTCACCCTCCTTAATCCCCCCCCCAGACTTACCACAACTCCCTGGTGATCGAGCGAGGAGTGAGGACGTCATTTCTGCAATCCTTGGCAAGAAGCATGTGACGTCGGTGGCACGTCGAGTGACGCGGCGTCACGTGATTCCCGGCGAGTTCGCGCCGGACGGCTCGTTCGGCCCAAAAAGAACTTTTGGCCAGCTTGGGGGGGCCTCCTGACCCCCCCAAGCTGGCCAAAAGTTCTTTTGGGCCGAACGAGCCGTCCGGCGCAAACGAGCCGGGAATCACGTGACGCAGACGCGACGTCACGTGATTCCCGGCTCGTTCGCGCCGGACGGCTCGTTCGGCCCAAAAAGAACTTTTGGCCAGCTTGGGGGGGCCTCTTGACCCCCTCAAGCTGGCCAAAAGTTCTTTTTGGGCCGAACGAGCCGTCCGGCGCGAACGAGCCGGGAATCACGTGACGCCGGCGTCACTCGACGTGCCGCCGACGTCACATGCTTCTCGCCAAGGATTGCAGAAATGGCGTCCTCACTCCTCGCTCCATCACCAGGGAGTTGTGGTAAGTCGGGGGGGGGGGGATTAAGGAGGGTGAGGGGGTTTATATTTTTATTTTGGCTCAACAATCGCGATTTCCCACATATCGAACATATCTATGTTCGATATGTGGGAAATCCGATCGTTTATGTCGAATCAATTTTTTAAGTAAAAAAAAAATATGAGTTGCGTTTTACTAATGCGGTCAATCCGAATGCACACCCCTAGTGGAAACTATTCAAAAGATCAAAACCATAGAGCACATAGAAAGGCATGGTTTAATGGAACACAGTCAGCACAGATTTACCCAAGGCAGGTCTTCCCTCACAAATCTGCTTTATTTTTTTGAAGGGGGTTAATAAACATGTGGATAAAGGTGAACCAGTATATATTTGGGATGTGCAGCAGGGACAGATACGTTCCATTCGGTATTCGTATTCGTCGGGACCCAAATCCATTACATTCATTTTCGGGGGACCCCGATTCGTCCATTAGTTACGTATTGTATTCGTTTCCAATTAAAGTTAAAAAAAAACCCCATCCCAACACTTTAAATTTAATTAACTACAACCCCCATCCTCCTTCCCCCCCCCAAGACTTGCCAAAAGTCCCTGGTGGTCCTGCGGGGGTCCTGGAGAGATCTCCTGCACTCAGGCCGTCGACTGCCGGTATTCCCTGAGAGGGGGAGATCGCTCCAGGACCCCCGCAGGACCACCATGGACTTTTGGCAAGTTTTGGGAGGTGGTTGGGCAAGTCTTGGGGGGTTCAGGATGGTGGGGTTTGCAATTAATTAGATTTGAAGGGTTGGGGTTGTTTTGGGTTTTGTTTGTTTTAAATGTGCCCTTTCTCCCCCCCAAAAAAACGATTGGAAAACCACACAAAATTTTGTGTTTTCCTTTCGTTTCGTCAGCCCCCCATAATGCAACAAAATAGGAAATATCATCTTTATTTCCTATTTCGTTGCAAACAAATGCACATCCCTAGCCCACAGGTGCATTTATAGGAATGTGAGTGCAATCAATAGCCCCCAGATCAGAGGGGTAACATGCCATTTAGTATATCAGTCATAATTTGTTGTTGTTGCTGTCTTCTCTGAGGGAGAGATATTTAGTGATTTGTTTTCCTGAGAAATGCACTCAAAAACTGATCAATATATATGGAAGTGACTGACTAGGATATTCCAGCCATTACCCCTAGAGATGTCTGGAAGGAACTAGAGGCAAAAAAGGTCATAGTGACCTTGAGGTGTACTGGCAAGGCATGACCTCTCTGAGTGGAAGGGTACGTTGTACTCTAACTGCTGGCATAGATATGGCATGGCTTCTCATACAGATCAAAAAACTGTGCCCTGGTCATGTATACTCACTGTAAGGGTATCTCCTTCTCCTCTTCTGTCCTCTCTTTCTGATATGTTGAGTAATGAGTATTCATACATTTATAATTCTCATGTTCAATGTCTGTTCACATCCGTTTACACACACCCCAGTCAGCCTCAGTGACACATACAACCTTCAGTTAGCCTCAGTCACCAGACACACACACACACACACACACACACACACATTCTCAGAAATGATATGCTAATCACAGCAATATTCCCCCTTGTTTTACAGAAGGACAAACTCAATAAAAACAAAACAAAACATTACAGCCAAACACAAATCTGGGAATTGAAAATGGTTACACAGTTAACCCACAACTCTTACTCCCTCTCCTCTTAGATGGCAGCTCTGTCTCTTCACTGGAAGCCAGCTCACCAAACACCAGGTCAAAAAAGACAATGCAAGGTTGAAATTGATGTGTTAAATAGCAGGTTGAAAAGTGTTCATGCATTCTTGATAACATTCACATGTATGCTCTTACAAAAATTGCAAAGTGCAAGTGAACATCTAAACCACGTTCCAACATGGCTAAAACACACTCATTTTGAGGTGAATTTTAAAAGCTCGACATGCATATTAATTAGGGGATGTGCAAAGAAGTCAGGCTTCAATGCACAAAGGAGATTTTAAAAGCTGTCGAGTATGTGCATATCTCCCACAGTACACATATCTCAAACATTTTCAAAAGGGGGCATGGTTTGGGTGGGGCATGGTAGGAGCAATGGATGGCCGGCACCATCCTGTCCCCCACAAGATTTTCCAAAAGTCCCTGGTGGTCCAGCGGTGGTCTGGGAGTGATTTCCTGCACTCGGGCCATCGGTTGCCAGTAATCAAAATGGCGCCGATAGCCTTTGCCATTACTATGTCACAGGGTCTACCGTGCCATTGGTCAGCCCCTGTCACATGGTAGGAGCACAAGATGGCGCCGATGGCCATGTGACAGGGGCTGACCAATGGCACCGGTAGCCCCTGTGACATAGTAGGTCAAAAGCTATCGGTGCCATTTTGATGTGAGGCAGGCCGGAAAGTCCGACGGCACGGAGGGAGAAATCCCTCACGGGACTACGCTGGACCACCAGAGATGTTAGTAAGTCTTGGGGAGGGATGGGGATGGTGGGGGGGGGGGGTTGTATTACAGTAAATTGTAATGCTTGGGGTGATTTTTTATTTAAAAAAATAAAATTGTGCCCCTCCCCCCATACAAACCCGAAAAACTAATTTTCCTCGTAGTTCGGGGAAAATCAGTTTCGGGGTTCGGGGCCCCCGACCCACGACGAATTAGGCAATTTTGTTGAAATTGCCTAATTTGTGATAAACGAAGCACATCTCTAATGTGCATGCATGCTATAAAATGGCCAAGTACCTGGGTGCAAGCCAATGTATGTGTGCATGCCTGCCACTTTGAAAGTTTTCCGTTTTTGTTCTTGCATACTTTTATGCACAAATGCCTGAGTACACATATTCCTGGCATGTTTAGAAAATAAATTTTATGTGCATATGTTGAATGTACACACTACATACAGTGCAAAGCATTTTTACATGCAAAATGCCTTTGAAAATGTACTTAATGCATTAGAAAATACTTTCCCCACCATTTAAATCTGGGTGTTTATTAACACAGTGTCATGATTATTTTGTGCAAAAAATATACATATGTATGTTTATAAAATGGGTAGAGATAGTATTCATTTTCTTTCATTGGAAACAAATATTCTGAAACATATGTATTAGGGGTGTGCATTTGTTTGCAACATATTGGCAATCTGCAACATATATGCCATATTTGTTGTATTTGTGGGGGTCACAAAATGTATGGTGAACCCCCACGAAAACAACGTATCACTAACGAATAAACCCCCACCCTCCTGACCCCCCCAAGACTTGCCAAAAGGTCCCTGATTGTCTAGCTGGGATCCTGGAGCGATCTCCTGCATTTGGGCTCTCGGCTGCCGGTATTCAAAATGGAGCCGATAGCCCCTGTGACATAGTAAGGGCAAAGGCTATTGCCGCCATTTTGAATATTGGCAGCCAACGGCCCGATTGCAGGAGATCGCTCCAGGACCCCCCCTGGACCACCAGGGACTTTTGGCAAGTCTTAGGGGGGGTCAGGAGGGTGGTGGGTTGTAGTAAATTAAACTTAAAGGGTTGGGATGGGTTTTTTTGGGGGAAACAAATACATATGTAACTAATGAATGGATTGGGGTCCCCCGAGAATGGATGCAACAGATTTGGGTCATGAGGAATACAAATACCGAATGGGACGAATCCATCCCTGCTGCACATTCCTAATATGTATGTATTTTCAAATCAGAAATAAATTGTATTTTATAAACTGTATAGCTTTTGACACATAGTTTATGAAATACTAGCATTAATCTCTATGCATCCACTTAAGTGCATGCATGTTGTATGAATATTTATTTGAGCCAATGCTAAAAATATTTGCTGAAAAAGACAAATAGGGCAACAATGGGCATATTAATAAGCATTTAGCATCACCCTGTTCCAAGGAGCAGAAGGCTATAACTATCTCATTTCCCTATATATGAGCCTACTTTTTTTTCGAATCTGTGTACCTTGAAGACCATATTCCACTCTACTAACTAGTAAGGCTAACTAGCAATGTATATTCAGCAGTGAAGACGCATTGCTGAATATACCTGGCTACCTTAAATTTAACCAGTTTTGTATAACCATCTAACTTTAGGACAGCACTACAGCCTGACCAGAGTTAACTGCAGAAGGTAACCAGCTCCTCCACATAATGCCTCCTAGGGATGTGAATCGTTTTAGGACGATTAAAATTATCGTCCGATAATTTTAATATCGTCTTAAACCGTTATGGAACACAATACAATACAGATTCTAACGATTTATCGTTATAAATCGTTAGAATCGTGAGCTGGCACACTAAAACCCCCTAAAACCCACCCCCGACCCTTTAAATTAAATCCCCCACCCTCCCGAACCCCCCCCCCCAATAACTTAAATAACCTGCGGGTCCAGCGGCGGTCCGGAACGGCAGCGGTCCGGAACGGGCTCCTGCTCCTGAATCTTGTCGTCTTCAGCCGGCGCCATTTTCCAAAATGGCGCCGAAAAATGGCGGCGGCCATAGACGAAAAAGATTGGACGGCAGGAGGTCCTTCCGGACCCCCGCTGGACTTTTGGCAAGTCTCGTGGGGGTCAGGAGGCCCCCCACAAGCTGGCCAAAAGTTCCTGGAGGTCCAGCGGGGGTCAGGGAGCGATTTCCCGCCGCGAATCGTTTTCGTACGGAAAATGGCGCCGGCCATACGCGTATGGCCGGCGCCATTTTCCGTATGGAAAATGGCGCCAGCAGGAGATCGACTGCAGGAGGTCGTTCAGCGAGGGTTCCGGCGCCTCGCTGAACGACCTCCTGCAGTCGATCTCCTGCCGGCGCCATTTTCCGTACGAAAACGATTCGCGGCGGGAAATCGCTCCCTGACCCCCGCTGGACCTCCAGGAACTTTTGGCCAGCTTGTGGGGGGCCTCCTGACCCCCACGAGACTTGCCAAAAGTCCAGCGGGGGTCCGGAAGGACCTCCTGCCGTCCAATCTTTTTCGTCTATGGCCGCCGCCATTTTTCGGCGCCATTTTGGAAAATGGCGCCGGCTGAAGACGACAAGATTCAGGAGCAGGAGCCCGTTCCGGACCGCCGCTGGACCCGCAGGTTATTTAATTATTTGGGGGGGGGGGGTTCGGGAGGGTGGGGGATTTAATTTAAAGGGTCGGGGGTGGGTTTTAGGGGGTTTTAATGTGCCGGTTTTTCGATTTTTCGATTTTTAACGATTTTTAACGATTTTTCACGATATTTTACCCCCCCAAACGGCAACAATACGATTCCCTCCCCCTCCCAGCCGAAATCGATCGTTAAGACGATCGAGGACACGATTCACATCCCTAATGCCTCCTGCCCAACCCCAGAATGCCCTGCTGGGTAAGGGCTGAATATAGCCAGGTAAGCCATTTTGATGGATTGCTTTGGCACATTCATTGCTCCATTTGTTTCATTTGTTCAGCAGTAAGCAAGAATCTCACAAATGGATACTAGGAGCTAAACAGTTGGTATGAGCATATGTAGGTGGCCAACTATATGTGCACATACCATCTGTTTTGTGTACCTACTATCCATTTGTGAAACATGTGCATACCACCAAAAGAAATGAAATTAATGGAGCAACAGATGCACATCCCTACTAAAAGATTAATGGTAAAAAAAAGTAATTTGAAAATTTGGAGTGAGAAAACTGTCCAAAGTGAGATAGAGATTAGTCACACTGAACACTAAGTCAATATTGACTTATAAAATGGTCTATGACTGAGAGGTAGGGATGAAATTTATTAAGATATTGTAAAGCCATTTTGTCCAAAGGAAGGTAAGACAAATAGGGCCATTAAATTATAATAGAAACAGAAGTGCAGGAATTAAATGTTCTGTTTTTTTTAAAGAACAGTGAATAAAATTGTGGTTTATTTAAATGGACAGAGTAATTCATGATCTTTAAAAATATTACCTTATATGGCCCAATAGTCCTCTTGAAAATTAACAGATCCATAGGGTGATTTAAAAAAAAAAATCTGTAAGATAAAATCCAAATGGTGAGAATTTCTGCTAGAGCTGGGTTATAAATCAAGGCTTAGGTACTCTGTATTGGGCATTTACATTTGGGACTTTAAATTGGTTTGGAGACATTTAATTTGGAAGAAGAGAGTAATTATCAATAAGGTTTGTTACTCTGTGAAAGCAAAAACATTAGTTTGTCAATGAGCTGTTGAATGTTCTGTACTGTATTAAGTTGCCAGTGAATACTGAAGTCACTGTGAGTTATAAAATACTCAGGGTCACAACAACAGTCTGTGATTATATTTATTCTGTAAGAAGGGGAACGTTTAAAATGGAAGCATCTGTCAGTAAGGAAAACTGAAGTTTACATTCAAATCCAAAGATGAAGCAGTATAAAAAAGCATAAAAAATTAAAATAAAATGAAAGTGAGTGTAAAAAAAAAAAAAAAAAGAACATCCAACTCAGAGTCAAGAGAAATAATGGAGGAACAATTAAATCTGAAAACTTTAACTGTTTTCACACTAGCTACTTAATTCCAGTTTCACTTAGGCTCCAGTTGGAGAAGGTAATATTCTATACCAGATTGCAGAAGATTCTTAGGTTTAGGGAGTCAATATCTCTTTATGAGTTTCTTAAAGAAATAGGGAGTACAGGTATCTACAAAGGATTTTGAACAATATAAAGGAAGAAAGAAGAAAAAATTGTAAAGCTGAAGAAGCACAAGAAAAGATAAGTGTACACACACATTAACAACACATTCTGGCCAGGATTAAACTCATATTTAAAAAAAAAACAACAACATATAAAAACTTAAGGAAAGTTGAGAAACCGTTGATAAAAAAAGAAATTGGAAGAAACTTCTCAACAGAAAAGTTTTCAGTCTACAGGTGAACAACTTGGGTGGAATCTGCATACAAAACAGCACCATGAATAACTATTCTTAAAGGAGGAGAGTCTGACAAATAATTATTATGTTAAATGTATCAGAAATACTTATCTGATAAAGAGGTTTCAGATGTAATCTGAATACAGAACACAGCTTAAACAACAGAATTTAAGAAAATGCAAACAACCTTTTTAGGAGAAAAATTAAACCATTTCCTAGATTTGAAACTATCGTTAAAACACTTAACAATATCTTATGTAATCCACTAAGTTACATTAATGGTATTTTTTTATAGCTTGATGTGCTATGATTTTGATAGCAACTATGAACAGTTATTTGTTTAAGGTAAGAAAACCATTCATTGCCAGCTATATCATCAGCTGGAGAATAATATAGCTATCAATGTAACTCCCCTGACCACCCCTGCTGTTCTATGTATGACAAATCAAACAAACAAAAAATGGAACAGCCCAAAATAAGTAAATCCAACTAACTTACACTTTATTCAATCAATAGTATTTTAAGTAAAAAAACAAATTTATATGTCTCCAAACCAAGCCTATTGCTGAAGAAATCTATGGTACCTGTAAGGACCTCTACCCCCCAGTAGATGTCCTCCCGCAGCTACATTAAGTATCCGCTATTCTAGAACCGCCCTTGTATATTAACATTGCAATGTATATATGTATTTAAGTTCTTCAGCAAAGCAACTGCTCCCTGCCGATAGTCTCTTCTATACATTTAGAATAGAAATTGTTAATCTTTCTAATTCATCAAAAGCCATGTTTGATCTCCCTGTTTTAATGTAATATTTTTTCGCTTCCTATGTTTACTGGTTTCCCCTTGTTTTTTGTAAACCGGTACGATAAGACCTGTCTTGAGCATCGGTATATTAAAAGAACCTAAAATAAATAAATAAAAGCCTCTAGAAGAAGTAAATCAATATTAAGATCTAAATGCTTCATTTAATACTGAAAAATGTAAATAAATCACAACTCTAAATTTTAAGAACTAATACCTACCCACACTTCCCTACATCCAGATCTGATCACCCCCACACTTCCATACATACACACTCACCATCATTCATACAAACACTCATTATAAATCACTAAAAAATCATATACAGAGAGTCCCGTCAACAATTTCAAAAACCGCTCCTGGAACAAACAAGGTACTTAGCTTATAATAATGTCCATTGAAAGGTCCACAAAGTTCCGAATGTAATATTCCAAAAAGATAGTGTTTCAAAAATATTTGTATTCCAAGAAGAAAGTTTTTATAAACACCAATCTAAGAAGTCACAATGTCAGCGTCAAATGACCAGCTTCCCAATAATTTGTATGTCCGATGAAAGGATGAAAGCTGTAAAAAAACCCAATGCAGTGAAAGGAATATATAGCTCATCTGATTTCAGGAATTGGCTTATGGAGCGGGCCATCCAGTGCTCCTACCATGTGACAGGGGCCTGTCAATGGCATGGATACCCTGTCGCATGGTAAGGGCAAAGGGCCATCGGCAGCCCTTACCATGCGACAGGGCAGCCGACGGCCCGGGAGTGGGAGATCGCTCCCGGGACCCCCACTGGACCACCAGGTACCTGTAAAAAGTTTTTTGGGGGGTCGGGAGGGTGGGGGAAGCTAAGGGATTAGTTTTAAAGGGTCGGGGTGGGTTTAGGGGTTATTTTTGTGTGCCATTTTTCCCACCCAAAATGATAAGAGAACCCCCACGAACAATATCGTGGGGTTTTCCTATCGTTTTGGGGGAGCCCCTGATTTCTGACAATTTTGAAAATATCAATGATATTTTCAATCGTCCGAAGCCCGATTCACATCCCTAGTTAGAAATGAATCTAAGTTATAGAGTCATAGAATAACCCACTTGTGATCCCTTCTATCTGTGAGTCTGTGTTACAGGAGCACAGAGCAGCCAAAATGTTCTCACCCAGGAGCAAAAGTCTCCTGTTATCTTCTATTGTTGAATTTGAATTCCAAGAGTGCAAGAGAACCAAGGTATATACTCCCTTCTCGTCAGTCTATGGATTTATATTTCAGGAGCACCCAATGCATGTATCCTGAATTCCAGGAACACAGAGCAAATCTAGAGTAAATATATTCTCCAAACGCTGCAGCATTTCAGCACGCTAGTGCTTACATCAGGAGATTCCCCAAGCATAATCATTCAAACCATCAATGATTGGAGAATAATATAGTCCAAATATATTGTCTTATCTTAGTTTGTCATCTTTGCCAAACATTTTATTTTTTACATTTTATCTATTAATTTATTTTATTTTCCATCTTTGCTTCTTTTCTAGACCTCTGAGGCCAAGACTGGGGATGCTTTGCCCAAACAACCAGTAAAGAAGGAGAGACTGAATCTGGAACTAACTCTAGATCCTAATCATATAGGAAGAACCCTTACATATTTACCATCTTGTAAAGAACTGCCAGGTTTATAACCTTCAACCACCAATTAATAGCAGTAGTGTAAGGGTCTCCCAATCCAGGGTAGTTTATATTGAATTGCATTTTGCACTATAATTTATGTAGTCTAAATTGTCTTAAATATGGAAACTATAAAAAGAAGCAGATGAAATTTGACAAAAGTGCCATCCTGGTGTGAATAGTACACCAGCCATATCTGGCAAAAGATACTAGTATTTAACCTGCAGATCTGATGGGAGCACTTTAACATGGCACAAAGCAAACATCGTACATTCAGGAGTCAAGCGTCAAGTCCGAAAAACAGTTACTTCCGTATAGCCAATCCCCTACTGAATGCAGAGCGCACGCCATTTATACAATGTAATATTAGGAAATCCCCAACCCCTCATGGCAACAGGGATAATTAATTTCTTTAAGGCAACTCTCACCCTATGGGCCCGCCATAGGAAGGCTGTGCTCACGCTATCAAGTTTGAGAGTATCTACCGTGGAGAGAGCTATAGGCAAAATCTGTAAAACATACAAACGTTTTGGGAGAAGAGCCATCTTAAACAATGCAATCTTGTCCATCAGGGATAGAGGCAAATTCATCCAACTCTTTGTTGTTTTCCTGATCTTCTCTATGATGGGGGGAATGTTCAGGGGATACCAGCGAGTGGGATCCCCGGTTATATAAATTCCCAAGTATTTGAGGGATTTGTCCACCCATCCAAGAGGGATATCAGGCCAGGTAGGTCTTAGGGGATCTACAATATCCAACACCTTGGATTTGTCTAAATTTAGTTTAAGACCTGAGAAAGATCCGTAGGCCACGAATATGTTCAAAATTCTTGGGAGGAGGACTTTTGCTTGTGGGAAAAATAATAGGATATCATCTGCAAACAGAAATCTGTTGGGTAGAGTCTTTGAAAATAAATAAAAAAAAAAAAAGTGGAATCCATTAAGATCAATAGCACTGCAGGTAGAGCCAATCTTGTCTCGGTCCATATGTCCACAGACACAACAAAGAAGCTACATGATATGAGACGTAGAGATGGAGTGTACAAATGGTTTGAATCTTATTTGTCATTTCACCAATTTCAAGTATGAATTGATCAACAATATTCTAATTGGTATAATTTAGATATTACGATCCTTCAAGGATCGTTGTTTTCAGCGACTCTTTTTAATCTCTATATTAGTTCTTTGGCAGCTGTTTTAGATGTTAGCGTTCTGTTTTATAAAATATATGCAGATCACATCCAGCAAATTTGCAAATTACAATGACATAAATTAATGATTGTTTACAGGGAATTAAAAACTGGATGACATCCAATTATTTAGCTATGAACTTTGCTAAGACTAAGGCTATTTGTCTATTGCAAACTTTGGCACTTGCTACATATCTAACAGATATTCATGGCGCTTCCACCCCATTTGTGAAATTGATTTGAAATGTAGGTTTTTATTTTGATTCCGATTTATCTTGTTTATTGCGTATTCAGAGAGTAACATGGAGTGTTTTTTTCAAGCTACGTTTATTGCAACATTTGCAACACATTTTATCGGTAGTTATTTTAGAAATATGATTCAGGCTTTTCTATTAACAATGCTATATTATAATAATTCTTTATTGATTGGTCTGCCAAAAATCATTTAAAAGCACTTCAACTATTGCAGACTGCTGCTGCATGTTTTATCCTACCAGTCTGGTTTAGAGAACATAATGCTCCTATTTTAATTAAATTACAATGATTACTAATTCAACAGAGAATAAAATTTTAGTTTTTAAAGCCATTTCTGGTTAAAATCCATCTTATTTGTCAGAAATATTGTTAAGATATTCTCTGATTAGAAATTTAAGATCACAACATAATTTTTTGATAAAAGTCCCAACTTTAACAGAACATTGCTTAGTCAGGACACGATCTCCGGCATTTTCTATTATAGGACCAATCTTATGGAATTCCCTACCTAAAGAATAATTACTGATATTAAGATATATTGTAAACAGTTTAAAGCTTTTTTATTTGTTGAAGACTTTGGAAATATGTACTTGCAGCTGAGAGAGAGTAAGCAAAGTCAGTAACTAGAAAATTGATATTTTATTGTATATATTACATTTTATGCTTTATGTTATTTTTTTAGATGTTTTTGGTGAATTCTTAATTTTATTTTTGTGGAAAACTTAATGCTATATATTTTTATGTAAACTGTATATTACAATTGTATTTGATTTATGTGGTACATACAATCTAAAAAATCAAATAAATAAATACATAAATAAAAAAAATACATAAATAAATAAATAACACCTAGATCTTTTTCCTGGGAGATAACTCCTAATATGGAACCTAACATCAGACTTGGGTTGGCTTGTAATCCCATGGTTTACAGATGCTGTAATGATCTGGATGTGGATCCTTGGGCCGACCGGCAAGAAGAGACGGTCGGAAGGCAGACACACTCAGCGAGGGATGGATCTTCACCTGGAAACCCGTGACCCCACCAGAGAAGCTGTTAGGGCCCGGGTCGCTAGGACTTAGGTGGCTTCGCCCTGGAAGTCCGAGGTCCCCCCAGGAGGAGCCCGTAGGGACCCGGACCGCTGGGACTTAGGAGAATAACAGGTGTGAACGAATATCTGGAGCGGACTGGGGTCCGGACTGGCAGCAGAAGACAGGAGCGAGGTGGCGTACCAGAGTCTGGGCAGGCAGCAGGAAGCAGATCCGTGAACCGAACCAAGAATCAGGACAGGCAGCAATCAGGCAGAATCGTGAAACAAACCAGGATTAGGACAGGCAGCAATCAGGCAGAATCGTGAGACAAACCAGGATCAGGACAGGCAGCAATCAGGCAGAATCGTGAGACAAACCAGGATCAGGAACTCAGGAACAGCAACTAACTCTCTCCAGGGAGTGACCATGTTGCAAGGCAAAGCAAGGGAGGAAGCTGCGAGCTTAAATCCCCCGCCGGGGCTTACGTCAGAGCAAGGGGCGTTTCAGGACTTCCGGGTGCTGGACCTTTAAGAGGCCTGGCTTCGCGCGCGCGTTCCCCTGCAGGAGGCGGAGCTACCATCGGGTCGGCCGGCGTCTCCACGAGGAGGACGCCGCTGCCATGCGGCCAGGCCCGCCCGGAATCGCGCGGCTCGCAGCGCTGGGAAGAAACCCGTGGGGAAGGTAAGGACCCGGTCGCTGCGCAAGCGACTGGGGCTGTAACAGTACCCCCCTTCTTACGCCCCCTCCTCAGGGGACCTGGCTTCCCAGGATTGTCGTGATGGAACTGGATTAGCAGTGACTTGTCTAGAATATTTCGAGCTGGCTCCCAAGAGTCCTCCTCAGGACCGCAACCCTCCCATGCCAACAGGTATTCCCAGCGACAAGCCTGGAAACGGACATCTAGTACTTCTCGTACCTGATAAGTAGGTTCTTCATTCGGGGAGGATGATACAGCATCAGTAGAGGGACGATGGAAACGGGAGAGTACCACAGGTTTCAGCAGAGAGACGTGGAACACATTGTGAATACGTAAAGACGAGGGCAGACGGAGTCTATACGAGACTAACCCAATACGTTCTGCTACAGTGAAAGGACCACAGTATCTTGATGCCAATTTCCTGGAGCGGCCCGGCAAATGGAGGTTCCTGGTGCTTAACCACACCTTGGTGCCGGGTAAGAATACGGGCGCTGGTCGTCGGTGACGATTGGCACATCTTTGTGCCTTTTCTGCAAAAGATGCGAGTCGCTGTTGAACCGTCCTCCAGAGACGATGAATCTGATGAGCCACTGTTTGTGCTGCCGGTGATGGCACTGTAACCGGAATGGGCACCGGCGGTTTCAGGTGGCGACCAAATACCGTCTGGAAGGGTGATTGTCCCGTTACTGAGTGGGTGTGATTGTTGTAGGCAAACTCGGCCCAGGGAAGGAGGGTCACCCAGTTGTTTCCCCTTTCAGAGATAAAACTTCGAAGGAACGTCTTCAGGGACCTATTCATTCGTTCAGTCTGTCCATTACTCTGTGGGTGGAAAGCTGTAGATAGGTTCAACTGTACCCCAAATTTCCGGCAGATGGCCCGCCAAAATCGAGCCGTGAATTGAGGGCCCCGGTCAGAAACGATGCTTTGCGGGAGCCCGTGAGCCCTGAAGATGTGCTGTGTGAACAGAAGGGCCAACTCAGGTGCTGAAGGTAACTTGGGTAATGGTACGAGATGAACCATTTTGGAGAAGCGGTCTACCGTTACCCATATCACCGTGTTGCCCTCGGAAGGAGGTAGGTCCACCACAAAATCCGTGGCGATATGAGTCCAGGGTTCCGTGGGTATAGGAAGTGGTTGCAGGAGGCCCCACGGGCGAGCGCTTAGAGGCTTCTGCCTGGCGCAAACAGGGCAAGAATCCACGTACAGACAAACATCCTGGCGCACCTTGGGCCACCAGTAAAATCGATTCAGAAGGTCGAGGGTCATCTCCCTTCCGGCGTGACCACCGGAGAGGGAATCATGAGCCCAAGCGAGAACTCTCTTGCGGTCCCTGCGAGGAACTGCAACACGTTCCACAGAGGATACGATAGTACTGGTTAACTGGACTTTGGCTGGATCGATAATATATTGAGGAGGTTCCTCCTTTTCCTCCGGAATATCATTCCTCGAGAGAGCATCTGCCCGGATGTTCTTAGCGGCAGGTCGGTACTTGAGGATAAAGTCAAACCGACTAAAAAAAAGCGACCACCGCGCCTGCCTGGGGTTCAGTCGCTGGGCTTGGTTCAGGAACTCCAAATTTTTGTGGTCGGTGTAGACCGTCACAGGGTGACTAGCTCCCTCCAACCACTGCCTCCACTCTTCTAATGCCAACTTGATTGCCAACAGCTCCTTATCCCCGATTCCATAGTTGTTCTCGGCGGGAGTAAACTTCTTGGAGAAATAGGAGCAAGGGAATAAATGGCCAGAAGAGGATTTTTGTGAGAGGACCGCCCCTACCGCAACACTAGAGGCATCCACTTCCACGAAGAAAGGCTGAGTAGGGTCCGGATGTCGCAAACAAGTGTCTTGAAGGAAAGCCTCCTTTAAGTCCTCAAAAGCTTCGCAAGCCTCGGAAGGCCAGTTTCGAGTGTCCGCACCTTTCTTAGTCAGGGTGGTGAGTGGCGCCACCATCTGGGAATACTGTGGAATAAAGTGACGGTAGAAATTTGCAAAGCCTAAAAAGCATTGCAAAGCCTTCAGGCCCACGGGTCGCGGCCAATTCCGGATGGCAGATACCTTGCTGGGATCCATTCGAAAACCAGTTGCAGAAACGATATACCCTAAAAAGGGCAAAGAATTCTGCTCGAAGAGACATTTCTCCAATTTTGCAAACAACCGATGATCCCGAAGAATCTGGAGTACCTGTCGAGCATGTCGTCGATGAGAGGCCAGGTCCGAGGAGTAGATAAGAACGTCATCTAAGTATACTATGACGCATGACTGTAGGAAGTCCCGAAGAATCTCATTCATTAAGTGCTGGAACACTGCGGGAGCGTTGCATAGGCCGAATGGCATCACTAAGTATTCGTAATGTCCATCCCGGGTGTTGAAAGCGGTCTTCCATTTGTCCCCGGGACGGATACGGACCAAATTGTAGGCCCCTCGCAAGTCCAGCTTTGTGAATACCTGTGCTCCCTGGAGTTTGTCCAACAGCTCCGGGTTTAACGGCAGTGGGTAGCGATTCTTCTTGGTTATGGCATTAAGTCCACGATAGTCTATACAGGGCCGCAGAGACCCGTCTTTTTTTGCCACAAAAAAGAACTGCTCCTGCAGGCGACTTTGAGGGGCGAATAAACCCCTTCGCGAGATTCTCGGAGATGTAATCTGACATGGCCTGAGTTTCAGGCTGCGATAGAGGATATACTCTCCCATGGGGGGGAGTGGAGCCAGGAAGCAATTCAATCGCACAATCAAAAGGACGATGCTGTGGTAGTAATTCCGCTTTTTCTTTAGAGAACACATCAGCGAAATCCTGGTACGGGGATGGAAGCTGAGATCTGACATCTGTCTGTGCCAGAGGTGTTTGCGGACCCTTCCAGGGCTGGATGCAAGAACGGGAGCACTGTGAACTCCAGCGAGTAATCTGGAAATCGTCCCATCGAATCTCCGGGGAATGCAGTCGGAGCCAGGGTAACCCAAGAACCACGGGGTATACTGACTTTCCCAAAATCAGAAATAAAATCCTCTCCGTGTGAAGCAGACCAGTTTGGAGGATGATGGGCGTGGTACTGGTAGTTATGCTGCCAGAGAGCGGTGTACCCTGAATGGAGGTGACCCGTAAGGGTGGTTCCTGAATTTGCGTGGAGAGCTGAAGGCGTCGTACCAGGTCCTTAGTGATAAAGTTCCCTCCTGCCCCGGAATCAATGAGGGCCTGTGTATTGAAGGAACCGCCTGGGTACTTGAGGGTTACAGGCACGGTACAATGAGGAGTTGCATTTAGACAACCTAGGGAGACCTCCTCACTTACCCCTAGGCGCGGGAGTTTCCCGGCCGCTCCTTGCATTGGGCCAGGAAATGGCCCTTAGCTCCGCAGTACAAACATAAGCGCAAGTCCCGGCGGCGTTGCCTTTCTTCTGGGGTCAAAGCGGACCTTCCTAGGTGCATGGGTTCCTCTATGGAAGACTCCGCTGGGGTACCGGTGGTACAAGATGCAGGGTTCGAGGATCTAGTGGTAGCTGATGGTACGGATGCCAGGCGGCGGGGAGAGCACCCCTCCTTCGCTCTTTGTTGAAGACGTCGGTCGATGCGCCCTGCCACGTTGATAAGCGAATTAAGGTCCTCTGGAAGATCCCGAGCTGCGAGCTCATCCTTAATCCTAGCCGCCAGACCCTCTAGGAAAACCCCACGGAGGGTGTCATCAGCCCAACCCACTTCTTGAGCAAGTGTGCGAAATTCCAGAGTGTAGTCGGCTAGGGTTCGTGTCCCCTGCCGGAGCTGGAGTAGCTCAGAGGTTGCGGAGGCCTGACGTGCAGGCTCGTCGAAGGCTGCTCGGAATTCCTCCACGAACAGGTTCAGATCACTCAGGGCGGGATCGTTTTTGTCCCACATGGGAGACGCCCAGTTTAAGGCGCGACCATCAAGTAATGAAAAGATGTAAGCCACCTTGATTCCATCAGAGGGAAACTGGTTGGGCAGCAGAGCGAACCGTACAAAGCACTGATTCAGAAAGCCCGAACAGGCCTTAGAATCCCCAGCAAAACGTGAGGGAGCCGGAAGCTGCGTGGGGGTGTGAAGCGTCACCACAGGTGCTGGTATGGGTACAGGAACCGGAACCGGTGCCGAGGGTTCAACGTCCATGCGAGTAGCCAACCTTTCCACGGTGGCCGCCAAGGAATCCAGTACCTGTTGCTGTTGTACCAAGCGCTGAGCCAGTCCGGGAATGGCCTGCAGGCCAGCTAGGTCTGCCGGATCCATGGCCTTGCAAACTGTAATGATCTGGATGTGGATCCTTGGGCCGACCAGCAAGAAGAGACGGTCGGAAGGCAGACACACTCAGCGAGGGATGGATCTTCACCTGGAAACCCGTGACCCCAGCAGAGAAACTGTTAGGGCCCGGGTCGTTAGGACTTAGGTGGCTTCGCCCTGGAAGTCCGAGGTCCCCCCAGGAGGAGTCCGTAGGGACCCGGACCGCTGGGACTTAGGAGAATAACAGGTGTGAACGAATACCTGGAGCGGACTGGGGTCCGGACTGGCAGCAGAAGACAGGAGCGAGGTGGCGTACCGGAGTCTGGGCAGGCAGCAGGAAGCAGATCCGTGAACCGAACCAAGAATCAGGACAGGCAGCAATCAGGCAGAATCGTGAAACAAACCAGGATCAGGACAGGCAGCAATCAGGCAGAATCGTGAGACAAACCAGGATCAGGACAGGCAGCAATCAGGCAGAATCGTGAGACAAACCAGGATCAGGAACTCAGGAACAGCAACTAACTCTCTCCAGGGAGTGACCACGTTGCAAGGCAAAGCAAGGGAGGAAGCTGCGAGCTTAAATCCCCCGCCGGGGCTTACGTCAGAGCAAGGGGCGTTTCAGGACTTCCGGGTGCTGGACCTTTAAGAGGCCTGGCTTCGCGCGCGCGTGTTCCCCTGCAGGAGGCGGAGCTACCATCGGGTCGGCCGGCGTCTCCACGAGGAGGACGCCGCTGCCATGCGGCCAGGCCCGCCCGGAATTGCGCGGCTCGCAGCGCTGGGAAGAGACCCGCGGGGAAGGTAAGGACCCGGTCGCTGCGCAAGCGACTGGGGCTGTAACAGATGCTGCAGAAAATTAACTATCTTTGATATAATGAATAGTCACAACAGGGCAACAGCACTTCAAAAACAAAGATTGTGTTCAATGTCTATTCCCTATCCCTGGATCACAGACGTACTCACGACTGGAGAGGCAGCAGAAACGGCCTTCACTACACTTCTCAGGGAACTAGTAACTCTTCTGCAATTGCCTTATATTACTTGTTTGTTTTGAGTCTTGATAAAACTCCTCTGCTAAAGAGACAGCTAAAACAGTTTCCAGCATGACACTAGAGACCCGGTAATATGCTGTCTGTTTGTTCTCTGTGTAATTGCTCAAAACTAAGCAGGAAGTTTACTGTCTAGATCCCTGCATAGATTAGCAAACCTTTCCCCAGTCAGAGCCAGCCTTTTATCTTTTTCTTCCTTCCTGAGAGTCTCCAACCAAACTTTCCCAGCAGGCCCCAATTGTTTGAAAAACTTTCCTTCTCTTTCTTTATTGGCTCTTAAAATCAAGTGTTCTGTTGGGGGATGCAGGATCATGCTGCAATGAGCCATGTTGGGGAGGTCAACTGTGCAAGATAAGAGGGTACTGTATGTAAAACACTGGCTTACATATAACAGGTTACAATTGCAATTTCCAAAATTGAAATTTTGATTCTTACAGCCACCAAATCCCCCTTCTTATGAAGTTCCAACTACTTTAAATTTTCAAGGTTACTGCTTACCAATTTCCAAAAAAAGCAAGGAACTTGGATGTTCTGATTGATTCAAATATCTCTATGAAAAATCAGGTCAGTGTAGTGATTAAATCCTCATTTTACAAATTGCTCCTGCTGAGATATCTGAAACCTCTCTTTGAGCCACAACCTTTCTGTTCCGGTATTTTCCCTTGTTTTAAATTCTCTAGATGATTGTAATTCCCTGTACTGTGGTTTGCTGAACAACACCATTCAGGCTCTGCAGATAGTTCAAAACTATGCAGGCAGAGTACTAAGCAGCTCACAATCTATGGACCACATGTGTAGTGTGAATCTCAGCGAGGGAGGGAGAGAGATAGCATGTGAGGGAGTGATGACATCACCATCTAGGGTGGCAGGATATACTCGCAAAGGCACTGGTCTACTGATTGGGATGTAGGGAAAATTGCAGTAATCTCTGGGCAGGGGTGGTGAGCTAGCTATGTTAGAAGAAATATTTAAAAATGCAGCACCCTAGGACATGTCTAATTAATATGTTGCCAGAGGATGTGGTTAGTGCAGTTATTTATTTCTTTATTTAACACTTTTTTATACCGACCTTCATAGTAAATAAACCATATCGGATTGGTTTACATAAAACAAGGGTATAGTATAGCTATATAGTGTAGCTGGGTTCAAAAAAGGTTTGGATAAGCTATTGGAGGAGAAGTCCATTAACTGTTATTAATCAAGTTGATTTAGGGAAAGACCTCTGCTATTACTGGCATCAGTAGCATAGGATCTTCTTGGTGTTTGGGTACTTGCCAGGTTCTTGTGGCCTGGTTTGGCCTCTGTTGGAAACAGGATGCTGGGCTTGATGGACCTTTGGTCTGACCCAGCATGGCAATTTATTATGTTCGTATGTTCTTAATATCCTTTTAGTTAGGCAGCATAAATCAGAGTTTTCTTCTAATTTGATTATTTATTTAATTGGTGCTAGATCTATTCGAAATCAGATTGAAGTCCATTATAATTTGCTTGCCAATGAACTCCTTGATGTACAGTGTGTTACTGAAACTTGGATTATGGATATTAATCAACCCCTGCTATCTCAACTATGCCCTCTGGATTACACATTTATAACCAAGCCACGTCCTTCCACTAAGAAATACCTGGCATTATTTAATATTGCTGTTGATATTGCTCCTCCTTCTGAAATCAAGGTTTTGCATACAAAATCTTAAGGCATTGTCTTTCTATTGTCTCCCTGACTCATTATCCATTAACTATTCTTTTTTGTTTGAAGCATTACTTGGGATTAGATTCAAATTTAATAGTATTATTGAACTGGGTGTTTTTAATCTACATATGGACCAGATCCCCCTATCACCAGCGAGCAGGGGATTCTTTATCACAATATCAATCCTGGGATGGGAACAATGGGTGTATGAACTTACACATCTGTTGCTCTCTCTCTCTCTCATACACCACTTACTCTCTCTCTTTTTCTTCTCTCTTAGCACCTTCTCTCACCACTCTCTCTCACCATTCTCTTGTTTTCTCACCACACTCCCTCTCTCTAACCACGCTCTGTCTCTCTCTCACCACTCTCTTTCTCTCTACATTTTCTCTCAGTCTCTCAGCCTCTCTCTCCCATACTCCATATTGATCTCTACCACTCTCTCTTTCATACAGCACTCACTCTCATCATTCTCCCTTTCTTTCCCTCTCTTTCACTCTCTCACACCACACACTCTCTTTCAATATCTCTTCTTACCACTCTCTCTCTTTGTCTCACCACACTTCTTCTCTCTCTCAGCCTCTCTTTCTCCATCTCATACCACATTCACTCACAACACACTCCCTTTCTCTCTCTCCCTCTTCCACACTCTCGATCTCTCACCACACTCTTGCTCAATCACCACACTCTTGCTCTTTCTCACACACTATACTCTCTCTTACCATTCTCTCACTTACTCCCTCTCATACTCCCTCTCTCTCTTTCTCCCACACACACACAAAACACTCTCTCTCACACCTTCTCACCACACTCCTTCTCTCTCTCTCTCATCCTCTCTCCCTTTCTTACACCACACTCACTCACAACAAACTCCCTTTCTCTATCTTGTTCTCACCATACTCTGGCTCTTACCACTCTCACCAATCTCTCTCACATACTGCACTCTCTTACCATTCTCTCTCTCTCTCATACATAGCACTCTCTCCCTCTTTCTTTTTCTCTCTCATCACACACTCTCTCACACACCTTCTAACCCTACTCCCTCTCTCTTTCATACCACACACTCTCCCTCTTCTCTCTCACATCATTCTCTTTCTCATAATTCTCTCTCATACACCACACATACTGTCTCACCACTCTCTCTCATGCACTCTTTCCCTCTCTCCCCACACTCCATCTCTCTTCTCTCTCACCTCTCTCATCATTTTCTCTCTCACACACCATGCATTTTCTCACACATACCACACTCTCTCTCTCCCTCTTTACATGCCCTCTCTCACACACACACTCTCCATCACACACACACACACACACACATTCTCTCACCACATACTCTCACTCAACCTCTCTCTCTCCCTCTGCACTCTCTTTTTCTTTCACTACATACTCTCTCTCACCATTCACATCACATGCTCTCTTTCTCTCACTATACTCCCTCCCTCTCATACAATATTCCCTCTCTCTCATGCACATTCTCTCACACATTCCCTTTGTCATTTTTCTCTCTGTCAGGTGCACACACATGCCTTCACTCTCACATGCTCTCACATACACAGAGAGATTATAACTCCCACAGGCTCCTCCCCCCACACAAACGCATGCTGTCATATACTCCCATAGGCTCCCTCACACACCCACACACATATGCATGCACACACACGCTTTCCCACAGGCTCTCTCATAAACACAGTCTCTCACTCCCACAGTTTACCAATCTCACACAAACATTATCTCTCATATATATAGACTCCTTCACACACATACATGCACATATAATCTCGCTCTCACAGGCTACTTTATACACAAACATTCTCTCTCTCATACACATTCTCTGTCACAAAAGAACACAAATATGATCTCAAGTCCACAGGCTCCCACACATTACACACATACATAAACACACGCACAGGCTTCTACTCTCACACAAATATTGTCTTGCACAGGTTACCTGATACACACACATTTATTTATTTTTTATTTATTTAACATTTCTTTTATACCGATATCCGTTCGCACATCGTATCGGTTCACAGTGAACAAAAAACCATTTGGGCAGTGCCTGTACACACATTCTGTGTGTTTGTGTGTGTCTCTCTCACACATATACACACACATACTCACAGAGGCTGTTACTTTCACTGGTTTATACATACACACAACATAAACAGGCTTTCACTCCAACAGGCTCCCTCACACACACATGCTCTCAATCCATCAGGCTCCCTCCCTTACACACACACAGTCCCACAGGCTCTCTCATATACACATGGCCTCTCACTCCCATAGGTTACCAATCTCACACAAATATTATCTTTCATACATATAGACTCCTTCACACACATATATGCACATATAATCTTACTCTCACTGGCTACTTTATACACAAACATTCTCTCTTTCACACACATTATCTGTTACAAATACAACACAAAAATACTTTCAATCCCACAAACTCCCTCCCTCACATACACACACATAGGCTTCTACTTTCACACAAATATTGCATTCCTCAAATTACCTGATACACACACATTCTATATGAGTGTCTCACACACACAGACCCACACACACACACAGAATGGGGTATATGGTGGCCTGTCAAGTCTCTTCTTTGGCTGCTGCAACTACACTTCCTGCAGATCCCCTGTTATGGTCTGGCAGACCAATAAAGGTCCGTGAACCATATGCTGGGAACCAATATTCTAGAGATTTCTAGCAAAATTAGCTAATGTTGTAAAATGACAAAAGTTAAGACAAGCATGAAAAAATACCAACAGGCTAGAACATATAAAATATATTTTTAGAAGAACTTACAATTTGCTTTTTCTCTTTTTTTAAACCATAACATATGGAACACGAAGAAAGGCAGAAAACCCTGTAAAGCACATAAATGAGATTTAGGAGGAAGGGAGCTGGGATCTGTACTAGAAACAGGCCTTGTAGGACAAAAATCCAAACCTGAATATCATCAGGAGGCCCTAGCAAAGCAATCATGGCAGGTGAATGTGTTAACAAAAGTCTACTTTGCAACCTTTCAAATCCCTTCTAATGAGGCATCCTTGGACTGGCAACTATTACTAACATTGCTGAGGCTGTAACAGCATAGATCTTGAAATGTTCTCCTAAAGTCAGAGGAACAAGGGATAACAATGAGAAATACAGTATGCTACCCAATTAAATATTGAATTCTCTCTCAATGAAAAACCTGGTCTTTTCAGAACAAAAGAAATAAAAAGACAGGTAAATTTTTTATGGTCTTTAGTCTGCTACAGAAAGAAGGCAACAACTCTCTCATAATCCGGTATGTGAATGGCAGTGTCTCATTCGTACATATATGAGTGCATAAATAATGTTGGAAGGATAATTTAACTGATTCAGGTAGAAATTTGTCTATTTACATTATTACAGAGCTTTATTGTTCGACATGCAAAAGATGAGAAGCAGGAGAGCGCAGAAGAGATCTTGTGCTATTTATAATGGTAAAGTATTGAGGAAGAAAACAACAGGTTGAAAAGAATATGTTAGAAGAATGACAAAGACATGTTGTGATGTGTGGCATCAGAGTGAGCCCTTGTTGCTGTGGCACAGTTGATAATGCATTGTAGGCTAACCTATGAGGCCTATGCTGACAGCTGGTAAATGTACATAATGCAGGATAGACTGGAGCTTCACCTATACCAGCCATCTCCCCCACTGGTTGAGCCCTTGGGTTCTGGCTGACAGCAGGAGTTAGATGGGTGCCTAATGCAGTGGAGTGAGCAAGATTCCAGAGACACATTGGGGTCAGGATAGGCAGCAACCTGGAGAGACTAGTAACAGACCTCTGGTCAGGGCAGACAGTAGTCAAGCATAGACAGGGTACAATTCAAGAGGTTAGGTCCAAGTGGCAGGCAAACGTAGTCAGATCCAAGGCAAGAGATCAGTTCCTGGTGGCAGTCAGTCATGGTCAGGTCCAATGCAAGAGATCAATATCAGGCCAATGATGAACCAAGACAAACGAGAGACACTGGTGAGACTGGGATGAGTAGACATCATGGGATGAGACAGGCTGCGTAAGGCAAGGCTGGACAAGGGAGGCTGGGCAAGGCACAATCAGAAATGCAAAACTATCAGGAACAATATGCTCTGCTTCTTAGGTTGTTGGCCCATTGCTCAGGGACTGAGTGAGAGTTCCCACAGTGTTTAAATGGCTCTGGGGCCTGACCTCACTGGAGCATGCTTCAAGCAGTTTCTCACCACAAGGCCTAGATATTGTGGATGGATGTGCATGAGAGGAGCCTAATGGCGGTGTACTAGCTGAATGGGGGTTCCAGCGGCATCCTGCTGCAAGAGAAAGGTGCGACAGCTTCCATGCTGTGTCAAGAGCTGGCATATAGAGGGGGTAAATGATGCATGTCATGGATGGGTCCTGCGATCAGCGAATTTTGTATTTGTATTTGTATTTATTAAAATGTATTAATTGCTTAAAAATAGTCTAAGCGATTTACAGTAAAACATACATAAGAATGTAACAGATCTCCCCCTTTCAAAGCTCCCTCCCCAGACCTATGGGTTTATGTTTCCTGGCAAAACATCTGTAGAAGACCCACAACAGTTGTGGGGCATGGAGATTTGAGGCAGGTTACCAGAAGTTTTCTTCCAGGCCAAAATTATTCTATGTGATGAGGTATTGGATTTGATTCCTCAACATCTGGGAATCCAGGATCTCTTCAACCTCGTACTGGGTGTCCTCTTCTGTCATGACTTCAGTAGGCTTGAGGGGTGGTCTGTATGGCTAAGATAAGATTACTGATTTTAATAAAGAGATTTGGAACATATTGTGAATTCAGAGAGTCGCGGGTAGCTTGAGGTTGTAGGCTATTAGGGAATGGTCCCACAAATCTTGGAATGAACTTCAGTCAGGGCTATTTAAGTCACACATCTTTTGTGCTGTGCCAAATTAGGTTATCAGGCTGGAGTAGAGGTGTCAGGAGGCATCTCTTGTCCACCTACGTCATGAAATGCTTTGCTGCTTTTTCCAGGAGAAGATTGGCTTTCTGCAAGAGGTGCTGGAGTTCACATCCCATCAAATTGACTGCAGGGCAAGTAACAGACACTGGAACAGGTTTAGGGGTATGAGAATGATGGACAAGTACCACATAGAATGGTGATGACCCGATTGCACTGCTCATGTCATTATTTTGGCAGAACTCCTCCCACAGGAGTAGGGGTATCCAGTTGTCTTGGCATTGGTTTACATAGGCCTTTAATAAAGCCTTGAGAGTTTGATTTGTATGCTCAGTTTGGCCATTGCTCTGGTGGTGACAGGCTGAAGTGAAATCCAAGGTAATTCAAGTATCCTGCACAGGCTTTTCCAAAAGCGGGCCACAAACTGTACTTCTAAATCTGAGAGGATGTACAGCAAGAGCCCATGTAGACAGAAGATGTGCTAGATGAAGAGATTGGCCAGTTCAGGCACTGAAGGAAGACCAAGTAGAGGCAGGAAATGAACCATCTTGGAAAATTGATCTGCCACTTCAAAAAAGAAGGTTAGTGACAAAGTTAATGGCCAAGTAGAACCAGGGTTCCTAGAGAGCTGGCAGTGGCTGTAATATCCCCCAGGGTTGAGCTTGAGAGCTCTTGTTCATGGCACATTTAAGACAAGACTCCATGTATCTCTTCATGTCGGTCTTCATCAGAGGACACCAGTAATGGCAAGAGATTAATTCTAGGGTTTGGGTAATGCCTGGGTGTTCCGCCAGGCAGGAATCATGGGCCCACTGAAGAACCTTCTGATGTAAGGGATAACTATCACTGCTGCTGCAACCACAATCCTTGTGGGGTCAATGATATGTTGTTGGGGGTTCCATGGAGCCTACTGAATCAAAGGAATGAGAGAGGTCTTCAGCCTGATGGTTTTTCTCAGATGGACAGTATTGGAGCTCAAAGTCAAACTGGTTGAAAAATTGTGACCAGCAGACTTGTCACAGGTTCAGTTATTGAGCTTGTGCCAAGTTTTCCAGATTTTTGTGGACCATGTGGATAGTCACAGGATGTCTGTCCCCTTCCAATAGATATTGCCATTCCTTCAAGGCTAGCTTTACTGCTAGCAACTTGCAATTTCCAATGGTGTAATTCCTTTCAGTCTATATAAACTTGTTAGAGAAATAGGAGCAGGTCTCGAGGGTCCCACAGTTATGTTGTAAGAGGACAGCCCCTACCTCAATGGTAAAGGCATCTACCTCCAGTTTAAATGGCTTGAAAGGGTCTGGATGGTGAAGGAACAGATAGTGGGTGAATTCTTATTTCAGGCATAGGAAAGCCTGAATGGATAGAGGTGTGGCAGCTTCCAAGCCATATCAAGAACTGGGATATAGTAAGGGAAAGTGATGCCAGTCATGGGTGGGTCCTGCAATTGGCGAACGTAACACATGTCTCCCTTCCTCTGAGTAAGTGAATGATTGTTGACATGGAGGTTGAGACTAAAAGTTGTCAAGCTATTTTGCAACAATTCATACCAAAATCATAATTATATGACAAATTTTAGTTGTAAGTCTCCTGTATTATATTTCAGCCTAATTTTGCAGTAGTTTCTGAGTTACAACATGCATGTGGACAGACACACAGAGACATATAGCCAGATACACCATCAATAATAGACACTTTAGCAAAAGAGAATATCATTGTGTGGACAGAACAACTCGGCAGACTAGATGGGGCAATTGATCTTTATCTACCTTCATCTACTATGTTACTATATTATTGTTACCCAGACTGAAAAGTGAACTTGAAAAGTTTGAGTAGTGGTTGCATTTTGATATTTAAGATTCAATGCAAAAAGAGTGCAGAATCGTGCATTTGGGATGCAGACAACTGAGAGGGAAGTAAATAAGGATTGAGATACTGATGTGCACTAACTTGAAGAGACTCTGGAGCATTCATATCTGATGACCTCAGGTAGCAAAAAAGTATGATAAAGGAAATGATCAAAGTCGGAAGGATGTTGAGATGCATAAGGAGAGACATAACTAATAGAAAAGAGGAGGTATAATGCCTCTGTACAGGTCATTGATGAGATCTCACCTAGAACATTACATGTATTATAGAGGCTGAAGCTTTGAAATGATATAGAAAGGGTGGAGATGGTTGAGAAGGGCTTTCAAAATAGTTCATGGGCTGCATCTAAAGGCCATTGAGAAGAGAACTAAGGCCTAGATTCATCATTTTGCTATAAATTTTGCATGAATAGTGCCTATGCTAAAAAAAAAAGGGGGGCATAAGGGTAATTTTTGAGTTACTACAATGTGTACTATTATAGTGCTTTTCATAGGAGAGAGAGAGAGCGAGAGACCCTTTATAAGCTTTCATACTAGTCATTTATTTATATCACGTGAGGTGAGGTTTTGGTGGAGGCCTAGGATTTGGGGGCCAGTTTGCATGCACAGGAAGACTTATGAACAGTACCATACACATCAGTGAAGATTTGATGTGATTTGGAATGAGGAAAGATACACAAAAATGAGATTTCTACAATGTTCTCTTGCCTTAGCTTGATAGCACCCAGGTAGATTAGCTTCCTATAGTGGTATAAATATATGACTAATATATGTGCCACCATAGAGGCTCTCTCTCTCTTCTCGCCTCTCCTGTCCCCTCCCCTACCCCAAACAGGATTCACAATACATATCATAAATCCCATTTCACGCATATCACACAGCTTAACACCAGGAAAAAAGGTGTAGTTATTTCTCGCATTACACTATCACATACAACATTAAACACCCCTCATTTTTATAAACCCCACCCAAACTCCTCCCCTTGGACTACATTTTTTAAATTTGCATACGCATCTTGAGATGTGAAAAAGAACATAGGCATTATGGCATTAATGCTGGCGTTAGGGTCCTAATACCCATGATGACTCCCTAATGCATTTTGATGAATGACCCTGTAAGGAATTCATTATGGGCCTGATTTTCAAAAGCATTTATATGCTTAAAATTGGGTTTTACATGTGTAAATCCATTTTAACTGTGTAAGTGGGCCGTTGAAAATTGCTACAATGTATGCCATTGAATTGTCCATAGGATGTATCCATGTAAGTGCAGTTTACGCAGGTAAATGGTTTTTAAAAATTGCTACAATTATAGTTGCATTTACATGTGTAAATCCTTCTGAAAATTATCCCACTGTGTATTGTAGAGGAGACGAGAAACAATAGGATATGATAGAGACATTGAAATATCTCAAAGTTATAAATAATGCATAAGAAGCAAACCATTCTCTTAGAAAATAATTCTATACAGCAAGAGATCACGGTTTGAAGCTCCAAGAAAACAAACTCAGCAGCAACATCAGAAAATAATAACCCTTCATGGAAAAATTAGTAGATAAATGGAATGGCCTCCAGTCGGAGATGGTGAAAACAGGAATATTAACAGAATACAAAAAATGCACAAGATAAATATGGACAGGTTAATATTCAGAAAAAGAATGAGTGGCTAAAGTCAGCAGGAGAGCATATCTCCAGCTGATATACTTGCCTAAAGTTATCCAGGTATATGTACCAAGACAACTTTTAAACCTTGCTGATTTATTATGGGGCTTATTCACTAAGCCTTAATAGAACATTACTATGCAATAAAAACTCTTATCACGCGTTCAATGCCTAATTTCATGTGAAAGATTTTCATGTCACAATGCAAAATATTGCATCATGCATTAAAATGTTTTTGCTATTTTTCATGGAAATAAGGAAACTAGATGCAAATTATGCTGATGAGGGAGGTGTTCTGCCTCTCGCAGTATAATATCATGTATTAACAAAGGAAATAGAATATAAGAAAAAAACCCTTAAAATTTATTTGATTAATCACAAAAATATTGTAAAAATTGCTTTTTCCTCATGATATGTTTTTGTCCACATTTTTCTGACCCATCTACCAAGCTCTAGACCAATAAAAATACCTTCCTAATAGGCATACTTACTTCCTGGCAAAATGTTTGTCCACTGTATGGCCACTTTTAGCTACACTGCAGCTGAGGACAGCAAACCAGTAACATCAAGAGGCCAGGGAGGCTGAATTGACTTCTATGCCAGAGCCACAGCAGGAGAGGGAACTGGGGCTGCTGGACTCACAGTGGACTGGGGCACTCTTACCACATAGAAAGCAATACCAGGCTTAGCATGAGTGAATATATTGTGCCTGTACCACATTGCTTGGACTTCATGGGGAGGAAGTGATCAAGTGGTACTGTCTGAGCTCATGGCCATCATGGCAATATATATAAGGAGCTGAAAGATGACCTGAATCCTGTCACAGTCAGGCCCCCACCATTCCAGGCATTGTTAAACTGTGGAACTCATTGCATTTCATGAATTCTGGCTCCTTTCAAAAAACAGTCAGTGTTATAGAGAGCATGTCAAAAACAAGCAATCCTCAGTCCCTGCACTAACACTTTATGTTCTTGGTCGCATCAGATTTTTTATTTTATTTTATTTGTAATAATATTGAATCATCATTTTACACAAATGGGCATACAACCAAAATAGAATACCTATTGCAATAAATTAAGTCCCCTCTAAAAAACTGAGGAGCATATTTAAATCACCACATTAGGGCAATGTAAACTAATACAGCTATGCCCTTGTGGAATAGCTGAGCAACTTCACAGACTGGAGGCAAGAACCACACTGACTCCAGCCTTTCTTAATGCAACTTTCAACTTTATTATACTAATCAGCATACACACAACAGTAGACTGCCTACCTTCTAGCAGAGTACTTTCACCTTAGCATTCACCAGAGGGAATTCAGGAGCTGGCTTCTCCTGGAGAAAGGGGGCCTCCTGTTTCTAGGTGGGCTCCGCCTCTTATCCTGCCCAGCAGGATCCCACTCACATATCTCTCTCCCTCTGTGGGTTTTAAGATGCACCAGGCATCTAGCCTGCTCCTGCACAGTTTAAGGAGAGATAGTAAGGCCACTCCTTCACATATCCTCCCCCTCAGCTTGTACCCATTGGGGTGAGCATCTCCACTCACCCTGGATCCCATCCAGGAAAGTAGCTCCACACCCCAGTATACTCCTTCTGGTCTTCCACAAATTAAATTCTGGGTAGGGGCTAGAGGGCATGCTCTTCCTCTCTCTTTATGGTTAGCCTTAACCAAACACCACAACCACCCACTGCATCCTTTGCCAGTATCCACCCAAAGTCTTTTATCTGAGTCTATTTGCTGCTCTGGTTTCCAAGCCTGCTCTGGCAGGACTCTCTTGATTTCCTCTTGGTGCTGCTATTGTGGTTTCTCTTCCATTTGCTCTATATTCAGCTTCATCTCTCAATTGTTTTCTCCATGTCTTCTGACTCCTCTGTACTGTCATGAACTGCAGCGCCTCTCTCTGGCCTCTCTGCAGCACCTCCCTCTCAGCTCTCTATTATACAAGCTCCAGTCACTGCAGATTCCTTCACCTAACTTTTATTCTTTTTTTCTTCACTCTGCTGTGCCAGCTCTTTCCCTTCTGGCTCTACATCTGTCAGGCTGGTAGGTTTCTACAATTCATCTTTTAACATAGGGTTTCCTCTGGTGAGTTGCCTCAGCTCGCTTTTCACTTGGGATACCTCTGCCACAATCTCACATAAATCAGCCCCCAACTGTAGCTATATGTTGCGGTCTCCACCACTTTCCCCCTTGTTGCTGTACTCAGGGCTCACCTTCGATGCCGGGAACGCTGCTCCCGCGGCTCTGCTGGGTCTTTGGGGCGTCCGCCATTACTGGATCATCTCGCTGCTGCCACGCGCACGCACGAGGACGTGCATTATGGACGCACGGTCACTGGAAGTCTGGCCCCGCCTGGACTAACCACGCCACGCCCCAAGACTGATTTAACCGGCGTTCATCAGCCTTCTCATTGCCTTGCAACGAGGGTCGCTACTGTTAGTAGTTCTTAGTTGCGCTTCTGCTGTTCTGCTTCCCGGTTGACCTCAGCTTGTTCCTGACTCCGCTTTTGCCTGCCGCCTGCCACTGACCTCAGCATGTTCCTGACTCCACCTCTGCCTGCAGTCCGCCATTGACTTCAGCTTGTGCCCGACTCCGCTCCTGCTTGCCGCCAGCCTCCGACCTTTGCCTGCACCTGAGACTGCTTCGACTGGCTGCCAGCCTGACTTGGGTTTGTCTCCCTTCTACTCACCGCTCGGTCAGGCTCTTTTGCACGCTACTGACTCCGGTCCTGCCTTCAGCACGTCACAGCCTACGATACTCTACAGACTCTGTTCCTGTTACCTGTCTGCTCCACTCCGCAGCTTACTACAGACCCCGGTCCAGCTCTCTACTGCTTGTACAGCAGGCTACAGACTCTATCACTGCCCCGCTCTCGCCGGGCCTTCCTGTTCCCTGCTGCTGGCTCTGTGGATTACTCTTGCCCAGGCCTCCTCTATAGAGACTGTTACTGTGCTCCTAAGTCCCAAGGTTCTAGGACCCTACGGGCTCCTCCTGGGGGGTTCCTGGTTCCTGGGTGAAGATCTGTGCCTGTGGCTCCACCTCCCGAGCTACTCTACCTAGGGTAGTTCGGTTCAAGGGTTCACACCTGGACTGCAGCTTCCCAGACTGCAACACTATATACTCATTTGTATGGCCTGGATTATTGGGAGAAGTTTCCACACCCTGGGCTGGCTTTTCTGGCTGCAGTACTTCTTCACTTACTTTGGGCAGCCTCTGGTTCTCCCTCCAGTCCTGCTCTCCAGAGCGAGGAACTGCTCCCACACAAAAATACATGATTGCTCACTTTTTTCATACACTCTAACTTTTCTTCACCCACCTGCACCAGCAGCTGTATTTTTCTTCAGAGCCACACCCCGTTCAAACTCATACTGTAGCAAATGCTTTCCTTCTTTTTTTCTGCCAGGAAAAAGGAAAAAGAAACCATGCTTGTCCAGCCTCTAATTCACGCTACTTCCTTCTCTTCAGCAAGCAGAGCTTCTCCCCTTACTTGCAAACATCTTTTACAGCTAACCTTTTTTTTCAGGCCCAAAAACATTGCTTTTTTTTATCAAAAATAAATAAATAAATTGCAAGTTGTTCTCTCTGAAACACAGTCTTTTAAACGTCTCAGTGCTCTATGCATAAGCTTAACAATACTGCTTCTACCCTCAAACTGCTTCTTTGGCAGGGAATACACCTAACAAGAGACATTCTTTTCTTCTTTTCCTCCCCTGGAGACCTGGGTTTCTCTCTGTGCAGAGCATAGAGCAGAAATCCCCGAGCTGACACCATATGTGGGATAGCTGAGAAACTTCATAGGCTGGAGGCAGGAACCACACTAACTCCAGCCTTTCTTGCAGCTTTCAACTTTGTTATAATAATCAGCATACACACAATAATAGACTGCCTAACTTCTAGCAGTACTCTTACCTTAGCTTCTATTAGAGAGCATTCAGGAACTGGCTTCTCCTAGAGATGCATGGCCTCCTGCTCCTAGGTGGCCTCTGCCTATTATCCTGCCCAGAGAGCTCTCTCCCTTTATGGGTTTTAAGATGGACCAGGCATCTAGCCTGGTCCTGAACAGGTTAAATTGAGGTAGTAGGGCTACTCATTTTCACTCTCATCTATAGATTGATGATTGCCATAACCCCATTCAGCTACCCTTATCTAACAAAAAAGCTTTCAAGTGAACTAGATCTAGAAATACAAACCAATAAGTTATCAAACATTTACATTGAAATTTAAGAAAAACGGTGCCACCTATTGCCACCATTATCTGCTTCTGTTGGAGAAATAGCTTCCTCCTAAATTGGATGATCTTAGCAATACCGGGAATATTTGTTTTTTCTGGCGACAAAAAAAATAATTTTTTTTAAAATTCTTCTGAAGGACTAACTTTTTGTCTTATTCTAAACAAAAAGAAACAAGGAGAATCTGAAATATTGCCTATTGACACCTACAGATAAGAAGATAAATTAGAACTTTCACCTTGTAACACATCTATCTCTTCCCCTTGGTCTTCAACACTCTTTTTAAAGTTTGGGATATAATTCAACTTGGAAATCAATACATCTTTATCATCAGAAATACACTGTTTGTTTGTTAATAGTTCATGCACAGACATTAACTTACAAAGTGGAAAGTTTTAAAAAAACAATTTTTTTTACCCTCGTTTCATTTTCCAACTTTCCAGCTGTCTGTGTATAACTAAGCTATGCTTAACAAAGGATAGCCTAGATGATTGCAGAGAAGTGATTTGCTGACTTAGAGATTGAAGATTCAAAATGGGGCAGATGGTATTCATGATCCTCAAGTTTAATCTTAGTTTCACAAGTAAAATTATGAAATTGAGTAATGGAATGGTTCAAAGTTCTCTCCAATTTGACAACCATCCTCCATACATCTACAACTAGAGTCACATTTTCATACTCCTCTGTCTCACCAGTCAAACCTTCAGATAAAGGTATAACAGTTGTTATTATGCTAGATGCAGAGTCAGAGGAGATACTTATAGATTGTACAACTAGCAAACCTCCAAACTCCATCTCTTCTTGTAATTGGTTGCACTCAGTGCTATCATATTGAATTATAAGTGCCTGCAGATGATCAACACACGGTCCTTTTGACTGAGGGGGTATCTGGTCTTGGCCTGGATTTAAAGAGACACCAGAGGAAAAATAATTATCTGGAATTGAATCCATTAATGGCTGACTTACCCTTAGTACTAAATGCAGTTACAGGAAGTTTTTTATGGAAAGGTTGGGCACTTATCCTATTATATGATCATCAATGTGCCCTTGTGGTAAAGATTCACTTGGAAGATAGGATGGTGAGCCACTGCTCTTACCCCGATGTCATCAGCTGATCCCAACGAGGCTGCTCAAACATCATGACGGGGAAGCCCCCATGATCTTCTGAAGTCACTGAAGTCACTAAGTGTACTCTGGTGTGCCTTTTGTCCCAGTGTGTGTTAGTAGTTCTCATTAGGGATGTGAATCGTTTTAGGACGATTAAAATTATCGTCCGATAATTTTAATATCGTCTTAAACCGTTATGGAACACAATACAATACAGATTCTAACGATTTATCGTTATAAATCGTTAGAATCGTGAGCTGGCACACTAAAACCCCCTAAAACCCACCCCCGACCCTTTAAATTAAATCCCCACCCTCCCGAACCCCCCCCAAATAACTTAAATAACCTGCGGGTCCAGCGGCGGTCCGGAACGGCAGCGGTCCGGAACGGGCTCCTGCTCTGAATCTTGTCGTCTTCAGCCGGCGCCATTTTCCAAAATGGCGCCGAAAAATGGCGGCGGCCATAGACGAAAAAGATTGGACGGCAGGAGGTCCTTCCGGACCCCCGCTGGACTTTTGGCAAGTCTCGTGGGGGTCAGGAGGCCCCCCACAAGCTGGCCAAAAGTTCCTGGAGGTCCAGCGGGGGTCAGGGAGCGATTTCCCGCCGCGAATCGTTTTCGTACGGAAAATGGCGCCGGCAGGAGATCGACTGCAGGAGGTCGTTCAGCGAGGGTTCCGGCGCCTCGCTGAACGACCTCCTGCAGTCGATCTCCTGCCGGCGCCATTTTCCGTACGGAAAATGGCGCCGGCCATACGCGTATGGCCGGCGCCATTTTCCGTACGAAAACGATTCGCGGCGGGAAATCGCTCCCTGACCCCCGCTGGACCTCCAGGAACTTTTGGCCAGCTTGTGGGGGGCCTCCTGACCCCCACGAGACTTGCCAAAAGTCCAGCGGGGGTCCGGAAGGACCTCCTGCCGTCCAATCTTTTCGTCTATGGCCGCCGCCATTTTTCGGCGCCATTTTGGAAAATGGCGCCGGCTGAAGACGACAAGATTCAGAGCAGGAGCCCGTTCCGGACCGCTGCCGTTCCGGACCGCCGCTGGACCCGCAGGTTATTTAAGTTATTTGGGGGGGTTCGGGAGGGTGGGGGATTTAATTTAAAGGGTCGGGGGTGGGTTTTAGGGGGTTTTAATGTGCCGGTTTTTCGATTTTTCGATTTTTCACGATTTTTAACGATTTTTCACGATATTTTACCCCCCCAAACGGCAACAATACGATTCCCTCCCCCTCCCAGCCGAAATCGATCGTTAAGACGATCGAGGACACGATTCACATCCCTAGTTCTCATGTCCTATTCTGTGCTTGTTGTTTCTCTCCCATACCTTGCCTTGCTTTGTCCATTCCTTGCCCTTGCCTTATTTGTGCCCTCACTTTCATCTATTTGTCTAAAATGTATTACCTAGTAGGGATGTAAATCGTTTTTTGATGATTTAAAATATCGTCCGATATATTTTAAATCGTCAAAAAATCGTTAGGGCCACGATACAATACCAATTCCCCCGATTTATCGTTAAAAAATCGTAAATCGGGGGAAGGGGGAGGGCAGGAAAACCGGCACACTAAAACCCCCTAAAACCCACCCCCGACCCTTTAAATTAAATCCCCCACCCTCCCGAACCCCCCCCCCCCCAATGCTTTAAATTACCTGGGGATCCGGCGGTGGTCCAGAACGGCGGCGGTCCAGAACAGCCCCCTCAATAGAATCGTGTTGTCTTCAGCCGGCGCCATTTTTCAAAATGGCCGCCGCAAAATGGCGGCGGCCATAGACAAAAATGATTCGACGGAGGAGGTCGTTCCGGACCCCCGCTGGACTTTTGGCAAGTCTTGTGGGGGTCAGGAGGCCCCCCCAAGCTGGCCAAAAGTTTCCTGGGAGTCCAGCGGGGTTCCGGGAGCGATTTCTTGCCGCGAATCGTTTTCGTATGGAAAATGGCGCCGGCAGGAGATCGACTGCAGGAGGTCGTTCAGCGGGGGTTCTGGACCACCGCTGAATGACCTCCTGCACTCGATCTCCTGCCGGCGCCATTTTCCGTACGAAAACGATTCGCGGCAAGAAATCGCTCCCGGAACCCCGCTGGACTCCCAGGAAACTTTTGGCCAGCTTGGGGGGGCCTCCTGACCCCCACAAGACTTGCCAAAAGTCCAGCGGGGGTCCGGAACGACCTCCTCCGTCGAATCATTTTTGTCTATGGCCGCCGCCATTTTGCGGCGGCCATTTTGAAAAATGGCGCCGGCTGAAGACAACACGATTCTATTGAGGGGACCGTTCCGGACCGCCACCGTTCTGGACCACCGCCGGATCCCCAGGTAATTTAAAGCATTTGGGGGGGGGGTTCGAGAGGGTGGGGGATTTAATTTAAAGGGTCGGGGTGGGTTTTAGGGGGGTTTAGTGTGCCGGCTCACGATTTTAACGATTTTTCACGATAGTTTACACACCCAACGGCAACAATACGATTCCCTCCCCCTCCCAGCCAAAATCGATCGTTAAGATGATCGAGGACACGATTCACATCTCTATTACCTAGCAATTTCATTGAATATCCCATAGTCTTTGCACTTTTTGAAAGAGCAAACAACTGATTCACAATTACCCGTTCCATGTCAATCATTATTTTGTAGACCTCTATCATATCCCCCTTCAGTCATCTCTTCTCCAAACTAAACAGCTCTACCTTAAGAACAGAAGAAATCGCCATTCTGGGTTAGACCAAGGGTCCATCAAGCCCGGCATCCTGTTTCCAACAGTGGCCAATCCAGGCTACAAGTACCTGGCAAGTACCAAAAACTAAGTATATTCCATGCTACTGATGCTGGTAATAGCGGTGGCTATTTTCTAAGTCAACTTGATTAATAGCAGGTAATGGACTTCATTGTCCAAGAACTTATCCAAACCTTTTTTAAATCCAGCTAAACTAACTCACTAACTATATCCCCTGGCAACAAATTCCAGACTTTAATTGTGAGCTGAGTGAAAAAGATTTTCTTCAGATTAATTTTAAATGCGTTACATACTAACTTCAAGGAGTGCCCCGTAGTCCTTCTATTGTCTGAGAGTAAATAACCAATTCACATTTACCCGTTCTAGACCTCTCATGATTTTAAAGACCTCTATCATATCCCCCCTCAGCTGTCTCTTCTCCAAGCTGAAGAGCCCTAACCTCTTTAGTCTTTCCTCATAGGGGAGCAGTTCTATCCCCTTTATCATTTTGGTCGCCCTTCTCCATAATTTCTCCATCATAACTATATCTTTCTTGAGATGTGGTGACCAGAATTGTACACAGTACTCAAGGTGCAGTCTCACCATGGAGCGATACAGAGGCATTATGACATCCTCTGTTTTATTCACCATTCCCTTCCTAATAATTTTTTCTACCATTTTCTTTACTTTGTTGATTGCCACAGCACATTGAGCTGACAATTTCAAAGTATTATCCACTATGATGCCTACATCTCTTTCCTGGGCGGTAGCTCCTAATATGGAACCTAGCATGGTGTGACTACAGCATGGGTTATTTTTTCCCTATATGTATTTGTTCTATGTAATGCCTCTTGGCAAAATTTATGTTCTGTTTCAATGTAAACCGATGTGATCTGTATTTCATACAGGAACACCGGTATATAAAAATCTAAAAATAAATAAATATGCATCACCTTGCACTTATCCACATAACATTCCATCTGCCATTTGGATGCTCAATTTTCCAGTCTCACAAGGTCCTCCTGCAATTTATCACAATCTGCTTGTGATTTAACTACTCTGAATAATTTTGTATCATCTGCAAATGTGATTATCTCACTCGTCGTATTCCTTTCCAAATCATTGATAAATATATTGAAAAGAACGGTTGCTAGTACAGATCCCTGAGGCACTCCGCTGTATACACTTTTCCACTGAGAAAATTGTCCATTTAATCCTGCTCTCTGTTTCCTGTCTTTTAACCAGTTTGTAATCCATGAAGGACATCGCCACCTATGCCATAACTTTTTCATTTTCTTAGAAGCCATTTCAAAGTGTGTTTTTTGTTTGTGTTTTCATTCTGCTTTCTAATTCATAGGGATAAATTGGAATCTTTTAATTCAGGTGACTTTTTAATTACATAAGAACATAAGAACATAAGAAAATGCCATAATGGGTCAGACCAAGGGTCCATCAAGCCCAGCATCCTGTTTCCAACAGTGGCCAATCCAGGCCATAAGAACCTGGCAAGTACCCAGGCACTTGGATTATTTTTCTTATTATTGGAACCTCACTGTTGGGATGCCCTAATTCTAATGAATCATCAGTATCCTTTGAAGATACCTCCCTTCGAACCATGTACTGCTGAGGGACTGTCGGCTTTCCCCTTTGTTCTAGTTTAAAAGCTGCTCTATCTCCTTTTTAAAGGTTAGTGCCAGCAGCTTGGTTCCACCCTGGTTAAGGTGGAGCCCATCCCTTCAGAAAAGACTCCCCCTTCTCGAAAAGGTTCCCCATTTCCTTAGAAAACTGAATCCCTCTTCCTTACACCATCGTCTCCTCCACGCATTGAGATTCTGAAGCTCTGCCTGCCTCTAGGGACCTGTGCGTAGAACATGGGGCATTTCAGAGAATACTACCCTGGCAGTTTTGGATTTTGGCTTTCTACCTAAGAGCCTAAATTTGGCTTCTAGAACCTCCCTCCCACATTTTTCTGTGTTGTTGGTGCCCACATGTACCATGATAGTTGACTCCTCCCCAGCACTATCTAAAATCCTATCTAGGTGATGCTTGAGGTCCACTACCTTCGAACCAGGTAGGCATGTTCCCAGGTGATTCTTATGCCCACCAGCCACCCAGCTGTCTACATTACTAATAATCTAATCACCAACTATGATGGCCAACCTAACCCTTCCCTCCTGGGCAGTAGCCCTGGGAGGCACATCCTCGGTGTGAGAGGTCAATGCACCACCTGGAGAGCAGGTCCTTGCTACAGGATCTTTTCCTGCTGCACCAGATTGATACTCTTAGTCTCCGATCATGAGACCTTCTTCCTCCAAGGAAGCACCAGGGCTGCCAGTTTGAAGTTGGGACTTGGCTACTATGTCCCTGTAGGTCTCATCTATATACCGCACTGTCTGCCTCAGCTCCTCCAGGTCTGCCACTCTAGCCTCCAGAGATCGGACTCATTCCCTGAGATACAGGAGCTCTTTGTATCAGATGCACATATACAACTTCTCACTGGCAGATAACAAATTAAACATGTGACACTCAATGCAAAAGACTGGGAGGCCCTCTTTTTGCTGCTGGACTGCGGCCTTCATCTCATATTTGTTCAGTTCCTAGTTACGTTTTAGGTTGCTATGAGAGTAGGAATGTGTTTAATTAGCGTCCTTTAAATGTCTTAGTGTATTCACTATCGGCCAGATCTTAAATCTGCCATGCGCATAGAAATTGCCATTTACGCGTGTGGCTGGGCCCTGCATGCGCTGCGCACATTTTAAAAAGGGCCCAGCCACGCACATAAGAGGTTATATGTGCATAAGTGCTGGGCCCTGACAAATGGGTGGGCTGGGGGGGCAGGGATAGGTGGGCCGGGGGTGGAGTGGGTTGGGCTGGGACAGCGCCATTCATCGCTGTCCCGGATCCTCGCACGTCGGCCAATTGCCGGCGCACGCAAGTGACTCCAGGTCAAGGCCCTGAAGTAACTTGAAGAATAAAATGTAAAAAAAAAAAGGGGGATTTAGAAAGTGGGGAGGAGAGGGGAAGAGTAAGGGAGGTTAGGGTAGGGGGTAGGAAAGTTCCCTCCCAGTCTGTTCCTAAATTGGAGCGAACTGGGAGGGAACTGGGGGAGCCCCAATCTCGTCACCGGCATGTATGTGCATGTGGCCCATATATATTTTATAACATGCGCGTGCAGGTGCCTCCATATGATAAAATTGGCATGTCCATGTGCATGCGCTGGATAGCACGTGCACATGGATGCACGCGTGCATATTTTAAAATCTACCCTTATAAGTTTGGTAGTGGCCTTTTGGGGAATGATCAAACTCTCAATAAGGTGTGGGGAATTCGTGAAGTAAAGTTAAAAGGAGATTTTTTTATTTTTTAATGTGAAAGTGGCACCTGCCTATAAATTAAAGGATGAGCTAGGGGTGAGTGGGAAACGGGTGGGAGGGGTGAGTTTCAGGCAATGAATCTTCTCAGATGGATCAGTCTGTACCCTAATATGAACAACCTTTGAGTTGGGCCCCACTGCCCCCTGGGAACTATTCATATAGATTTGGGGGAATATGATGGAATTATATTTCTGGTTATGTGGGATGCGGTCTTGCACTGGTCATATTTGGCAGCTGTGCCAAAGTGGCACTGATGGTGTTAAAGGGCTAATCAACAGTATGTAGAGTTCCTAAAATTACTGTTTATAACTGGCCCTCATTTTCAGTCCATAGTCTGGGTTTGATTTTGGTACCATATGGTATGATATACTTGACAATACCTTCAAATCACCCATGCTCAAATAGGGGGACTGAATATTGGGGGTGCATGACCAAAACAGCCTTGAAAGAGTTGCCAAAAACGGCCTGCACATTACTGTACTTTTTTCTCATTTTGTGATCATGAACAGAAATGCTCTAATTCAGTCACAGGCGGTATTTCAGCAGAGAGCTTTCTTAAAATGAAAACCATGTTTGGCATGGGATCTGCTTGCTCTACGATATGCATGTACAAGAAGAGTATCCAAGCCTTAACGCTGCTAGGCTGCTACTTCTCACCTGGGGAACCAGGAACTGACCTGATTGAGAAGAAAGCTGGAAAATGTTGTTTAGAAAGTTGTCTGCAATAAATTGGGTTTAGTTAAAAGAGTTTATGTTAACCAAGTGAGGGAAAAAAGATTGTCTGTTGAGGTTAGGGAAGAAAAGATTTCACAGCTGAACACATTTGCAGAGGTGGCACAGGAGCCCACTCAGCACATTTAGGTCCTGCTAACATTGGAGGAGACTGAAGAGCACAGGGGAACAGGAAAACTCCTTGGGAGACCAAAGAGTGTATGGCAGGGATTCTAATTGTAAATGGTCAGAATACTGTTAGAACATTGCATTGGCTGCCAAGTCATTACCGAGATGTCAATTTTGTAGGGGTGTGCATTCGGTCCCTACGTATTGGCAATCCGCAACGGATGTTGCCATTTTCGTTGTATTCGTGGGGAAGCGAAACGTATTGCGATTCCCCACGAATACACGAATCTTCGCCGAATTATTCGGCAGCCTAAATAAATCAATTTAAACAAACCCCCCACCCTCCTGACCCCCCCAAAAAACTTACCAAAACTCCCTGGTGGTCCAGCGGGGGGTCCGGGATCCATCCCCTGCACTCTCACACTCTCGGTGCCGGTTTCATCATGGCGCCGATAGCCTTTGACCTACTATGTCACAGGGGCTTCCGGTGCCATTGGTCAGCCTCTGTCACATGGCCATCGGCGCCAAGTTGTGCTCCTACCATGTGACAGGGGCTTACCAATGGCACCGGTAGCCCCTGTGACATAGTATGGGCAAAGGCTATCGGTGCCATTTTGATTACTGGTACCGATGGCCCGAGGGCAGGAGATCGCTCCGGGACCTCCGTTGGACCCCCAGGGACTTTTGGCCAGCCTGGGGGGCCTCCTGACCCCCACAAGACTTGCCAAAAGTCCAGCAGGGGTCCGGGAGCGACCTCCTGCACTCCAGCTGTCGGATGCCAGTACTCAAAATGACACCGATCGCCTTTGCCCTCACTATGTCACAGAGACCATACGGCCGAATGCAACGTATCTGCTCCCCAACGAATCCGAATCCCGAATGCAACATATGGCATCCCTCTGCACATCCCTACAATTTTGAAACTTTCAGAATGAGCATTAAAAGTTGGTGGAGGAGTGATGTGAATAGGTGGGACTCAAAAGTCCCAGAAATCTATTGTTCTAAGGTTATCACGGAAACTTATAATTGTAACCTGAAGAAAAAAGCCTAAGGGAGTAATTTGAAAAGGATTTACACACTTGAAAATTGCTACGATATATGCTACTTTTTAGGGATGTGCAGAAGGAAAAAAATCATTTCGATTCGGTTTTCATTTCGCTGGGACCCAAATTTGTTGCTTTCATTTCATAGGGGGGAAAACCTATTCATTGATTAGTTTTATTTGTTTTCCAATTTCCCATTAAAGTCAATGGGGGAAGTATTTGCAGCCTATTTTTGGCTGCAGAATTGGAGTTTTCTTATCAATTCTGATGAAACTTCTGGGGAGCAATCATCAGAACGAGAAAAGAGCTCCAAGGCAGACTGTGGCAAAGTGGCACCAAAGTGACATGAATAGCCTAAGGCACTTTAAAGGGGCAAAGGGGTAACAGGAGTGGCAAGAGTGCTTTAACAGAGGTGCAAAGCAGCAGTGAGAGTGTAAAAAACACCCCACAGCTTCAAAAGAGAGCACCAATAACGGATGTATGAACTCTCGAAGGCAGCACGACAGGCAAAGTGGCAAGACAAGTGGCATCAACATCCTACAACAAAATTAAGGGGGAACATAGCAAGCAGAAAGAGTAGCACCAACACACTGAGGAACCATGATAGTGGTAAGAACACCACAAAGAGATGAGTGAGTCATCTGGTGTATGGCAGCAAGGCAGAGTGGCAGAAAGCTGATAGGGGCAAGACAGACTGGAAAAGCAGAGGTAGCCTGGTCTCTGTGGTTTTGATAGGGGCAAGACAGGCTGGCAGAGCTGAGGTAGTCAGGTCCCTGTGGTTTTGATAGGGGCAAGACAGGCTGGCCCCGGGGAGAGTTCCCTTTCCTTTGCGCAGGAAAGGGCTCCCTAGAATGGGTTCACCACTAGAGTGGGGTGTTTCCATTGGCGTCTAGTTAGATCTCACTGGTCTTTTAAAATCTGGTGGAGTTAGCAGATATACAAATGAGAATTTTCAAGGCCGAAGTGGAGGAGGGTGCCATGTGAACAGCAGTTCAACATAGGTCAACAGGTACTAAGAGATAGGCCGGCTTCCCTGGGGAGAGTTCCCTTTCCTTTGAGCAGGAAAGGTCTCCCTGGAATGGGTTGGCCCCTAGAGTGGAGCATGAGCCTTCAAAGTGTGGCGATGTGGAGGAGGGTTCCATGTGAACAGCGGTTCAACATGGGTCAACAGGTACTAAGAGATAGGCCGTCTACCCTGGGGAGAGTTCCCTTTCCTTTGAGCAGGAAAGGGCTCCCTGGAATGGGTTGGCCCCTAGAGTGCAGCATGAGCCTTCAAGGCGTGGCGATGTGGAGGAGGATGCCATGTGAACAGCGGTTCAACATGGGTCAACAGGTACTAAGAGATAGGCCGGCTACCCTGGGGAGAGTTCCCTTTCCTTTGAGCAGGAAAGGGCTCCCTGGAATAGGTTGGCCCCGAGACTGCAGCACGAGCCTTCAAAGCGTGGCAATGTGGAGGAGGATGCCATGTGAACAGCGGTTCAACATGGGTCAACAGGTACTAAGAGATAGGCTGGCTCCTCCATGGAGAGTACCCTTTCCTTTGAGCAAAAAAGGGCTCCCTGGAATGAGCTTAGCCCCTAGAGTGTATAATGGTACAAATTGTTAGGATTTAAGCATGTGCAAACAGATCATGAAATCCTGAACAAGACGGAGGAAGTTCTCTGCTCTGTCCTGAAACTAAAAGAAAATTGGTTGTTTTAATTAAGGATCCATGCTGTGAAGGATTATTATTTTGAATTGCCAGGGTCTGAGGATTCACTTTGCAATGAGGGTTCAGTCGTTAGTTCCAAAAGAAGCGCTGATGTCATCTCCCGCCCAAATCTACAATATAAACCTATGTTGACTTTGTAGTTTACACAGTGCCTCTGTAAACTATGGGAAGACAGAGGATGAACTAGAGTGCAACTACCATCAGTTTTCTATAGTACTAGAAACATTACTTTTGGCACCTAAGAAAGATTTCGAGAACATGGACCATATTAAGAAGGTCATGAAAAATATTGAGCATATGAAATATGCAAGCTCCAAACATCTGAAGTCAACTTTTTATGTTCTTACATTCCAAATGTGGACAGACAGGCACAGCAGAGATCAAGCCCTTCTAGGGACAAAAGGCCTGGAAAGACAGGTACAGCATTAGAGGTCAAGCCCTTTTAGGGATATAAGGCCTGGATGAAGAGGCACAACCTTCGAGGATAGAGGTCAAGCCCTCGTAGGGACGTAAATCCTGGACGGACAGGCACAGCATTAGAGATCAGGCTCTTGTAGAGATGTAAAGCCTGGATGGACATGCACAGCATTAGAGGTCAAGCCCTCATAGGGACTTAAGGACTGGATGGACAGGCACAGCATTCGAGGATAGAGGTCAAGCCCTCATAGTGATGAAATGCCTGGATGGACAGGCACAGCATTAGAGGTCAATCCCTCATAGGGATGTAAAGCCTGTATGGAAAGGCACAGCATTAGAGGTCAAGCCCTCATAGGGATGTATCTCTTGGATGGACAGGCACAGCATTATAGGTCAGGCCCTCGTAGGGACGTAAAGCCTGGATGGACAGGCATAGCATTTGAGGATATAGGTCAAGTCCTCGTAGGGATGTAAAGCCTGGATGAACTGTGCAAGCTCCAAACATCTTAAGTCAGCTTTTTATGTTCTTACATTTCCTCAGGGGAGGAAATTTTTGACAATTCACGCATATCCAGCATAGCCCTCTGCTTCAACAGCAGGGGAGGAAATTTTTGACAATTCACGTATATCCAGCATAGCCCTCTGCTTCAACGGCAGGGGAGGAAATTTTGTCAATTCACGCATATCCAGCATAGCTCTCTCCTTCAACGGCAGGGGAGGAAGTTTGACACTTCATGCATATCCAGCATAGCCCTCTGCTTCAACGGCAGGGGAGCAAGACTGATACTTCACTTTCAATGCATAGCCAGCATGGCTCTCTGCTTCAATGGCAGGGGGAATGAAGAAAGGAGGATCTATATTCAGGCAACAATCAACAAGGACCGAATTACATAGTCTGAATAAACAGATAAGCATGGGTGTAGCTTGCTTATTGCGGTAGTTAATACCCCTAACTAAATTAAGCTATTTCACTTAGATGCAGGTCCAACACTGCTTTCTACATTAATGGCAGGGGTGGAAGGGAAATAGTATAAAACAAAGATTACTAAGAGCCAAGAGAAACAGATAACTATGTGAGAGAAAAAAAGTGTGAAAGCTTGCTGGGCAGACTGGATGGGCCTTTTGGTCTTCTTCTGCCGTCATTTCTATGTTTCTATGTTTCTATGTAAATGTTGCAGAACAGGAAAAGAATATTCTGGAAAGAAGTGATGCACAAATACATGAAACTGAAACTAGAAATACCAGAACTAAACTCAGACAGGCACAGCGTTTGAGGACAAGCCCTTGTAGGGACATACGGCCTGACAGTGAACGGACAGGCACAGCATTTCAGGTCAGGTACATGTGCTGATATTATCTGGAGCATCGGAGGCAGTTGGAGCTCCTGCAAGGCTTTCAATTTCTTTTATTCATCTTGCCATTCACAGGGAAAATTTGGAAACCCAAGCAAAGGCAGGTTTATTTTCAAAAACACTAGCATTTCCATGAACTCTGGTGCCAGCCTTGAGCGGTTAGGGCTCATGATATCACCTGTCATTGAAAATACACATTCACTGGGCACACTGGTTGGTGGACATGACTGATATTGATGATCCACTTTGGCTAGGTGTGGCCAGACAGTAGGGATGTGCAGGCAAAAAGTTTTCGTTGCGTACGTGATACGTATTCGTGGGGGGTCAATTCCGTTTCATGTGGAAGTATGGAGAATTCAATAAGTTGTCGATCTGTAAATACGTTACTACTAAATTAACTACAACCCCCCACCCTCCTGACCCCCCCAAGACTTACCAAAACTCCCTGGTGGTCCAGCGGTGGGGTCCGGGAACTCACTCACACCCTCGATGCTAGTTTCATCATGGCGCCGATAGCCTTTGTCACAGGGGCTACCGGTGCCATTGGTCAGCCCCTGTCACATGACCATCGGCACCATCTTGTGCTCCTACCATGTGACAGGGGCTGACCAATGGCACGGGTAGCCTCCTGGCGTCGGACGGCAGGTCGCTCCGGGACCCCCATTGGACCCACAGGGACTTTTGGCCAGCTTGGGGGGCCTCCTGACCCCCACAAGACTTGCCAAAAGTCCAGCGGGGGTCCGGGAGCGACCTCCTTGCACGCTGTCCAATCCCAATACTCAAAATGGCACCGATCGCCTTTGCCCTCACTATGACGGCGATCGGCGCCATTTTGAGACTCAAAATCGCCGTCCGATGCCAATACTCAAAATGGCGCCGTATTTGTAATCCGTGCCATTGGCCAGCCCCTGTCACATGGTAGGAGCACTGGATGGCCCACGCCATTTTTAAAGATGGCGCTGGCCATCCAGTGCTCTCTCTATGTGACAGGGGCCGGCCAATGGCACGTATACCCTATCACATGGTAAGGGCAAAGGCCATCGGCGTCATTTTTATTAGTGGCAGCTGACGGCCCGAGAGCAGGAGATCGCTCCTGGGACCACCACTGAACCACCAGGTACCTGTAAATTGTTTTTTGGGGGGTCGGGAGGGTGGGGGAAGCAAAGGGATTAGTTTTAAAGGGTCGGAGTGGGTTTTTTGTTCATCAGCTCGGGCGCAGCCGATAAACAAAACCACGATCGGGCCTGATGAAAAAAAACCCACACGTGAATCGGAACCGGAATCTGAACCGATTCCGGTTCTGATTCACATCTCTAGTTGGCAGCAGTTTTTGAATGGGAGGTCTGAGAGAACAGGTGGAGATTCAGGTTGAAGTACTAGAGAGTCTAGGTGAATTGAAGTTGTACTGGCTGACCTGGCAGAGGCATCAACAAACTGGTGATTTCAAGTATGCGTGCAAATAATATTTTCAAAATGGAAGACATTCATACTTTATAAAATGTATGCCTCAGTGTATAAACTGAGGTTATTTCACATACATATTAGTTTTTATACATATTAAATATATGCATGTATATTTATAAAATAGGTAGAAAAATGATTCATTTTCTTCCATTGCAATCATTTGCATGTACTAAAACATGTGCATATACTTTTGGTGTACAGCTATGAAGTATTTTATAAACTATACAGCTCCTGCCACACAGTTTATAAAATGCTAGCATAAATCTACAAACGTCCGCCTACATATGCAAATGCTATAATGTGGATAGGTTTGAACTTTTGACTATAACTTTTTATAAGCTTTTGAGTGTATAGATGGATGAATGGAAATTTATGCTAGTACTTTACAAATTTTCAAGCCAATGAAAAAAGGTATGCTCCGGAAAATGCACAGTATTGCTGGCATTTCAACACTCATTGTTGCGAGTCCGGAAGTGAACCCCTGTTCCGAGGTAAGATTAGCACTGCCAAAGAGGGAGTTAACCCTCTCTGGTCCCTACCGTCGGAGGGCAAGGCTTGAAGGTTTGCCAGTCGAGTACAAGACTTCGCCCTGGAAGCTCACGGTTCTCCCAGGAGGGGACTGTAGGAACGCGGCCGCTGGGACTTAGGAGACTCCCTCAGGACTGAAGATTGGTCTGGATGCAGGCGCCTCCTGCAGGTCGTTGATTCCAGACGGCTGGTGCCTCCAGCAGGTCAAGTCAGTCCAGGAGTCGAAGCCGAAGAATAGTCGAAAGCCGTTCCGAGGGTCGAAGCCAGGAGAAGGGTCCGCAGCCAGTCCAGAAGCAAGCCAGGAGAAGAATCCACAGCCAGTCCAGAAATAAGCCAGGAGAAGGGTCCGCAGCCAGTCCAAGGTCAAGCCAAACGAAGAATGGCAGCTGGTCCAGGGGTCAGAAGCCAAGAATCAGTCCAACAAGGAAGGAGAACAGAAGCGGGACGAAGACCAGGAACGGAGACCAGGAACACCAGTGCAGAATCCGGAACCAGAAGCCACAATACCAAGGCAAGGTCTGAGAAGCAGATCTTGCCTTAAATACCTAAAATGAGGGAGGAGTCTCAGAAGGGAGCCACGACCATTTCCTGTCGTGGCCCCTTTAAATCTTATCTTCAGCCGTGTGCGCGGCTCTAAGGCAGCCAGGAAGGGGAAAGAGTCAGCTCAGCCCCGCTGGGCTCCACGGCCAGCCTGGGCAGCGGCCAAGGCCGTGGGAAGAACACCGGAGGAGGCTCCCTGCTCCTGCAGGAGCCTCCGGGCCCACCCGTCGCCGCGGGTGAGTACCTGGTCCCAGCTGCGGACCGCCATGGCCGGCGGCCAAGACAGTCGGCCCCGGTCATGGCTTGCCGCGGCCGGCGGCCATAACAGTACCCCCTCCTTTAGGCCTCCCTGTAGAAAGCTTGGGTTTATCTGGATGTTCATTGTAAAAGTTCTGGAGAAGTGCTTTATCCAGGATGTTCTTAGCAGGCTCCCAGGAATTCTCTTCCGGTACAAATCCTTCCCAAGCCAGCAAGTATTCCCATGTGCGACCTCGTTTACGGACCTCAAGTACCTCACGCACCCGATAAATCGTCTCTTCTTCTGCCCTAGGTGGTGAGGCTTCAGGAACCTTGCGGGTAGGCCAAGTGAGGACCATCGGCTTCAGCAGAGACGTGTGAAAGGAGTTATGAATTTGTAATGTCGTTGGCAGACGAACTTGAGAGGTCACAGGACCTAGTTGTCGAAGCACCGGAAAGGGCCCAATATAACGAGGAGCTAGTCACATGGATGGAACTCTCAGGCGGATGTGCCGGGTGCTCAGCCATACTTTTTCACCTGGGCGGAACCGAGGACCTGGTTGACGGTGCCTATCGGCAAAGTTTTTGGTGGAGAGTGCTGCTTTACGTAGCATCTGCTGAGTATGGACCCATAGCCGTCTTAATTGGGCAGCAGTGAGCTGTGCTGCTGGGGATGGAACCGGTAATGGCAAAGGCAAGGGTGGTCTGAGTTGTCATTCAAATATGATCTGAAAAGGCGAAGGCCCCGTAGCAGTACAGGCGTGAGAATTATGGGAGAATTCAGCCCAGGAGAGAAGAGTTGCCCAGTTATCTTGGCGAGACTTGGCTCTGGAGATGAACTGGCTCTTGCCATTTCCAACACATCCACTAGCCTTGACTGCTCCAGTCCAGAGACTGCCATCAAATCCTGGCTCAGCATGACTCTTGAAATTGCTGACAAACTATGCCCCATCTCCAGACGTAACATTACCCAACCCACAAAAAATCATCAACCCTGGTACACGACTGAACTAAGATCCCTAAAAAATACCCTCAGGCAGCGTGAGAGAAACTGGCGTAAAGCCCCCTCACCCCAACACGCCTCAAGTTTCAAAACTACCCTTCACCAATATAGAATAACCACCCTCAAAACAAAAAGAGACTACTTTTCAGCTAAGATCCACCAATACATGTACAACCCGAAAGCCCTTTTCAATTATGTTGCCAACCTCACCAAATCCTCTCAGCCCACTATCCCTGAGAATGATGCCTCCACTAAGAGTGAAGAAATCGCCCAGTATTTTCTCACAAAAATCACCAACATCCTCCGCAGATTTCAACACCCTTCTCCATCCACCTCCCCTTCCCCCTCCCTCCAACCTTCCCCCACCTCACCCACCCTCCAAACCCTTGACCTGACTTCCGCTAAAGAAGTGGAATCTATTCTCAGAAAACTCAAACCAGCTTCCCACCCTTCAGACACCATTCCCACAAAATCCCTCCTCTCCATCCCGAACACTATATCCAAACCCATCGCAGACATCATAAACTCCTCCCTCTCTTCAGGCTCTGTCCCAGATGCTCTTAAACAAGCTATTGTCAAGCCCCTCCTAAAAAAACCAACACTAGACCCTAAAGACCCCGCTAACGTCCGCCCTATCTCTAACCTGCCCTTCCTATCCAAAATTATGGAAAAGATTGTAAACATCCAACTTACAGAATATCTAGAAAGCAACAACATTCTGCATCCAGCCCAATACGGCTTCCGTAAATACCTCAATACAGAAACCCTCCTGCTCTCCCTCACGGACCACTTACTCATAGGCATGGACCGAGGCAACTGTTACCTCCTCGCCCTACTCGACATCTCAGCTGCCTTTGATACCATCAACCATAACCTCCTCATCAACCGGCTATCCGAAATAGGCATCTCAGGCCTAGCCCTACTATGGTTTAAATCCTACTTATCTAACAGAAAGTTCTCCGTCAAGATAGGAAACGCCAACTCCACACTCTATCCCTTGTCTCAAGGTGTCCCACAAGGCTCCTCCCTCTCCTCCACCCTTTTCAACATTTATCTCACACCTCTATGTCAGCTCCTCACAGACCTCGGCCTCAAATTCTACCTCTATGCAGATGACGTTCAAATCGTCATTCCCATTCACAACTCTCTCTCAGATGCCCTTGCCTTCTGGAACACATGTCTTGCCAACATCAATGACTTCCTCACCAACATCCACCTCGCTCTAAACTCCTCCAAAACAGAGCTGCTCCTTATCTCTCCTCACCTCCCTCCCAAACCACCGATCTCCAACGATCCAGCTTTCAACGTCATAACACCCCAACCCACAGTAAGAGACCTTGGGGTTATCATAGATCAACAACTCAATCTCAAAAAACAGATCAACTCCATCCTCAAAGAAGGTTTCTTCAAGCTTCACATCCTGAAGAAACTCAGACCCCTCCTCCACTATCATGACTTCCGCACCGTCGTCCAAGCCACCCTTTCCTCAAAGCTGGACTACTGTAATGCCCTCTTCCTTGGCCTACCCTCCTCCACCACCAAGCCCTTACAAATGCTCCAGAATGCCATCGCCAGGGTCATCACCAACTCAAGGAAAGCTGATCACATTACCCCAATACTCAAAGAACTCCACTGGCTCCCCATCGCATCCCGAATTCTCTTCAAAATTCTAACCATAGTGCACAAGTCCATCCACTCGCACAATTCCAATTGGTTGGATGAACCCTTTCGTCCTATACGCACTGAACGACCCACTCGCACTGTCAACAAAGGCACCCTCTCCATTCCCCCTTTGAAAAAAGCCCACCTCTCCTCTACTAGGGACCGTGCACTATCCATTGCAGGCCCTAAACAATGGAACGCCCTCCCTACCACTCTCAGGCTAGAGCCATGTTACGCCAAGTTCAGAAAAAAACTTAAAACATGGCTCTTCCGACAAGCCTACCCTGATTAAGTACACCGACTTCTGCAAGTATCTTGCCTACGCCTTGTATATTCCTGTAAATAGTCCGTTGCAGTTTTTATTTATTGCTTTAATTCCTCCACCTCCTGCTCTTTGTATACTCCTCCTTGTTCGCCCTCCCTGTTCATTGTAATTTCTACCTTTAAAGTTACATTGTAAACCGGTATGATGTATGCATACTAATACCGGTATATAAAAGTTTTTAAATAAATAAATAAATTCACAGAAATTGTTTTAAAGTACGATTCGTACGTTCAGCCTGTCCATTGGCTTGTGGGTGAAATGCTGTAGTAAAGTCCAAAGAAATGTGAAATTTTTTACAGAGATTGCACCAGTAACGTGCAGTGAACTGAGGACCTCAGTCAGAAACAATGTGCTGCGGGAAACCGTGAAGTCTGAAGATATGGCGCATAAACAGTTGAGCCAACTGAGGAGCAGATGGGAGGGAGGGTAGTGGGATGAAGTGGGCCATTTAAGAAAATCTGTCCACTACCATCCATATAACAGTATTACCCTCTGAGGGCGTAATTTCCACAATGAAATCTGTGAAAATGTGTGTCCAAGGTTTTGAGGGTGTCGGTAATGGTTGTAACAGTCCTTGTATTTTCCCAGTAGGAATCTTATGTTGAGCACAGGTTGGACAGGAAACCACATAAGCATTTATGTCCTCACACATTCCAGGCCACCAATAGTACTGTTGCAGAAGTGTCTGGGTCTGGGCTCGTCCTGGGTGTCCTGCTAGCTGAGAATCGTGCTCCTAGACCAACACTTTATTCCGCAGTCTCTTGGGTACCACCGTTTTTCCAAGTGGGACCGTGAAGGTGGCGGCTAAGGTGATGCAGGCCGGATCTATAATATGCTGAATGGGTTCCTCTGTGTCTTCAGTGGAAAACGATCGGGATAAGGCATCAGCTTTAACATTCTTGTTAGCTGGGCGATATCGCAATTCGAAGTGAAAACGTGTAAAAAAGAGTGCCCAACGAGCTTGGCACGGGTTCAAACGTTGGGCTTGTTGAAGATATACTAAATTCTTTTCATCCATATATACCGTTATATGGTGTTGAGCTCCTTCCAGCCATTGCTGCCACTCTTCAAAAGCCAGTTTTATGGCAAGCAATTCTTTGTCCCTGATGGAGTAATTATGCTCCGCTGATGAAAATTTCTTAGAAAATATGAGCAAGGATGGGAGGTCCCTGAGATGTCATGCTGGCTTAAAACAGCTCCTACTCTTTCAGCAGAAGCATCCACCTCCACAATAAATGGACGTTTAGGATCTGGATGTCAAAGACAGGGTTGTTGGAGAAAAGAGCTTTTAAGCGCTTGAAAGGCCTGTTCAGCCTCAATAGGCCATTCCTTGATGTTCAACCCTTTACGGGTAAGAGCGGTAAGGGGTGCGGCTAGTTTGGAAAAGTTCTTAATAAAACTACAATAGTAGTTTGCGAATCCGAAGAAACGCTGAAGTGCATGTAATCCTTTTGGCTGGGTCCACTCTTGGATACATCTTAATTTGGAAGGATCCATCTGGAAACCATGTTTGGAAATAATATACCCCAGGAAGGGTAAGGATTCCTGTTCAAAGATGCATTTTTCGATCTTGGCTTATAAACGGTTCTCTCTTAAGCATTGTAACACCTGAATAACATGTTGCCGATGTGTCTGTGGATTGGAGGAAAAAATCAAAATGTCATCGAGATAGACTACCACGCATACATAAAGTAGGTCTTGGAAAATGTCATTAATGAGATGCTGAAACACTGCAGGGGCATTAGTCAATCCAAAGGGCATAACAAGGTATTCATAATGACCATCTCTGGTGTTAAAAGCGGTCTTCCGTTCATCATCCTCCCAAATCCTGATTAGATTATACGCTCCTCGTAGATCTAGTTTAGAAAACACTCTGGCTCCCTGTAGGTGGTCAAAATTTCCTCTATCAACGGTAGAGGGGATCGGTCCATGATAGTAATCACATTAAGTCCACGGTAGTCAATACAAGGGCATAACGTACTGTCTTTTTCCCAACAAAGAAAAACCCGGCCCCTGCTGGAGATTTGGATCATCGAATGAATCCCTTCTGTAGATTTTCTTGGACATATTCAGTCATAGCACGAGCCTCCAATGCAGATAGCATATAAACCTTACCACGCAGCAAGGAAGTTCTAGGAACCAAGTTAATGGTACAATCAAATTCCCGGGGCGGAGGCAACGTATCTGCAGCCTTCTTGGAGAAAACATCGATGAATTGTTCATACTGGGAAGGAAGGCCCTCCAGATGAGTGGTGCAGATAATGGTACTAGAGGCATTGGATTGTTTAATGCAAGTTCCACGACAGGCTGGACCCCAATGAACCAGTCTTAGTGATATCCAGTCAAACTGTGGGTTGTGCCATTGCAACCAAGGAATCCCAAGAACAACTGGGTGAATGGCTTTCTGTATGATATAAAAGGTGATGCTTTCGGTATGATTCGGTGCAATATGGCAATCCAAGGGAATTGTGTGATGAGTTATTCTTCCTGGAAGAGGGTCTCCATGGATGGAAGAGATGATTAAAGGCTTGGGGCACAGACTGGTAGGGATATGCAGTTGTTCCACCACATCTTGCAGGATGAAACTTCCCCCAGCCCCAGAATCTAATAATGCCAATGTAGAAAATGTGTGATCTCCTAGAAGCAGGGTTATTTGTAATGTGAGTGGAGGAGCAGGAGTAGTGATGCCTAGGGTTACTCCTCCAATATACCCTAGGCTTGGCAGTTTCCCGGACGCGTAGGGCATTGTGCAATGAGATGACCCACTCCTGAGAAGATTTTGCAGATTAGGATCTGATCGTCTCCAGTAGGGGGAAGTCCGTGCTAGTGCCTTGCCTTCCAATAAAGATAAAATATACGTAGTCTTGGTTAGATCATCCTGAAAAAGAGAAGCTTGTAGCTGGAAATGCATACCACATTGATCGAGGAATCCTTGGCATGAACGAGGTTCACCAGCATAACGTGGAGGAATAGGCAAAGGAATCATAGAACGGGCATTACCCAGCCCTATGGATGGTTGTGGAAATGATGGAGGAGCTGTCTGGACCACAACAATGGAATCCATCCAGGCATTGAGTCGCTCCAGGGAGGCGGCCACAGATTCTAATATCCGTTACTGCTCCATGACTTTCTGGGCTAGTCCAGGAATGGCCTGACGACCAGAAGCCTCTGCCGGGTCCATGGCCTTGGTATTCTGTTGCGAGTCCTGAAGTGGACCCCTGTTCCGAGGTAAGGTTAGCACTGCCAAAGAGGGAGTTAACCATCTCTGGTCCCTACCATCGGAGGGCAAGGCTTGAATGTTCGCCAGTCGAGTACAAGACTTTGCCCTGGAAGCTCGCAGTTCCCCCAGGAGGGGCCTGTAGGAACCCGGTCGCTGGGACTTAGGAGACTCCTTCAGGACTAAAGACTGGTCTGGATGCAGGCGCCTCCTGCAGGTCATTGATTCCAGATGGCTGGTGCCTCCAGCAGGTTGAGTCAGTGCAGGAGTCGAAGCTGAAGAGTAGTCAAAAGCCGTTCAAGGGTCGAAGCCAGGAGAAGGGTCCACAGCCAGTCCAGAAGTAAGCCAGGAGAAGGGTCCGCAGCCAGTCCAAGGTCAAGCCAAACGAAGAACGACAGCCGGTCCAGGGGTCAGAAGCCAAGAATCAGTCCAACAAGGAAGGAGAACAGAAGCGGGATGAAGACCAGGAACGGAGACCAGGAACACCAGCGCAGAATCTGGAACCAGAAGCCACAATACCAAGGCAAGGTCTGAGAAGCAGACCTTGTCTTAAATACCTAAAATGAGGGAAGAGTCTCAGAAGGGAGCCACGACCATTTCCTGTCGTGGCCCCTTTAAATCTTATCTTCAGCCGCACGTAGGCTCTAAGGCAGCCAGGAAGGGGAAGGAGTCAGCTCAGCCCTGCTGGGCTCCGCGGCCGGCCTGGGTAGCGGCCAAGGCCACGGGAAGAACACCTGCAGGAGCAGGGAGCCTCCTGCAGGTGCAGGACCAGGAGCAGGGAGCCTCCTGCAGGAGCCTCCAGGCCCACCCGATGCAGTGGGTGAGTACCTGGTCCCGGCCGCAGACCGCAGTGGCCGGCGGCCATGACAGTCGGCCCCAGTCGTGGCTTGCCGCAGTTGGCGGTCATAACACTCGTTTTCTGAGTGTAAACTTTACTGCTGATGCTCACAAAATAATTGTTCTGAAATAAGAGTAATATGAAGGGCCCTCATATGGAAACCCCATGCATTTCAGGGCATTACAACATTTTACTCCCTGATGCAGAATAGTGCATTAGGCCAGCTGTCATTTTCTTGGTGCTAGAAACTTAACTCCAGGGTCAGAGATGGAGTTTAATTTCCATCCCTACAATGCTGGTACTTAAAACCACCTCCTTTGTTTCATCTCTGCAAAAATTTGTAAAGGGCCTGAATTTGAAAAGTTCATTCTTTCCAAGGGTTTTCTCTTGGAAACATCTATTTAATCAGGTTGCTACTTCCTCTTCTTCATCAGGTGCCTGTCATTTCACAAGCCCACAGCTCTTGCTCTTAAGTATGGTTCCTTAATCTTCAAATCTTTAGGGCTTTATCCAGGTAAATAGCAACAGCCCTCACCATTTCCCCGGATAAATACTGAGCTATCTGGTTATCTGTAACTGGCAAGCTGCTGTCACTTAACCAGATAAGTCAATACTTAAGCAGGTATCTGGTGTAGGATTACCACTAGTTAGCCAGAAAACCAGTGCAGTTTTGAATGCTCAGATTATTGTAAAGGCCTCTTTGTGTTTTGGCTGGAGCTGCATAGTTAATAAAACAGTGCGTAGTTCTACACCAAAAATACATGCATATGTTTCAGTAGCTGCAAATATTTCCAATGCAAGAAACACATGCTTTCAATGCTTTTTTTATAAATATATGAGTGTGTATTTGTTTCATTATTCATTTCATATTTTGTTTTGTTTTTCTGCCTTGGGGTGTTGATGCTAATACTGCTGCTGCTGCTCTGCCCCATTTTTCAGTGCCTTTCTAGGCTGTTGCCCCTGCTAGTCCCTGCCTGCAAGTTTCATATTGGATGGAAACCCACAATGTTACAGGAAGAAATTGCTCTCAATGTATTGCTTCCTCCATTAGCTTTAATGGAAACGATGCAAATGATGTACATGGGAAAATTAAATAATATAAATGACACAAATGGAAAATAGAATGACACCATGATATGAAACAAAATGTGTTTTCTATTCACATCCCTAATTTTGTGTCTTTTTCAAACCTATGGTCTACATTTATCTATGAATGCCATTGATGGCAGTGGAATGCACTGTAAATTATTACACATACCTTCAGAAATTAATAGACGTTGTTAACAGATATTCATGGACAGAAACTATAGGAAAAGAAAACCATCACAATTAAAACATGAACATAGTAATTACAGTTTAAATGCAATTATCTTAGTTTACAAAGGATGACTGTAATGAACAGAATAGTCACTGTTCTAATAAATGCTCAATTTCTTTCTTTTTCTCTTTCTTTTTAAGAAAAAACAAGTCATATAAAATATTCATTTCTAAATGCCCTATGGCAATTTTTCCATTTATTTAAAATTATTCGTTGATGGCTCTTTTTATAAATAAGCAATTAAACTAAATTTATCATAGCACATCACATTATACATTCTATAATTTCATGCATGAAAGGGCCACAGCTGATCTGCATAAATGTAATACAACTCACAGCAGGTGAAGTTTTTGATTGTAAAGGATAATAAGTGTTATTATTTATAGTAACCACTTACACCTGTTATTTATTAAATCTCAGTAAATAACATATCTCTTTTTGAAGCAGTTATTAAAGACTTTAAACTGGTTTATCTATATATAAAATTGTAAATTGCTGGTAATGGTGAAACTGCTCATGAGGCAGAACATGGAAGTGCAGGAGGAGAGGGAGAGATGTGGTGGGCAGTAATCAAGTCATGGAGGTGTGTGAAGAGGTTCGGGCAAGAGCTAAAGAGAAAAGAAGATGAGTGGAAAAGAAGAGAGGAAAGGAAAGTGGTTGGAAGTGGAGTGTTGGAGGAGGCCCTTGGCAGGGAGGGAGCCCTCATTAGCAGAGTCAGATGCAAGGGACAAAATTGACAACTGAGGTAGGAGTCTGCACCGCATTCCAGGAGTCCATGGTTTGTGGTTGAGTCTAATTCACCCCAGTTGAGATGTCCAATTTACTCAAATAAGTTTTGGCACCTTGTAGGCAAATATCTTAAAAAATAACATATTTGGCAAAAATAAATTTTTGAGCAGCTCTTCCCCCCCCCCCAAATAAAAAATATATTATGAGTGCACTGGGGAAGGAATGACCATAGATACAACAACATCTAAACATCCAAATACATGCAGTAGCTTCTATCCAACTCTGGCCTTCCTCAGAAGTGACTACATTTTCATTTCTTCTCAGTGCTGGCATACGTTCATGCCAGAATACTGCATCAGTCATACCAGATCCCATAATTTGGCACTGTTAAAACTTTGCATGCTTTGGGAAAAAATTGAACAAAACATTTTTTTATCTTTAGTAGAAAATGAAGGAACATAGTATAGCAACCTTTCCCTATTTGTAATCATTGGCTAAAAATTATTTTTGCCAAAGCTGTTTGTACATTGTTGGGCTGTGATATAATCATTGATCAGTAGTGTGAATTTTAATAAAGGCAAATATACTTAACCTAGCAGCTGACTGAACAGATGTAGAAACATTTTAAATGGAGAAAGATAATGACATAGTATATGAATTATCAATATTTTGGAAATCAGGGAGAGGGTAGTAAAATTTATGAATTACAAAGTAAAGCTTTCTAAATGTGCTTGTATATGGAGTCAGCGTTCTTTCTCATCAATATCTAAAGGAGCGGAACTCGGAAGATGGGAGCAGAAAGAGATTATGAATTGTAATAGGGCCCACATTTCTAGTTTTCTGAACATTACAAGAAATAGTATGATCTGGATGATCGTTTGTTCTTTGATATGATATGTTTATAAAGTTTTGACTTGTCCTTAATCTCAAGCACTACAATTGAACTTGTTCCAAAAATAAGAGAACAAACAATCAGGTAACAAGAATCAATTTATAGCTCAAAAAGAAGATGTATCGTTAGTACTGAAGATTTAAAATGAAGATGTAAAATGACACCCAAAAGATGATTTCCATATTTGACTGGCAATAGATATATTTTTCTTCCATCCTGGTATATGAGACTGCAAGGAATAAAATGAATAAGGTTCAAATTATTTATAAAAACCAATAGAACACCTGAAAGAATCCAAAATTCTGATAAATGAACATCTAGTAATAGATATAGATGCCATGCACAGAAAAGAACATTCCTTTTTGTCTCTGGATGCCATGCCTTAGTGATATTTTTGAAAAGAAATGATAAATCATTGAAGCATGCACAAAATAATAGAATGAACTACCAGAGACTTCAAAATGAAATCTTCATTTGTACTTTTCCTGCCCTAACAGCCCCATCTACTGATAAAAGTTTTACCCTAACAAAAATTATTTTACTCACAAATTTATTTATTTATATAATTTATATAATTTATATAATTTATAAAATATACTCACACCACAAATATGTCTTCCCAGCAAGAAAAGAGCACTTCACAACCCTGCAGAATACTTCACTGTCTAAAAAGTGCTGAGGTTTCAGAATCTTCTGTAAGCAGCCTGCTTGCAAAGTATTGGCATGATTCTCTGGATCATTCCTGATATTGTTGGGTTGGTCAGTCTCATGAACACTTCAGGAGTTCTGAGGCTTGATCACAAACTACTATATACTTGGTATTAGCATGATTGTCATTATCATTGCTGCCTTTGGTCTAGTCAAAGAACACTGTAGGTGTATAGAGACCCAATCATGAATGGCTTTATTTGGGGGTGGCGAGGAACCTGACTGCACCCCTGACAAGTCATAAAAGCAAGGTTCCCCCCCCCCCCCCCAGTCATGGGAATCTCCCTATGGCTCAATGATTAAGGTCAATGGCTCTCCCCTAGTTCTCCCCCTGCCTTACAATAGTCACAGATACACATCACCTGGGAGGCATCCTTCTCTCTACCAGGACAGGATCACATGGAGGTGAGCCATAGACTGACAGGGAAAGAAGAGGAGATGCTAATGGAGGATGAAACACAAACATACACACTTCAGCAGTTTAGAGATAAATCTACATTTATTTGCACAACACTCTACACTCAGAAATGTTTAAGGCTCACTGGTGTCTGCAATGCAAATAAAGGCCAGTAGTACACTACAAATAGTTAGCCATTGTCATAACAGCACAAACATATTTGTATGTGCATCTCTTCTAGGACCAATAAGCTCTCATTGCAACTCACTATCTGCAAGACAGCTGTGCATTATAGGCAAGGATCTGTCAGGTTAGAGAAAAGTCTCTCACCATAGGCAGTCTGAAGCAATTAGCCCTTTAGTGCCCAATGCCCACATTTGGGAGCATTGAAATTTCACATTAATATTTTTGTGATAAGTAAGATATTCCCATATTGACTCTAATTCTTTGTTTTTAAATAGTTTTTGCATCCGTTGGTATCATTTGAGGTATATTTAGTCACTCTGTGTTTGCGGCAGCCATCTTGAAAGTTGATCTTTTACAACAGCCACATGTGTTTTTGGTTAAAAAGTTCCTCTGCAGGTAAGAATAAAATATTTTTTACAAATTTTGCTGGAAAACTATACAAAAGTGTTTAGTTATCATTTTGATTTTATTTATTTTAAAATTGAAAATGTTTATAGATATGTAAATTGCATTGATTCAGTGATGTTCCCAAATGTGAACAATGGGCACAACTGTGACTATGTTCCCATTTGGGAACATCCTTATATTTAAGTGATTTAATATTCAATATGCTGTTATATCTTTACAGAATGTCTAAGAAATGACTTTCCAGTGCAGAAGCATTAACATTCATTTTAGATGAGTATCAAAGTTGTGAAGATGGTGAATCCTTAGAAGAATATGAATGTTTAGCCGATGTTATTGATGAAGCCGTAGAAAGTGATGACATAAGAGACATAGTGTTGCTACCTCCAAAAAAGTTGATAATGTGTCTGATGAAGAAGTGATTGATGAAGATAATCTACTGCCTTTGGCTCTGCCAAATGAAGTGCCTGGAACTGTAGCTATACTAAAGGATGTGGCAGCCATTGGTTCCTCTGATGGAACTTCGAGGCAGCAGAAAAGGCGAAAAGTTGTTCAGAAAAAAGGAGAGAAACATGGTATTAAATGGAGCAAGAAAGTGGAGTATACGCATAAAATATCTTCAGCTCAGCTGGAAAATTTAGCCCAGAGGCATCCTGAACTTCAGGATAAAACACCATTTGAACTTTTCAAACTGTACTATGACAATGAGCTGAGCGACATGATTCTGACCGAAAGTGTTCAATATGCTCGGCAGAAGAACAACATGGATTTTGAACTTGAGGCCAAGGAATTAGACATTTTTGTTGGAATTCTTCTATTGAGTGGATATAATTCCTTGCCTTGTAAACGGCTATATTGGAATCGGGATGAAGATGCTCAGCAATCCTTTGTTTTATCCCATATGACTCGTAACCATTTCATGGACATAAAGAAATACACACATCTTGCAGACAATGACAAGATTAATCAAAATGATAAACTGTACAAAGTTTGTGCTTTCATTGATGCACTGAATGGTCACCTGCAGCAGTTTGGAGTATTCAGTGAGCATCTGAGTATTGACGAAGAGATGGTCCCATATTATGGACTCAACTATATGCAGAGAGAGAACTATATTGTTATTGAATTCAACTGTATCGGAAAGCTAAGACTTAACTGAAATAGCCAATACAAGTTCAACATACACACTATTATAGACGCTTCTGAATGCTGTTTAAATTAAACTCATTAGATTTTTGACCTTCATAATAGGCATCATCGTTAATGCTTTCGCGTGTTTAAACTCTGCCTTATATTTAATCATATGGTCAATTCAGTTCCTTTAGAGAAATAATTGAACGTATTTTTCAAAACATTTTCTTATGCATTTAAAAATAGACTCCATAAAATTTTCTTGTGCTAAAAATCAGCACTTATCTTATTTTTTTCACTCGATCCACATTCTTAGATGTCTTGCTATGATAGGCAAGAAACAGATGACCCAACACTGGACCGTGTTTCGGACTGCTGCCAAAATTACTCAGTCCTTTCTCAATGGCGACCCGGCGTTTTTTCTGCAGAAAAAACGCCGGGTCGCCATTGTGAGACCAATGTGAGACCATTGTGAGACCAGAGTAATATGGATCAAAAATTAAAAAATCTTCAACCCTTGAGAAAGGACGCAAAAGCATTAACGATGATGCCTATTATGAAGGTCAAAAATCTAATGAGTTTAATTTAAACAGCATTCAGCAGCGTCTATAATAGTGTGTATGTTGAACTTGTATTGCCCATATTATGGACACCATTCTGCAAAAATGTTTATTCGAGGCAAGCCGATTCGCTTTGGCTATAAACTCTGGGTTCTGGCCTCATCAAAAGGTTATCCTTTCAATGTTGATGTTTATTGTGGAAAGACCAACTGCGAACAGGATGGTCAGAATCAAAGTTTTGGGCTAGGTCATCATGTTGTGACATCATTACTGAGCTGCATAGAAAATCCATTATGCCATGAGGTATTCTTTGATAACTTCTTCACCTCATATGATCTTCTTCTGGAACTGCAAAAGCAAAACATCAAGGCCACTGAAACTGTTCGCAAAAATAGGTTGAAGCAGTGCTCATTGATGGAGACAAGCCAAATGAAAAAGAAGGAGAGAGGCTGCTTTGATGCCGTATGCGATGGACATGTCTTGGCTGTGAAATGGCACGATAACCAGTGTGTTATTGTAGCTTCAAACTACAACAACATAGAACCACTGGGAAAAGCAAGAAGGTGGAGCAAAGCCAGAAAGTGTCCAGTTGACCTTCCACAGCCAGCGGTAATTGGCTTATACAATACCCATATGGGAGGAGTGGACATACTGGACAGATTTATGGCAAACTACCGTCCAGTGTTTCGTTCAAAGAAATGGTGGTGGCCTCTATTTGTCAACGGCATCAACATGGCAGTTGTTGCAGCTTGGCATCTTCATGTTGAAGTAGGAGGTAAATTTGATCACCTGGAGTTTCGTTGGCACATTGTTCGCACCCTGCTTCAGCGTTCAGAACATCGCACACCATCGAAATCTGGACCTTCCAGTAGACCAGTCAGTGATGTGAGGTTTGATGGTTATAATCATCACCTTACTCCATCAGAGAAACAAGGAAGATGTAGGATGTGCAAGAAAAACTCCCGCCTGGTGTGCACCAAGTGCAGGGTTCCGCTTCATCTTCATTGCGAACAGCAGTGTCATACCCAATGATCATTGGAACAAACAAACTCTGCTAATTAAATGGTTTTCTGTAGTTACTAGATAGTTTTTCATCAAAACTGCTTAAAATACTTGAGTCTATGATTTTAATGTCATTAGTTCATAATTAAAACAGTGTTGTTCCCAAATGGGAACATAGTACCATATGTGCCCATTGTTACCAAATGAGAACGAAGCGCCATCTAGTGTACGTGACAAATATTAAAAAAAATTGTTCAGTCAAGTGATCCTCTCATGTCATGTGTTTCAAACTTTAAGCTAAACCAATATTACTTCACTACGTAAGATTTGGGCATTAATGGGCTGGCCACCAGACAGCCTTTTCCCACCAAAGCATGCATGTCTCTCTCCTACCTTCCCCCATCTGGTTCTCACCCTTCTCACAAGGCTGCTCTTGCATGGCATAGAGGATGCTAAAGAGCTTGGAGTAGAGGTTAATTTCTACTGTCTTATAGCATGCTGTGGTTTGGCAGCCATATCGCAAAGTGACTGTGGGGTGAATGATGCTCCCATTCTGTCTTTGCCGCAGGAGATTCGAGATAAGGTTGCAGGACCTGGCTTCTCACCCTCATTGCTATTCCTAACAGGCCAGCAGAGACAAGGTACAACAAGGCCTTATGTTCTACCCACTGTGTCATAGAACACATTACTAGCAAGAGTAGCATGGAATAGACTTAGTGTTTGGGTACTTGCCAGGTTCTTATGGTCTGGATTGGCCACTGTTGGAAACAGTATGCTGGGCTTGATGGACCCTAGGCCTGACCCAGTATGGCATGTTCTTATGTTCTTATGTTTGATGTTCTCAAAAGTAGATTTCGCTCTTCAGACAAAACAGGTAGAGCTTTAATTTATACCCCACTCAAATTAGCAGATATAGAGCTACTGTGCTGTGTATTACATAATCTCACTCTACACCATAGGATACATCTGGATCTACCCCCAGATCCCCCACATGCACTCGCAGAAGCCAAAAACACTTTGCTGAGTGGTAGCCAGCTTCATCAAAGCCTCATAGAATGCAACTTTGCCTGTTAGGCCTCAATTAGTCCTTCCCCTTCCATGGAAGGGAGGCCAATAGAGTGTTTGCAGCTGCTCTTCTATCACCTTTATTTGACTCATTGCACCTCTGTCTGGGTCACTGTGTAATAGAAACCATGTATGCCTACTTAGGCTTCATTTTGACAATGGAGCAGTAGACTGTACTTGAAAAATTGTAGTCAAAGTTAAGATAACATCAAATACATGTGGCTGGCCTAAAGTTTTCTGACTGATAGTGAGTCTAAAAGAGGCATGTTTCGCAAGAGAGTTCATGTCGGACTGCCAATACAGTGTACATAGCCTGGCCCAGCTTGCGCATTTGGCTTGGCTGGCCTATACCTAGCATCCTGTCCTAGCCCTTACATGTGGGTGAGAGAGTGCCATAGGTGTGATTGAATTCCAGTTGGGCCTTGAATATGGAGAGTAATGGCTTTAGAAATCCCATAAAGCTCTGTAGCTTAAAGGCACCGCCTAAAGTTCTAGGTAGACAGTTTAAAGTATCAATCACAGAGTTGCCATTTTACAGCCTCATCCCTTATCTGACAACCGTATGCAGGTGAAATTATGCACCTATACTTCGCATGCTTTGTGTCACATGGGCCTGCAAAGACAATGCTGACAGTATTGCCTCAGCTGTTTGAAAGCCAGTGCTGACATTAGCGTGCTCACCTAACATGCCTTCAGTTAGCCTTTAGTGAAATGGCTGTCTAATATTATGGCATTCCCACAATGCTCACAGGTCATTCCAAGCTAGCATACCTCTTTGTGGTTGCATGCACTGATGCACAGATGCACCCTGTTACACCTACCTAGGCAAAATGTCAACTGTCTTGTGCAGATTGTGAGGGCCTTGCCCTTTGAATGTCATGCTGGTTAGATTAACTTCTTGGGGAGTCTAGACTGTGTGAAGGCAGGATTGGGTATCAGATGGTATCATGCCTTCACTTGTATTTGCAAGTCACTTCAGAAATGTCAAGGTCACAGTATAGTTTCTAATGAGTGTAAGAGCACTCACATGTCTCCTAAGAAAAGGTTCACATCAATGAACCCAACACAAAGGTATGTTAGAAGTAATATGCCTCACTTGACACATGACAGGTAGCCATGGTAAAATATGGAGAGGTCACAATGCTACAAGGCCCTTGGCTGGACTAGCTCAGGGCTAATCATGTGTTCTGCTGTATGTATGTACCTATAAAATATGCATAATTTGCTTGTTGTGATAGTATCAGTTACACACGTTATGCTATCTGTGGCCACCCTTAAAGCACATAGGTTGAGAACTCCTGGGGTGAACAGCTTGCAGACTGATCCATTTCTAAGGTCAGTCACACCTTTCAGTGGTTTTATGGTTAAAGGTCCTTGCTGAGCCACATGGCTGGTAGGACTTGTGAGCAATCTAGAAGAGCTGCTTTCCTCTAGGCTGTGCCTCATTTGGTGTTGGTGAGCAGGGCAGGTGTACTGACAGACTCTCAATCAGCTCTGTGTATAGCATAAAGGCTAGAGAAGCTGTTGTCAGCTGATGAGCTCAGGAGCCTACAACCTGCCTTATTTGGAAACCTAACACTGTGCTGAATGTTTAGGGCAACTGCTTCCAGAGGTGTCATGTGGTTGATATGATGGCTTAGGCACTTTCTATGTTGGTTTCTTCAAGACAATCATTTACTGCCTTTTGAGGGCTTGAGAGGCTCATGTCAGTACTTCTGACAAAGTGCTTATCATATATATTTCTCACAGATGGCTGTCATGCTGGCAGGTGTACATAATCTTCTGTGCGTAGTTTGGACTCTTACTTCCTCATTATCAGTTAGGGACCAGGCAGCCACAGACATCACTGATGGAGGATTACTGACATGCTAGGAACATATTCATTGCCATGTGTGGATACACAAACTGCTGGAGGTAGTCTGACCACAAAAAGGTGCCCAACACATATGAGAGACTGTGTGCGTCTGGGTGAGTGATGTGCTGGGTTAGCCTTGGTCTACATCTGTGTCTGGGGGTGATGGCCTCATTGTTCCCTCCATTACCACACTTATGCTTACCCCAGACTAGCAGTGTATGTGTGTGCATCTATATGCACAGACTGGCTTTTGATACAAGTGATCCTGTGCTTCCTCTGTTTACAACGGGTGCCTCAGAGAAATGATGGTAACGTATGGAGAGAAAATGACCTTGCGCTTACTCAAAGAACATTCCACCTATGATTCACACATTTTATTCCTTCTGTTGAGAGGGGGATGTGAAACTTGGCAGCTTCAGACGTCAGATATGGTGTATCACATTTCTGGATGAGTAGATATCTGCCTACAGTGCACACCTCCCCCCCCCCCCCCCCCGAACCTGATGCTCTTCTACTTAGTACTTTGAGTGGACCTAATTGTTTTGTTACGTGGGGGTGCACATGTTTCCAAGAGCTTCAGTTGCCAGGGAGGGTTTTCTGTTTTAATGGTGATGGTGGTGGTGGGGTTGCTTGAGGTCTTCTTGCACTCCTTTTAGATGTTCCTTTTTTCAAGATGTGGCCTACTTACCCTCCTCTCTGTAGAACAGATCCTGGACACACCACATAGAGCCTGCCAAAACAGAACACATCTTTTAAGCCTTACTCTGCCAGCTGTATATGCAGGCAGGTTATGCCTACAAAGATGCTGCTTCTATGTAGCTCGATATGTTTTGTGCATATACATTGAAGTGGTGGCACATTTCTGCAGTTGATTCTAGGGGACATATTTAGCAGACAATTTTCCCCACATCACTTGTCCACTAAACAACCTTTGCATTATGCACCTCTGTCTACTTGCTGGCTGCTCTAACACCATGTCAATAGCTGAGTGACAACTGAGGAGGAGTGAGGGAGTTGTGTAGGTTAGAGAATCCTGACAGCCCAAAAGCAAGCAGCTAGGAGGCCTGCTTTGCTGGGGATCAGGCAGATCTCCACAGTCTGACAGCCTCCCTGTACTGGCTTGGCATGTGGATCTGTATATAGTGAACAGGTATTGTGCAGATCCACATAGCAGGACAGTTTGAAGAGGACAGCCAGTCTGTGGAGGTCTGCCTGGTCCCAAGCAACAGCAAGCCTCCTAGCTGCTTGCTCTTGGGCTGTCAGGATTCTCTAACCTACAAAACTCCCTTACTCCTCCTCGGTTGTCACACAGCAGTCTGCAAGTATAAGATATTTTGTTTGGTGTGGAACCTAAAAAGTATTTTGTTCAGATTGCCTTTCTAGTGGAGTGAGAACCCAAGTAAGGACCCAATGTTAAGTCTTGTGGGGTGATTAGTGTAACTTACCCTTAAACACCACACAAGCTTTTCATGTACACTATGTGTTAGGAACCTTGGCCGCGTTGGCCTGCAACCGGGTCCCCTCATCTGCGCCATCTGGAGGCCCGACTCTGCCACTGCTGCTCCCGGCCACCGGCTTTGCCCAAGGTCTGCTCTTGCGGTGCCCCAAAGGCTGACGACTCCAGCTCCTTGTGGTCTCCTCTCTAGGTGTGAGCACGCGTACCGAGTCACAAGATTTAAAGGGCCAGCGGCAGCAAAGTTCCCCACAGCCTGGACTGATGACATCAGGCTAGGCAGGTATTTATTTAAACCCTGCCTCTCTGCTCCCAATTCACCTCAGCAATGGGTCTGCTCTCCTGTAAAGTGTGAGTTGTCTGCGTTCCTGATTCCTGCGTTCCTGACTCAGCCTTGCTTTGTTCCTGATCCCTGGCTCCAGTGTTCCTGTTCCTTGTCTCTGGTCCCTGCCTTGCTCCTCGACCCTTGGATTGCTTTCTCGGTTCTGACTCCTTGCCTGGTACTTGACTCTGCTTGATCCCTGCCTACCCTGACTCCTTGTCTAATACTTGACTCTGCTTGATCTCCACCTGCCCTGACTCCTTGCCTAGTACTTGACTCTGCTTGATCTCTGCCTGCCCTGACTCCTTGCCTAGTACTTGACTCTGCTTGATCTCTGCCTTCCCTGGCTCCTTGCCTGATACTTGACTCTTCTTGATATCTGCCTGCCCTGACTCCTTGACTGGTACTTGAAGTTGATGCTGCTTGATCGCTGCCAGCCTCTACACCTGGACTCCTCTGATGCTGCCTCTCTCCACCTTCTGTTTTCACACCTGGGAAGAACTGCGCCTAAGTCCTGCTGGTCCCAGTAACCAATAGCTCAACCTAAGGAGAACGAAGGTTGGTATAGGTGAAGCTCCTGTTGGGTCTTTCCTCTCAGAACTGCCGCACTGACAACGAGGACCTCCAGGGGTCGTCCCCTGGAGGTAGCAACAACCTTGTCTCAGCTCAAGGGTCCACATTCATGCTCCTTAGAGATAAAGTACACTTAGGGCTTTATTTTCAAGTAGCCCTCTGACTGAAGACATGTCATGGTAGCATTTGGTGCCAGAGTCAGAGAGAAGGGATATTGTTTGGTCAGAGATGATATATCTTCACAATGTTACAAAGCCAATGGTTTGTAATAAGTACACTATGACCTTTGCATATGTAGAAAATACATTGGTTCCCAACAGACTGAAGACATAGCTATTGCACCTCTAGCCAAACATTTCTACACTTATTCCACTGGACTACGTATGGAGGTGAACACTAGCTAACTAGTGCCCATCTCACATACATGCTCATATACCCAACAGTTAGCTAAGAGTATGCTCTCTGGAGAAGGCAACTGAAGGCAATGTAATTGCACATGACATTGACACCAAAATGAACATAAGAACATAAGAACATGCCATACTGGGTCAGACCAAGGGTCCATCAAGCCCAGCATCTTGTTTCCAACAGTGGCCAATCCAGGCCATAAGAACCTGGCAAGTACCCAGAAACTAAGTCTATTCAATGTTACCGTTGCTAGTAATAGCGGTGGTTATTATCTAAGTCAACTTAATTAATTGCAGGTAATGGACTTCTCCTCCAAGAACTTATCCAATCCTTTTTTAAACACAACTATACTAACTGCACTAACCACATCCTCTGGCAACAAATTCCAGAGTTTAATTGTGAGTTGATTGAAAAATAACTTTCTCCGATTAGTTTTAAGTGTGCCACATGCTAACTTCATGGAGTGCCCCCTAGTCTTTCTATTATCCGAAAGAGTAATAAACCGATTCACATCTACCCGTTCTAGACCTCTCATGATTTTAAACACCTCTATCATATCCCCCCTCAGCCATCTCTTCTCGAAGCTGAAAAGTCCTAACCTCTTTAGTCTTTCCTCATAGGGGAGCTGTTCCATTCCCTTTATCATTTTAGTCGCCCTTCTCTGTACCTTCTCCATCGCAATTATATCTTTTTTGAGATGCGGCGACCAGAATTGTACACAGTATTCAAGGTGCAGTCTCACCATGGAGCAATACAGAGGCATTATGCCATTTTCTATTTTATTCATCATTCCCTTTCTAATAATTCCCAACATTCTGTTTCCTTTTTTGACTGCCACAGCTCACTGAACCGACAATTTCAATGTGTTATCCACTATGACGCCTAGATCTCTTTCTTGGGTAGAAGCACCTAATATGGAACCTAACATTGTGTAACTATAGCATGGGTTATTTTTCCCTATATGCATCACCTTGCACTTGTCCACATTAAATTTTATCTGCCATTTTGATGCCCAATTTTCCAGCCTCACAAGGTCTTCCTGCAGTTTATCACAATCTGCTTGTGATTTAACTACTCTGAACAATTTTGTATCATCTGCAAATTTGATTACCTCACTCGTCGTATTTCTTTCCAGATCATTTATAAATATATTGAAAAGTAAGGGTCCCAATACAGATCCCTGAGGCACTCCACTGCCCAAACCCTTCCTCTGAGAAAATTGTCCATTTATTCCTACTCTCTGTTTCCTGTCTTTTAGCCAGTTTGTAATCCATGAAAGGACATCGCCACCTATCCCATGACTTTTTATTTTTCCTACAAGCCTCTCATGAGGAACTTTGTCAAATGCCTTCTGAAAATCCAAGTACACTACATCTACAGGTTCACCTTTATCCACATGTTTATTAACTCCTTCAAAAAAGTGAAGCAGATTTGCGAGGCAAGACTTGCCTTGGGTAAAGCCATGCTGTCTTTGTTCCATTAAACCATGTCTTTCTATATGTTCTGTGATTTTGATGTTTAGAATACTTTCCACTATTTTTCCTGGCACTGAATTCAGGCTAACCGGTCTGTAGTTTCCCGGATCACCCCTGGAGCCCTTTTTAAATATGGGGGTTACATTAGCTATCCTCCAGTCTTCAGGTACAATGGATGATTTTAATAACAGGTTACAAATTTTTACTAATAGGTCTGAAATTTCATTTTTTAGTTCCTTCAGAACTCTGGGGTGTATACCATCCGGTCCAGTTGATTTACTACTCTTAAGTTTGTCAATCAGGTCTACCACATCTTCTAGGTTCACCGTGATTTGGTTCAGTCCATCTGAATCATTAACCATGAAAACCTTCTCCAGTACGGGTAACTCCCCAACATCCTCTTCAGTAAACACAGAAGAAAATAAATCATTTAACCTTTCCACGATGGCCTTATCTTCTCTAAGTGCCCCTTTAACCCCTCGATCATCTAACAGTCCAACTGACTCCCTCACAGGCTTTCTGCTTTGGAAATATTTTTTTTAAAGTTTTTACTGTGAGATTTTGCCTCTACGGCCAACTTCTTTTCAAATTCTCTCTTAGCCTGTCTTATCAATGTCTTACATTTAACTTGCCAAAGTTAATGCATTATCCTATTTTCTTCTGTTGGATCCTTCTTCCAATTTTTGAATGAAGATCTTTTGGCTAAAATAGTTTTAGCTAAAACAGCACATTGAGTGTAGACCTCTGCAAACATTGTTACAAATAGCAACATTATATATAATTATTAGCACATTATCTTTTGCATAATCATGATTACAACAAAGAACATAGAAAGTTGAAGTAGCACCCCAATAGCTACAGTAAAGTTCTATTATTAGAGCTGATAGCAGCACAACTATGTGATGTTAACCAAAAGGCCACAGACATTCCATGTTTAAAGAGTGCACCCAAGGGGACAGATTAAGGGCCAAGGCAGAAGAGTTCAAATGAAGACTCTAGAAAGTACATGTTGAAAGAGTGCACTCAAGGGGACAGCCTAAGGGCCATGGAAAGATAGGTAAAGTAGCAGGAAACCTCTGCTCCTCCTTCTCTTCCTTCTCACTAACTAGGACTGGAGAACGCAGTATGGAGTCCAAGAACCAGGTCTGAATAGTGATGTATGGAGGCAGAATCCCCAGGAGAAGATATAGCAGCATGGAGGCTGCAACAGGATGAGATGAGTTGAGACACCAGCATGGAGGCAGCATCATGATGAGATGAGATGAGGCATCAGGAGCAGGAGAAAAGACATGATGAGCAGAGATAGCAGCTGGCCATCATTAGAGATGGCATCAAGGAGGCAGGAGTGCGGGCAGAGCATTGAGGAGGATATTAGAAGTAGACAACAAGTCAACACTGGCAGATAGTAGACCATCACCATCATCAAGCTGCCACAGGAACTCTGTAATCAGGATGGGCCCCGCAGCCTTTTTTCATCTAGCCAGCACAGGAACACTATACAGAGGCCCAGCCAGGCTTGTTCAGTAAGTCTTGTTCTTAGGCATTACAAAGAAGCAATGTGGATACTTCATTGCCCTTTGCCATGGCATGACTTGCACTTGGGGGTGGCATTTCTTTGGGGAGCCTACCCCTGGGTTGTCTCTTGGGCTGGGGTCTGCTGTGTGGCATGGAGTCATGGGATGCTGGGGAAGGCACAGATGGAGGCTCCGGCATTTGTTGTAGAACCTGGGTCAGGACGCTGATGAGTTTATTGATTAAGGTAGCCACTGTTGTGAGAGCTTTTATTTGGGCTGTTGTCTGGTCATGCAGGGCCTGGGTTAGCCTCTTCACAGCTCTCCTCAGGTGCACTAGCTCTGCACTATATGTGATGGAGGTGGACACCATGGCTCCTTTCCAGCAGTCCAGCTGCTCGTGCATCAAGGTCTCTGTTGGTGCCAGTGCAGGTGCCAGAGCTGGTGCTGGTACTATGCTCATCATGGCTGGAGCTGAGGTTTGGGCTTCCAGAAATGGCTTGAGGGGGCTGGTGGGCTTCTCTGTCTCAGTGCCTGCTGCCTTGTTCTGGCCATGTAGTATCCTGGAGCAAGGTTTCATGGCTCAATTGTGTCCCGCCATAGGCTGGATTCCTCCACGAATGCTGAAATGTTTAAGCTCACTTTGAATGGGTTTACTATGCAAGGCCTTCCATGATCCAGCTGTGCTGGGGAGGTTTCTGCTGCTCCTCCTTCTCTTCCTTCTCACTGAACTGTGTCTATATGTCCATAAGCAAGGGAGCATGGAAAAGTGCTGCTGTGGGGCTTGTCCCTGTGTCTTCACTGCTGGTCCCTGGGGCTTGACAGCTGGGACCAGCAGAGTCCTGGGTGAAAGCTGTGGAAACAAAAAAGAAGACATAAGTGCCAAAGCCAAGAGGTACACAAATGCATCATTTGGCAAGAGATACACACTTTGCATGTCAATCAATGTGAGCATCTTATGCCAAATGATGTGCACAACTGTAGCAGCCTTCCCATTTACAGGTGAGGTGAACTTACCAGCTATTAGCTGCTCAGCCATGCCCACAAACATATCCAGTCCCAGCTGTTGGATGAGGCACTCCTGCATGGGCATGAGTACAGTCAGGCAAGGGACTCCCTCACCATTCTGCTATATTTATTTTTTGAAGTTAACCCATTGGCCTTTATGTCCCGGTACCTGTGGGCCACCTGCTCCCCACTGCATTTAACACTGTTGCACCTTGAGATAGCCTGGGCAATGGTGCACAAGATCTGGCCTTTGGATGTCCTCAAGGTCTTGGCCACATGGTTGTTGAATAGCATGGCATAATGTTCCAGGACCCCAGCAATGATCATCTCATTGTCCCCTGGGCTGAACTTCAATACCCTCAGATGAACACACCCTCCTTCCTGGTTGCTAGAATGGGGTGCCAATTCTGCTTCCAGAGAGGTGTCCTCCTTTTCCTCATTCTGTCCCACCCCCTTATCCCATCACTTCCTCCCCCACCCCTCACCTTCTCTTCCAACTCCCCTCCCCTCTGCCCTCTCTGTCTATCCCTAACCTGTCATCTTTCTCCCATCTGACTTGCCTGCCTATTCCCTTCCCCCTCCCATCTCTACTCCTATCCCTATCTCTATTTCTACTCCTCAACCTTCCCCTAGCAATCCTGTCCTCATCCTCTCTCCTCCTCTCCTCTCTCTCCTCTCATCACGCCTCTTCTCTCCTCTCTCCCCTACCTCTCACACTCCATCCTCTCCACTCCTCGACACCACCTCACCTCATCATTACTCCTCTACCTCACCACCACCACCACCATCACCACTCATCCTCAATCCTCCACACCACCTCCACCACCATTCCTCCTAACTCTTCCCCACAAAAAGACAGACAAATGTAGCAAACCAACAACAATTTTCACAGACAGATAAAGAGAAGAGACAAAGGGAAAGGAAAACAGATGAGAACAGAAAAGAAAGGACAACACACTTAGATATTGCAAATCTCCTACACCATTCAATTACCTAAACCACCAACTCACCTCCTCTCCTCTAACCAATGCCTAGACACACTCTCAAAGAGGCAGCTGTAGGAAGCTGGTATATATAAATTGGAAAAATAACATGCCACGCATAAAGCAATATGCACCATGTAAAATGACACGGTATATGCTGACACATCGCGAGACACAATAACATAGCATACTTAGTGGTAATCACCTACGCGATGCGGAACAAAGGAAATTATCCTAACCACACCCATTATTTCTGCTATATGTATAGCATTTTGTTGAATCTAGGCCTTACTTGGTTAAATTTACCCAGCAAACCTCCTACTGCCTGCTCTATTTGCTACAGTTGTAAAGAGGTGCAAAACATACATTTGGCCTGAGTGTATTCAAAAGCAACTGATAATGGAAAGTTAAAACATGCAATTAGATGCAAAGCCTGTGAAAAAATCTGCAACAGATTAATGCAGAAATAAATGTGGAAAATAAAGTATTAGACCTGCAGAGGAGACACCAACTGTCATTATACAGTGATGAAATAGACTGTGTGGAATATTTACTATGCTGGGTCATAAAGATCCAAATATGCTATTACATCATGCCCAGAGGCAGTGTTAGAAGTCATTTACATCCAGCACGAGTGCTCCTACTCATCGTAGTATGTACAGAACAGTTGCCAGTTTTTACCTTGCCTATATTGGCATTATCATAAGCTTCTTTTCTGATTACTGCAAAAGGAGATGCTATAGTGATTACATATGTATCTTGTGTAATAAAATATACAATAAGCTAAGCAGCAAGTAATTATGGGACATAAGGGACTTTTGCTAGATATGAGTTAGAAAGTGCAACAAAAAACTGGAAGTAAGTAGAGTTTTCATTATTGAGATAGAAATAAAGATAAAAAAAAAATATATACATGGAGATACTTTTTCATTAAACTAATTTAATACGTTTCTTGACTAGTTTTTGGGACCTTTCCTCAGGTGCACATAGAATCAAATGGACTAAAACAGCAACCACAATACTTCATTTATTTGTGAAAAATTCATGGAAAAAATCTAATAGATTAGTTTTATTTTCAAAATAGAACTGACTGTAATTTTTTTGATGAAACCAAAATAATGTCAAAATGTGTCTATTTCACTGCTTTTAGGAAGTTTCTCCCTATTTTACATTGGAACATAGAATCTGATGGTGGATAAGGAAAGCAAGGCCCATCTAGTCTGCCCACTTTTTCCCTATTCAGTGTCTCAAACCCCCAATGACCACTGTTCATCTGATAATTACTCTTTCCATTCATATTTTGCAATTAGGTAACCTCCATTCTTATCTCATGAATTCTGTTACTTTTCTTGCCTTCACCAACTCCCCTGAAAAGGTTATTCCATGCATCACCTCCTATGAACTTTTTTGGATATTTTTATATTTATTTTTTAAAAATAAAAATGCCTCCTGTAGCCTCAGTCACTCTCCCTGCCCTGCAAAACTTTAAACTGGGATCTGGGTCTGCTTGCTTTGGCCTCCCTGGGCCTCTCCCACCCCCATTCAAATTTGCTGGGGCCAGGAGTTACTCCACTTACCCTCTTTCCTGGTTCCCTTGGAAAAGTATAAAGGGCAGGAGTGAAGCCCACATACTCCTGCCCTAGGCCTGTAACTTTAAAAATGGCAACGTCTGCCTGGAAGAGAACGGGGAATGACATAACCAGCACCTTCCACCAGTGTGCCCAGTGCCACTTTATTGTTTGGTTGTTTAGTTGTACGGCCCAGATTAATTTCTGGCAAGGTAGGGAAGTGGTTTGGCCAGGGAAGGCCTGTAAATTTTGGGAATCGGTTCAGGGATTTTTTTGGTATGTTTTGGTTTTGGTTTTTAAATGTTATTTAAAGTCATCTTAATTAATAGCAGGTAATGGGCTTCTCCTCCAAGAACTTATCCAATCCTTTTTTAAACCCGGCTACACTAACTGCAGTAACCAAATCCCCTGGCAACAAATTCCAGAGTTTAATTGTGCGTTGAGTAAAAAAGAACTTTCTCCAATTAGTTTTAAATGTGCCCCGTGCTAACTTCATGGAGTGCCCCCTAGTCCTTCTATTATCCAAAAGTGTAAATAACCGATTCACATTTACCCGTTCTAGACCTCTCATGATTTTAAACACCTCTATCATATCCCCCCTCAGCCGTCTCTTCTCCAAGCTGAAAAGTCCTAACCTCTTCAGCCTTTCCTCATAGGGGAGCTGTTCCATCCCCTTTATCATTTTGGTCGCCCTTCTCTGTACCTTCTCCATCGCAACCATATCACTGTAATTCATGCTCCAGTAACCACACAACTGGACTATTGTAATGCAATATAGAAGGGTCTAACAGATAAAGCCCTCCACAAACTTTAGATAATATAAAACTCTGCTGCATGAAGGATGCAAAAAGCACAATCACATCACACTTGTCATACAAAAAAAAATCTCACTAGTTACCAATACTGTACAGATCAAAATATAAAAGACCTGAAATAAATAAAATGATATTGATGTTTTAAGGCACTCAGAGGTGAAGGTCCCATCTATTTGAATGAAAGACAATCAATATACAAGCCATCCATACTGCTATGATCCTCACTTGGATAATCTTTGGTAATCTGGTGCTTTATCTGATACAGTCAGCAGTTACTCTCCTGCTCGAGCATTGTGATCTCAAGATTCCAATTTGTTGTGTGTGTCATCTGTGTAGAATTGTAAATTGCTAATAACTCATTCAAGAGTATTTGCTTACATGGCACCTGCCTTGTAGAATGCACTACTGACAGAATAATGTCACGTCTACTCTTGAACGAGTAGATGTGACTCGGTTATTTTCACTTTCGAATAATAGAAGGACTAGGGGGCATTCCATGAAGTTAGCAAATAGCACATTTAAGACTAATCGGAGAAAATTCTTTTTCACTCAACGCACAATAAAGCTCTGGAATTTGTTGCCAGAGGAGGTGGTTAGTGCAGTTAGTGTAGCTGGGTTCAAAAAAGGTTTGGATAAGTTCTTGGAGGAGAAGTCCATTAATGGCTATTAATCAATTATACTTAGGGAATAACCACTGCTATTAATTGCATCAGTAGCATGGGATCTTCTTAGTGTTTGGGTAATTGCCAGGTTCTTGTGGCCTGGTTTTGGCCTCTGTTGGAAACAGGATGCTGGGCTTGATGGACCCTTGGTCTGACTCAGCATGGTAATTTCTTATGTTCTTATGTTCTTAATATGCATTGTCTGATATAAAAATGTTTTGAAAGAAAATAAAATCATATCTTTTTAATATTGCTTTAAAATATTATTTTAATAAATTTAATATTCTGCATTGTTGAATGTTTTAATATACACATTATCAGTGAACTTGTTTTAAGAATTATGAATGTTCACTTTGTTAACCACATTGAGCACATTGTGGAAACTATGTGATACAAAATTTGCTAAATAAATAACAATAAATACATTCCTACAAATTCTGCATGTTGCTTAACTCACACAAGTTATTCTTTTGATCGAGCAGGTGTAATTTTATGTGTGTGTGTGTGTTTGTGCACATCTCAAAGCACTTAAGTGGAAACTTTCAATATGTAACATGGGCATCCAGGATATCACGCGCTCACAAATGCCCCCTTTACAGTTCGAATAATACACAGACATCAGTTTGGCTTTAACAAAGGCCACAGCTTTTAATAACTTCATGGAGGCCCGAGCCCTGCACAAATATTCACAGTTCGATTCATCAAACCCCGCCCCCCCCCCCCCCACCCCCCACACACACACACACACCGTCCGCCACTCACTAGCAAGACGGTCAACACTAGCCACGCGGCTCGACATACCAGCCCTTGCACCGAGTTCATACCCCCGCCTCCTTCCAGCAAGGAGTGGGGCCATTGGACCCCCGCCGCCTCCCAGCAAGGAGCCCGTACCTCCGGATTACCCCCTCACTAGTTTTCAAGCAATACAAGTTATAGCAGGACCAATCATTAACAATAACAACATGAGCTGTAGTGGCTCGGGCCATCCGCCTCAACACAACACCCCCCCCCCCCCCCCCCGCTGTGTCAACAAGAACTTACTGCTCGACAAAGCAGCAGTAAGTTCTGCATGCTGGCTGGCTACTGGCATGTGCTGTGCTCTGCCCCACCCAGACCCCACCACAGACCACCCCTTTTTCAAAGCCTGGCATTTCCGTGCATACCGAGAGATATGCACGTGGCCAGGCTGCTTTAAAAATGCTCTTGGTGCGCGCGGCCCGGCCACACACATATCTCCCATTTTTTGCACGCACTAGGGATTTAAAATTCCCCAGTTAATTAGGTCCCTGACTCAGCTGAACAGAGCTTGTACTCTTACTCACTACCAACCTAAACCTATTTTCCCCTATAGAGCCCCAAGACCATTCTCTATTAAAGGGAATTTTATCTGTGCTCTGTACTCTTCTTTAAGCTGCTTTAAAACTTCAGTGCTCTGTAGTGCTAGCTGCATTTCTTCTGTCCCAAACCCACTTCTATGGGTAGGGCACACACCATAAACTTCTCTTTCTTTTTTTTCCTCTCCCTTTTGGAGTCTTGGGTTTTCTTTGTGCCTAGCATAGAGAAACATTGCCCCAACTTGACACCATATGTAAGGATAGCTGAGCTATTCTTCACAGACTGGAGTCACACTGACTCCAGCCTTCTTTCTGCAACTTAATGTTATTATCACAAAGGTCACTAGACTGCCTACCTTCTTAGCAATGTACTTTACCTTCTTCCAGTTAGAGTCAGGAAAACACAAGGACCCCATTCCCAGCTGGGCTCATACACTTATCCCCTCCCATCATGGTCCCACCCACAGACAACAGGGGTTTCAGCACCCCTCCTTCACACCCTTATTGAGAATTAAATTGTCCAGGAAAGGCACCATTTCTTATATTATTTTAAACAACTGCACATTCCTACTATGAACAGGATAGGTCTTGATTTTATGTATTTGTGAGAGATGAGAAGGAGACATACATTTGGATAATGTTGTGATTCTTGTTCAGTAGGTAGGGATCAACAATGCTATTTAACAGACACGAGCCATGAGGCACTGCTGAGCTCATGGTACCGGCTCTTTAAAATTAAACAATCTTGATTTAATTATTAGTGCTAACCTAGCACCAATATGGACAGTTTACTTATTACTCCCCATAGTGTATCTTTTGCAAACTTTCATTGTCTCTTCAAGCAACACTGAAAAAAAATATAGGAATATATTTATATCTGGCATATTGGTTATTCATAGTATTGAGCAGCTAATATTTGCATCTGAACAGAACCTTAAACATTCAGAGATGAATCAGTGAGTGAAGCAAAACCATGTTATAAATGGCTTGGCTTTATTTAAGTTGAGAGAAAATTATCAGATAATCTAATCCAAGTAGTTTTTGTTTTTGTTTGATTTGAATTATCTAAAGTGCCACCCCTCTTTCTCCTTGCTCCCAGTTTGGATGGGATTTGGACTTAATATGAATTTGCCCACTTATCCACGGAGTGATTTCTTAAGCTCATTAGTTGCATTTTATTATCTCTAAACATTGAAGGATCTCTTTCTTAATGTTTCTGTCTCTCAAGCACACCAAATAATGGAATTGTTCAAAGGGCTTGAAAAATGAAAGAATATTGATTGAAAGAGGCTTTTTATACAAACTTGGCATTCATTTATGAAAGCAGTCACATGTATTAAAATTACCTAAATTATTTTCTTTTCTCAAGGCTACCTTCTTTAAGGTTGTAAACATAGTCAATGACTTTTCAGATGTACTTGAGTAAATTACTCCGCCTGTAAAGCAATTTCTATACAACATCAGTCATGGACTGAATAGATATTGTTTGTCATTGCATCTTCTGTGTATGGCACTGATTACATTTACTTCCAGTACAGCAATAACAATAAATGATAAAGCTGTGCACATAAATTAGGGATAATTCTGTGAAAACCCAGTGGAATCCATTTATTTTATGCTCCACAGATATGGATTTGCTGAATTTCATAATAAAAGCCTAAACAGCTCAGCTCAAAATACATTTCACTGCCAGTTATTACGTAAGAACTTTGTTTTTCTTTTAATATACTATAATGAACCATCCTTGAATGCAAAGGGAGATATCTGAATTTTTCCACAGAAGAGGTATTGTGAAATTGGGTTGAAAGTTGATAAATTGGATTAGTAGAGAAGATTGAAATTACCACTACGTTTGAATTATTCTTACCTGATATTTTTTTTCCTTTAATACCTCCTCCACAACTGATGGATATTGATATTAGGGATGTGCATTCGTTTTTTGATGATTAGGAAATTCGTATAAAATTTCCTGAATCATCATGTATCAGTTACACTGATAACCAATAGCATTTTCCCCGAATTTTTGGGAAAAATCGGTTTTCGATTTAGTGCGCACTAACAGGAGTTAGTGCGTGCTAATGGGTTTATGTTAGCGTGCACTAATGGGAGTTAGTGTGCACTGTTAGTGCCGATCCGCGGGAATACGAACTTTTCCCGCAGCTACACGAAAACGGAAGCGGAAACAATCGGCATCCGATACACATCTCTAATTGATATAACCCCATCTCCAGGTGATGACTAAACACCAATGGGGCCATAAAAGAATCTACATATCTTGGCATCAATTTAACTCCAACTCTTTCACACACAAGTCTCTTGCACCAGGGCCAGATTATTTTACTGATAGGGGAAAGTGATTTCTCCTCCTGCTGTTTCTTTCTACTGGGGAGAGATAAGCCAACAAACAATGCAGGAGACTGATGGAGTCTCCAAAACTAAACTTTACTACAGGTGTTCGTAGAAAAAAAAAGATCAATGGCATGGGTCACATCAGTTCTTATTTCCAAGATGGCATTTTCAGTTCTAAGTCTTTATCTGTGCAAGGGACTCTGTCTCTTTACCAGGGCAAGGAAAATACCCTCCACGGTTTGGATAAGTAAGGTTTTTAAGTGGCAGGGATATTCTCGAATGGACAGAAAAGTACCCCTCTAAACTAGCAAGAAAATAGTTAAATCAGTCTTTACACAGAGTCCCCAAAAAACCTCTTCCCCTGGGTGAAGACTCCAAGTGGGAGTCCTCAAAATAACTCAGAATGGTCTTACTCACACCTCTTTAGCTGTTTTTCTTGCTCTCTTTTTTGATCCATCGATGGAAAGAGGATTCTCACAGGAACACCACAGCTCTCCCGATGTTCCTCCTTCAGGACAGCAAAATCTTCCTCCTAGGTCATCCAAACAAAAATCTTTTTCCCCCCTATCTCAGTCCAAACACCAGAGTCACTTGCAGAGAGTCATTACCATTCCTCTATCCTTAATGATGTTGCAAAGAGGCAGATCTATTTCCTCTCCCCCCCCCCCCCCCCCCCAAGAGGGATACATCTCCATAATCTTTCTCCAGGCCAAAAAATAGGGTCTCACACAGCTTCTCACAACAAAAATGGAAAATTCAAAAAAACAACCTGGAAAGGCAAACCTAACCAGCCAAAGAGTGGACTGGAAAGGCAGCTTGCTGACCTTTCCCCACAGACTGCAGGCAGATGGTACCTGAGTCCAAAAGTAGGCCCAAAAATCCAACTGAGGCAAAAACTCCTGTACATCCTCTAATTCTAAGACTAAGCTGCACTGCCTCTCTCTCTAAGGAAGAGAGCTTCTTTTATTACCTCACAAGGGGATGACCATCCCAACACTCTCAAAGGGAGGGACTGTACCGAATGATGCATCCCCTAATTACTAACCTGTATTTCTTAGCTTCTGGCATTAACTAGGGCCTTATTGGTAATGAACCCAAAGAGTCATTACACAGAGGACACACCTCTTTTATGTTCTCATTCTGAGCTATAATGGAGGTGTGATCATAGTCCATTGCCAGGAACTTACCATCAAAGCACAATGACTACTAGAAATACCCATAAATGCCAAAATCTCAAGAACAAATATCTCGTAGGGTATTGAAGACTGCTCTGAGTGAGTCAAGAGATCCCCCCTTCTCCTTTTAACAGCATTGCCTGTACCTTGTCTATGTTCCATAGTTATGCACTCCTTGCAATTGTTGTTTAATTGCCTTGCAATCGTTGTTTAATTATTAAGTTTTATCCTGTTCTTCTGTATTGTTCCTGTATACAGCCCAATCCAAGAATTTATGTTTAACTCCTGCTTCCATGTATAATATATTCATACGTGTTTTATGTAAAGCCTGTTGCTGCATTATGTTCTATTGTAAACTGAGGTGATGTTCCAAACGTGCCTCGGTATATAAAAAACCCTTAAATAAATAAATAAAATAAAATAATAAGAAGGAAGAAACAATAAAGCATGAAGCACAAGGATATGCTTTGTACAATGCTGTTGATAACCACTCCCGTATATTCCTAGGTGGCCTTTAGACTGATAAGAATAATTTAACCTTCCTTAACGTCCTGCTAGACAAGTCATTACTAGGGGATGGGGGAGAGAAGGCTGTCTTAAGGATTCCTACCCCAAAGACTGAGCCTGCCTTAGCATGTACATCCAGTCTGTAGTACTCGGCAAAGAATGCAAGGAAGACTAAGTGTCCACTTTGCAGATCTCACACGGGGGGGGGGGGGGGGCAAAGCTGCCACGCTTTTCGGCAGCCACCAACCAAAAACCATATCTGTCCTTCACTTGACAATCACCACCAGTAATGGCAGAAGGGAGACTGACTGGTTCATATGAAAGGCAGATACCACATTTGGTAAAAAGGAAGGCACTGGCTGAAAGGTGATTGAGTAGGGGGAAAAGTCCAAATGAGAGTCTATGCACAAGAGCACCTACAGCTCTGAGATACAGTCTTAAGAGGAAGGTCCTTTAAGGATGATTGTTTTAATGGTTCAAAGGAAATTTTAACTAAGGCCTTTAAGGCCATGTTGTGGTCCCATTGAGGGATTTCTAACCTAAAAAGGCAGCCAAACTCTTTTCACCCTTCTCAGAAACCAAATTATATCTGGGTGCATTGCTACTTGAGTGCCTTTGTTTCAGCTCCTGTAGCAAGAAATAGCTGCTATCTAAACCTACAGGGAGTTAAAGGCCAACCCCTTGTCCAGGCCAGATTGCAAGAAATCTAACATTTGCAAGATGACTGCCTTCCACAGGGAGATTTCCTGTCTACCACAACAATCTTTGACGACTGATCAGATCCTGACATTCTCTAAGGGTTGAATTTTATTGTTCAAATTGTTTATTATACTTAAATGTAACATATGGGGTGAATTTTAAAATTGTTTTTCGTGGTAAAAGGCCCATATATGAGAGTATATTGGCCAAGTTTGAGCAACTCTTATTCTAAAACCAGAAAATTGTGTGTGTATATTAGGGATGTGAATCATTTTTATAACGAATTGAAATATCATACGATATTTCTTAATTCGTTGTATATCAGGTAAAACATGAAATAAACACTTTTCCCCCCGAATTTTACTGAAAATCGTTTTTCGGGTTATTGCGCACTAACAAAAAAACTTTTATTTTCCCGTTACCACGCACTAAACCGAAAAAAGATTTTTTACTAAAAAAAAAAAAAAAAATGCCGATCCGGGAGAAAACGAGATTTTCCCGCGGCCATACGAACCCAAAAGTGCAAACTATTGGGCACCCGATGAACATCCCTAGTGTATATATACTTAAAAAAGGGGCAGAGTTGGGATGGGTCAGTGGCATTCTGGGGAAGAGCCAACATTTACATTTGTAAAACTCGATTTTAAAACCAGCAAAAGCAGCACATGGGCTATTACCTGTGCATATTTACTTATGCACTTTTTCAGGTGTAAGTCAGAATAAAACTCATTATAGCCAAAAACTGACAGGGTGAGGAGTCTGGGTATATTGGAGGGAATACCAGTTGTTTTGATGACCTAGAGATAGACGGGCAAACTGATGGACTAAGTGGTAAGACTGGTTATTTCTTTCACACACGCATATTTTAAAATGTGCTCACTTGCGAATGTAAAAGTTGACAAGTACTAAGGAAAGATAAGTGAACAACTTTTCCTTGCATAACCATTTAAAATATGAGCACATATATGCATGTTAGGCATATTATATATTATATGCGTACACTTGTGCAGATGATCTAAAATTCCAGCTTATGTGGGCTTCATTCCCATATGAGTGTATGTGGGCACACGTGTGCTTATTTCAAAGTTACTATTTTTGGAAATAGAAAACTTATGTGCTTTCAATATATTAGTTGTGGTACATAAGTTGCTCCACTCTGAGCACAAGTGTTTGGTTGCAACTACGTTACAGTGTTATCAATCGATAAGATCTTTTTACGATCTGAGGGAAATGAATTCCTTCTATTACCCCCAAGTCAAGATTATCAGTCTCTGATGGTTAGGAGAAGAGCCTTCTCACTTATGGAATCTTTTATATGGAATTACTGACAGCGATTTGAGTTTGGAATTTAACATAAAAAGATTTAGAAAACAGCTGCTTTTAACATTTCGTTGTTTGTTTTTGTTTGTTGTAAATTATTTTATGAGCATCATAACTGTAACCCATCATGGAATATTGTATTGGAAGAGGCAAGAAATACATTTTAAAAATTAATAAATGATTGAGACCACAGCCGAAGAATTATGCAAGCACGCCCTTTCAAGGACCAGTCCATAAGAAAGATGGGTCTTCCATTCGAACCAAACCTTGCCAGAGTAGGCCCTGCTCCTTGGGAAAGTGCAACATGGTCTCACTTGCTTCTGTATGCTAAGGTTTTCTTGGCCAGTCTGGGACCAATAGTATTACCATGGATGATGGTCCTCTATTATTTTTATTATCTTGCCTATTAGTGACCACAAAGGGAAAATATACAGTGGGCTGAGCTGTGGCCATGGGAATACCAATGCATCTATGCTGCTGGACCCTGGTTCCATCCTGCGGCTGAAGAATATGCCAGATTTGGAGTTCGCCCTTACTACCATTTGATCCATGTCCAGGCAACCCCCATCAATCCACTATCATTTGGAAGTCTCTGGACTCAGTTCTTACTCTCCAGGGTTCAGCTTTTTCCAGATGAGAACATTGGCTTGGCAATTCTCTTCCCTGCTTTGTGCAATTCTGAGAACAAGAGGAGATTATCCTCCACCCATTTGCACACCAAAGTCACCTCCTCTGAGTGCTCCTCTGTTTGTTTGCATATGCCACTACAGTGGCATTTTCTGACAAGACTCTGACTGCCTTTCCTTTTACCAATGGGAGGAAGAAATGCAGAGCCATCCTGATTGCTCTTATCTTTAGGATGTTTATTGACCACATCACTTCTTCTTTTTACCACTGCACCCTGGCCTAACTTGACCTGGCAGTGCCTTCCCATCCCCCCTAGGCTGCTAACTTTGGTACCGTAATTATGATCCAGCTGGAAGACTCTCTATCTACTTCTTTCTGTAGGGTGGAGGTCTGTAACTACCAATTCAGGATCCTCCTTATCCCCAAGGCCAGCCTGAGTCAAAACTTGCAATCCCAGAAGGATAGTGACCACTGCAACAGCAGGGCGTGCAGTAGCATCAGCATATGTACTCTGGTCCTTGGGACCAGGTATAATGAGACTGCAATGAGTCTCAGCAGTTGAAGATAGTCCCATGGCCTGGACAACTCCTGAACCTGGAAGGTTTTCACCTTCTATATTAACTTAGATACCCTGAAGGGAAAAGGCATAAGAACATAAGAACATAAGAAAATGCCATACTGGGTCAGACCAAGGGTCCATCAAGCCCAGCATCCTGTCTCCAACAGTGGCCAATCCAGGCCACAAGAACCTGGCAAGTACCCAAAAACTAAGTCTATTCCATGTAACCATTGCTAATGGCAGTGGCTATTCTCTAAGTGAACTTAATAGCAGGTAATGGACTTCTCCTCCAAGAACTTATCAACCTGCTCTTTTATCAAAATGAGCCTCTAAAATCTCAAGATCCTGAGATATTTCCAGGATATTTTTTGCATGGTTTATTACCTAGCCCAACCATTGCAGGAGACAGATCACCATCTCTGAGACTCTGCAGCATTCCTGTGCTTTTAGCTCTTAGAGCCAATAATCCAGGTAGGGGTGCACCATCATACCTTGTTAATATAGGGCTGCCAACAACACTAGCATGGCCTTGGTAAAGATCCTGGGTGCAATCAATAGGCAAGAAGGTAATGCCTGGAATTTAAAATGTTTGCCCAAGACTCAGAACCTTAATAGGTTCTGGTGGGACTTCTGAATGGAAATGTGAAAGTATAATTCTGCCAGATCCAGAGAAGCCAAGTACTCCTCTTCCCATACCAAAGCAATGGCCAAATGTAATGTTTCCATTCAAAACAAAAGCATTTGTTTACTTCTTTTAAATCCAAAACAGTTTGGAAAGATCTATCTTTTTTTATACCATGAAATATATTTACTAGGTGCCTTTACTCCTCTCTTGTGGAGATATTGGCACAATCACCTGTAGATGCTGCAATTTCATCAGTGTTCCTTTGATCGTCTCTCTTTTGAGCATAAGAATATAAGAACATAAGAAATTGCCATGCTGGGTCAAACCAAAGGTCCATCAAGCCCAGCATTGGGACTTTGTATCCCCCAGATATTTTACTATCTTTCAGTTCTCTGAAAAGCAGGTTCCCTTGCAAAAGTGTGACTTTTATGCCGAGTCTACTGCCCAACTGAATAACTATAGTGTTGTGTCCGTCGGCTCCCGACGCCCTCTCTTTGCCCTCCTTACCTCTTTGGCACCTCCCTCTTCGTCCATGGGAAGATTGGCTGCCGCGGCGCCCTTCTGCTGAGGCCCTCCGGCGTCCCCGGCCCAGCTAGTCGCTGCAACCCGCCATGTTTCCTGGAGGCCTAGGTGACTGAAGTACCGGCGATGGCGCGAACCTCGGGGGCGTCCCCCTAAGATGACATCATCCGTGACGGATATATAAGGTCTTAGAATTTGCTAACACATCGAGTTAGCAAGGGTTATTCTACCTAAGCTACTCTGCCTCCTCGGACTTACTAGGGGTACCCGCTCCTCGGGGGCCTCGCTCTCTCCTTTGTTTTTCAGGTGACAGTCTGGAACCGTTACTTGCTCCTCGAGGGCCCTCGTTCACAGACTAACTCGGTACTCTCTTCGGCCTGGAAGTCATCACTGCCAACTACATCAGTGAGTTACCATCGCTCTCTCAGAGCTTTCCCTGGAACCAGGTACTCGCTCCTTGAGGGCCTATACATTCCAGCTCCTGGGCTTCTATGAGACATTGTGTGAGTGATACCATCTAGTTCAGTACATGAACTCTGCATACCCTGCCTACTCACTATATTTCATTTTCTCTACAGCTCAGCCTCCAGGGATCGCTGTTCCAGTATCTGAGGGACTACAGCCCAGCTGGGCATTCCAGCTCACTACTGCCACCTCTGGTGGTTCAGTATACTGTCTAATAAAAGAACTAGTGTGTGTCTGTCTCCATACTCTGAGCCTGACTGGTGGTCCCTCTTGGGATCTTCCCCCGGGGGCGTGGTCATCTGCCACTGGTCCAAAGATCCACCCACAACTCTCCTAAATAACCACAGATTGCTAATCCCTAGCAGACTGTTAACTCCGAACTGAACAGATTGCTACTCCATGGATCTGGTACAACTGAATGCCTTGCAGGCCATACCATGCCAGGCCCAGCACATTGTGGAGCAGCAAGACGCCTTGGATAAACTTACTGCAGCATTTCATCAGCTACACACAGAAGGTTCAAGGCACAGCCTCCAACCAAGAAGGTCAGTCACCAGAGGTAACTTTGAAGACTGCTGTACCACTGGCGGCTCCAATCCGCTTTTCCGAAGAAATCCAGAAGACCTAGGGCTTTTTGAACCAGTGCTGCATGCACTTTGCCTTATAGCCATCTTTATTTCCTATGGCTCTCTCCAAGACTACCTACATGCTTTCATACCTGGACGGTAGGGCCTTGTCTTGGGCATCTACCTTGTGGGAACACAATGACTCCATTTTGCAGGACATAGAAGGATTTGTGGACTTATTTAAATCCGTTTTTGATGACCCTGCTCAAATGTCTGTAGCCGGTTTTGCTTAGTGGATTTGAAGCAAGGCAGCAGATCATTGGCTGAATTCGCTATCGAGATTAAAGCTCTTGTGGCAGAGGTATGCTATGACCCCAGATGTCTCAAGACTCCCTTTTGCAGAGGCCTGGATAACCATTTGAAGGACGAGCTGGCCGCTCGCCAAACACCTGACTCGCTGGACAAATTAATATCCTTGGCTACTCGGATTGATCTATGATTCCGGGACAAGGTGAAGGAACTCCGGCCTAGGGTGTTACCTGGGTTGAAACAGGTCAGTGCTGTCTCTACACCTCGGATGGTTCCAGTAATCCCTGCTGCCAATACAGATGAACTTAGGCAAATTGGTCATGGACACTTGACTTCCAAGGAGAGAAGATTTTGGAAGAAGCGCGGCCTTTGCATGTACTGTGGTCAGCCTGGCCATGATGTCTTTACATGCTCCACTTGTCTGAAAGCATGGACGGGCCAAAGTCCTACAGGAGGACTATTCTTAGGCCTTACTGCGCCCTCTCTTACGCTCTCTCTCCGAGTCTCCTTGACCTACGGACCAGTCACGGTTCAGACTCCTGCCCTGGTGGACTCGGGGGCAGGAGGCAACTTCAGTCTCAGAAGTCTAGTGGAATATTTCAGGATCCCCCTCATCAAGTTGAAAAACCCACTATGATTATCCTCCATTCATGGAGAGCCCTTACCGGGAGATATGTCCTGCCAAACCGAATCAGTTACTCTCCGCACTGGAGCTCTTCATACGGAATCACTCTCCTTCTTTGTACTGGAAAAGGCTGTGCACCCTATCGTCCTGGGGTTACCCTGGTTGCAAGTACACCAACCCCAAATTGACTGGGCATCTCTGGATCATTCCCACTGGGGCCCAGAATGTCATGGGAAATGCCTTAAGGAGATATCGGCTATTATTGGCATGCCTGCGACTCCAGCAGTACCGGGACTGCTGCTCCAGTACACCCCCTTTGAGGATATCTTCTCCATAGAAGTAGTTTATATTCTTCCTCCACAGGAGCCCTATGACTGTGCCATATGACAGAAGTCTAAAACTGAGTCTCCGAAAGGACAGGTGCACTCTCTCTCAGCATTTGAGAATAAAGCAACATCGGAAGACATTGAAGAAAATCTCCAGAAGGACTTTATCCGACCATCTGAGTCGCCAGCTGGTGCGGACACTTGTTTTGGGGGAAAGGAAGACAATACACTAACCAGTGAATATTCTTCATTATCTCAAGACGAAGACAATACACTAACCAAGGTATGTTCTTCAATATCTCAAGACGAAGACAATATTAGGGCTGTGAATCGTTTTTTGACGATTTAAAATATCGTCCGATATATTTTAAATCGTCAAAAATCGTTAGAAGCACGATACAATAGGAATTCCCCCGATTTATCGTCAAAAATCGTAAATCGGGGGAAGGGGGAGGGCGGAAAAACCGGCACACTAAAACAACTCTAAAACCCACCCCGACCATTTAAAATAAATCCCCCACCCTCCCGAACCCCCCCAAAATGCCTTAAATTACCTGGGGTCCAGAGCGGGGGTCTCGGTGTGATCTTTTACTCTCGGGCCTGCGGTGCGTTGTAGAAATGGCGCCGGCGCTACCTTTGCCCTGTCATATGACAGGTCAAAGGTAGCGCCGGTGCCATTTTGTTTTTGGTCCCCCGACGTCAGGAGCATAGGAGATCGCTCCCGGACCCCCGCTGGACCCCCAGGGACTTTCGGCCAGCTTGGGGGGCCTCCTGCCCCCCACAAGACTTGCCAAAAGTCCAGCGGGGGTCCGGGAGCGACCTCCTGCACTCGAATCATTTTGCCGTACAAAATGGCGCCGGCCATACGGTGTATGGCCGGCGCCATTTAGTACGGCAAAACAACGTCAGGAGCGTAGGAGATCGCTCCCGGACCCCCGTTTTGCCGTACGGCCGGCGCCATTTTGTGCAAAATGGCGCCGGCCGTACGGCAACAAGATTCGACTGCAGGAGGTCGTTCCGGACACCCACTGGACTTTTGGCAAGTCTTGTGGGGGTCAGGAGGCCCCCCCAAGCTGGCCAAAAGTCCCTGGGGTCCAGCAGGGGTCCGGGAGCGATCTCCTACGCTCCTGATGTCGGGGGACAAAAAACAAAATGGCGCCGGCGCTACCTTTGCCCTGTCATATGACAGGGCAAAGGTAGCGCCGGCGCCATTTCTACAACACACCGCAGGCCCGAGAGTAAAAGATCACACCGGGACCCCCGCTCTGGACCCCAGGTAATTTAAGGCATTTTGGGGTCGTTCGGGAGGGTGGGGGATTTATTTTAAAGGGTTGGGATGGGTTTTAGGGATGTTTTAGTGTGCCGGTTTTCCCGCCCTCCCCCAATTTACGATTTACACGATATTTACAAAAACAAAACCGCGATGATCCGATTCCCTCCCCCTCAGCCGAAATCGATTGTTAAGACGATCGATCACACGATTCACATCTCTAGACAATATACTAACCAGTGAATGTTCTTCAGTATCTCCAGACGAAGATGATACTACTGCTAGTGAACTATCCTCTATATCTCAAGACTCATTTATCATCAATACAGAAGACGAATTAGAACTCAAAATCACAGAGATTCTGGATGTTCGTAAAAGAGGCAAGATATTTGAATACCTTCTAATATGGGAAGGTTTCGGCCCCGAAGAAAACTCTTGGGAGCCTCAGACCAATATCCTGGACAAAGAGATGCTTCGTCAGTTCCACCTTGTGCATCATTCAAAACCTAAGCCTGGTACCCAAAGAGGAAATTGCCCTTTGAAGGGGGGTACTGTTGTGTCTGTCGGTTCCCGACGCCCTCTCTCCACCCTCCTTACCTCTTTGGTGCCTCCCTCTTTGTCCGCGGGAAGATTGGCTGCTGCGGCGCTCTTCTGCTGAGGTCCTCCCGCATCCCTGGCCCGGCTAGATGCTTCAATCCGCCATGTTTCCTGGAGATCTAGGGGCACGCGTGCAGCGCGAGGTCCTGACTGAAGTACCGGTGATGGCGCGAACCTCGAAGGCATCCCCCTAAGATGACGACGCCCGCGATGGATATATAAGGTCTTAGAATTTGCTAACACATCGAGTTAGCTAGGGTTACTCTACCTATGCTTCTCAGACTTACTAGGGGTACCCGCTCCTCGGGGGCCTTGCTCTCTCCTTTGTTTTTCAGGTGACAGTCTGGAACCGGTACTCGCTCCTCGAGTGCCCTCGTTCCCAGACTTACTCGGTACTCTCTTCTGCCTGGAAGTCATCACTGCCAACTACATCAGTGAGTTACCATCGCTCTCTCAGAGCTTTCCCTGGAACCAGGTACTCGCTCCTCAAGGGCCTATACATTCCAGCTCCTGGGCTTCTATGAGACATTGTGTGAGTGATACCATCTGGTTCAGTACATGAACTCTGCATACCCTGCCTACTCACTATATTTCATTTTCTCTACAGCTCAACCTCCAAGGATCGCTGTTCCAGTATCTGAGGGACTACAGCCCAGCCGGGCATTCCAGCTCACTATTTCCACCTCTGGTAGTTCAGTATACTGTCTAATAAAAGAACTAGTGTGTGTCTGTCTCCATACTCTGAGCCTGACCAGTGGTCCGTCCTGGGATCTTCCCCCTGGGGCGTGGTCTTCTGCCAGTATTCAAAATGGTGCTAATAGCCTTTGCCCTTACTATGTCACAGGGGCTACCAGTTCCATTGGTCGGCCCCTGTCACATGGTAGGAGCACAAGATGGTGCCGGCCATCCATTGCTCCTACCATGTGACAGGGGCCAACCAATGGCACCGGTAGCCCGTGTGACATAGTAAGGGCAAAGGCTATCGGCACCATTTTGAATACCGGCAGCTGACGGCCCGAGTGCAGGAGATCGCTCCAGGACCTCCGCTGGACCACCAGGGAATTTTGGTAAGCTTGGGGGGGTCGAGGGTGGGGGGTTTATTCATTAGATATGTTGTATTCATGGGGGTTCGCCATACATTTCATGACCCCACGAATACAACAAATAGGGACATATACGTTGCAGATTGCCAATATGTCAAAAACTAGTGTACACCCCTAGAGAACAGTTTTATTTAATACTTTAGAGTTGCAAGGTTCTTGATATATTCCAAATCCTCCACTTCAGCCTCAGGAGTAACTTCTGGAAGTTCAGTTTCCATACTTTCCTCCTCCTTAGTTCAGCTTTAATTTCTATTTCTAGCTTTCTGCTCTGCTTCTATCTCTGCCGTTGCCCATGACTGACTCCTCTCTATCTCTGTGGGAGTGTTGTGCTTGTTAAACTCACCAGGGAGCTCTCTTTCCCACCCCCCAGCCTTCATACTTCCAGTCATGTGCTCATGTTGTACCTCCCTAGTGCAAATGGGAGATGTAATCCAGAGCTTTAGTCATCTTGTGCTAGGCCTTTTTTCCAGGACTACATTTCTTTTTGCATAGGAAAGTAGGAAGCAGAAAATGTTTCTGGGAAAGAGCTGGGATAAGGATCCCATCTCCTCATCACAATACAATGATTTTGAAATTCTATGCCAAGACTGTAATCCCGTTGATTTCCAATAAATGTATTTATACATCCACTCCCAGGTACTTAGCACCCTGGGAAAATCTTACAATGTTATTAGCACTAGCCTGTATTGGAAATTGAATGAATGTAACAAACTACTGTGATAGCAGTTTACATCCATCAAGTTAAAAAAAAAAAATTACCTATAGGTCAATTCCTATAATTAAGAAGGGTTTGCTTAGATATTGGGGATTTTAAGAAGCAAGCCTGAATTTTGGGACAGCATTTTCTGAAAAGGGGCTATCTTTATTTGTGTATAAAACAAGAATATAGATGAGCCTTTTATGCAAATAGGATACTTTTCTTAACACAAATGTGCAAGGAAACATCAGCCAGGCAAGCATGTGTATTAAGACATACATAAGCTTCAGGAAATATTTGTGGACTCATTAAAAAACATTGGACAATTTTGCAAAATTATCCCTTTTTCAGAATGTACTTCTTTTTGATTTTTCATGAGGTAAGAATATTAAGGACCATGTTATTAAGTTTACATTCAACGAGGCTTTGATAATATCGAGAGAAAAATTTGGGGAAACTAGCACTTATCCCTGTGGTGACTGTTCTATGTATTCTTTTGTTTTCCAGGTCGATGATGTGCACTTACTCCCTGGAAAAAAATAATATTGAAACGTTCCATTTGCACGTCCACGTTTGTTATATATTTATTTGTTTGCCCTTGCTATTTGCATTATATAGAGAAAACAAAATGGATGATTAGAACAAGATTGATTGAACCCAGAAGTTGGGTGTCCATGCAAAAATGAAAAACTCCTTTAATGGACCATTTTATTCAACAAGGACATGAATTTTAAAATATAAAATAGACTATTTTGGAACACATTCAAATGCATTGGCATGGAGGCAATAGGCAGCAATTGCCTGATCAACTGTTACGCTTGCCGGCCAAGGAGCACTGCAGCTGGCCTCATTCACCTGACACCACGGCGAAGTAGCCCTGGGCTCCCTTGTCATAGCAGGGAGCCCCAGCCAACATGGCTCTGCATCTTTGTGACCCTGAGTGCTGCTGCACTCGGGGTGTCGCCAATGCCACCGCTGTCTCCTTGCAGCCCTGAACACCACCAGCACTGCCACGGTCCTTCTCCATGGTGGGAGGACGCCACTGATGTCTGCTCTTGCATCGGACTCCCTAGGCATGCATGTGTGCCTCTCCTCAAGATTTAAAGGGCCCATGGTAGAAGATGCTCCAGGGCCCCCTTGATGATATTATTGCCCTATACCTATATAAAGCTGGGCCCTGCTTCCAGCCTTTGCCTTGGCAATAGGTCTCCTTGTCTTCAGTAGTACATCACTGTTCCTAAATCCTAAGTTCCTTCCTGCTTTCTGTGGTCCTCGTCTTCATCCTTCATTCCTCGGACTGATCTTGGCTTTGACTTTGGACCAGATTCTGATCTTCGCTTTTTGCCATCTGCCATGACCCTTGCCTGGACCTTGACCACGAGCCTCACTACCTGCCATGACCTTTGCTTGGTCCTTGACCATGAGCCTCACTGCCTGCCATGACCCTTTCCTGGAACTTGACCATGAGCTTCGCCACCAGCCTGACCATTGCCTGACACTTGACTTGAGCTATTCTGTTATTCTGGACCTCAGCTTGAATACCAGCTTCATTTCTACACCAGGACTTTCATCACTGTAGAGGCCCCACCTAAGTCCAGCAAGCCCTGGCACCCAAGGGATCAACATAAGGGGAATGTGAGCTTGGTGGTGGTAAAGCTCCAGCTGGTCCTCTGCTCTTCACCAACCTCACCTACTGATGGTGGAGACCTATGGGGCTCCATTCCATGGGTAGTATCAACTCTCCCTCTGTTCAAGGATCCACTTGCATAATAGCAACACAAACAAGAGTGAATCATTTGCATGCGCACCATAAAATCTGGCAGTTTAAATTTTGATATTGAGTGGAATATGTCATTCCACTCAATGAGTCAACCAATGAAAAGCAGTGAGTCAACCAATGAAAAGCAGTGACATGTAAATTGATGTTTCTTGATTTTTACATAAGTGTTTATAATGTCCCAGTTGTGTTTCTGAAGTTGTGCTGGACATTCTGAAGGTGTTTGCCTGAGTATAGCTACACATGGATGGCAGCATTTGGAGCATTGCAGCTCTGGAGCACATAAAATAAGAACCCTGAAGCAGAGGATATGATCTTCAAAATGTGATATTACATAAGGTGGTTTGTTGACAATTTATAGGAATACAGTTTGAAAAGGAAAGCATTCTGCAATTTTAAAACCAATTAATTTTAAATGCAATTCAAAAAATATATATTGTTAATGGGACCTATGATTATATGAGTTTGTCTAGCATTTAAAAGGCTGGAAAGCCATTTGCCTGCAGCTAATGGTATTAGGTCTGTTGACATTTACCACTTAAATGGGTCACATAAATGAAACTCAACATTTGTTAGTGTGCCAATATTATTTTGAGAACATTACAATCACCACAGTTGGTGTTAGATTCCCCATCTCTTTTACAGGCTGGGCTTAATGACACATGGAAATCAGCATTTACAGTAGGCTCATTGTGCCAACATTGTGGCATAGTTTACCTTTAGCGAATAGAAAGGAAGAAATGATCTGGTGTTCTGAAAAAAAGTAAAGGCCTGGTTATTTATGATGTGCTAGTAAAGGAATTATTCCTTGAATGAGGTGACAAGACAATCAGTTATAGTTACAGTTTAAGGATTATTAGGCAAGTCTTCTATGTTTTGTGGGGGCAAGGTATTCTAGGCTCTGATTTGATCAGGAGCCAGCATTAATAACTTTTCATCTATTCTCAGCCTGGAAAGGGGTTGGGGAGAGAAACTGAATGTTATTATTTAAATGAGGAAGGTAGAAAACAGGAATTGATTAGTGGCTCCCAGAATTACCTGGAGGCTTAATGCTAGATGCAATAATAATAATAATAGTAATGCTGAACTCCATGATGCAGATGTGACAGGGTTTGGAGGGGGATTGTGCTATTGGATGCATAATGATGACAGATAGGAGGTGGTGTTTGGGAGTTAAAGATTTTATTAGGCTGTACTTTGCTATTGAATTAGTTTGTTAGAATTGTAAACCAGTTTGGGACTGCTTGCATTAAGATAAATAAATAAATATATTTGTTCTAGCTTTCTCCCTAAGAATAAATCTGAAGACAAATTTTCTTAATAATTTCACAGCCATTACCAAGCAAGATATTAACAAAATACTACAAAATTGCAACAGCTATATATCTGGTTACCAATTTATTGTGAGATAGTTCTTTGTTTTGATTTATTTTTGACTTGTTAATTATGCAGTGCCAAAGCATTGACAGTTGTATTCAATAAAATCTAAATTGCACTCAGTTCTGGTGAAAGGGTCTCCAGCCACCCTAGGCGGTGATGTTGTAATGTGATCTCTCACTCTCTCTCTCTCAAATCACACATGCAAACAACCCCAGGTCGTCAAAGAAACACTTACCCAAAAATGTAAAATGTGCTCCAGCTCTGTGCCTCACGTCATCCGTCCTTTCAAAACTGCTGCCCTTACTGACTACTCTGCAATCCCGCCCTCTTCTGGTATCCTAACACACAGCCTACTCTGCTTAATGCTTCCACCTGTCATGATTGTACTCACCTTACTCTACATACTCTATAATATTTTCATTCTATAACTAAATTAATGATTCATTCTATAAGATTCTTTTTTATACAAATAATTTTTTGTTATATAGGGAATTAGTATCAGAATTAGAAGTGCTCTTTTCGATACAATATCCAGGCTCTTGCCCACAATGGGCTTTAACCAGTATTATGCAGAAGTACTAGATTTTACGTCATTTTCTATATCCCATATAACATTTTTCATTTTTTTCATAACCTTATTTTTTTTTTAACTTAATTTTACTTTTGTGATCCTACTTCCCCATTATTAACTTATCTTTGCTTGGCTTTGCTTGTCGTTGTTGATTCTTCTTATATCTATACCGCATGTATTGCTAAAACTACCCACTGCGGTACTCCCACTGTTCTGCGTCCATTTTTTTTTAAAATTAGTATCAGAATTAGAAGTGCTCTTTCCAATACAATCTCCAGGCTCTTGCCCATAATGGGCTTCAACCAGTATCATGCAGATTTTACGTCATTTGCTATTTCCTATATAACATTTTTCATTTTTTTCATAACCTTATTTTTTTTTAACTTAATTTTAGGAGCTCCGATACCTGGGCTCCAGGCCTAGTCCTAGCCAAGGTCCCAGCACTGGGATCCAGCCTCTGGGCTGGGCCAGGCCATGGCATCGAGCCTGTATCTTGGCCAGTATCAGGACCTGGTATCAGGGCCAGGCCATGGCATCAGGCCTGGGTCTGGACCAAGGCCTTGGTGTCAGGACCTGACCTCTTGGCTGGGCCTTGTGTAGGGACTAGGCCGAGATCACGATGACCTACTGCAGCCTAGATTAACGCAAGGCCGAGGCTTCATCCTGAACTTAGGCCGAAGCTGGAGCTTGCATAGTAGATCGCCACAACGACCTAGGCCCCCAGAGAAGGCTTGTGAAAGGATCCTAGGCCTTGTTTGCAGATTCCCCTGGACCGGGTAAGTGGGAGCCGGGGAGGATTCTTCCCCTGGCATTTTTCCAAGTGCGGTAGCATGGAGGCCCCGTTTCTTTTATTTTTTCCATTTTTGTTTATTTTTTCCAGTTTATTTACTTTTTTTTAAATTAAAGAAACATAATAAACATTTTACAAAATTAAATTAATGGGGAAAAATACCCACCCCAAATGAAAAAGAAAACAAAACAAATGTTCCCCGCCTTCCCACCCCTAGTAGCAACTGCCACTCCAAGAAGGTTACCCCCAAGTAGAAATGTAAATTTATTGTGTAATAATAACGTTTCTCCATTTCTATTCTCTAGCTAGCTGGGATCCTCTGTGCTTGCTGATGCTCTGTTGAATTCCATTACTGTTCCCATCTTCACCACCTCTTCCATGGCAGCATTCTGTGCATATACTTCCTTTTCCATGAAGAAATATTTCCTGACATTGTTTTTGAATCTATCCCTTGGAGTTTCATAACCTGACTTCTAGTTTTTTTTGCCTTTCTTTTCATCGGAAAATATTTGATTTTTGCACATTTAATTCCTTTCAGATATTTGAAGGTCTATATTATCTTCCTTGTCTCTTCTCTTTTCCAGGGTATAATTATTAAGATCCTTCAGTCTCATCTCATATAGCTTTCTTTATAGACCGCACACCATTTTGGCTGCCTTTCTCTGACCCGTTTCCATTCTGTCCTTATCTTTTTTTAAATGAGGTCTCCAGAACCAAACACAGTATTCCAGGTAAGATCTCACCAAGGAACTGTACAGTGGCATTATCACCTCCTTTTTTCTGCTGGTTATGCCTCTTTCAAAGCAGCCCAGCATCCCTCTAGCCTTAGCACTGCCTTGTTGCATTGTTTTGTCACCTTCAGATGAATCAGGCACTATCACTCCAATATCTCTCTTCCAGTATGTGCAGATAAGTCTTTCACACCAATACATACAACTCCTTGGATTTCTGTACCCCAAATGCATGACTCTGAACTTCTTGGCACTGAATCCCAACTGCCAAATTATTGACAACTCCAGTTATTCTTTCCACTCCTTCATGTGTGTCCACTCTGTTGTAGATCTTAGTGTCATCTGCAAAGATAAATCTTACCTCTAATCCCTCCACAATATTGTGCACAAATATATTGAACATAATTTGTCATGTGACTTCTCTCCTTATTTGGTTGATAAATCAAACCATACTGTCTAATTATCTACATGGGCACCTACTTGGACATTTGGATACTGCCTCCATTTAAGAATAGCAGATCCTGTAGCACTTCTCCCTTCATGTGTTCCCTCACCATTTCTTTGAGCATAGCCACTTAAAGTGCATCTACAATCTCTCTACTTCTTGAAGATTGTACAATAGGAATACTGCAATCCATATCCTGCAGATTAAAATCTCCAATAAGTAACACTTTCCCCTTCCTTCCCACTTTTTGGATGTCTTCAGCTAGATCTCTATGCAGTTCTTCAGTGATGGTTGGGTTCAACAGTCCTTGAAGTAGTCAGGAAATGCAGGAAGCTTAATCCATTACAGTGTGCTCTTGTTAGATTAACTTCTTGGAACTAAAGATGATTTGCTATGCTCGATCACAACATATAAACGAAGACTTATCAATGTGACTTTCCTGGTAATTTGACAGCTGGTACACTCAGAGAAGGTGGAATTACCTTAATCTTTACAAACAGAGCAGCCAAAATCCAGTGTAGAAACAAATTGAGTTGCTAAAGCAGGAATATAACTACTCTTATTGGTAGTTAAAAATCTGTTTTGGACTCACTGGCTGGTCTGAGGGTCCTCTACAAACTCCATTGGGTAGTAGTTGGCCTCTTCATTCTGTCACAGTGGCAAGAGTGGGTAAATCACCCCAGGATTGGTGCAGAACTGCAAGGCAGTACACTAGATTAGACAAGAGCCGGTCTTAGATAACCGAAAGGTTAAAGGGGCTCTTAGGGAAGATAAGGCCACTGCAGAAAGACTAAATGAATTCTTTGCTTCTGTGTTTACTAATGAGGATGTTGGGTAGATAACAGTTCCGGAGATGGTTTTCAGGGGTGATGAGTCAGACGAACTGAACCAAATCACTGTGAACCTGGAAGATGTAGTAGGCCATATTGACAAACTAAAGAGTACCAAATCACCTGGACCAGATGGTATGCATCCTAGGGTACTGAAGGAACTAAAAAATGAAATTTCTGATCTATTAGTTAAAATGTATAACCTATCATTAAAATCAGCCATTGTACCTGAAGATTGGAGGGTGGCCAGTGTAGCCCCAATAATTAAAAAAGGATCCAGGGGCAATCCGGGTAACTATAGACCAGTGAGCCTGACTTCAGTGCCGGGAAAAATAGTGGAAAATATTCTCAAGATCAAAATCGTAGAGCAAATAGAAAGACATGGTTTAATGGAACACATTCAACATGGATTTACCCAAGGGACGTTTTGCCTAACAAAGCTGCTTCATTTTTTTGAAGGGGTTAATAAACATGTGGATAAAGGTGAACCAGTAGATGTAGTATATTTAGATTTTCAGAAGGCATTTGACAAAGTCCCTCATGAGAGGTTTCTAAGAAAACTAAAAAGTCATGGGATAGGAGACAATGTCCTTTCATGGATTACAAACTGGTTATAAGACAGGAAACAGAGAGTAGCATTAAATGGTCAATGTTCTCAGTGGAAAAGGGTAAACAGTGGAGTGCCTCAGGGATCTATACTTGGACCGGTGCTTTTCAATATATATATATATATATATAAATGATCTTGAAAGAAATACAATGAGTGAGGTTATCAAATTTGCGGATGATACAAAATTATTCAGAGTAGTTAAATCACAAGCGGACTTTGATACATTATAGGAGGACCTTGCAAGACTGGAAGATTGGGTATCCAAATGGCAGATGAAATTTAATGTGGACAAGTGCAAGGTGTTGCATATAGGGAAAAATAACCCTTGCTGTAGTTACACGATGTTAGGTTCCATATTAGGAGCTACTATCCAGGATAAAGATCTAGGCATCATAGTGGATAATACTTTAAAATCGTCAGCTCAGTGTACTGCAGCAGTCAAAAAATCAAACAGAATGTTAGGAATTATTAGGATGGGAATTGTTAATAAAACGGAAAATGTCATAATGCCTCTATATTGCTCCATGGTGAGACCACACCTTTAATACTGTGTACAATTCTGGTCGCCACATCTCAGAAAAGATATTGTTGTGATGAAGAAGGTACAGAGAAGGGCAACCAAAATGATAAAGGGGATGGAACAGCTCCCCTTTGAGGAAAGGCTGAAGAGGTTAGGCTAGGCGGAAGAACATAAGAACATAAGAAATTGCCATGCTGGGTCAGACCAAGGGTCCATCAAGCCCAGCATCCTGTCTCCAACAGAGGCCAAACCAGGCCACAAGAACCTGGCAATCACCCAAACACTAAGAAGATCCCATGCCACTGATGCAATCAATAGCAGTGGCCATTCCCTAAGTAAACTTGACTAATAGCCATTAATGGACTTCTCCTCCAAGAACTTATCCAAACCATTTTTGAACCCAGCTACAATAACTGCACTAACCACATCCTATGGCAACAAATTTCAGAGCTTAATTATGCATTGAGTGAAAAATAATTTTCTCCAATTAGTTTTAAATGTTTTACTTGCTAAATTCATGGAGTGCCCCCAGTCCTTCTATTATCCAAAAGAGTAAATAACCAATAAACATTTACTTGTTCTAGACTTCTCATGATTTTAAAGACCTCTATCACATCCCCCCCTCATCCATCTCTTCTCCAAGCTTAACAGCCATAACCTCTTTAGCCTTTCTTATTAGAGGAGCTGTTAGCAATCCTCAAACACAGTTACATTTCTCACCAAATGCTGAGACCTTATAAATAAATGCCCAATTGCTACCTTACCTCTGGAACTTTGCAACACTTTTGCAAATCACTTCAGCTCCAAAACTACCAACATTTGGCATATCTTTCCCTTCATATACCTACTCCATCTCACAAGTTTCTGATGTGATAGCTACTTCTATTTGGGATAACTTTGAAAGAGTTTCCAAACCAAAACTCTCCAAATCATCTAACAAATGAAGTCTTCTATGTGCCCATTAAGTCCTTGTTCCACTATCCTGTTAAAACCAATCAAGGATCATATCCTTGAACCTATCACACATATTGTAAATTCTTCAATTTCTTCTGGAATCCTTCCCTCCTCTTCAAAAATTGTCTCAGTTTTTCTGATATTAAAAAAACCATCTGCCAACAGTACTAATTTCAATAATTTTATGTCCAATATCCTCTCTCCTGTTTCTCTCTAAAATAATTGAATCGGCAGTTCTCAAATAGTTAACTAAACATCTTAATGACCATTCAATATTAGATCAATTTCAATTTGGCTTCAGACTTCACCATAGCACAGAAACGTTACTCCTATCTAGAACTGACACAATGCATTGCGGATTTGATTCTGAAACCCCTTACATCTTAATTTTCCTAGATCTCACTGCTGAATTTGACACCATTAACCATGATATACTTTTCTCATGCCTTGCTGAGATTGGCCTGGACAGAGCAATATATGCCAGGTTTAAATCATATCTTCAAGGTTACTTCCAATAGATCCACCTGCATTCATCCACTTCACATTTGTTTCCTGTTAGCACTAATGTCCCTCAAGGTTCTGCATTATCTGTGGCCTTAATATTTACTTTGCCCCTCTGCTCTCTTCTTTCCACTGTAGATCTTTCATACTGAATGTCATAAGCATAAATTCAGTTCTTCTTTATAATCAAACAGAACTGACAATCCACTGCTCAATTTATAACTCTCTGTCTATCATCCATCAATGCATGGCTATCTCATAATAAGCTTTGTTTACCTGTCAGAATCAGAAATCATTGTATTTGGCAATTCTGCCCCCTCAGATTTGCAACATACTTTTTCCTTCTGTAATACTGACTGGGTAAATGTATCATCGGTACATGCTAGAGATATAAAGTTCCTGGATAGAATAAATGACATTTTAATGCAGCAATTGATTCAGGAACCGACAAGAGAGGGAGCAATTTTAGATCTAATTCAAAGGGGAGCACAGGATTTGGTGAGAGAGGTAAAGGTGGTGGGGCCGCTTGGCAACAGTGATCATAATATGATCAAATTTGAATTAATGTTTGGAAGGGTGACAGTAAGCTAGTCCACAGCTCTCGTGCTAAACTTTCAAAAGGGAAACTTTGATAAAATGAGAAAAGTTGTTAGAAAAAAACTGAAAGGAGCAGCTACAAAGTTTAAAAGTGTGCAAGAGGCATGGTCAAAATTAAAAAATACCATCCTAGAAGCACAGTCCAGATGTATTCCACACATTAGAGAAGGTGGAAAGAAGGCAAAACAATTACCAGCATGGTTAAAAGGGGAGGTGAAAGAAGCTATTTTAGCCAAAAGATTTTCATTCAAAAATTGGAAGAAGGATCCAACAGAAGAAAACAGGATAATGCATAAACGTTGGCAAGTTAAATGTAAGACATTGATAAGACAGGCTAAGAGAGAATTTGTAAAGAATTTGGCCGAGGAGGCAAAAACTCAAAGTAAAACCTTTTTAAAATATATCTGAAGCAGAAAGCCTGTGAGGGAGTCAGTTGGACCGTTAGATGATCGAGGTGTTAAAGGGACAATTAGAGAAGATAAGGCCATCGTGGAAAGATTAAATGATTTCTTTCCTTCAGTGTTTGCTGAAGAGGATGTTGGGGAGGTACTCATACTGGAGAAGGTTTTCATGGGTAATGATTCAGATAGACTGAACCAAATCATGTTGAACCTAGAAGTTGTGGTAGGTCTGATTGACAAACTGAAGAGTAGTAAATCACCTGGACCAGATGGTATATACCCCAGAGTTCTGCCCGATCTAAAAAATGAAATTCCAGACCTATTAGTAAAAATTTGTAACCTATCATTAAAATCATCCATTGTACCTGAAGACTGGAGGATAGCTAATGTAAACTCAATATTTTAAAAGGGCTCCAGGAGTGATCTGGGAAACTATAGACCGGTTAGCCTGACTTCAGTGCCAGGAAAAATAGTGGAAAGTGTTCTAAATATCAAAATCACAGAAGATATAGAAAGACATGGTTTAATGGAACAAAGTCAGCATGGCTTTACCCAAGGCAAGTCTTGCCTCACAAATCTGCTTCACTTTTTTGATGGAGTTAATAAACATGTGGATAAAGATGAACCGGTAGATGTAGTGTACTTGGATTTTCAGAAGGCATTTGACAAAGTTCCTCATGAGAGGCTTCTAGGAAAAGTAAAAAGTCATGGGATAGATGGTGATGTCCTTTCGTGGATTACAAACTGGCTAAAAGACAGAAAACAGAGAGTAGGATTAAATGGACAATTTTCTCAGTGGAAGGGAGTGGGCAGTGGAGTGCCTCAGAGATCTGTATTGAGTCCCTTACTTTTCAATATATTTATAAATGATCTGGAAAGAAATACAACGAGTGAAGTAATCAAATTTGCAGATGATACAAAATTGTTCAGAGTAGTTAAATCACAAGCAGATTGTGATAAATTGCAGGAAGATCTTCTGAGAATGGAAAATTGGGAATCGAAATGGCAGATGAAATTTAATGTGGATAAATGCAAGGTGATGCATATAGGGAAAAATAACCTATGCTATAGTTACACAATGTTAGGTTCCATATTAGGTGCTACTACCCAAGCAAGAGATCTAGGCATCATAGTAGATAACACATTGAAATCATCGGTTCAGTGTGCTGCCTCAATCAAAAAAGCAAACAGAATGTTGGGAATTATTAGAAAGGGAATGGTGAATAAAACGGAAAATGTCATAATACCTCTGTATCGCTCCATGGTGAGACTGCACCTTGAATACTGTGTACATTTCTGGTCGCCGCATCTCAAAAAAGATATAATTGCAATGGAGAATGTACAGAGAAGGGCGACCAAAATGATAAGGAGAATGGAACTGCTCCCCTATGAGGAAAGACTAAAGAGATTAGGACTTTTCAGCTTGGAGAAGAGACAGCTGAGGGGGGATATAATAGAGGTGTTTAAAATTTTGAAAGGTCTAGAACGGGTAGATGTGATTTGGTTATTTACTCTTTCAGATAATAGAAAGACTAGGGGGCACTTCATGAAGTTAGCATGTGGCACATTTAAAACTAATCGGAGAAAGTTCTTTTTCGCTCAATGCACAATTACACTCTGGAATTTGTTGCCAGAGGATGTGCAGTTAATATAGCTATGTTTAAAAAAGGATTGGATAAGCTCTTGGAGGAAAAGTCCATTACCTGCTATTAATTAAGTTGACTTAGAAAATAGCCACTGCTATTGCTAGCAACAGTAACATGGAATAGACAGTTTTTGGATATTTGCCAGGTTCTTATGGCCTGGTTTGGCCACTATTGGAAACAAGATGCTGGGCTTGTTGGACCCAGTATGGCATGTTCTTATGTTCTTATCACTCTCCAAATCTCTCACACTGCTCAGAACCTGGGAGTTATCTTTGATCCCCAATTTAGACATGAAATCCCACATTAAGAGTGTTCTCCAAATGTTTTATTATAAACTCTGTCTCCTCCAACATGTTAAAACTCATCTTGAGCCATATGATTTTCGTATAGTTCTTCAAACCTTAAGGCCTGATTTTTAATCCCCTGTGTGTGGGGAAAATGGGGGTTTCGCACGTGGCAGGGCCTTGACGCGCGTGCTGTACACATTTTAGAAGAAGCCCGGCTGCGCGTGTAACCCCTGTTATGTGCACAAGAGCCAGGCCTTTTCCAAGGAGCGGACCTGGGGGTAGGGCAGGGCAGAGCAGGAGGCTGCCAGTATAGCGGTCATTTGCCTCTGTGCTGGGGGATCTCGCGCAACTTATGCCAGCTCAGGAGCTGGCATAAGTTCAAAAACAAGAAAAAAACAAAAAGGTTCACCTTCAAAGGGGTCATGGAAGAGAGAAGAGGAGGGAGGGAGGGAGGGTGCACACATGTTATAAAATTGCACGTCCATGTGTGCGCGCCGGGTAGCGAGCGCATATGGAGGTGCATGCATATTTTTTTAAACTTATCTGTTAGTTCTCTCAGGAATTGATTACTGTAACTCTTTACATGTTGGCCTTCCCCAGAATACTGTAAGACTACTTCAACTCATCCAGAACTCTGCAGCTTAATTACTTGTAAACGTTAAGCCCAGGGAACACATCACCCCAGATTTACACTTACTCCATTGGCTACCAGTCCAATGGCGAATCACATATAAAATACTGTCTATCATTTTTAACCTGTTGTACAATATCACTTGTCCCTGGTTACACTCAACCCTACATTTTCATGTCCCTTCCCGAAATATAAGATCATCAGGACAGTGCTTGCTTGAAGTATCATCTCCAAGATTTACCAGTTTGATAGTCACACAAGACTGAACTTTCTCGATTGCAGGCCTGACTATCTGGAACTCAATTCCTTTGTCTCCTAGATTAATGTCCATTGCTAAGGACTTCAAGAAAGCTTTGAAAAACGAGCTATTCAGATAAGCATATCAAGATGTTCTTAGCATATAACATCTTCTATACTCTGCAAAGTCCCTGAACTGTCTAGTAATTGTTTATTACAATGTGCAGCATATTGAATTGAGTTTTCTATGGCTATTTAGTTTGCCTTTTCTCAATTAATACGTTTCTCTATTATTAATGTTTTATTGTGACCAGCCCTGAACATTGGAGGGTTTGGGCAACAAGATCTTTTAAATAAATAATAGATAGATAGATAACATAGGCAGAGAGATAGCAGAAAGACCCCTAAGTGGTATATCAGGAGCATGGCAGGTAAGCATGTGGCAGCAAGATCCCTAAGACTGAGACATGGCAAGTAGGAAAAGTAGTAATAGTGAGACCCCCTAAGGTGCTACATCTGGGGCATAAAAGATAGGTAAAGCAGCAGCAAAGATTTCAAGCAGATACTCAGATGGAAATTCTGGAAAACCAAGCAAAGGCAAATTGACTTTCAAAAAGACCAGCTTTTCCATCAACTCTGGTAACAGCTCTGAATGATTAGGGCTCATGATATCCTCTGCCATTGAGAAGACATGATCCCTGCCACCTTGGTTAGGTCTGGCCAGACTGCAGACTTATATGCCCAATATTGCAGCACATCTGGGTCCATATCCTTGATGGACTTTGAAAGATAGTGTGTCACAGATATTTGTTCTGGGGTCTTCTTTGGTGAGGTGGGCCAAGGATCTTTCTTGCCAACTGTTTTAGCAATAGCCTGTTTCAGGAGAGATGATTCTTTAGGGGCAACAGGGCTTTGGTGTATTGAGGTAGGAGAGAGAGTGATAGCTGCCATAGGAGCAGCACTTGCTTGCACTGTTTTCTGAAATGTATATTTTGCCCTGCACTATATCTCCATTATGCTTCAGATTCTGGAATGACTGTTCACACACCATAACTGCCTGCATTTTCTTCATGAATATGAGGCACTGGGACTGGAAGGCAAAACTCTTTTTCACACATGGATTGTAAAGAGTAGCAAGCATGTATGAAGCATTTTCTGGGAGAGGTTTCAGACTCTCTAGTACCTGCTACTCAAGGAGGTCATAAACTACAATACCTCTACATGCATTCCTTTTGCTCATGGAATGCCCTCTAACTTTTCTTCCAGAATAATTACTGTAGGGATGACCCTGCCCAGGTTGCTGCTTCTAGAACTTAGGTCCTCTGTGGCATCCTTGAAAGGCTTCAGGATTTGTACAAGCTACTTCATTACTACCTAATCATGATGCCTCAGGGGTCAATGCTCCCCTATCTCTGTTTCTACAGACAGATCATGAAGGTGTGTCTGTTGCTCCACTAACGTCTGCAGCATAATATAGGTGGAATTCCATTGGCTAAAACAGATATTTGTGAGGCATCTCAAATTCTTCCTGCATTTCATGCAAAAGATGCCCCACTTTTATGCTTCTATGGAAATGCCCTGTATTTTCCTGCACCTCTCTCTCAGGTTCTTCAGGATTGGATTCCCATCTTTGTTAAGCCACAGTCTCAGAACATTCCTCACTGCCAGGTAGGTACAGCAAGAATAAATAAGCAATGAATATCCTGGAAGCCCCCATCTTGTATTGACTTTGCCATATTTGCACCACTATTTGTCACAAAGAAACCAGCCTGAAGACTTCTTCCTATCCAGTCTAGCTGCCAACCTCCAGCATCTTTCTTATGGCTGATAAAATATTACACAAAGGATGGAGGCTATGCATCAACTAGGTATGAAGTAAAGCCCACCTGCAACTTGATGCTTAGTTCCTGCTATATCTGCTTCCAGCTCATGCTTCAGCCAGGCCCCACCAGTGTGTTGTCAGGGAGAGGTAAAAGTACATAGCATTTTTGCTGGTCCAGATATCACTGCTGAAATGCACACATTTGCCTTGGCCAGCTGTGTCTGCATGCAACTACGAAACTTGTTGTACAAGGTGGAGATAATAATTCTACTAAATTTAGTCCTGGATGGTACTTTATAATTGGGGGCCAGCACATGTAGCAGATGCTTAAATCCCATGTTCTCCACTACCTGCAGGGCTGGTCATCAATGGCAATCATTTCATCAGCATTGGAAATGTTACTATTTCCAATGCTGCTTGCCTCTTGCCCTAGGACAGTGCTACAGAGCACCAGCCTAGTTCTTCTATGGTGGGTTGCTGCTTCAGACATATGACTGGGGACTTCTGGCCTGGCAACTGACTGGTGGAAGAGGCCATGGGATCTGCTTGGGCAAAAGTCTTAACTCTTTTCAACCCCTGTCCTCCGGGTTTAACTTGGAGTAGCAGAAGAGGTCCCAAGGCCAGCACTGCTACCCTCCCCTGATGCCAGTGCTAGTGGGTGCTGCTTCTATAGTTAATGTTGCATACCTCACTTGCTTCCCTTGACTGATATCCTTCCTGCAGTGAATGCACTGAGCAAAACATGAAGCCTCTCTCACTTTAAAGTGCCTCCAGATCAGGGATTTCATCTGCGATCCCTTCTCTACATTCTTAGAGGCTGGTGCTTGCATTGGAGTTGAGGTCAAGAGTGGACCATGATGAAAAATACCAAGAGCATTCCTTACACTCTTTATCTGTGCTGCCTGTGTAATGGATGGCTTTAAGTGCATTTGGTGTAAATTTGTTCCCTATGAATTGGCAATTTGCAACATATAGGGCCGTATTCGTTGTATTCATGGGGAAGCGAAACGTATCACGATTCCCCATGAATACAACGAATCTTCGCCAAATTATTTGGCTGCCTAAAGGAGCAAATTTAAACAAACCCCCTACCGTCTTGACCCCCCCCCCCCCAAGACTTACCAAAACTCCCTGGTGGTCCAGCGGGGGGTCGGGGAGCCATCTCCGCACTCAACCCTCGGCTGCCGGTATTCAAAATGGTGCCGATAGCCATCCATTGCTCCTACCATGTGACTGGGGCTGACCAATTCCACGCGTAGCCCCTGTGACATAGTAGGTCAAAGGCTATCAGTGCCATTTTGAATACCGGCAGCCGAGGGTTGAGTGCAGGAGATGGCTCCCAGACCCCCCACTGGACCACCAGGGAGTTTTGGTAAGTCTTAGGGGGGGGGGGGTGTCAGGAGGGTGGGGGGTTGTAGTTAATTTAATTTTAGCCGGGAAACAAATAAGAATTGACGTATAAGGGTATCGGGGGCCCCCCTTGCCGAATGCAACGTATCTGCCCCCTGACGAATCCGAATCCCGAATGCAATGTATGGCGTCCCTCTGCACATCCCTAAAGCAACAAGCCAGCAGCACGTCTCATATGCAGTTGCACAAACACCACCCAGTTGGTTGCAGTCAGCAGGATTTTATTAGCTGGAATCTGCTCAAAAGTCAGATCAAAAACTTTTTAATAATTTATATCATCTTAGTTCTGCAGAAAAACACAGCAAGGTATTGTATGGTGTATTTTCTTAAAACATATAAAGCACAGAAAGTGAAACAAATCATAATATATTTCTCCTGCACAAGCCACAGAAATGCAGTCCTAGAGCTCCTGAGCTCCCAAAGTTCCTTTTCCATCTAGCTAGAAGTAAATGCAAGGCAGACTTGTGCAAGTTGGAGAAAAACTTCATTTCTAGTATTTTTTATACTAAGACTACAGAGAAGCTAATCAGCACATCTTGCCTATTCAAAAGTCAAAACAAACTTTTTAATGACCTCTGACATAGTGAGGATGGGAGAGGAAAAGAGGCAGAGGAGGAGAATTAACAAATTACTCTTACTGAAAACTGACAAAAAATTGAAATAACAGGCTACATCCATTATTATCAAATAGAAGTATACAAACAGGAGAAATGATTTTGGTTGTTTGTGGAAATAACCAGTCACAACTGGCTAACTCCCCTGCAGGTTGCCCAGCTCACAAGTGCACCCAAAGAAAATCACGTTAGATACACATAAAGAAAGTTTCCAGCAGAATATAGTCAGTAAGAGACATAGTTCTCATAATACTGTTATTATGTTTGCTATAATCACCCCCTCTAAAATTCTGCTGATATTTGTATTGAAAGAGGGAAAACACTAGACATATTTGCTACTGTCTCAGATAGTGTATTATAGTTCAGCAATTTATGGTTTCCCTAGGAAAAAAAACAAGGGTCAAGGTATGCTGGAAAGTAACTTGCCAATGCCTTATACACAATCCCCTGCAGTTACCTGGTCCAGCAATGATTGACTACTGTCTTGTTGCTCAAAGCCAACAGTCGCTTATCAGTTCATGGTTCAGAGGGAGGTATGGTTGAAGGATACTAATGAAGAATTAGAGTTAGGGATCCCAACAGAGAGGTTCCAATAATAAGAAAAGTAGTCCATGGTGCTTTATGTCTGGGATGGCATAGAGCTGAACAGGATAAAGGTCCTGCAACAGACTAAATGCATAATCAAATCTTTATGGGTAGAAATCCCTTGTGTGTTAGATAAGAGTATAGCGATAGGAGTATACTACTGTCCATCTGGCTAAAATGATGAGGCAGACAGTGAAATACTAAGAGAAATTAGGGAAATTAACCAAATTGATAGGCCATTAATAATGGGAGATTTCAATTACCCCAATATTGACTGGGTAAGAGAAACATCAGGACATGCTAGAGAGATAAAGTTCCTGGATGGAATAAATGACAGTTTTATGGAGCAATTGGTTCAGGAACTGACAAGAGAGGGAGCAATTTTAGATCTAATTCTCAGTGGAGACCAGGTTCTGGTAAGAAAAGTGACGGTGGTGGGGCTGCTTGGCAATAGTGATCATAACATGATCAAATTTGAATTAATGACAGGAAGGGGGACAATAAGTAAATCCATGGCTCTAGCGCTAAACCTTCAAAAAGGAAACTTTGACAAAATGAAGAAAATAGTCTAAAAACAAAAATTGAAAGCTGCAGCAACAAAGGTAAAGAGTATGCAACAGGCGAGGCCATTGTTTAAAAATACCATCTTAGAAGCACAGACCAGAAGTATTCCACACAATAAGAAAGGGGGAAGAAAGGCAAAACGATTACCAGCATGGTTAAAACATGAGATGAATGAACTATTTTATCCAAAAGATCTTCAGTCAAAAACTGGAAGAAGGATCCATCAGAGGAAAATAGGATAAAGCATAAGCATTTGCAAGTTAAACGTAAGCCATTGATAAGACAGGCTAAGAGAGAATTTGAAAATAAGTTTTCCATATAGACAGAAACTCATAATCAAAACTTTTTAAAATATATCCCAAGTAAACAGCCTGTGAGGTAGTCAGTTGGACCGTTAGATGATCGAGGAGTTAAAGGGGCACTTAGGGAAGATAAGGCCATTGCAGAAAAACTAAACAAATTCTTTGCTTTGGTTTTTACTGAAGAAGATTTTTGGGAGATGCCTGTTCCAGAGAAAGTTTTCAAAGGTAATGAATCAGATGAAATGAACCAAATTATGGTGAACCTGGAAGATGTAGTAGGCCAGATTGACAAACTGAAGAGTAGTAAATCATCTGGATTGGGTTGTATACACCCCAGGGTTTTGAAAGAAATCCAAATTGAAATTTCAGACATAGTAGTAAAAATTTGTAACCTCTCATTTAAATCATCTGTTGTACCTGAAGACTGGAGAGTGGCCAATGTAACCCCAATGTTTGAAAAGGGCTCCAGGGGAGATCCAGGAAACTAGTGAGCCTGACTTTAGTGCTGGGGAAAATTGTGAAAACTGTTATAAAGAATAAAATTATAGATCATTTAGATAAACATGGTTTAATGGGAAAAAGCTAGAATGGATTTACCTAAGGGAAGTCTTGCCTCACAAATCTAGATTTTATAAAGGGGTGAATAATCATGTGGACAAAAGTGAACCGGTAGATGTGGTGTATTTGGATGTTCAGAATAGAGATGTGAATCGTGTCCTCGATCGTCTTAACGATCGATTTCGGCTGGGAGGGGGAGGGAATCGTATTGTTGCCGTTTGGGTGTGTAAACTATCGTGAAAATTGTTAAAATCGTGAGCCGACACACTAAAACCCCCTAAAACCCACCCCCGACCCTTTAAATTAAACCCCCACCCTCCTGAAACCCCCCCCCAAATGCTTTAAATAACCTGGGGATCCAGCGGTGGTCCAGAACGGCGGTGGTCCGGAACGGCCCCCTCAATTGAATCCTGTTGTCTTCAGCCGGCGCCATTTTGCAAAATGGCCGCCGCAAAATAGCGGCGGCCATAGACAAAAGCGGCAGTCCGGAACCCCCGCTGAACGACCTCCTGCAGTCGATCTCCTGCCGGCGCCATTTTCCGTACGGAAAACGATTCGCGGCAAGAAATCGCTTCCTGAACCCCGCTGGACTCCCAGGAACTTTTGGCCAGCTTGGGGGGGCCTCCTGACCCCCACAAGACTTGCCAAAAGTCCAGCTGGGGTCCGGAACGACCTCCTGCGTCGAATCATTTTTGTCTATGGCCGCCGCCATTTTGCGGCGGCCATTTTGCAAAATGGCGCCGGCTGAAGACAACAGGATTCAATTGAGGAGGCCGTTCCGGACCGCCGCCGTTCTGGACCACCGCTGGATCCCCAGGTTATTTAAAGCATTTGGGGGGGGGTTCGGGAGGGTGGGGGATTTAATTTAAAGGGTCGGGGGTGGGTTTTAGGGGGTTTTAGTGTGCCAGTTTTCCTGCCCTCCCCCTTCCCCTGATTTACGATTTTTTAACGATAAATCGGGGGAATTGGTATTGTATCGTGGCCCTAACGATTTTTGACGATTTAAAATATATCGGACGATATTTTAAATCGTCAAAAAACTATTCACATCCCTAGTTCAGAAGGCATTCAACAAAGTACCTCATGAGAGGCTTCTAAGAAAACTAAAAACTCATGGGATATGAGGCATTGTCCTTTTGTGAATTACATACTGGTTAAAGGACAAGAAACAGAGTAGGATTAAATGGTCTGTTTTCACAGCAGAAAAAGGTAAACAGTGAAGTACCTCAGGGATCTGTACTAGGACTGGTGCTTTTTAAATGATCTGGAAAGTGGCAAGATGAGTGAGTTGCTTAAATTTGTGGATGACACAAAATTATGCAGAGTCATTAAATCTCAAGTAGATTGTGATACAATCCAAGAGGACCTAGGGAGACTGGAAGATTGAACATCCAAATGGCAGATGAAATTTAATGTGGACAAGTGCAAGGTGATACATATTGGGAAAAATAATCCTTGCTGTGGTTACATAAAGTTAAGTTCCACATTAGGAGTTACCACCCAGGAAAGAGATCTAGGTGTCATAGTGGATTATATATACTGAAATCATTGGCTCATTGTGCTTTGGCAGTCAAAAAAGCAAACAGAATGTTAGGAATTATTAGGAAGGGAATGGTGAATAAAATGGTGGATGTCATAATGCCTCTATATCGCTCCATGGTGAGACCGCATCTTGAATACTGTGTACAGCTTTAGTCACTGCATCTCAAAAAAGATTAGGTGCACTGGAGAAAGTACAGAGAAAATAACCTATGAGGAAAAGCTAAAGAGGTTAGGGCTGTTCAGCTTGGAGAAGAGACGGCTGAAGTGGGATATGATGGTAGCCTACAAAATCATGAAAGGACTTGAATGGGTAAATGTGAATCAGGTACTTACTCTTTTTGATAATGCAAGTACTAGGGGGCACTCCATGAAGTTAGCAAGTAGCACATTTAAAACAAAATCGGAGAAAATTCTTTTTCACACTGTTGCACACCCCCAGCCCGAACCCCCCCCCCCCCACCTTTATTTCAGAAGTTACGCCTGCCTCTGGCCGCCCATTTTTTCAAGCCCCGGGACTTACACGCATCCCGGGGCTTTATGTGCACCTCTGGGCTTTTTGAAAATAGGCCATATGCACGTAGGGCTTTTAAAATCTGCCCCTTGAGATATATTCATTTAGGGGTAGATTTTCAAAGGGTTACGCGCGTAGGAAACAGCATCTATGCGCGTAAGTGACATGAGCGAGAATAACTTGAATTTTGCATAGGGGTATTTATGCACGCAAATGACCCTGTGTGCGTAAATGTACGAGAATAAAAAAGGGGTGTGTCGGGGGCGTGTCATGGCGGATACCTGACTTACGCGCATAAGACGTATTTTATAAGCGATGCGCACAAATCCACCGGTGTGCGCTGCCATAGTCACGCGCGTATATTTACTACTGCCTGCTTGTGTGCGTAAGCGACTACAGAAGTGTCACCACCTGCCGCCTCTTATCACTCAGGGACACTACATTCTGGAGAAAGGCAGAAGGTGGAAGGAAGAGGTCATGGGGGGTTAACTGGTGATAACTGGGAAACTGCAAACGATTTCCCTAGGCAAGGTTTATGTGTGTGAATGGCTGACTGCAGCAGGAGCTCATAACTCAACAGCTATTCTTTGGTTATTCCTGTTTCTACACATGCTTATAATAGCGCTCTATACAGCTCAGAAGAGAAAGAGAGAGGAGGAGGAGGAGGAGGAGAAGAATGCTGAAACAGATACCCTTTACATAGATTTTACAGGACTCACACCAATTTGTGGATCTGTCTGAGGAAGAAGTAATGCACCATTTCAGATTTAATAAGGAGACCATACAGTACCTCTGTCAATTGTTAGAGGCTCACCTGCAACCTATCACCCAAAGGGGCCCTGCCTTGCCTGTACACATCAAGGTGACTACCACTCTGGCTTTTTTGGCTACTGGCAGCTTCCAAAAACCGCTTGGCGTGACTTCCGGAATCACTCAGTCTGCCACATCAAGGTGTCTGGAGCAGTTCCTGGCTGCCTTGCTCAGAAAAACACAATATTTTATCTCCTTCCCCTTCAGAAGAGAGGAACAGCAAGAGATAATGAAAGACTTTTACCAAATTCCACGCTTCTCCTCAGTCTTGGGAGCTATTGATTGCACTCACGTGGCCCTAAGGGCACCAGGAGGAGATGAGGCCACCTACTGCAACCGCAAGGGTTTCCACTCTCTGAACATGCAAGTGGTGTGCAATGCCAAGGGCATCATCACCAATGTGGTGCCCTGCTTTCCAGGATCCAGTCACAATGCCTACATTCTATCACAATCCAGAATTCATGGCCGACGTCACCCATATGACATAGTGAGGGCAAAGGTAGCGCCGGCGCCATTTTGAATATTGGCAATACGGCCCGCGTGCAGGAGGTAACTCCCGGACTCCTGCTGGACTTTTGGCAAGTCTTGTGGGGGTCATGAGGCCCCCCCAAGCTGGCCAAAAGTCCCTGGGGGTCCAGCAGGGGTCCGGGAGTCGTGTGGCACCCGACTCGTGACGTCGGGTGCCAGGAACCAAAATGGCGCCGGCGCTACCTTTGCCCTGTCATATGGTAAGGGCAAAGGGCCACCGTCGCCATTTCTATTAACACAGCCGTGGCCCGAGAGCGGGAGATCGCGCCGGGACCCCCCACTGGACCCCAGGTAATTTAAAACATTTTGGGGGGGTTCGGGAGGGTGATGGATTTGTTTTAAAGGGTTGGGGTGTGTATTAGGGTTGTTTTGGTGTGCCGGTTTTCCCGCCCTCCCCCCTCCCCTGATTTACGATTTTTTGACGATAAATCGGGGGAATTGCTATTGTATCGCGGCTCTAACGATTTTTGATGATTTAAAATATATCTGACAATTGTTTTAAATTGTCAAAAAACGATTCACATCCCAAGTGCTGAGTATCAGCTGCTCAGAAGGAGAGAAGATGATGTGGCTGCCTTCTCCCTCTGCAATCCTCCTGGCCTGCTTCTGCTTCTCAAGTCTCCTCAGGACCCTCCACTTGTGCATCAGTTCCCCAATGCTCCGGTTGTGGTGGAACACAGAGTTGACACCGTGCCTGATCCTCTTCCAGATCTGCTCCTTCCTGTATGCACCCACCGTACGAGACTGTGGACCATACAGCAGATCCTGGTGCCTCAAGACATGCTGGACAAGCATATCAACCTCCTCTGGTAAGAAGTTGGGCTTACAAATCTGAACTGCACGTGCCTGAGACATGGTGAAGCTGGCAATTGAGTGGAGGAGGGATCCTTCTGTAAGCAGGCTAATTTGCACTCAAAGGGGATCCCTGCAAGACTCTGCATTTCAACCATGTCGTCTCTGCTTCTCACCTGCCTATGAGACTTTCACCATCCAGGTTTTGTTGTAGTAACCTTGTCTCTTCCCAGTATAGGGGCTCTGCAGAATATCTGCGATCTGGATGGCAGCTTCCTGTGTGGTATGTGGGAAGGTATTGAAAGGTAGATTTAACCTATATGGAAGGTGCAGCTGTATAACGGATATGAGTGGCTTCATGCTGCCCACTGCTGTGAAGAAATAAGTAAACAGTGTGGTGTTTGCTCATCAGCTCTATTCCTGTATGTGTAGCTGGAGATGGTGTTTGTCTTCCTCCTGGATGGCCAGTGTGCCAGAGGACCTTGGGTTCCACGTGTGTTGTTGCTTCTTCACCATTGGACATTATCTTGCAGTGTTCATGTAACCCGTCCCCCTCTCCCCCTTCACCCCCTCCCCCTTCACCCCCTTCCTTCTAACATCCCTCCCCTTTACCCCCTCACCCTCTCACCCCCTTTCTCCCAACATCCCTCCCCCTTTACCCCCTTCCTCCCAACATCCCTCCCCCTTTACCCACTCACTCCCTTCCTCCCAACATCACTCCCTCTGTATCCCTTCCTCCCAACATCCCTCCCCCTTTACCCACTCACCCCTTCCTCCCAACATCCCTCCCCCTTTACCCACTCACTCCCTTCCTCCCAACATCACTCCCCCTTTATCCCTTCCTCCCAACATCCCTCCCCTTTTACCCCCTCACCCCCTTCACCACCTCACCCTCTTCCTCCCATTACCAGGTCCTCTTTTCCAATGAACACACAGGTATGGTAAGATAATAATGTTTTACTCCAAAAACTGTAATAACTATGTACAAATATACAAAATAAAAAGGGATGGGATGGGAAGAACTAGGGAGAAAAACTATTTACAGAAAAAAAAATCCCGGGAAGTTATGGAGGCAGGGACCAGAGAGGATAATCAGGGCCGCCGGAGCTGATCCCCCAGGACTCTCACAGCTGCGCCAAGCAGCTGTAGAGCCCGGAGGATCTGCCCATTGGTCATGTTTATCCTTTCTGCATAGGCAGAGATGGCCCCCAGTGCCCCACGCACCCCCCTCACATATGCCTGGAATTCACCTCGGGTCAGAGGCTCATCATCGGGAGACTGTCCTCCCGATGATGAGCCTCTGTGTTGGTGTTGTGAAGGGGCTGTCGAGGCACGAGAGGGCCCTCCCTGTCTACCTGGGCCAGCAAAGGCTGGCCCCTGGGTGCCCCCGTGTTCCTAACTCCCCAGGCAAAAAGGGGAGGAGACCCTACAGAGGGGGGTGGCTAGGGGGCGGCCTGGGCTGCACCTCATGGCGGGGAGGTGGCCTCCGCTTCTGCTGTCTCCTCGTGGCGTGGGGGGGGGGAGAATCCGCCTCCCCTCCGGAGCGGCTGCTGCTGCTCTCGGCGCTGGAGCTGGTCCTGGCCTCTCTTCAGGTCCTGTAAAATAAACCAACAGATAAGACTAACCTGTATATGAATATGCAAACTCATGAGCAAACATTTCTTTATGGCAGGATCTTCAATGGGTAATGCTTGGCCGGGTGATTGTGAAAAGGGGATGAGATGCACCTATCTCCCTGCCCCATGAAAAAGGAGTGGGGACTGGGTTGTGTAGGGGCCAGATAAGACTGAAAGGGTCCTTCCAGGGCACCCACCTGCTGCTGTGGCAGGGATCGCATGCTCACTGGGAGCCTGCAGACACAACAGGCATTAACAATTGTTTGTGGTATTACTTTAGTGCTGGGGAGGGGGCCAGGGAGTAATGGGAGGGGGGATGTAAAGGTCCCTTCCAGGCCGCTCAGATTCCCCAGCTGCCTGGAAGGGAACAGGGAAGGCAGTGTGCCTGCGCACACGGTAGGCGCACTATGTCCTACCTCCTTGCTTGTCCCTACCCCACCATGTCATAACATGCACATGCGTGTTATGACATGGTCTGTCCCATATCTAACACTATGTAGCCCTTATCATGGAGGGATTACTTACCTCCAGCCCCAGCTCGCTCGCCCCGCAGCCGCTCTAGCCACCTCCCCTTCTTCAGGCGCAGCCAGCGTGCCTTCTTCTTCAAATCCTCTATCCATGACAACAAAGGGAGAGACAAACATGAGTGTACTGTGATGATGCTGGATTCTGCAATGTGGCAATGACTGTTCAAAATACATTTGGCAACCATGAAGAGCTGTGACAATCATGTAGCTAATTACCTATGTCGCTCCTTGTGACCTTGGGCAAGTCACTCTACCCTTCATTGCCTCAGGTACCAAAACGTAGACTGTAAGCCCTCTGGGGATAGAGAAATACCTACAGTACCTGAATGTAAACCGATGTGATATCTCGATCGAATGTCGGTATACGAAAATAATAAATAAATAATCTTTTCACATTTCAGCCTCATTCCAAATGAGGTTGGCCAATGTTTTCCCTCCTCCCAGGCCTAACCCCATATTGACAGTCCCACAGTGCAGTAGTACTCACTGTACACTTACCTCACGTGGGTGGGAGGCCCTCTCATTATACCGTGCCTGCAGTTGCCTCCAGGCCCTCTTCAGATGCAGGAAGTTAGTCCTCCTCCCTCTGATGGGGAACTTGCGTTGTTCCTTAGCTACCACCAGGGACGCCAGCAGTTCGACGTCCCTGGTGGTGAAGTTGGGCTACCTGTGCCTCCTGGCCACCATGTTGTGCAACAACTCTCTGCACGAGTGGACCCGCCCTCACGTGCACGCACAAATGCACTCGCGCGCACAAATGCACAGACCCACACAAGGGCATTTGCGCGCGCCAACCAGCGCGCACAATATCCGGACGATATATTCACGTATTTTGCATAATGTGCACATGTATGCACGGTGCTATACAAAATACATGCCGCTTACTATGCGAACTACTGCTCGCGCCCTTAGCCAACGGCGCGCGCAGGTTGGAAAATCTGCCCCTTAATGTTTGGGTACTTGCCAGGTACTTGCGACTTGGTTGGCCACTGTTGGACACAGAACACTGGGCTTGATGGACCCTTGTTCTAACCCAGTGCTCATTTATCTCATTTATCTCTTTACATATACAAGTTCTGAGGAAAATTTCCTTCTTTCTTTTAATATCCAACACATGGCAAAATTAACCCTTAGTAAATGACTGCAAAACTCTTGAAAATACCTATTCATTTGACATAGCATCCTGAAAACTGGCTTTATGGTATACCCTACCCTAGCCTTATTTACTGGGTGGATGTTACTCTCTATTTCCTCGTTTTCAGTTTTGCCAACACTTTGCTCATTGAGAGAGCTGTCAATGGTAGGGTCAATGTTATTTTCTTTACTTGTCCCACTATTCTGTGACTCTGGTTGAGGGCCTGTCAAGTGTCCTGCATTTGATATTTGTTGATACTCAGTGTTTTCACCATCTTCCAGTATGCTAAGTAAGTCATCAATACTTCCTCTGCAGACAGTTTCTGGTTCTAAACTGGTAACCTCTTTCAGACTTTCAACTTCATTTGGCTCTGTAGTTTCCATTTGGAAGTAACCAATTCTCTGCTGTTTTGTTTATCCAACTCAAGACTCAAATTCAGTTCATTGTCTGTGTGGCCACTTAACTTTGCTCATGCCATCTGTTGCACTGATATTGGCAGATGCTACTTCTTCAGACTCAATTTCTATTGGAATAAAATTAGCAAACATTTTCAGATTCCTCTGGACAACATTTTGTTCCCCAGTTATAATATTGGGAATTCTCAGTACATGTAATTTAGGGATTTACTTCTACCATGTCATATAGTATTGGCTCCCATTCATCAGCAAATTTCCATTTTTCCCTCTCTTTCTTATTAGCTAACATATGCTATCTCTTTACCCTTTTGTTATACTGGTTTTGCTTGAGCTCTGTTTTTCAGTTGCAAACTTCTGAGCCATTTTAGAAGCATCACATAAATCTTTCTGCAGCGATGCTACAAATTTATCATAGCAGAGAACATTGTCATCTTGCAAAATAGTCCTGAAAAGGACATCAACTGGCAGACAGGGAATGCCTCCAAACATCAGATAAAATGGATTAAATTCTGTTGTCTCATGCAATGTACAGTTGTACATAAAGGTCAGAGTGTTGATAACCCATGGCTGTTTAGCTCATGATAGCAAGGCTCTAATCATGTTTCCTAAACATCAATTACATCTTTCAGCTTGACCAATGCCAGATGGATGATAGATTATTGTAAGAAATGTTCCCACACCTGCAATTTCTAACAGTTCACAAATTAATTGAGACTCAAAGCTGGCTCTCTGATTACTGTGGATCCTTTGGTGAAATGTGTAAATGCAAAAGAAGTTGTCCCAGAATGTATTTCCAACTTCTTGGCAGCTTGGTTTGCATAGAGGAATGAATGTGCCAATTTGGTGAAATGATTGGTTAGCACTTTCAATTTTGTAATTCTCTGCCAACCAGAAATCAATGCAACCCAGTTTTAAGGGCTCTCTAGCTGTGATAGATTTCAAAAGTGCTGTTTCTTGAGGTTCAGTTACTTCACTCCCTGTACAGCGCTTTCATTGATAAATCTAATTTCTTACATCCTGCTCAATGCTGGGTTAATACAATCTCTGTCTGGCCCTGGTGTCCTGCATTGTCATGGACTCCCTGAAAAATCTCAGAGAGGATGGTATCATATACTGGTATATCTTTTTCACAGAGATTGGGTCCTTGAATACTCGATACAGAATGCTGTCTCAATACTGCAATTTCTCCCATTTTTTTTAACATCTTTTGCACTGGACTACATTCAGCAGCTCTTTTTCTCCTAGAAAGGCACCTTTTTCTTTCCACATAGGAAATAACTTTAGAAATGACATCATTGGACCATTACGTCTCCTGCAGATCCTTGTGTGAATAGCCAGTCAATGTCCTTTGCCCTTGCTCCAACATTTTTCCCATTTGATGAATAACAGATACTGCTTGGACTCTTGCTTCTTCTTCACAATATAGCTGGGAATTTAGTGTTGCGATTATGTCATTCCTTGACATTGTCTCTCTTCATGACCTTACTGATGATGCAATGGATGGCGGGTTTTTTGTTTGTTTGGTTGTTTTTTAATTCTCTCCTTTGCTTTACAAGGGAGGTGTTCTGCTGGTTCACAGACAAATGGATAACCTGTTGCACTGTATCTTCCTGAACATTCTTAGCAGTGTCTAACAACTTTTGGTATGGTTGACCATAAAGAAGTCTCACCAGTCCATTCTTTACAAAAGGGGGCTGTCTTAGACAATCAGGAGACAGTGCTTAAACTGTTGTTCAAGGTGATTTTTTCTTTTTTTCAGTGGTAGTCTTGGTCGCCTTGTTGTGGCATTATATTGAGTTCAGACAATCAGGAACCATGTTCCTAGGCCCAGGCACACATCGGAGACCAAAGTTGTATGGTGCAAGCTTGGCAACCCATCTCTTCTCACATGCATTTAATTTGGAATTTTTTAGGATGTATGTGAGTGGGTTGTTTTCATTTCAGACGCTGAATGGATGCCCTTTTAACCAATCACTGAACGTCTCACATAAGGCTCACTTTAGAGCTAGAAACTCAAATCTGTGTGCTGGATATTTAGCTTGTGCTCAGCTGAGAGACTTGGTAGCAAAAAGCCACAGATCTTATTTTTTTTTTCTCCTTCTTTGGCACTTGATTTAAACAGGCTACCAAACCTTTCACTAAAACAACTACAACCAAAATGAATGGACTGATAAAAAGGAAAAAAAAAAAGATAGGTAATTATGTGTGTTTGTGCCTGTTAAAAAGGATAGAAAAAGTGTATGTGCCTGATAAAAAGTAAAGAATTATTGGTAATTCTTAGTATATGTGTCTTTACCTCCCACCAACCCCTAACCAGATTTGTTGATTTATAGACTCTTATCCCATTTAAGAAGACAAGAGATATTTTCACATCAAAAATCAATTAGGGATTTATCTAAAACAAGGGAGTGATTCAGCCCTTGTCAATAGATTAATTGTCCTCCTGCAGGCCTTTGCCAAATTAGCATCAAATACATCACATAAATTTAAAGGACTCCAATTTACACATACCTTCTTCCCTAGCAACCTAAATTAATTAAAAACAAAGCAATATTAAGATGCACAGTCCAGCAGTAAGATGGGACCTTTCCAGTCTTTTGCAATGAGTGCTGGTGAGAGGTTGTATGTGTGCACCCAGTGCAAAGAGCTCCTAGCTCTCAGAGAATGAGTCCAATATCTGGAAGAGCTGAATCAGTACTGTTTCAGTTTTGCAATTTACTCTAACTTCCCCCAGTCAAAGCTTACTAACATGTTAAATTGCAGAATCACTCATTTTCCATGCCAGTGCCCAAAGTTGGAATGATCTACCGTTATCTATCAGAGAGGAGCTGGAGCTGTATTTTAGACATAAGGCAAAAATCTGGTTGATGGTTTTGCAGAGGTGGACCCCTGTCCTGAGGTGGTGTTGGCACCACCTGTGGGGGAAACCCCCATGGGTCTCCACCGTCGGGAGGCGAGGCCAAGCGGGAAGCGGAGGCCAACTGGAGCTTTGCCAATACCAGCCCTCATTCCATGCAAGTTGAACCCTTGGGTAGCAGGGCCAGCTGGACAGGTGGGCCTCTGTGTGGTTGATCCTAGAGAAGATGTCCTGAGGCAGAGTGCTGGGTGGCAGTGGAGATGAAGAGTTCTGGTACAATGAGACGAGAACAGAGTGAGGGTCCAAACAGAGGGTCAAGGCTGGCAGCTAAAGGTGCGGTCAGGTCCAAGCAAGGGTCGGAGGCAGGTGTCTGAAGGCAAGGTCAAGTCCAAGCAAAGGGTCAAAGTCAAGGGGGTCCATCCGAAGGTAAGCAGGAACAGATACTGGATCAGGAACTTGAACTGGAGCAGCAACATAACACATGACAGAGAAGCGTGGAGACCTGTTGCTAAGGCAGGCGCCTACTGCCAGAGCTTGCCTAAATAGTCCTGGTCCGATGACATCATTAGGAAGAGCCAGCAGCCCTTTCCTGCTGCGTGCCCTTTAAATAAACTAGGGAGTAGTGCGCACCTAAAGGGCCAAGATACAAGGAGCTGACGCTGATGGCATCTCTGCCGTGCCTCAAAGAGTGCCAGCGGCAAGCAGGGCCATGAAATAGAGAGCTGCGTTGGGGGCATTTCCCCTTCATCACCAGGGAGCCGGGGTCCGTTCCTGCTATGGCGGCGTGACGTTGGGTGAGGAAGGCCGGTCTAGGGCTCTGCGGCCGGCCAATGTAACAGATGGGGCTAGATACATCTTAACATAAGCTGAAAAAACGATTGTCTCATTATAGATTTTTTGCCAGTTTAGCCAAAGAAAGAATTAATTATAATGGTTTATGAGTCGTTTTATATTTGTATGTTAGAATATTTTTGTTATGATTGTATTGCTGGTTTTGTTTATAACTTTATGCATTCCTTTGAAAGTTTTCATTGTGAAAGCTGGAAAGTAATTCATAATTTTAATATAAATAAATGAATCAAATAGAGAACTATATATAAGACATTTTCATGAACATAATAGTCTAGTTCCAATGCCAGTTTGGCAGCCCCTATGGTGCCTTGGAGTGACAAGGTCACCTGGATGGAATGCATTAATTTGGTGTAGTAGGAAGTGATTCTGTAACTAGGACCTGCTGTCTATGTGATACATTATCCTCTTGCACCAAGGATGGATCTCCAAGGGCTTCTGCCTAGGAGAGTTGGATTAAGTCAGCCATTATAGGTGGTGATTTGATCATAAGGTATGTAGATAGCTGGATGGCTGGTGGATGTTGCAATCACTTAGTAACTTTCCTGCCTGATGCAAAGGTAGTAGACATCACACAATCACCTAGTTATGATTTTAGATAGTGGTGGGAAGAAGCCAGCTGTTGCAATACATGTGGGCAGCAACAAAATAGGAAGATGTGGGAAAGAGGTTCTGGAAGCCAAATTTAGGCCTTTAGGTAGAAAGTTTATATCTAGAACCTCCAGGGTAGCATTGTCTGAAAAACTCCCTATTCCATATGCTGAACCCCAGAGGCAGGTAGAGCTCTGGTGTCTCAATACATTAATAAGATGATAGTACAGGGAAGATGACTTTATTTTTCTTAAGAAAAGGGCAACATTTTGGAAAAGGGGGAGATTATTCCAAAAAGAAGGACTCCGCCTTAACCAGAGTGGAAGCAGACTGCTAGCATTAATCTATGAAAAGGAGATAGAACAGATTTTGAATTAGAACATGAGGGAAAGCATATAGGGCCAGATTTTTAAAGGAGCACGTGCAGGGTACATTTGTGCGTGCTACCTGGCGCGCACAAATGTACACCCGATTTTATAACATGCGCATGCTGCCGCACGCATGTTATAAAATCTGGGGTCGGCGCGTGCAAGGGGGTGCACACTTGTGCACCTTGCGTGCGCCGAGCCCAAGGGGAGCCCCGATGGCTTTCCCCATTCCCTCCAAGGCCGCTCCGATTTGAGGGAACTTTTTTTACGATCACCCCCACCTTTCCCTCCCTTCCCTTAACTAACCCACCCCCCGGCCCTACCTAAATCGCCCCCCCCCCACCTTATTGGAGTTACACCTGCCTCTGTGCCTCTGTGCCAGAGGAATCGGGCCTGCCTCTGGACCGCTGCCATGCCCACGGCCCCGCCCCCATACCGCCCCTTTTTCAAAGCTCCGGATTTGCGCTCGCCACTGAGCCTATGCAAAATAGGCTCGGTGCGCGCGGGGTAGGTTTTCGGCGATTACACCCGTATATTACATGAGTATATTACGCCTGTAACCCTTTGAAAATCTACCCCACAGTTTGGAGGGAGGTATCTTCAAAGGATATTAAAATAATAGGTGAGTTAGGGCATTCTGTTAGGCTATGTATGCTTTTATTAAAACTGATTTTCCTATAAATAAAGAACAGATTGTGTTAAAATATCCCAAATTATCCCTGTCAACTGCTAATAAAATTGTATATACAAATAAAAAAATACCTTGAAATGTCTGTATGCTGATGCTAGAATTCTAAAAAGTAAGATGGGTGAGTTAGAATGTATAGCACTGAATGAAGAGGTAGACTTACTTAGCATTACAGACACCAGGTAGAAGGAGGATAATCAATAGGGATGTGAATCGTTTTTTGATGATTTAAAATATCGTCCGATATATTTTAAATCGTCAAAAATCGTTAGAGGCGATATATAATAGGAATTCCCCCGATTTATCGTCAAAAATCGTAAATCAGGGGGAGGGGAAGGGGGAGGGCGGGAAAACCGGCACACTAAAACAACCCTAAAACCCACCCTGACCCTTTAAAATAAATCCCCCACCCTCCCGAACCCCCCCAAAATGTCTTAAATTACCCAGGGTCCAGTGGGGGGGTCCCGGTGTGATGTTCCACTCTCAGGCCATGGGTGCGTTGATAGAAATGGCGCCGGCGCTACCTTTGCCCTGTCATATGACAGGGCAAAGGTAGCGCCTGCGCCATTTTGGTTCCTGACCCCCGATGTCACGAGCGTAGGAGATCACTCCCGGACCCCCACTGGACCCCCAGGGACTTTTGGCCAGCTTGGGGGGGCCTCCTGACCCCCACAAGACTTGCCAAAAGTCCAGCGGGGGTCCGGGAACGACCTCCTGCACTCGAATCGTGTTGCCGTATGGCCGGCGCCATTTTGCAAAATGGCGCCGGCCATATGGCCATATTGCCATATTGCAAAATGGCGCCGACCGTACGGCAACACGATTCGAGTGCAGGAGGTCGTTCCCGGACCCCCGCTGGACTTTTGGCAAGTCTTGTGGGGGTCAGGAGGCCCCCCAAGCTAGCCAAAAGTCCCTGGGGGTCCAGCGGTGGTCCGGGAACGACCTCCTGCACTCGAATCGTGTTGCCGTACGGCCGGCGCCATTTTGCAAAATGGCGCCGGCCATATGGCCATATTGCCGTACAGCCGGCACCATTTTGCAAAATGGCGCCGGCCATAAGGCCATTTTGCAATACGGCAACACAATTCGAGTGCAGGAGGTCATTCCCGGACCCCCGCTGGACTTTTGGTAAGACTTGTGGGGGTCAGGAGGCCCCCCCAAGCTGGCCAAAAGTCCCTGGGGGTCCAGCGGGGGTCCGGGAGCGATCTCCTACGCTCGTGTCGTCGGGGGACAGGAACCAAAATGGCGCCGGCGCTATCTTTGCCCTGTCATATGACAGGGCAAAGGTAGCGCCGGCGCCATTTCTATCAACGCACCTGTGGCCTGAGAGTGGAACATCACACCCGACCCCCCCACTGGACCCCAGGTAATTTAAGATATTTTGGGGGGGTTCGGGAGGGTGGGGGATTTATTTTAAAGGGTTGGGGTGGGTTTTAGGGTTGTTTTAGTGTGCCCGAGAGTGGAAGATCACACCGGGACCCCCCCCCCACTGGACCCAAGGTAATTTAATACATTTTGGGGGGGGTTCGGGAGGGTGGGGGATTTATTTTAAAGGGTAGGGGTGGGTTTTAGGGTTGTTTTAGTGTGCCCGAGAGTGGAAGATCACACCGGGACCCCCCCACTGGACCCCAGGTAATTTAAGGCATTTTGGGGGGGTTCGGGAGGGTGGGGGATTTTTTTTAAAGGGTCGGGGTGGGTTTTAGGGTTGTTTTAGTGTGCCAGTTTTCCCGCTCTCCCCCGATTTACGATTTACATGATATTTAAAAAAACAAAACTGTGACGATCCGATTCCCTCCCCCCCCCCCAGCCGAAATCGATCGTTAAGATGATCGATCACACGATTCACATCTCTAATAATCAATGGGACAGTACTATATCAGGGTATAAATTTATATCACAATGATATAATGGATCAACTTGGTGGGGTTGAGATGCTTTAGGTAAGTGATGGCATAGAGTCCAACAGAATAAGGATCCTGTAAGAGAGTAAATGCTCAGTAGAATCTTTATTAGGGATGTGAATCGTTTTAGGACGATTAAAATTATCGTCCGATAATTTTAATATCGTCTTAAACCGTTATGGAACACAATACAATACAGATTCTAACGATTTATCGTTATAAATCGTTAGAATCGTGAGCCGGCACACTAAAACCCCCTAAAACCCACCCCCGACCCTTTAAATTAAATCCCCCACCCTCCCGAACCCCCCCCCCCAAATAACTTAAATAACCTGCGGGTCCAGCGGCGGTCCGGAACGGCAGCGGTCCGGAACGGGCTCCTGCTCTGAATCTTGTCGTCTTCAGCCGGCGCCATTTTCCAAAATGGTGCCGAAAATGGCGGCGGCCATAGACGAAAAAGATTGGACGGCAGGAGGTCCTTCCGGACCCCCGCTGGACTTTTGGCAAGTCTCGTGGGGGTCAGGAGGCCCCCCACAAGCTGGCCAAAAGTTCCTGGAGGTCCAGCGGGGGTCAGGGAGCGATTTCCCGCCGCGAATCGTTTTCGTACGGAAAATGGCGCCGGCAGGAGATCGACTGCAGGAGGTCGTTCAGCGAGGGTTCCGGCGCCTCGCTGAACGACCTCCTGCAGTCGATCTCCTGCCGGCGCCATTTTCCGTACGAAAACGATTCGCGGCGGGAAATCGCTCCCTGACCCCCGCTGGACCTCCAGGAACTTTTGGCCAGCTTGTGGGGGGCCTCCTGACCCCCACGAGACTTGCCAAAAGTCCAGCGGGGGTCCGGAAGGACCTCCTGCCGTCCAATCTTTTTCGTCTATGGCCGCCGCCATTTTCGGCGCCATTTTGGAAAATGGCGCCGGCTGAAGACGACAAGATTCAGAGCAGGAGCCCGTTCCGGACCGCTGCCGTTCCGGACCGCCGCTGGACCCGCAGGTTATTTAAGTTATTTGGTGGGGGATTTAATTTAAAGGGTCGGGGGTGGGTTTTAGGGGGTTTTAATGTGCCGGTTTTTCGATTTTTCGATTTTTCGATTTTTAACGATTTTTCACGATATTTTACCCCCCCAAACGGCAACAATACGATTCCCTCCCCCTCCCAGCCGAAATCGATCGTTAAGACGATCGAGGACACGATTCACATCCCTAATCTTTATGAGTGGAAATTCCATGTGTGATGGACATGAGTAAAGAGGTGGGGGTATATACCATTCACCTGGCCAAAATGAACAGCAGGCAATGGAATGCTACTGGAAATTAGGGAAGCTAACAAATTTGGCAGCACGGTAATAATGGGACATTTCAATTACCCCCAATATTGAGAGAGAGAGAGAGAGAGAGAGAGAGAAAGAGAGAGAGATGAGATTTGAACAATATACTCTCGTCCTAGCTTGATAGAAGCTAGGTAAAGGGTGCATCAAGCTAGGTCGAGAGACTCTCTCTCTCCCTCTGTCCAGGAGCAGTCCAAAATGTGGCACTTCTCAGCTTGTGATGTGAAAATATTGTGGGTATGATCAATTTAATGCGCGTTATGGTAAAATACCTTTGTGAAGCGGTAAAATAGCTCACGTTGCGGTATCTGAACAAATGTCCCTAACCACGCCCCCCCCCCTTTTTTTTTTTTTGTCAGGGGCACTATTATTGCAAAATGATAAATCTAGGTCTAAGTTACTTAAATAGCTAGCTTTCAATTTTGGGCCACAGAGGTATAGAAGCATTTTAGATTTGAGGAAGACAAGCATTTTGCAAAATGCATTTACTGTTGAAAGACCATCAACAGAGCAAAGATGCTTGGGCCATCTTACAAACAGTGGTATGCAGTATCATTTGAAAAAGAAGCACCCATTAACATAGATTTCAGGGGAGGCTGCCAGTACTTCCAAGCTGAGTAACAGATTTCCCGATAATCTGTTTACAACATGGATTATTTATCATTCTGGAAGGGTGTTGAATCCTGGCTATTTAAAAGGTTTTATTCTTAAACTATGATGGTTCAGTTAAAAAATGGAGAATAAGTGATTACTAGGAGGGTGGTACTATGTATTTTATATAATTAGGTTATAGGATTATTTTAAGGATGATATGTATTAGGGTGAAGGGGATGGAACATTAAGGTAGGATGCAGAGGTTTTAAAATCTGCAGTTGCCATGACTGTTTTAAATTGTTTTCAATATTGAATTTATTTGTTTTAAATTGCTTTGATTTGTTTTAAGAAAATGGGATCAATATGTTTTAGGAACCTGTCTTTCCATTCAAAGCAGCAGCAGCATCAGTAAGCCCAGAGTAAAGGGGTAGCTATCTCCCTCATGAGCCACTGGTCCTTTCCTTCAGTAAGCAGCCTGCACCTTCAAATTAAAAGCAAGCCACCATGGAGCAAATGGGTTGTTTTAATTTTTATTTAATTTTAAAAATATTGTATTTAATAATACAAAACAGCAATGATAAAAGCAAAGTTTTGTACAGTAAGTAAAAAAACAGAAATAAGAGCATATGCAAAATCAAATTATCTGACTGAACCTGACACTACAGTACAGTTCAATTAGCACATTACAAATGAGATATTAAATAGAATTCATCTTCTCCAGTTGTTTAACCTATTATACCATATGTTGTAAACCTGTATACAGATGACTGATGGGTTTGGACTACTATGCCATTTTCCATCTCTATTAAATTGCTACAATTTAAATTCATTCCGGCCTGAATTGCCACTCCCAATGCAGCTAATGTGATGAAACATGATCTATGTGAGGGGACCACAAACATTTTATCTAGTTCTGCACTGGATTTTCATTCTTTTGTGTGTGATTGACTCTATTGTTCACAAGAACGGATCCTCATCCTCAGTGCTACATTCTGTTTCATTGACAATTCCTTTGTATGTGCTGTTCATCCTCTCCATTTTGTGTATGATACTAAATAGATAAACATTAGGAAAAAAGAGCATTACCGGTAACCTCATTACTATGGAGAGCAGCATATATCCAATGTTATTCCCATCAACATAATCCCCTGCTACCTCAAGACACATATTACCCAAGCTATACTACTATGTCCAGCAAAGAACTGACCTTAGAATGGAAAGGCCCCCACATCGTAGGCACATTTGAATAGAAATCCCATAATTGTATAAACTTTCCAAAGAAGATGCTGCCATTCAAGAACAGAAGTAGAAGAGTTGACTTCCAATGATAAGTCACGTTTCATTTTGACACAACTAACCAGTCTGGTTTCCCTTTTCATAACCAGAAGAAATTCCCCATATGGTAAACCTAACTAAATGATAAGGAGGTCCAAAGGTAGCTCAGTACCCATTAAGTGATATATTTATGAAAGGATTTCAGACCAATATAACTGTATTTTGGGCCTTGTTTACTAAACAAGAAAGAATGGTGAAACTGTAGGGACAGTGGGTCAACAATTGCCATAGCTCTTCAGTCTTATCTTTTTTTTTTAACTTATCTGTGCTGTCATGCCGATGATTTAAAACTTTCAACCTATTCTCCTGTGTTGTGATACAAATTTCAACATAAATTTTGTTCCAATTCACTTCTGTAATATCCCGACCAATAACCTTTTCCCATGCCAGTTTTATTTTTTGAAGTGTGTCATCTTACTTAGATTTTAATAAATTATATATTTTGGAAATGAGACCTTTACCATGATAGGAGTCAAGTGGCTGCAGCTCAAAGGCAGTAAATTCTCTGCTGCAAATGTTCAGAAAGATTTGGTCAGAAATGCTTTAAGTTAACAAATATTGAAACACTGGGATCCAGCACCAGTTGTTGAATTGAGAGAATTTTCCTGTCCTTAAACCTCTGACATACCATGCTAAATTCCAGACCCTGCCACCTACTAAAATTTTGTATGCTAAAATTACTAGGGAAACCAGGATTATCTCAAAGAGATGATATCGGAGCAGAAATGGTCAAAATGTGATTGTTTCCCAGTACTTTATTCCAGGTATCCAACATAGAACCAATTAGGGGGGGGGGGGGGGGGATTCATCCAGTTATTTATAAAACCTTTAGATAATATCCAGGGGGATAAATAAATAAATAAATGATAGCCAGCCTTGTCCTATGGTTCAGTCTGACTCTCACCTGACCCAGTATTTACCATCTGGATCTGTATGCATGCAGATATTCTTTTCAAATGTATTGCATGTTGGTATAGTTGAAAATCTGGAAGACTTAGGCCACCTGATTCTTTAAGAACAATAATCACTTTCTGAAATATTAACAGATTTTTCCCCATCCATATAAATATCAAAACTACAAGAGTCAACAAAGATAAAAAGGTATTAGAAATATTACCTATTAAACTCCCTAACAGAATCGCTGTATGGTCAGACCGCATCTCAAAAAAGATTTAGTTGCAATGGAGAAAGTGCAGAGGTGACCAAAATGATAAGGGGCATGGAATAGCTGCCCTATGAGGAAAGGCTAAGGAAGTTAGGGCTGTTCAGTTTGGAGAAGAGACGACTGAGGGGGGATATGATAGAGGTCTACAAAATCATGAAAGGATTTCAACAAGTTAATGAAATCAGTTATTTACACTCTCAGGGGCCGATGCAATACAGTAGGGATGTGAATCGTTTTTTGACGATTTAAAAAAACCGTCAGATATTTTTTAAATCATCAAAAATCGTTAGAGTCGCGATACAATAGAAATTCCCCCGATTTATCATGAAAAATCATAAATTGGGGGAGGGGGGAGGGGGAGGGCGGGAAAATCGGCACACCAAAACAACTCTAAAACCCACCCCGACCCTTTAAAATAAATCCCCCATCCTCCCGAACCCCCTAAAATGTTTTAAATTACCTGGTGGTCCAGTGGGGGGGTTCCTGCGCGATCTCCCGCTCTCAGGCCATCGGCGCCATTTTGGCTGCCACTAATATAAATGGCACCGATGGCCCGATAAAAAAAAACCACCCGACCCTTTAAAATTACCCCTTAGCCTCCCCCACTCTCCCGACACCCCCCAAAACATTTTACACATACCTGGTGGTCCAGGGGGGCCGCAGGGAGCGATCTCCCGTTCCCACGCTATTAGCTGCGCTAAAAAAAAATGGTACCAATGGCCCTTTGCCCTTACCATGTGACAGGGCAAAGGTAGCGCCGGTGCCATTTTGAATATTGGCAATATGGCCCGCATGCAGGAGATCGCTCCCGGACCCCTGCTGGACTTTTGGCAAGTCTTGTGGGGGTCAGGAGGCCCCCCCCAAGCTGGCCAAAAGTCCCTGGGGGTCCAGCGGGGGTCCAGGAGCGATCTCCTGCATGCGGGCCGTATTGTCAATATTCAAAATGGCGCCGGCACTACCTTTGCCCTGTCACATGGTAAGGGCAAAGGGCCATCAGCGCCATTTTGATTAGTGGCAGCTGATGGCCCGGGAGTGGGAGATCGCTCCCGGGACCCCCACTGGATCACCAGGTACCTGTAAAAAGTTTTTTGGGGGGTCGGGAGGGTGGGGGAAGCTAAGGGATTAGTTTTAGAGGGTTGGGGTGGGTTTAGGGGTTATTTTTGTTTGTCGTTTTTCCCGCCCTCCCCCAAAACGATAAGAGAACCCCCACAAACAAATTTGTGGGGTTTTCCTATCGTTTTGGGGGAGCCCCCGATTTCTGACGATTTTGAAAATATCGTACGATATTTTCAATCGTCCGAAGCCCGATTCACATCCCTACAATGTAACACTGTCTCCCCCATAACCCACCCTGAGTTGAAAGTGTCTCTCTTACAGTTGGAGATGTATATATAGAGTGTCAGATTCTTTCTCTCTCACTTGACTTGTGCCTTATCAGGACAATTAGCAAAGTTATAGGATCATTTATCAAAATATGTTATGGCGTTAATGCATGCATTAACACCATGCATGCAAAAAGTATAATAGCACATGGTGCGAATGCAAATTTTCAAAGGGGGTGGGATATGTGGAAGAGTTTGGGTGGGTTTTAGAAAAATTAGGGGCCATATCGCATGGCTACAGCTTTTCGCCTGTTGTTAAACTATGTGATATATCCATATTGCAATTCATTTTGGCCATTTCTGGGCAGGGAGAGAGAGAGAGAGAGCCTCTGAGGAGGGCCGCCTTGTGTGCACATATTTATATCTCTATAGGAGGGCCACTTGATAGATCAAGGTGAGGTATTAGTGGTGGTTTAGGGGCCAGTTTTGCAAGCAGAGTGAGACGTACGAACAGCACAGTACACCTTGCTGAAGATTTGACTTCATTTGGAGTGAGGAAAGTCTGACAAAGAAGAAATTTGTACTCACCCTAGCTTGATGGTATCCTGTTATAGAGTCCACCAAGATAGGGTGAGAGAACATAGTAGAAATTTCTTCTTTGTCAGACTTTCCTCACTCCAAATGACATCAAATCTTCATCTAGATGTACTGTGCTGTCCGTACATCTCACTCTACATGTGAAACTGGCCCCTCTCTCTCTCTCTCTCTCATTCTTGCTGTACATGTTACATTTACCATGCTATGTAAAGCAGTAAGTTACAAATTTCCATAAACATGCCCATTTTTGATAATACATGCGTTAACATTTTTTTGTGAATGGTGGGGTTATGTAAGTAACACAGTGCGCATTGCCATGTTCAGACTTTACAAGGTTCAGGGTTACGTGCATAGGTCTTGGTCCTGCCCCTTTTCTGCCTCCTTATTCTTGACGTGTGCATAGGTATGTACGTGCATACTTCCTGGCTTCTTAAAATTTCCATTGATTGTGTGGCCCACATACATGTGTACGGGGACATTTTTGCATGAGCAATACTTTTAAAATCTACCTGTTAGTTATTAGAAACCATTAATTATTGAGGACATAGAAAATTAAGGATATACCAGAGGAGAGTTTCAAAAGGCAGGAAGATGGGAAACCATGTGGGGTTGAAGTGTGGCTATATTTTGTGTCTGTCTTTAACATAAGAAGAACATGCCATACTGGGTCAGACCAAAGGTCCATCAAGCCCAGCATCCTGTTCCAACAGTGGCCAACCCAGGCCATAAGAACCTGGAAAGTACCCAGAAACTAAGTCTATCCCATGCTACTGATGATAGTAATAGCAGTGGCTATTTTCTAAGTCAACTTAATTAATAGCAGGTAATGGACTTCTCTTCCAAGAACTTATCCAATCCTTTTTTGAATGCAGCTACACTAACTGCTCTAACCACATCTTCTGGCAACAAATTCCAGAGTTTAATTGTGCGTTGAGTGCGTTTTGTTGTCTGTTTTACTCAAGCAATATGGCAAGTATGAGGGCTATAGCTCTATGTAATTGTAGCTCAGAAAGCTATTGTGTTTAAAATAGAGCTGGCGAGCTGATTCAGGGAGATTTGTTTTAAGTCAATACTGCCTTCAATTGGAAGGTAAAGCTGGAAAAGCCGGCTTTGCCTCTCATGAGTTCTCTTAAAATTAGAGTTTTGTATGCTACCTCTTAGCTAAAACACTATGATCCTGTCTGAGCAACTGAAAAGTGGTTAGAGAAAATACATTAAGGAAACTTAAGAACTCTGAGGCTATTCAAAGAGCAGTTACTTTGCTGTACTTCCCCAGTTAAACTAGGGGAAACATTTGGCTGGTTAGAAAAGTGATAAAGTATATGTATGGAGGTTGAACTGGCATTAACTATATGCTTTTGATTATGAAGAATAACAATTGCTATGGGTTGCATTTGAGCTGCACTAGTGATTATGCGGAAACTACAAATAAATTTAGGAGGAATGTAAGGAGAATTGTTTTGAAGTGCTTTCTTGTTGGTTTGTAACTTGAACAAAAACAAAATGAATTAGATTTACAAAAGGTACAAAGCCTAGACATGTAGGCCAGTGTCCCAGATAACGAGGGTAGTTTAATGGCTGTACTAATCCAGGTCTTCCTGGCCTGCTCAATGGATAGAAGAAAACCTTGGGTCTAAAATACATGATCTTAAATGAGAATGGCTAGAGACAGCTGTTAGCATTAGGGGAGCTACACATAGGCTCAGAATTATGGGGAGAAGAGCTAAGGCAGACGTCTGAGGGCAAAGAGAGGAAGTAAGCCCTGACTTAAGGCTTGACTACCTGTTTGTGCTGGCCTAGGCTACCCTCCACTTATTTATTTATTTATTTAGAATTTTTATATACCGACATTCTTGACAAAAAATATCAAATCATATCGGTTTCCATATTAACTGAACAATCTCGGTTAATTCTTGGCACTTGAGCCAAGAATTTTGATCATCTTTATCATATCCCCTCTCAGCTGTATCTTCTCCAAGCTTAACAACCCTAAGTAACCTCTTTGACCTTTCCTCATAGGGGAGCCGTTCAATGTTCTTTATCATTTTGGTCTCCCTTCTCTGTACTTTGTCCAGTGCAACTATATATTTTTTCAGATTCGGCAACGAGAAGTGCACACAGTATTCAAGGCGAGGTCTCACCATAGAGCAATTACAGACGCATTGAGATCTTCCATTTTATTTACCAATTCCTTCCTAACAATTCCTAACATTCTGTTTGCTTTTTTGACCGCCACAGCACACCAAGCTGATGATTTCAATGAAATATAAATTATGAAGCACAGATCTCTTTCCTAGGTGGTAACTCCTAACATTCTGTAGCTACAGCATGGGTTATTTTTCCCTATATGCATCACTTTGTACTTGTCCACATTAAATATCATCTGCCATTTGGATGCCAAAACTTCCAGTCACACTAGGTCCTCCTGCAATTTATCAGAATCTGCTTGTGATTTAACTACTCTCAATAATTTTGTGTCATCTGCGAATTTGTTCACCTCACTCATCATACCCCTTTCCAGATCATTTATAAATATATTAAAAAGCACTGATCCAAGTACAGATCCCTGAGGCACTTTGCTGTTTACTTTTTTCCACTGTGAAAACAATAGCATTTAATCCTACTCTCTTTCCTTCTTTTAACCAGTTTGCAATCCACGAAAGGACAATGTCTCCTATACCATGACTTCTTAGTTTTCTTAGAAGCCTCTCATTAGGGACTTTGTCAAATGCCTTCTGAAAATCCAAATACTGCACATCTACCAGTTCACCTTATCCATATGTTTATTCACACCTTCAAAAAAAATGTAGCAGATTTGTGAGGCAAGGCTTCCCTTGGGTAAATCCATGTTGGCTGTGTCCCATTAAGCCTTGTCAATCTAACTGTTCTGTGATTTATTCTTTATAATAGTTTACAATTCCATTAATTTTCCTAGCATTGAAGTCAGGCTCAAGGGTCTATAGTTTCTATATTACCTCAGGAGCCCTTTTTAAATATTGAAGTTACTTTGGCCACTTTCTATTTTTCAGGTCCAATGGATGATTTTAATAATAAGTCACAAATTACTTGTAATAGATCTGATATTTCATTTTCTATTTCTTTTATAACCCTGGGGTTATGAAAGAAATATCAACTGGTCCAGGTGATTTGCTACTCTTCAATTTGTCAAGCCTCAATTGTGGCATTTGGAAAAAAGGAAGCTGAGGAACTCTGTAGAGTCATGCCTTAGATATGGCATTTGGGGAAAAAGAAACAGAGTAAGTCAGCAATGTCTTGCCTCAGTGGTGTTTAGCAAACGCCACCACTGTGGCATAGCTCTACTGAGATCCCCTGACTTCTTTGTCCCAAACAGTTGTTGAGGCAAAACAGACAGGGGAAGTAAGTAGAGCCATGCCTCAGTGTTTGCATTTGGGAAACAGGAGGCAGAGTAACCCTGTGGAGTTATGCCCCAGTTGTGGTACTTGGGGTTCAACAGGCAGAGGAACTCAATTGCATTATGCCCCAGCTGTGCTGCTTGGGGGAAATCAGGTTGAGAAAATCTATAGTTATGACCAAGTGGTGGTGCTTTAAATATGGCAGGCAGAATCAGAATGTGACACACACCCCCCACCCCCCGTGATGGTGTTGAGGTATGGCAGTAGAAGCTTGCTGCTGGATATGCTGCCAAAGCCCTCTAGTATCAGGATCCATTGTTATTGTTGGGGATGTATAAGGAGGAAGCAGGAGGAGTCATACCCCAGATATATTGTTGGGGACATGGCAGGAGGTAGCAGGTTCAGTCAGAACACAGTGTTGTCATTGGGGACATGGCAGGAGGCAGCAGAATATGACAGGCTCAAGTTTTGCTGATGGGGACAAATCAGGAGGCAGCAGGATGTGACATTATGCAGACATGGCAGAAGGAAGAATGATGTGTGTGACTCAAGTGAATGAGTTGGGGACACAGTAGGACTCAGCATTTGAAGTTGTGTGGCCCTCGATCTTCTAGTCCTGGGAGGCTGCAGCAGTATGATTGTGGAAGTATGACCCAATCGATGTTGGTGTGTTGTGGCGCTCAGAATTGCTTCTCAGGCCAGTGAGACCGCAGCAGTGTGTTTGTTTGAAGGGTGGCCCAGCTGGAGGTGTTGGATACAGCAGGCAGATGCAGTCAGTCAATCAATGGATGTTGCTGGATTTAGGACCCATGGTTGGTATTTGAGGTACAGTAGGGAGACAGGCAGAGCAGCTACAGGACCTTCAACTTCCTTTCATTCGTCTTACCACTCACATGGCAAATCTGGAAACCCAAGCAAAGGCAAATTAATTTTCAGGAGCACTAACTTTTTCATCAAGTGTGGTGACAGTCTGTAGCGATGAGGGCTTACAATGTTCCCTGCCATCAAAAACTTTCTTTTGCTAGGGTCTCTGGTTGGTGGGCAAGAGAGAGAGTGCTGAGCCATTCTTGCTAGGTCTGGCCAAATGCTGGATTTGTGGGACCAATATGCCAGCTCATTTGTATCCATGTCCTCAAAGGTCTTTGCAAGATAGCTTGTCACTATTTGAGCTGCTGACTCCTTTGCTTGTCAGACATGTGTCTTTCTTCCCAGCTGCTTTCATGATTGCCTGGGACAGAAGTGGGGATTGTTTCCATTTTACTATAAGAGTGAGTGCTAAGTGGTGATTACAGGGTGCTGCTCTGACTTGCACTACTGTCTGACCTGAGCAATAATTGAGTTTTCTCCTGTGCTACATTCCTCCTCTGATCAACCTCTGGCACTGTAGTTGACAGACCTCCTCTGTCAAAATGTTCTTTATATGTTTCAGATTGTTGGACTGCACTGCAAGTCTCCATTTCATACTTGGATCAGATAATGTAGTTAGCATATATGTGGAATTTCTGGTCAGATGTCCCAAACTCTCTGTCACCTGCTTTTCCAAAGACACCAAACAACGCAGCACCTCAGCTCTCGCTCCTTCTTCCTGCTGAAAGCCCTCCAACTTTTCTAACAGGATATTTACTATAGAGATGATATCTCACAAGTGGTGCTTTTTGGCACTCAGCTCCTCTGTGGCATCCTTAAAGGGATTCAGGATTTTCTCAAACTGTCTCATGAATGACCTAGGATTTTCTCAAACTGTCTCATGATGCCCTAGGAGAGCCTGCACACCTATCTCCATTTCCCAAGACAGATCATGCAAGGGTGTTTACTGCTCCGCTAGCTTCTGCAGCATCATATAGGTAGAATTCCAGTAGGTGCCCACATGTTGAATGAAACACTTGTGAAGCATCTTTAATTCCTCCTGCTTTTTTTACAGAGAAGGTCCCCTGCCTTCATACTTCAGTGGAAGCATCCAGCTATTTTTCTAAACATTTCAAGTAAACCATGTAGGTACACAAGCTCGGTCCCTGGATCCTAATGCCAGCCTTTTCTGCTAGGTGCAGGGTATTAGAAAAGCATCATACACTCTGATATCCCTTGTTGGATACTGCCTTTACTGTATTAGAGCCATTGTCAGTGACAAACAACCTTGTATTAAGACTTCTGGCTCTCTGATCCATTCATTTTCCGGAGACACGAAATCAAAGGTAGCATATTTGTCACAGACTGGCCATATGTCTAAAATGAATGCATTTTCCTATGACCTACTCCCACTGAAGGAGTGAGCATGTGCAGGAAGTACTGCATTTCTGCATTTCCCCTCTATGTTTAGTCTGAGAAGAGTGTACTATTTGGAGCTCTCCACAAAGTTTAAAAAAAAGCTTTTTGACAGCTTCTAATTTAGTCTATGCTGCACTGATCTCAGTCACTATGCTTGTCAGCAGATAAAGACAGGCCCAGGCAGTAGGATTTTGCTGCGGAGGATAATATGGGTTTGGATGGGAGTCAGTGTGAAGAGCTGCAAACATAATAGTAATATTTTTGGCTCTGTCTGGACACCATTGAAAAGAGCAGTAGACTGAGACTGAAGTTTATTAGTCTTCCATTCTGCTTTTGTGTATGGAGTCTGTCAGCAGTAGTACATGGAATTGTACTGAACTCTGTGTGTGTGTGTGTGTGTGTGTATGACAGTTCTCCATACATACAGTAGAGTGGTATTGTGAATGGAGGTACAGTTGAAAAACAAATAAATAAATTAAAAAAATCCTTTTAATGTCCAAACCTCAAGTAGACAATGACATTCTATCATGTCAGGGAAAGACAGAGGCAGCAATAAAATAGGTAGTCACACACCTACATTTTCAATTCCAGAATGGCAAGAGAGGAATGCAGTTTCAACCAGAAGAAACTGAAATTTGGAAATAATGTGCTACCCCAACCTATTCAGCTCCTTTTTATTTTGGAGAAGAAGGGAAAGGTAGCAGAACAATCCATGGCAGATAGCAGGGCAGTAGGGGTACCAGAAGTGGAATGCCCAAAATGAACAGTGCACTCTTCATTAGATACATCTGCCAAGGCAGGGAAGTCAGATTTTGCATCAACTGATTCAAATAAAGAATCTTGTACAGGATTATCTGAATCAGAAATTGAAGAGCTAATAGTTCAAGAAAGTTTTGGAAAATTAATTAGTAGTTTCTTAGCCTCCACGCCAGAGATAGGGGAGACAGTAAACTAGAGATGTTGAGGAAGAGCAGCCAATTTAAGCCCAGAGTATAAGTGATGCCCCTGGCATTGTTCCTTAGTGCCCATCCTCTTCCTTAACGCCAGTGGCAACATCCTTCTCCAAGGATATAAAGAAGGGATCGCAAATGAAATCCCTGCTCCAGAAGCATTTAAAATTGAAGGAGCACCCAAGTCTTGTTCAGCTTATTTGATGTGTGACGGATATTAGTTGAGGGAAGCAAATAGTGCATCTCATGTTATGAATCAGAAGGTGGACCCCTGTTCCGAGGTAGAGTCAGTGCTACCTAAAAGGAAACAATCCCCTTAGGTCTGTACCATCGAAGGGCGAGGCTAAATGCTGTAGCTGTTGAATGAAGACTTCACCCTGGAAGCTTAAGATCCCCCCAGGAGAAGCCCGTAGGGACCCGGCCACTGGGACTTAGGAGATTCCCTTGAAGACTGAAGAAAGGTCTGGATGCAGGCGCCTCCTGTGGGTCGTGGGTTCCAGATGGCTGGCACCTCCAGCAGGTCGTAGTAGTCTTGAGGATGGAGTCACAGAGTAGTCCAAAGCCAGTCCGAGGGTTTGGTACACAAGAAGGGTCGAAGTCCAGTCCAAGATCAAAACAGGAGAAGGGTCCGAAGCCGTACTAGGGTCAAGCCAGGGAAACATGAACGCCGGTTCAGAGGTCAGGAGCCAAGAATCAATCCACGGAGCAGGGAAACAGAGCGGGATGAAGAACCAGGAGCAAGAAGCTCAGGACCAAACCCAGCCAGGAACCTTAATGTCAGGATGTCAGGGGAGGAGTCTCAGGAGGAGCCATGACTATTTCCTATCATGGCTCCTTTAAGAATAATCCTCATCCGCGCGCATGGCTCTAGTGAAGGCAGAGGGGGAGGAGCCGCACCATCTGAGGAACTACACTGCTGAGCCTGGCCGCAGCAGCGGCCGCAAGAGAAAGCTGAAGAGGGCTGCCTGCAACTGCAGGAGCTTTCGATGATGCCCGACGCTTCGGGTAATTATTTTATTTGCAACCGCCGGCCTGGCCCTGATTGCGGCCTGCCGCAGCCGGCGGCCATGACACCCAGCCCTGGTTGCGGCCTGCCGTGGACGGCGGTGCTAACATCTCACAAATGCTGTTATGTAGAACCACCTGGAGAAGCAGCACCCACTAGCATTGGCATCAGGGGATGTTGGCAGTACTAGCTTGGGGACCCCTTCTGCTTCTCCAGGTAAAAGCCAGATGAAAGAGGCTTTAAAGAGAGAGATTTTTCCCTAGCTGATCCCGTGACCTCTTCAAGCAGTCAGTTGGCAGACCAACATCTCCCTGCCATGCATCTGAAGCAGCAACCCCCCATGCAAAAAAATGGGGTGGTGTTCAATAACATCATACCATGGCAAGAAGCAGGCAGCATAAAAAGTTGTAAAGAGGGTCATCAGGAAAATGGTTGCCCTTCTAAGAAGCACTTGCATGTAGTATATTTTAAGCATCTGCTGCATGTGTTAGCCCCAAATTACAAAGTCCCCTCCAGGACTTTATTTAGTAGGAAAGTTATCTCTATCCTTTACAACCAGTGCCATAGTCACTTACAGGTGCAGATGGATAATGCAGAAGGGAGAGGAGTACATTACACTAGTGATATCTAGACTACTACAAACGCTAGGTACACTTACCTCTCCATGAGGGCACACTGGTGGGAGCAAGCAGCTCTAGCGGGGAAAGAGCATTAGAGTGCTGGTGGGCTTTGCTGCATATCTAGTTGAATAGTCCGCATTCCTCAGCTAATATTCTATCAGCCATAAGATAGAATGCTGGAGGGTTGGCAAATAGGAAAGCCAGAAGTCTAAAGGCAGGTTTATTTGTGACTTGACAATGCTACAGATATGGAAAAGGCAATAGCTGATGGAGGGTTTCAGGGTATATTTTTTGCACACTCACTTCTCCTGGCAGTTAAGAATGTCCTAGGGCTAGGGTACAAGAGCCATTGGATTGTACTCCTGCAGGAACTGATAGGGAAGTGCAAGAAAATAGAAGTTTAAAGGTAGGGCAGCTTCTCTGTAAAAAGCAGGGAGAATTTGGAATGCCTCACAAGCATCTGATTGAAGATTTTGACACTTGCCGGACTTCCACTTATATGATGTTGCAGAGGTTATTGAAGCAGCAGATACCCCTTCGTGATCTGTTCAATGTCCTCTGGGGCATTATGATTGGGTAGTCAGTTGGCAGCTGGTAGAAATCCTTCAAGGATACCACAAAGGACCTGAGTTCCAGAAGTACCACAATGGATGATGTCATCCCTATATTAAATATTTTGGTATAAAAGTTAGAAGACTTCTTTCACTTATCCCTCATATCTAGGCCTATACCTGACACTGGGGGACAGCCTTAAGCAGGTATCAGTCACCAAGGTCCAAGCCTAGGCTCAGCCTGATCCTGGAGCCTGGCCTAAGTCTGAATCCTAATTGCCAAGGACTAAGCCTAGGTCTGAGAACTTGACCCGGGTTCTGTCACTGAGGCTGGAGCCTGGGCCTAGGTTTCTAACCATTCCTTGGGCTCTGGCCAAGGTAGGTACTAGTACTGAGGCCTAGATACAGGCTGAATGCCATAGCCTGGCAGAAGTGGCTATGGCTTCATCACCGATGAAGCCATAGCCTGGCATGATGACAGGCCCTGTTAAACCAGGTTCCATCACCAAAACCCAGGGCTAGGCCTAGGCCCGAGTTTAGGCCCAGCCGCATTACCAGAGCTCAGCCGAGGTCAGGTCCCAGAAGCATCGGACCTGGATCACGGTAGGCTTCTACCATGAAGCAGGCTGAAGACTAACCTGAAAGAAAGGTAGCAGGAGGGTGAAGGAGTAAAAGTTGGAAGGAAGGTGTAGGGGACCTTGGAGACTATTAATTGTTACAAAATAGATGGGACCAGGGGGCATAGGGTGGGGGAAGGGTAGAGTCCATCGCCAGCCCTGGCATGTATATTTTTTTACATAATGACATGAAGGGGATTTCGGGGAGGAGGATGCAGGTTTGGCCTAGCAGGGCCGATGCCTTTGGAGAATAGGTGGGAGTGAGGAGGGGTATCTATGTTAGGAACAGCAGGCCTGTGATCTTTTTTTCTACCCATTACTTTGACATCTAACCAGCTATATTATTTTGAACTCAGCTCGTTAAGGCTTATGTTATCTGGCTAACTATAGGTGCATAACTTTAGACCTAAATGACAATATTAACTTTAAATGTAACTGGATAATTTTTTTATCTGCTATGGTTAGCTGAATAACTTTAATTGGGAATATTCAATGGAATATTTATCCTAATGAATATCGCAGTTAACTTATCCAGCTGACTTTATTCTTATGGGTTCTCTGTTTTCCTGGATTTTAAATCTTGGCTTCCAGATTGTTATAAAAAATCAACACATCCAGAAATTCACAGCGAAGCTGCTTAGAGTATATTTCAGAAAAGATTATGAAAAGAAATAAGAAATCACCAAGGCACAATTTGCATTATACATATAAAGAAGATTCACAATAATCCTAGATCAAAAACACTTAAAGGTGAGTATCACAAACCATGTATCTACCATACAAAACACAGAAACAATAGTTTCATATAGAAAAATGGGGCAGTTTGCCCTGAGACCGGCATCACGTTGGTATTATTTTGGCACCAGTCCTATGGACAGGCACCATTTTTAAAGAGTCATGGTAGGACAGGAGCAAATGGGCATCACTTATATCCCTTTCTTGCTACAGAACCCCAATGGGGTAGATTGGGGTTGGAGATGTCCCCAGCCCAGGGTCCTTTAAAGGGAAAAGTATGAGGAAGTCCCGGCTTGCCTTGGCTCAGCCCATCTGGATAATCTGTGGCCCAGGTTAGAGATGAGGGCTGCATTTTATTTATTTTCTTGTGAAATAAAGCAGGCTCTTTGCTAATGGCAAACACAATTTCTTGAAACAAAAACACACAGACATTTTCAGGAGTTTTGTTGGCAGATGAGATCTGTGTCATTTGAAATTATCCAAACTGAAAATTACAATTCTTGGTTTGGATTCCTTATTTGTTGCAAATGAATACACATCCGTATAAAAAAATGTTATTATTGTCCTCTTAATATTACATCTCCTTTGTAGGGATACTTTTTCTCCTGCTTTTCACAAATTTCCTGGGCAGAATCTGTGTGTAGACTGTTAATAATGGAAAATACAAAGATGCAACATGTTCTATACTTTGCAATACTTGCTGAGAATAAAGCATGCGAGTGGATTTATATTTGGTAACTTACTGTGTAGGTAAATTTACTATATCAGACAATTCCATTATGTATATATGTATGCAATTCTGGTGATTAATGAATAAGCCTTAAAAATATAAATTGAACACATTTGTATTCATTTTACTTAATTTGTGATTCCAGAACAAGAAAAATGCCAATAGAACACATGAGAGCATAAATCCTAGTTAAGCCAGTAGCCACAACTTGAGCGTCTGGTGAATCTTTCACTGCCACACCAGGCACAAGATTTACTTTGCAATAGTGAGATGAATCAGATACAAACTGTCATTCCCTATTTTTCTGTAATAGAAAGTATAAAATGAGAGAACTTTTACCAGCCATGACAGTATTACTGTGTATCTCACATGCAGAGAACAATGAGATTACTATAGAGGGAGCAACATTCCAAGCACCAAATACAGATTTCCTATCTGCTTTTTAGATCTGAAATTGTAAGCTAAAATATGTGTAAACAAATAAAAACAAGTATAATTCTTAATGAACTGGAAACTGGGACTGATTCTTCTAAGATATGCATAGAAATACATCCTAGTTTTGAAAAAGGGATCCAAAAGCAATAAAGCCATTGAAACAATTGTCTTTGGGTGACTGAATTCTTTAAATAATGACTTGCAATAAATTCCTTCCTCATTAAATCATCTGTTTAGCTGCTAGCAATGCAAGAGGAACACTACTCTTGAAACCTTGCAAGAAAAACAAGATTTCCAAATCAGGGAATACAATTTAATAGAAAAATCAGGCCAGTCTCATACCTTAGTAATAAAAGACAGTATTTTTTAAACTCTCTGCAGTGCTTACTGGCCCATAAGTACATGGATTCCCCTTGAAAATCTCACAGCGAGCTATTGTCACTGGGAATATTTTCAGGTCACCCTAAGCTATGTCTCCAGAGTTGTTCCCTTCTCTTGAATGGGTGTGTGTGCGTGCAATTTTTTAAATGGTTATTTTCCTAACAAGTAAACACCCATTTAATGTGGCAATCCTTTGAAAAGTGTAAATGTAACCTACTGACATGGTGAATAAAATGATTGGGGGCGGGGGAGAGGGGGAATTGTCTATTGTTTAAGGGTAATGCTTCCATCTTTTGTGTGGGATCTTTAAATTTTGTACAATAAAAAGTAGAGGTATAAGACAATTCCTAACACATATAGGGGCCGATGTAATAAGGTGCGTTGAAGCTGCCACAGGTTTGTGCGCTTTTATATGTGCATTTTCCCATGCAAAGCCCTATACAGGGATGTAATAAAGGTTTTGTGTGCGGGGGAAAAAAGCACGTACGAACGCACTCACAGACCCGCAGTTTTTCCTGCACAAATGCATACTAACGACATGCAAAGGAGGTGATTAGTTAATCATGGACAATGCAAGGAGCCTCGCTAGTGCTAATGTGTTTTTTTTTTTTACTGCCAAGGTCAGGGCATGAGTTAAGTGTCAGTGCTGACTCAGGGAGTCTATGTCAGCGTGTGAGAGTCTGAAAACCACCTAGCTGAGCGCCTATCTCAGCGTCCAAATAGCCAGCTTAGGTAGGTGCTTTTCTGGGCGTCAGAACAGCTATAAGAACATAAGAACATGCCATACTGGATCAGACTAGTATGGCATGACCCAGTATGGCATGTTGGAGACAGGAAGCCCAGCATCCTGTCTTCAACAGTGGCCAATCCAGGCCATAAGAACCTGACAAGTACCCAAAAGCCAAGTCTATTCCATGCTACTGTTGCTAGTAATAGCAGTGGCTATTTTCTAAGTCAACTTAATTAATAGCAGGTAATGGACTTCTCCTCCAAGAACTTATCCAATCCTTTTTTAAACACAGCTATACTAACTGCACTAACCACATCCTTTGGCCAGCTTAAGGTGCTTCCCTAAGCGCTTTTCTGGATACCCGATTATATAGTTACGCGAGCAACGTAGCGCCCAGCTCAGCACCCAAACAGCAAGGTACGCTAGGCGCCTTTCTGGGCGCCCAATCGTGCAGAAGTTTCTGCCACGAACAGAAGAGCATGAGCGGCCTGATAAGTGCCTAGCTTAACGCATATCTCGGCTTTAGAGTGGCCAGCGTAGGAAAGCTCTTATCATGGCATCCGAGGTAGTCGCTTCCCTGGGCGGACAGATACACGACCAGAAGAGCGGCAAGATTGTTGTGAATAGGCATTCATGAAAATATTTGCCCTTTTTTCTGCAGCACAGTTATTTGAAATATTAAAAATACTTTCCCTGTAAGTACCCAGATCAGTCCAGACTTCTGGGTTTTGCCTCCCCTCCAGGAGATGGAGTCAGAGAAAGTTTTACTGACACTTAAGACGAGGTGCCACCTGCAGTCCCTCTGTATGTCTCTGACTCCAGCAGATGGTGGAGGTGCAAAGCCTGCAGTCTGACTAACAAAAAAAAAAATCAGAAAGGGCACATAGGCTTCTATCTGCGCCTCCCAGAAGGCTGTTAGACCCTGGTGGGGGCCATCCCTTCTGGTGTGTGAGGCTTAAGAGCAGGGGGTCAGGGACCCTGTGTTACTTGGATCCCTGGCCGGACAGGGCTGATACCAGGAGGTCCCGGATCACTTGCCCTGTGGGATCTTCACAGTCTGTCGCCTCTTCAGGAGCCTGCTGCTGCTTTTTTAAGGAAAGTGATCCTTTTTCCTTTTGTTTTGTTAATGTTTGTTAAAGTTTTAAAAAAAACAAACAGCATCTACAGTGAGAGGTTTGTTTCTTTCGTTAGGGGGCAGTGAGTTTTCGCCTTTCTTCAGTCCCATCGTCTGGCAGTCAAAATCGGAGCTTTTATTTTCTTCTCTTCCCTGCCTCATTCAGCCTCTCTCCTGTGCAGCGCTCGACTGGGGGGCGGGGGGAGGGGCAGGTCTCGCTTGTGGATGCTGCGTGGGGCGGCCTATTCTTCCTGCGAGGACGTGTGGTTGCGTCTTTCCCTCACCAGCCTTTGCTCCCGATGCCTCCCTGGGTGGGAGGGGCCATTGGGGAGCTCCCTGGGTGACACAGGCAGTGTCGCCCATGTCTTGGGGAAGGTGCTCTTCTGTGCTGCCAGTCATGAAGGACCCGTTCCCACTAAGCACAGGAACGATGGCCATATTGTTTTCTTTTCGGTCGGCAGCGCAGGCAATGGAGGGGAGTTCATATCTTCCTCCCTCGTTGTCTCCAGAGCCCCAGGCCTCCGGGGGAGGTCATCAGCAGGCTGGGGTCCCTCCTGGCATTGATGAAGATCCTTAAAAATCTTCTTCTTAATTTTCTTCTGAGTTTATGCTCCTGCTCCATAAGGCCTTTAAGGCCAGGAAGGCTGCACATCAGGGTGCATCCAAGGAGGCCCCAGGATAGCCCGCCAAAATGTCCAGGACTTCCATGGCCGCAGGGGCCCCTAGGGTCTGGCAGCTCCTTAGGACTGCAGCGCCTGAGGCTGCCACGGATTCTTCCTCTACTGCCTCTGATACTGAAGGGGCCCAGGGAGCAGATTCCCAGGAGTACAGGCCTGGGGTCAGTCCGCTGGATTCAGATTTGTCCTTCTTGCAAGGTATGTCCCTTGAAGGTGATAACCCTAAGGTGATCCGTTTATTCCATAAGGAGGAGCTGAGCTCACTTATTCCAGCAGTGTTGGAGGAGTTGGGAATTGAAGTCCGGTCACAAGATTCGAATCTGGGGGCAGTGGACCCAGTCATGGTTGGCCTCTGGGTCCCGCAAAGTCCTTCCCATTCCATACTTTGGTCAGTGCTCTTCTGTTCCGGGAGTGGGATACTCCGGACACCAGTTTGAAGGTCAGCAGGGCGAGGGACAGATTGTAACTGTTGCCTGAAGAGGCGCTCAACCTACTCAAGGTTCCCAAGGTGGATGCTGCAGTTTCTGCAATCACCAAGAAGACCTCCATACTGGTCACTGGAGCAGCAGCTTTAAAGGATCTTCAGGATAGAAAACTGGAAGTACACCTCAAGAAGATCTTTGAGGTTTCTATGCTTAGCGCTCAGGCCGCCACGTGTGGCAATTTCATGTTGTGAGCTGGTCTTCACTGGGTTCAACAGCTGCAAGGCAACAAGTCTTTATCTGAGGCTGAGGCATTCCAGGCAGAACGGCTGGAGGCTGTCATGGCATATAGTGCTGAAGCATTGTATGACCTTCTCAAGACCTCTTCTCGGATGATGAGGTCGGCGGTGTCGGCCCGGCACCTCCTCTGGTTGAGAAATTGGTCGGCTGATGTTTCCTTCAAGGCGCAGTTGGGATCTTTGCCTTTTAAGGGAAAGTTACTCTTCGGCAAGGATCTTGAGGAAATGGTCAAGTCTCTGCGAGAGAATAAAGTCCATAAGTTGCCTGAGGACAGGACAAAAGGCAAGAGTTTCCCATCTTCTCATTTCCGCTTCAAAGGGAGTCAAAGATTCCGAGGGCCCAGACCTTCAGGTCCGGCTCCAAGACAAGTCTCTGCTCTACAACTGTCTTAGTCTCAGTTCTTTTGAGGTCATTGGCCAGGCAGTGATGGATCTTCCCATCTGATCCACTCTTTGGTTCCACAGATAGGAGGATGCCTATCTCTTTTAGGAGTAGTGGACCAAGATCATGTCGGACCAAAGAGTCTTAAGTCTGATAAGGCACAGTTACGCTTTAGAGTTTGCTCGACCACTCAGAGACCGATTTCTCGTGTCCCCCTGCTCATATCAGTGCAAGGAGCTTGCAGTGAAGACCACCATCAGCCGTCTGCATCAGTTGGGAACCATTGCCCTGTCCCTCCACACAAATGAGGATCCAGAAGCTACTGCATTTTCTTCATTGTTCCAAACAAGAAAGGCACGTTCCATCCAATCCTGGACTTTAAAGAAGGTGAACATGGCACTGAAGGTTCCGCGATTCCGGATGGAGATGCTGCACTACGTGATTGTGGCAGTCCATGAAGGGGTGTTTCTGGCCTCTCTGGATTCGACTGAGGCTTACCTGCACATCAGAATCTGATTGGATCACCAATGATATCTGAGGTTCATGATACTGGGCGATCACTTTCAGTTCTGTACTCTCCCCTTTGGTCTAGCTATGGAGCCCAGGACTTTCACCAAGGTGATGGTAGTGGTTGCTGTGGCTCTCCAAAGAGAGGATATTCTTGTTCATCCCTATCTGGACGACTGGTTGATTTGAGTGAAGTTGGAATCCCTGTGCCAGATGGCAGTAGATTTGGTACTTGGTCATCTCTGATCGCTAGGGTGGATTGTCAATTTAGCCAAGAGTCATCTGGTTCCTTTCCAGAGTCTGGAATTCCTGGGGGTGCTTTTTGACATGAAGATGTGTAGAGTCTTCCTTAACGAGGAGTGTGTTGCCAAGCTTCAGGCTCAGGTTCAGGAGGAGTTAGCCAAGTGAGTTCCCAGAGACTGGGATTATTTACTAGTGCTCAGATCTATGGCTTCTATCTTGGAGTTGGTACCCTGGGCTTTTGCTCCTTGGGGGGCCTCTCTCTTCTCTTTCAGGTCACTGCCTGGAAACGGTACTCACTCCTCGAGGGCCCATGTTCCCGGACTCGCTGCCTGGACTTCACTTCTGTCTGGAAGATACCGCTGCCTACACCATCAGTGAGTTACTATCTACTTCTTTCAGAGCTGTTCCCTGGAACCAGGTACTCACTCCTCGAGGGCCTGCCTCTATTCCAGCTCCTGTGATTCCTACCGAGAGAAACCGCTGTGTAAGTACTCAACTAACGAGGCTCTATTCCAAGACCCTGCATATACTTTATTGTACTCACTATCTCAGTTTCTCTTCACTACAGCACAGCCATTGTGGGATCGCTGTTCCAGAGCCTGAGGGACTACAAACCCAGCCAGGCTTCATCTCTGCTCACTATTGCCACCTCTGGTGGCTCCTCAATACTGTTAATAAAAGAACAACTACCCTTACAACATATACTGGATTTCATATGAGATAATGAAAATAGAAGGTAGGACTGTGTTCTCTATATATATGGGTTTACATATTAAACGTTGGAAGGGTAGTTGCTTTTCATCTCCCTGATATCAATAGTTGGTCATTTTTAGAGGTATATGTATGAATGGTATGCATGAATGAGTGTATATATATGCAGGAAAATCGGTATAAAAAAACTAAAAATAAATAAATAAATAAATGTATAATAATTTAAATATTGTAAACAGATGTAAAATGCATATGTATTCAATAAGGGGTAGATTTTAAAACCCTCCCGGATTTACGTGCGCAGGGCACTCGCGCACCGGCGCGCCTATTTTGCATAGGCCGCCGGTGTGCACAAAGCCCCGGGACGCGCGTAAGTCCCGGGGCTTCCTAAAAGGAGCGGGAGGGGCGTGTCCAGGGGCGAGTCCGGGGGAGTGGCGACGGTTCGGGGGCGGGCCGGGAGGGCGGTCCCGAGTGCCCCGGCACTGCGGCCTGTGCTGGGGGATGCCGGGGTGGCGCGCGCAAGTTACGCCTGCTTCAAGCAGGCGTAACTTGCCCAACAAAGGTAGGGGGGAATTTAGATAGGGCTGGGGGGTGGGGTAGATAGGGGAAGGGAGGGGAAGGGAGGGGAAGGTGGGGGGACGTGGAAGGAAAGTTCCCTCCGAGGCCGCTCCGATTTCGGAGCGGCCTCGGAGGGAACGGAGGCAGGCTGTGCGGCTCGGCGCGCGCAGGCTGCCGATTTTGCGCAGCCTACGCAGCCTACGCAGCCTATGCAGATTTTATAAGATACGGCTACGCGCGTATCTTATAAAATCTGGTGTACTTTTGTTCGCGCCGGTGGCGCGAACAAAAGTACGCACGCGCGTATTTTTTGAAGATCTACCTCTAAAGTGTTTGTACAATTTAAAATATGGTGATATGTAATGATCTATAATTTGTTTTGTTATATTTTGTATTTAATTTTGTACAATTCTTTAAAATACAATAAAATTTGTTCAGTACTATTATTTGAGGAGATAAATTTAATTCCTTTCTGTTTATTTGATCCTTCAAATTTTGGTCAAGCAGATGGTGAAATCCACCTGATGGGGACAATATGCTCCACCCATCACTTGCTTTTGCTCTTATCTGTATGGACAGAGAATAAAGTCCCTTCACTCCCCTCAATGATCTCTGACTACATCATTAAAATGAGACTGGCTCAATGATGGACAGTGACACCCTGTATCAAATTTCAAACAAAAACTACAACTTGATTTTCTAGAATATCCAGCAAGCCAAAAACTATTTATATGGATGAGAATGTTTCCATAATTACTGAGCAAGTCAGAAAACCATAGGCTTCCACACAATTCGAATGTGTTTGTTTTGTTTAATAAAATGATAAATAAACAAACGCTTTATCAATAAAATTTATCTTCCAAAGTGATTTACAAAATAAAACAAAATGTACACACAAACTAAAAATAATTACAAATTAAAATTAAAATACATTCAGTTAAAACAATGCAAAATGCAGCAAATCAAAATATCATATCCTGAATATTTCACCTCCATAATTATTTTCACTAAAGCTTTTGTATTCACCATAGAAAATTAACAGATAAATTGGCTGCTGTGCTGGGAGCCTGACCCTGCTTCGCCCCCTCCCCACCCCTTTTTGCAAGTCCAAGGACTTGCATGTGTCCCTGGGCTTTATGCGCATCACCGGGCCTTTTTAAAATGGGTCTGGCGCGCTTAGACCTGGATACGTGCCTAACCCTTTTAAAATCCGGCCCAATGGTTTTTAGATGAATGAAGATTTCTATTAGACACTTGTCAATTCAAAGTATTTTTTAAGGCTGATGAACCCACACCATTTAATATTTTAAAGGCCAAGATCAAATTTTTGAATTTAAACCTATCCATTATTGGCAACCAATGTAGTTCCAATAGTAATGGTTTAGCTGAAATTCTACGAGACTTTCCTAAAACAATTTGGGCTGCAGTATTTTTGATTAATTGAAGTTTATGAATAATTTTCCCTAGGAAACCTAGAAATATTGCATTGCAATAATTTAGGTGGGAAAGCACCAGAGCAAAAGCCACCGATTTTAAGCATCATTGTCTTAACATTTTTTACCTCAAATATGAATTACATGCCACCTGTGTTATGTGATTTTCCAGAGAAAATTCTGAGTCAATAATCACACCCAATGATTTTACCTGATCTTTCGGGACTAGTAAAGTTTCATTCAAACCTATTCCCCCCAGAATCAACTCATTACCAATTTGCAACATTTCTGTTTTTTCAGAATTGAGAACTAGCTTATTAGCCTTGAACCAATTAGAAATAGTATGCAAAGATTCATTCTTTTTTTATATATATAATTTATACTTTATTGCATTTTTTGCATTTATACAAGAATTTTAACAATGTGCATTTACACAAGCCAGATAAAGAAAACACCATTTCAAAACTGCAATATATAATCTCTTAGTAATTCCATATACCAAAATCTGGGTGTGTTCACATTGAATCTTATAAAGGAAATAGTGGAGACCAAGAAAGAACATAGCAGATTTTCTAAAGAAATATATTTTCCTAAACATTACACAAAAACTGTAGGACTTTGACAAATTTTCCAATTACCAACTCCTTAAGAAGGATCTTAGTAACATGGACTAGAATCCAAATAGGAACAAAGTTCTTCTATCATTGAATACATATTTCGTATCACCACAAAGCAATATACATCGACAAGGAAAATGTAACAAATATTTTACACCCCTATCAGTTACTTCCCCCCTCATTGCAATTAACTTCCTTCTCTTTAACTGTGTTGTTCTCGCAATGTCCGGGAAAATTTGGATTGTTTGCCCATAGAACTTTAATTTCTGAAATCTGAAATAATGTTGCAATACATTGTCTCTTTCTGGTAGAAAAGAAAACTGCACGAGCAACGTTGCTCTTGAATTTATTTCCACTTCAAAGGATTTTTCAAGAAAATCAGTTAAATTAAGATTTGACTCTTCTTGATTTTCCTGTCGAGGAACTCTTTCACCCATTGGTAATCTCATAGGTAAATAATACATAGTTGAAATTGTAGGTATTGCATCTGGTGAATATTTCAATATGTTTAACAAATAGCTTTTAAATAGTTCCATTGGAGACATCATTTTTGTCTTAGGGAAATTTAAAATTCTTAAATTTTCTCTCTTAGATTGATTTTCAAAAATTTCCATTTTGTTTTCAAACATTTTTTCAGACTTAATCAAATTAAATTGAACTTTTTCAATCTCTTTTACTCTCCCTTCCATTGCCTCCAGTTGTTTCTCCACAGTCACCACTTTCTCCTCTGTTACTTGTATCTTAATAATTGTTTCTTGAACTGTAACAGTTAACGTATTAATTGATTTCTGCATGGAAATCAATATGTTCCTTATTTCTTCTAAGGAAGGAGCAAGAGTTGGAGTAGCACTGAATAGGGTGATGTTGTTATTGCTACTCACAGTTCCTTCCTCCATAAGGCCTTCACCACTTTTTCCTCATTGTTCTGGACATTGTTGTTGTTGGCCCCAATCCTCATGACTCCTGGAACCCGGTTCCCCAGGGTTCACCGAAGAGTTGGAGATTCTTTCCTCTCTTCTCTGGATGCCAGCAAGTATTGAGGGCTTGCTGTAGGATTTTTTTCCAAATGAAGTAATTCTCTGAGTTGCCCTAATGGTGGATCCAGAATAGTTAGTGCTCCCAAGCTGAGCAATATTTCCAGGGTCAGGGGGCTCGGAAGTTGCTCCTTACCGGCTCCAGTGACCTCTGTATCCAGGTAATTCATCGGCATTCTAGTGAAAGCTGCATCGATCCTCAGTTGCCGGATATCCTGATCTGGAGTCAAGGTAATATCACATACCTGAGCTTTCCTTTTGGTATGAGGCATATTCTTCTTACTCAAAAAGGAAATATCAAAAAGGAGAAAGCTCGAAACACTTCAATGGTAGCTGGGATCAACAGCCTTCACGTCCTTACAGGTCTGCGGCCATCTTGGTCTCTGCAAAGATTCATTCTTTTCTCAACATTCTCAATGGAATTTCCCATCTGAGCCAAGACTTGTATGTCATCTGCATAAATAAATGAGGTAAATCCAAATGACCTTATTAAATTACCCAATGGTGTTAGAAACAAATTGAAAAGAAGAGGAGATAAGGTTGAACTCTGAGGAACCCCTGAACTAATTTTAGAACAGGGAGTCTTCATTCCTTGAAAAATCACCAATTGCTCCCTATCTTGAAAAAAGCTGGATAGCCATTTTAAGGCTTCATCACAAATCCCCAGTAATTTGCAGTGTTTTAATAATATTGATCTACAAAATCAAAGGCACTCGAAAGATCAATTAAAATAAAAAATGCTGATTCACCCTTATCTAATAATGGAAGTAATTTTTCTCTAAGAGATATCACAAAGTTTCTGTACTACAAAATTTCCTAAACCCATGTTGAGCATCATCTTCTCCATCAAATCAGATAATTGAGTAAAAATCAATTTTTCCAATACCTTTGACATAAAAGGCAAATTTGATACTGGTTTGTAATTTTTACAATCTCTAGGATGTAAATGATCTTTTTTCAGTAAAGGTTTTACCACAGCCTTTTTCAAAACAGAGGGAACAGAACTCCATGTCAATGACAAATTTATCAAAGACAAAAATTATTTTAAGATATTGTCAGAAAATTCCAGGAAGAGGGTCCAAATAACAATGTGAGGTTTTTATTTTACAATCATGGCCGACCATAAGTGAGTCAACCTGCTTTCCCCTCCACTGCTGGTTTCTTTAACATATCCATATAACAAAATTCTCATCCAATGGGCACACACATTCATAGCGCAAAATTCCATGACAGTACAATATACCATTGATAGGTAGGCATCATGCTGTAAAGGACCTCTGCATGGAAGAAAATATATCTCAGGGGCCTCGAAAACCTCTACAGCAAATGGATGACCCACAGATAGGATCACTTCCCATTGTCTACACTTCTCTTGTGAAAGGAATGTAACAATTTGTATGATGCTACACATCATATCCCTGTACATACCAGCTGAGGGTTTGACACATGCTTTTGTCTCTTTTCAGACATCACAGCTCAGAGCAGAAGGAGGAAGAGGGTGAGGGTGAGGAGCAAAATCACTAGTCCCCCCTCCTACTGGAGCAGCAACTATGCCAGATGCAGTAGGATTGTGCAGGAGAAAAACATCTGTTTTCAGTTCATTTTCAGGAAGTTTTTTCCCACGATTTTCGGATCATGGATTGTTTGATTTGTTTTCATTTGTAAGCAAAAAAGAATCAAACAATTAAAAAAATAAATTAATTAAAAAAAAAAGCCAAAAAACAAAAATGAGACCTCCTGAGGCTGGGATCCCCCCAGACCCCACTTATCCACTCAGGTGGGGATCTGCTGGCTTTGGCCTAGGCCCAGGCTGAAGCATTGGCTTTGCATAGGCTGAGAGCACAATAGATCATTGCAAATTTGGCCTACTCAAAGCCAAGGCTTTGGCCTAACCTGGAGGCTGGGTGCCGATGCCCGGAACCAGGCACAATGCCATGACTCGACCTAGAAGATGGGTCCCGATTCCAGAACCTTGGCCTTGAACCAGTCCTGATGCCATGACCTGACCCAGAAGCCGGGTTCAGGCCAGATGCCATGATACAACCTGGCATGACCTCAGTGGACAGTGAAGTTTGACTTGCAAGTATGAAGAACAAAGAGGACCAAGAAGAGACTCTGACACCTGTGCCTGAACCTGTGCCAAGGCCCAGGCATTTGGACTCACCACGGCATCAGTTCCTGGATGCCTGGCCGAGTTTCGGCATCAGGTTTGAGTCTAGGGCCCTGCCTAAACCAAGGCCTTGGCATTGGGAACCGGCCTCCAGGTCAGGTCATAGCATCGGGCATCCAGGCTAAGGACCCACTGTCAGAACCCAGCCACCAGGCTGGGCTGGGTCATGCATTGGGCTTGGGTCCGGGCCCCAGCCTATGCTGAGACCCTGACATCGGAACCAGGTCTTTGGGCCGGCTTGCAGTGTCAGGTCTAGGTCCAGGCTGAGGCCCCAGTGTCTGGATCAAACCTCCAGGTTGGGTCATGGCATTGGGCATGGATCCAGGTCCCATCCTAGGCCTAGGCCCTGCCATTGGGACATGGCCTTCATCAGATACCCGATGGATAAGATAAGTTTTGGGTTTTTTTGTTTAAATTTTGGAGGCCTTGGCAGAGGGGCTGGTGTTGGCCCATGCCTCCGCTGAGATCCCAGCATTGTGCTTGAGCCTAGGCCATGGCCCCTGCTTTGTGCCGCTGCCTAGGCCCTAAACGAGGGCCGGGCTTCAGGACTAGGCCAAAGTGCCAGTGTTACACTCGGGCATCGGCGAGGCCCCAGATTTTTTGCCAAGGCCCGAATCATTAGTTTAAAATGGAACGAACAAATAAGATTTGTTTCATTCGGGGTCTCTCAATTTGGTTCAGGATCCTATGAATGAAACAAATTAGCCTTTGTTCTGGATCAGGTAAACATCCATGTTTTATTATCCAGGCAGCTAAACTTTCTCTCCAATCAGTCCTCAAGACAAAGATTCTGTAAATCTGAAATTATTTATTGTACAGGTAAATTTTACTTACAATTGTTGCATTTCAAATGTGAGTCCTAGGCAAGAATCTTTGGTAACTGGAGACAAGGTAGGAGAAGGGAGAAGGGAGTCTCTTGTGTTGCAGGAGTTGGTTTATGGTAGAGGTAGGAAGCATGAGGAATATGAGGCTGATTTAGTCCTTAGAAGAAGGCGATAAGAGAGAAGGTAAAACCTGATCTGTTTCAGGGGATATCACAGAGTTCTGCTACTCTGAGGCAAGCATAGAGCAAAACTGAACTCTCTTCGAGAGCTGCTAAAGGAAATACCTCCACAAGCTGGAGGCAGGGTTCAGGGTCCAATGGCAGCGAGGCTAAGAACCATATGGCACAGGGGGAGCATGAAGGGCAGTCCTTTGAACCTATAAGGCACCCAGGAAAACTTAAGTAGATTGAGTGGGATTCAAGCTCTCCCGATGGTGAGATAAAGTGGAGGGAGAGAAAGCTTCTCTTAAAGGCAAAGGCTCACAGATTTTTATCATAGGTTACAAACAGTGCTTCAGTATTAAGAATCCTCAGAAGGGAGGACTGCACTAAATACAGTTAAACTATAATATATACGGATACAAACATGTACCCACTGCTGGGGACAGAACAGCCTTATTTGTCATGTTTTGTAGTTTTGTTTTAAATAAATGCCCAACCCTACCCAGCAGCCACCATCACCATAATCACTATCCCCAAACCCTGCAGCAATACATGAGCTAGCTCCCCAATCCCCAACTGGCAGCTCAAAACCTCAGCCTGACCAGTCTGACTTTCATATCTCTATCCTGTAAGGCCTCCTCTTTTTGCCTGAGACTTTTGGCCATGGATTCTGAAGTTGCCCAGCCATTGTTAGGTGAGGAAAGTGAGCAGCTCATAAGGCAAATTGCCCCTGATTCTAGCCTGGACCCTATACCTGCAGAGGTAGGTTCTGTGGCTGGAGCACCAGCTCCAGCCAGAGGCCCAGACTCAATTGGATACAGGTTTGGCAGTTCAGAGGATGGGGTTAAGGGTATCTGTGCCTTGTGCAATGATTTCAGGAGGCTGTTGAATGTGATGGAGTATTTCACACAGTCTCACTAGGGCTTCATGGCTGCTCTTCAGCTGGTGGGCATTAGGTGACCGCCTTAACCCCAGCCTTCAAACTAACAACTAAAATATACCACAGTAAATTGTTTTTTATCATGGTATATTTTAGTTGTCAGCATTATGAATTTTTATTGTACATCTAGTTTTCTCTCATTTTATTGTGGTAAATTTATTTGTCAGGGTTAGCATTATGAGGTTTTTTTTATTGTACATAGCTATGTTTTTAAAAAGTAATAATATGCAATCAGTCAAGTAAATGAATAAACATAAATTTGTTCTGCAGAGGTTACCTGGCCCTTTTATTTATAAGAATAGTTTATTCTGTTTGATTTTTCACCCTTACCCTTTTTTTGTAATATGTTTGTATATAGATTTACATTTTTTATGTCTTCTTTTGTATGATAAGTTCCATAGCCTTGCAGGACAGCCTACAGCTTTCACTTTCACACCTATACACTGGCCTGTATATATTTTGACATTCTGCCTTTTCTTCTGACCTCTACCCTCCATGCATCTACTATTATAACTGTCTGAGATTTGTTTGTTTAATTGAATCACCATTCTATGCATAGATCACCTGAATGCCCTTGCTGTAATTTTTATTTATTTTTTTCTTTATTGAAAGTTGCTTATTGCAGCAATCGCCATTCAGAGCAAGGAACATAAAACATAAACAATAGTTAGAAAACAAAATACAAACATAATAAAGTAAAAACATGAATATACAATAAAACAAAAAAATAAATTAAAATTATAATATTACTCAAACATTTGCTGAAATGTTAGTTTTTTACATATTTCTTTCAAATCTAATATAGCACGTAAATCAGGTAGAAGCACACATTCCATGATATAGAGCACATCCCATCAGAGCTGTTAAGTCTTTATTTAGGTCTTAACTCCTCAAAGTGCCAGAGATGTGAGTGTGGCCCAGCTACAAACAATAGTATAGCCTAAAAAGGGAAACATATATTGTCTGCTTCATTACTACACATATCGCACAACAGGGAGACATATAGTAGCCTGCTTACCAACAGGAAACCTTCCAGTAGAGAGGAGGTATCATATAGATATGCAGGTAGGAGCTCCTTTTAACTGAAGCTGTCTGAATAAAAATTAAATCATTCACCTCTATCTCGCAAAAATCTGGTCATGCCAATAATAGGATACAGTCTTACACAATGGTGATGAAGGTTAACCTGGAGTTGAATAGGTGTCTGTTAAAACTACAGGCCCAAATGTTATCTTGTCTCTGCTTACACCAGCTCTCCTTCATGGTAGATACTAGCTAACTTGCACATGGCTCCCAGCTAAGAAATCAGTTCATTCATTGCTGTGTCAGCATTTGTATCTCTGGAAGCCCCACATGTCAATGGAAGTCATTCTTTCAGTGCAGAGGTTCCCCCCTGGTAATCTGGAATCTATAAGACAAGTAGGCAAAAGGCATTTCTATGGGCTTTATTATTAAAGCTCCCAGCTGTGTGCTATCAGGGATTCCTAGATGTTTGCATTATCTCTTTCCCACACACCCTACAATCCTTATAATGGAGAAGGACCTATAGAAAACATAGAAACATAGAAACATAGAAACATAGAAATGACGGCAGAAGAAGACCAAATGGCCCATCCAGTCTGCCCAGCAAGCTTCCCTCATTTCTTCTCTCATACTTATCTGTTTCTCTTAGCTCTTGGTTCTAATTCCCTTCCACCCCCCGCCATTAATGTAGAGAGCGGTGATGGAGCTGCATCCAAGTGAAATATCTAGCTTGATTAGTTAGAGGTAGTAGGAGTAGTAACCGCCGCAATAAGCAAGCTACACCCATGCTTATTTGTTTTTACCCAGATTATGTTATACAGCCCTTATTGGTTGTTTATCTTCTCCCCTGCCGTTGAAGCAGGGAGCTATGCTGGATATGCGTGAGGTATCAGTTTTTTTCTTCTCCCCTGCCGTTGAAGCAGAGAGCTATGCTGGATATGCATCGAAAGTGAAGTATCAGGCACATTTGGTTTGGGGTAGTAACCGCCGTAACAAGCCAGCTACTCCCCGCTTTGTGAGTGTGAATCCTTTTTTCTTCTCCCCTGCCGTTGAAGTTATGCTGGATATGCGTGAAGTATCAGTTTTTCTTTTCCCCTGCCGTTGAAGCAGAGAGCTATGCTGGAAATTCGTGATGTATCAGTCTTTCTCCCATGCCGTTGAAGCAGAGAGCCATGCTGGATATGCGTCGAGAGTGAAGTATCAGGTACATTTGGTTTGGGGTAGTAACCGCCGTAACAAGCCAGCTACTCTTCGCTTTGTGAGTGCGAACCCTTTTTTCTTCTCCCCTGCCGTTTAAGCAGAGAGCTCTGCTGGATGTGTGAAGTAACAGTTTTTCTTTTCCCCTGCTGTTGAAGCAGAGAACTATGCTGGATATGCATTGAAAGTGAAGTATAAGAATGGAGTGATCAAGCTAGTTGAAAGGCATCAGGAATAGAGGAAGGTGGAGGTAGTAATTTGGATATTTGGTTAGGGGTGGTAACCGCCGTAACAAGCCAGCTACTCCCGTCTTTGTGAGTGCAAATCCTTTTTTCCACATTTCCTCTTGCTGTTGAAGCTTAGAGTGATGTTGGAGTCACAGTAACCATGTGTATGTTTATTGAATAAGGGTATTGTCTCCAGGCAGTAGCCATCATTGTGGCGAGTCACCTACTCTTCATTGGCGGCCTCTTGACTTTATGGATCCACAGTGTTTATCCCACGCCCCTTTGAAGTCCTTCACAGTTCTGGTCTTCACCACTTCCTCCGGAAGGGCATTCCAGGCATCCACCACCCTCTCCGTGAAGAAATACTTCCTGACATTGGTTCTGAATCTTCCTCCCTGGAGCTTCAAATCGTGACCCCTGGTTCTGCTGATTTTTTTCTTATGGTAAAGGTTTGTTGTTGCCTTTGGATCATTAAAACCTTTCAAGTATCTGAAAGTCTGTATCATATCACCTCTGCTCCTCCTTTCCTCCAGGGTGTACATATTTAGATTCTTCAATCTCTCCTCGTACGTCATGCGATGAAGATCCTCCACCTTCCTGGTCGCCCTTCTCTGTACCACTTCCATCTTGTCTTTGTCTTTTTGTAGATACGGTCTCCAGAACTGAACACAGTACTCCAGGTGAGGCCTCACCAAGGACCTGTACAAGGGAATAATCACTTCCCTTTTCTTACTCGATATTCCTCTCTCTATGCAGCCCAGCATTCTTCTGGCTTTTGCTATCGCCTTGTCGCATTGTTTCGCAGACTTCATATCATTAGACACTATCACCCCAAGGTCCCTCTCCTGCTCCGTGCACGTCAGCCTTTCCCCCCCCATCGAATACAGTTCATTCGGATTTCCGATCCCCATATGCATGACTTTGCACTTCTTGGCATTGAATCTCAGCTGCCATATCTTCGACCACTCTTCCAGTTTCCTTAGATCCCGTCTCATTCTCTCCACTCCTTCCGGCGTGTCCACTCTGTTGCAGATCTTAGTGTCATCCCCAAAAAGACAAACCTTACCTTCTATCCCGTCCGCAATGTCGCTCACAAAGATATTGAACAGGACCGGTCCCAACACCGATCCTTGCGGTACACCACTTAAAACCGCTCTCTCTTCAAAGTTAGGTTGACATTACCCGAAGCTGGATCTGAACAGTCAGTTCCCTCGGCTGCTTCCCATCCAGACATAAATAACACTAAATGCAGAATGTAGGGTAGATATAGCAAAATAAACTCTCTCTAATATATTAACACTCAGATGTCTTCTAATATACAGGACTCAATACTAACAAAAAAGAGTTTAGTGGTGATGAAAGGTCCTCACCTTCTCTGATTAATTGTCAGCTGTACAGATGAAACACTAAGGCCAATAAAAGACAGGAAAATGCTTCAGATAATTTGTGAATTATCTTCACATGCCTTGATTTCTCATAGACAATATTAAGCTTATTGCCAATGCTACACACTGATTATCAAGAAACAAATATACATATACCACGTATAAAAGGCACTGTGGATCGGATTTTAATATCTACACCCGGTTTTATAACATGCGTGCGCAGCCATGCACATGTTATAAAATCCGGGGTTGGCATGCGCAAGGGGGTGCACACTTGTGCACCTTGCGCGCGTCGAGCCCTAGAGGAGCCCCGACGGCTTTCCCTGTTCCTCCAATGCTGCTATGAAATCGGAGCGGCCTCAGAGGGAACTTTCCTTCCACCCCCCCACCTTCCCCTCCCTTCCCCTACCTAACCCACCCCCACCCCTATCTAAACCCCCCTCCCAACCTTTGTTTAATAAGTTGCGCCTGCCTCTGGGCAGGCGTAGGTTGCGTGAGACGGCCAAGTGCCGGTGCGCGATCCCCCGGCATGGCCGCTGTGCCAGAGGCCTCGGTCCCACCCCACCCCTTTCACAAAGCCCCGGGACAAACACGTGTCCCGGGGCTTGCGCACGTCACCGGGCCTATGCAAAATAGGCTCGGCGCATGCAGGAGCGGTTACACGTGTAAATCCTGAGGATTTACGCGTGTAACCCTTTGAAAACCTGGCCCTGTATGTGTACAGGTTCCACACAAAATTTCTATTTTATAAAAGTACACACCTATAATTAGTGTGTAAATCCTGCCCATTTTCACAAGTTTTTACGTTGCCTTTATGCACAGATGTAGGCATATAAGGGCAGGTCTCGTAGCCTATCCTCCTAAGAGGCAGATATAATAATACCCATGCTAAAATTGAGTTAAATTTTAGCACAGGTTTTTCTGGTAAAAAAACAAACAAACGGGGTCTTCATTGGATGTAGTAAGCTAGTGATATGCAAATACCCCATGAGTAAAAAAAAGAAAATGCTAGAAGTAAAAAGTGTTTTTTGGGTGTTTTTTTTTTTACATGGACACTATTTGCATTTTTATTTATTTTTTATTTATTTAATTTTATATACCGGCAACCGTTTGCACATCGTGCCGGTTTACAAGTAACTTGCAACAAAAGATATATAGGCGTAGCCTTTACAGAGAACGGTGTATAACATAAACGCAGTTTACCATTGCTTTATCCACCTGTTTGGCCACCTTAAGATCATTAGATAAATTTTCCCCAGATTCCTTTTTTCCTTCCTTCTTAGCAGGATTTTACCTCCAATACTGTACTTTTCCTTTGGTTTTTGCATCCTAAATGCATTACGCTGAATTTCTTTTGCATTAAATTTTAGCTGCCAGGTCTTAGACTATTCCTCAAGCTTCCTAGTTCCTGCCTCATGTTTTCTTCTTCTTCCTGGTTGTCTACCCTGTTACAGATTTTGGTGTTATTGGCAAAAAGGAAAGAGGCAGATTTTTAAAAAATACGCGAGCGCGTACTTTTGTACGCGCACCAGGCGCGAACAAAAGTACGCTGGATTTTATAAGATACGCGCGTAGCCGCACGTATCTTATAAAATCCGGGGTCGGCGCGCGCAAGGGGGTGCACATTTGTGCAACCTGCACGCGCCAAGCCCAGCGCGGCCTGCCTGTTCCCTCCCCCCACCTTCCCCCCCCTTCCCCTACCTAACCCCCCCCCCCCCCCCCCCCGGCCCTATCTAATCCACCTCCTACCTTTGTCGGCAAAGTTACGCCTGCTTTCAGCAGGCGTAACTTTGCGCGCATCGGCCGGCGGCCCCGCTCCGTCCTCCGGTCCGGAGACCTCGACCACGCCCCTGGGCCGGCGCCATGCCCCCGAAACGCCGCGTCGTTTCGGGAACGCCCCCGGACACGCCCCCTCCCTCCCCTTTTCGAAAGCCCCGGGACTTACGCGCGTCCCGGGGCTTTACGTGCGCTGGCGGCCTATGCAAAATAGGCGTGCCGGCGCAAGGGCCCTGCACGCGTAAATCCGGAAGGATTTACGTGCACGGGCCTTTTAAAATCTGGCCCAAAACTTTTCTGACAATTCTTCTGTTATGTCGCTCACAAAAATATTGAAAAGAACCAGCTTAAGGACTGATCTCTGAGGCACACCATTAGTAACAATCCCCTCCTCAGAGAAAACTACATTTACTGTTACCCACTATTGCCTCTCACTTAGCCAGTTTCTAACCATGTCACTTACTCTAGGATCCATACCAAGGGCAAACAATGTATTTATAATTTATACTTCTTTTTGGAGTTCTCATTAACACCCTAATAACAAACTTTATGTAGTTGGCCTGTGACTGCTGTTAGAATAGTGCTTCATGACAGGGTTGTGCTTTGGCCATCATTCTGCTAGATGGATACCTACCTAATGTTTCTTGGATGACTGGAGCTTTATGTACAGGAGAGATGCTTCAAGCTGCTGACAGTGACAAATTTAATTTGGCTTGCAAGGCAGTAGTTGGAGATGTGATGGAAGTTGCAAATAGAAAGAAAATGTTGACACCTTCTAGATGAGCAATATGTGAACTTACCTCCAGCCCACACTTGTCTGATGTGCAACGCCTCCAGTCATGAACCCACCAAGCAGCACAGCTCCCGGGCCTTCTTTTTTAGGTCTTCAGTCAGTATGGCTGAGAAGTGTGAATGAAATGCTCTTAGTTGAATCATGCAGGTCCCATGACATCCACAATGGCTGGTTTCTGTTCATGAATCACCAAATATAAAGGGAAAAACTCCATTAGTTAAACAAAAAAAAAAGATGGACAGTGTCTGATATAACTAAAAATTGCAATTCTCAAGAGCACAAAGTATGAAGATTTAATTATTACAAACTTTAAAAAAAAAATAAAAAAGAGAGAGAAGGAATAGACCTCAGAGTTGAGCTTAAACCACCAAGGATAGAATAAAGCTCAATAATACGGTCATTGGTCTAAGAAGCCTACTTTACCAAAATAAGTATATATTTTTATTTTTTTATATTAATATTTTCAAATTGAATATCTAACTAATGCCAAAAATAATTTCAAAATAAACACATACTATCCTTCATAAGTTGAAGTAGCACACTTGAAGAAAATTAAATTCACTGGAAACTATCATGTTTTCTGTTATCTCTTTTTTTGGATGTCAAATTATTGAAGACAGAAGCGAGGACAAGAGACCAGACTGTTCCAAAAGGCAACAGAGAGAAATACATTTCACTAGGTCACATCCATTAACATTGAAAGAGTTTTTCAATTATTTAGATATTGCTGGACTTGCACTAAGGTTGAAAGCTCAGCAATGTGTCAAATAAGCTTATAAGAGAGCTTTTATTTGTGACAGGCATTGGCTCCTGCAGGGTTTTCCTAGGGACAGTAAACCTAATGTATTCACTTATGTCAACAGATATTCTCTGCTGTCTAATAAGATAGCAGCTAGCATTTGGTCACATTGGAACTTGATTTTTATCCTTCCAGGACTTGAAAATAGCAAGAGAAGGATGGCTTACTCCCAAGCAAGAAATCATGAGCGTTTGAGTCTTCAAGTCTTATCAGTACCAGAAAAGTAGACACTATGTACCACAGATGAACAGACACTGCGTGGACTTTACAGATGTGGTCATTGTGTCTTTTGTGTGAATACTTTGCAGATAAGGGAATTAATACATCCATAAATATCAGAGAAAAACAAATTATGACTTTTTACTAATTGTTCAATTACCTTTGTGATTTACATCATTTTATGCCCTTATCAATTTATTTATATCAGCAAAATGAAACAAGCATTTAGAACTAGATTAAGGGGGCATAGAAGTTGTTAGAAGATTAAGAAATATTAAGCGGTTCTTCTAAAATGCATTTTCCTCTTCATTCAATCAGACCAGTTGATTAAAAAAGGTTATGAATACTGACCAGCAGATTGAGATGGACATCAGGCTCATTGATATCACCACATACTGTAGATACCTCTGTCGTGACATCAGCCTGCCATTATTCTGTCTCCAGCGGATGGTGGATGCACATCCTGTGCTGTGGACAGGCCTGGCTGACTGACTAGGAATAGCTTTCAGGCTCCTGAGATAACAGATTATGTATGTATTTATTTGTTTATTTATTTAAATATTGGTTTATTTACTTATTTACAGTAATTTACTGTCCGCCCAATTACAAGAATCTGTTCTCTGCATTTAACAATATAAACATACATTATAAAACCAAAGTCTTACAGCATAAAAAAATTTAAAACCTTCAACAATTGCCCAAAAGCCTCATAGCAGAAATGTGCCTTTAACTGCTTATGAAAGGTCTTATAGCCCTGTAGTAGACGAGTTCTCCCTCCCTCACTTGAGCTGGATCTTGACAAAGTGGTCAGACCATGATGGGGCTCCAGAGGTGATAGCTGGCTGCTTCTTCCCTCTGAACAAACTGGTTCCAGGGCACTTCCAGAAGGGTAAGGCTAGTTTTCAACAATTTATATTTCCCTTCTGCCTGGCATTTTTTCTCTTTCCTCTTGTGAGCCCTATATTGGTTCTGTTCCTTTAAATTTTTGTGTTCTTGTATGATGGAGTCTACCACCAAGCATAAACGTAAACATTAGATATAATAGAAAAGTTACTCCATTTCTTCATTTCCATTTGCTAGCCAGCAGAAATCTTCTGTTTTTCCCACACCCTTTTGAATTTCATTATCTCTTCTGCTTATCTGTGCTCTTGGTAGCCAGCAGCAATCCTTCTCCAATGTTTTTATTAGTGAACACCGAGCTAAAATATTTGTTTAACATTTCTGCTATTTCTTCATCTTCCTCCACACCTTGCTCCTTGTCTCAATTTCTCTACTTCTTCCAGATTCTGCAGCAGGGAAGATCCAATCCATATCTAGCAGATTAAAATCTGCAATGAGTAACACTTCTCCTTTTCTTTTCATCTTTGGATGTCTTCAGACAGATTTCTATTTGGTTCTTCTGTCTGATTCAGAGGCCTATAGACCACAGCAGTAGATTATACAAACTCATCTCGATGAGACATGTGAAAGTTTCTTCTCCATTGTTGACTTTGTTTGATTGAATTCTCTACCTGAATAGCTGCAACCATTTAATTATTTATTTATTTATTCGTTTTTATATACCGTCATTCGGTTTAGCCATCACAACGGTTTACAAAATCAAACAAAAATCAGATAAATTATACATAGTTGCAAGAAAAAACAATAGCAATAGTGAAATGGTAGGTAGAGGAAGATGGTGGCGTGAAAGAGGGGGAGAAGGGAAAGATGTAAAAAGGAAAGTTACAATAATAGTATTAATTCATAGAGATGTGAATCGGAACCGGAATCTGATCGGTTCCGGTTCCGATTCAAAATATTAAAATTTTTATCGTCCGGCTCAATTTTTTTTTTTATATCGGCTGCGCCTGATCCGATAACAATAAAACCCTCCCCCACCCTCTCGAACCCCCAAAAACTGTTTTAAAATTACCTGGTGGTCCAGTGGGGGCACGGGGAGCGATCTCCCGCTCTCAGGCCATCGGCTGCGTTAATAAAAATGGCGCCGATGGCCCTTTGCCCTTACCGTGTGACAGGGTATCCGTGCCATTGGCCGGCCCCTGTCACATGGTAGGAGCACTGGATCGCCGGCGCCATCTTTAAAGATGGCCAATGGCACGGATTCTTTAAAGATGGCGCCGGCCATGGTAAGGGCAAAGGGCCATCGGCGCCATTTTTATTAGTGGCAGCCGATGGCCCGAGAGTGGGAGATCGCTCCTCGTGCCCCCATTGGACCACCAGGTAATTGTAAAAGGTTTTGGGGGGAGGGGTCGGGAGGGTGGGGGAGGCTAAGGGGGTCAATTTAAAGGGTCGGGTGGTTTTTTTTTTATCGGGCCATCGGTGCTATTTTTTTAGTGGCAGCCAAAATGGCACCGATGGCCCGAGAGCGGGAGATCGCACCGGGACCCCCCCACTGGACCACCAGGTAATTTAAAACAGTTTGGGGGGTTCGGGAGGGTGGGGGATTCATTTTAAAGGATCGGGGTATGTTTAGGGGTTGTTTTGGTGTGCCGGTTTTCCCGCCCTCCCCCTCCCCCGATTTACGATTTTTCACGATAAATCGGGGGAATTTCTATTGTATCGCGACTCTAACAATTTTTGACGATTTAAAAAATATCTGACAATTTTTTTAAATAGTCAAAAAACGATTCACATCCCTATTAATTCATCTTAAAGGAGGGCTTCTATCATTATTTCTTATTAAATTCTGAAATTGTAATACTTAAAGTTGATGTCAGTTGTAGTTACTGGGTTTTTTTTGTTTGGGTTTGAAATGTTGAAATGATTGTAGATGGATTGTTGATATAGATGATCATTGATGTAGACTGTATGAAAGAGGAAAGTTTTTAGGTCCTTCTTGAAATTTTTGATGTTAGATTGAGTTCTTAAATAGGGCAGTAGAGAGTTCCACTTTTTAGGGGAAGCAATGGAGAATGCTCTGTTTCTAGTTGTTGATAGTCGAGCATCTTTGATGGGAGGAATTTTTAGACATTTTTTCAGAAGGTCTTAAAAGGCTTCTTATTTAAAGAGGGCTGTGTAATTAAATGTTAGGCCCTTTTGTTTTGTGTGCTTTGTTTTATTTATGTTTTTATTATGTATGTACATTGTTCCCTGTCATGATCCTCAAAGTGTGAGCTATACATTATTTAAAATAAATACATAAATAAATAACATTTGAACATGGCCCCTAGGCCATCGAGAGAATTTTGAGCCTACTCAAAACATGTTTCCACTGCCTAGATAGATCAGGGAGATGCCTTCTCTTTAACTGAGCAAAGGTCTGTGACACATTTTTAGCCTGCTGAATGCTTCATAACTTAGCCAAAAACCAAGGCCTGCTTTTTCTATAGGGAAGATGCATATTTTACAGTGTTCAATGATGACGAGTTAGTAAATGCAAGAACCTTATGCCTTTCTTACAAAGATTGCTCACCTTGTTGACTTTCAGAGCAAGAGGTATCCAGCTCACCAACCCCTCTAACAGCAGCCTCAGATAGGATTACCTTGGTCTGCCAATGAACCCTGTTTAGTGGACATCTGCTGCAATCTGTGGTTATGCCAGCAAGATCATGAGCCAAATTTTGAGTGGATATCCTCTATTACATGTAGGAAAGAAGGCAGAGAGGAGCAGAGTGAGAAATCCCAAGCTGGTAGGTAGTAAGTTTGTCCCCTAGTACAGGCTGTGGTGATGCTCCTGTGCCAAAGCAGTAGAGACATAGGGCAAGAGGTTAATTGCTGTGGGCTTGTAGTGAGAGCAGCATACCTACCTAGAAACCAATCCTCAGTGATGAGACCTTTCTTGAAGCAATCATGAATTTCTGATTATGAGAGGATGTAGGCATCATGACACAATCCTGGAAACCTGGGCAGTACATCCGTAATGACTCCTTTGGCATCATGGGCCATCTGCATGTTAAGGGATTGGAAGCCCTTGTGGTTGCAAAATTTTGGATTTGTTGTCTTCAGGTGCCCTTAAAGAGATATGAGTACAATTGATAGCCCCCAGAACAGATGCAAACATGCAATTTTGGTATAATCAGTCATAATTTGTTGTTTTTGCTATCTTTTCTGAGAAAAGATATATAGTTATTAGGGATGTGCGAAGCCCAAACCCATTGGTTCGGGCTTCGTTTTTGGCCCGCCACTGGAAATCCCATATTTCCCATGGTTTGGGCCTTTAAAATTCAGGGAGGCCCAATTTTCTGTTTAGTGTGCACTAACTCCCCATTAGTGCGCGCTAACATTTTTTCGTTAGCACACACTAACCCCGAAACTAGTTTTTCCCGAAATTTCGGGAAAAATTCCTTTGGGTTTCAGCCTCCCCAATCCAGGATGAATGCACACATCCCTAATAGTTATACATTATCTTGAGAAATCCAGCCCAAATCCAATCAATAAATATGGAGGTGACTGACTGACTTACTTTAGCCATGACCCTTAGAGATATAAGATATACTATAATGGGTCAGACCAAGGGTCCGTTCAAGCCCAGTATCCTGTGTTTAGCAGTGTCCAGCCAAGTCACAAGTACCTGGCAAGTACCCAAACATTAAATGACTAGATCCCAAGATACTAATCCTTATTGATTTATAGCAGTTTATGGATGTTGCGTCCGTCGGTCTCAGACGGCTTCGTCCTCTGTGCCTCATCTTTCTTTCTTCTCTCTCCACAAGCCTTGGGAAGATGGCTGCTGCCGCGTCATCATGCCACTCTCTCCAGCATCCCTGGAATGGCTACGGCGACGGTGTTCACCATGTTTCTCCTGATGGCCTCATAGGGTGCACGCGCTCATGCCACCCATGTCTTTATCCTTGTCATAGCAGGAACCTCAGGGGCAGCCCCTCTGAGTGACATCACGCCATCCAGGTATTTAGCCTGACCTTCGTTTGCTAACAAACTGAGTTAGCAAGGATTGGACTGCCTCCGGTCTAAGCTACTCTGCCACTTCCTTGCTGCTGCTGGAAGTTCTCTCTGCCCTCTGGGATCATTCACCTCTAACCTGGGTACCTGCTCCTCGGGGGCCCTATGCTTTCTTTCAGGTGCCTATCTGGGATACCGGGTACTCGCTCCTCGAGGGCCTGCTCTCCCTGCCTTGGTGCCTGCAAACCAACTACTTCTGCCTGCCAGGATCTTCATCAACTACAGCTATCTATTCAGTGAGTAAATTAACCTTGGCAGCTTGTCTCACCTTCAGCTTCAGTGCTGCAAGTCTACATCCGGGACTCTCTCCTCTACCCATCACAGCCTACCATCATTGGAGTGTGGGATGGGTCTCCTCTGCCGAGGACCCCTTGTCTCCTCTACTGGGTTACCTCACTGATGCCACCCCTGGGCAGTACCATCAAGATGTATAATAAACACAAATTCTCTGTGTCTGTGTGTATAGAGTCTAGCCTAGTACTGTGGTTCTCATGGGGCTCCTCCCCATGGGAGTGGCCATCTCTGCAGTACCCAAGAATCCACTCAAACACCTCGAAACCATAACAATGGACTTCTGCTGTGGGAACTTACCCAAACCTTTTTTAAAACCCGTTACACTAACTGCCATAACCACATTCACTGACAATGAATTCCAGAGCTTAATTATGCGTTGAGTGAAAACAAATTTTGTCCAGTTTGTTTTAAATGTGCTACTTGGTAACTTCAGGGAGAGTAAATAACTGATTCACATTTACCTATTCTATTACTCTCATGATTTTATAGACCTCTATTATATCCCCTGGCAACTGTCTCTTCTCCAAGTTGAACAGCCCTTACCTCTTGTTATGGTTTTGAGATGTTTGGTGAATTCTTAGGTGCTGCAGTGATGGCCACTCCCATGGGGAGGAGCCCCGCGGGGAACTGCAGTACCATGCTAGACTCAGATGCACAAACACAGAGAGAATTTTTATTGTACAGCTTGTAGAGTTCACCAGAGGTGGCAGTAGTAAGTAGATTTCTGCAGCGGCAGTCTTGGGTCCTCGGCTGAAGAGACCCATCCCACAATGGTGGTATAGGGAGCTCTGATGCAGATTTTCAATGAGGAGCTGTAGGTGAGACAGACTGGTAGATGTTAGACTATTTACACTCTTGTAGCTGTAATGGTGGAGTTCCTAGCAGGTAGAAGTAATGGTAGCAGGCACCAAGGTAGACAGCTCAGGACTTCGAGGAGCGAGTACCTGGATACTGGATAGGCACCTGGAAAGAAGCATAGGGCCCCCGAAGAGCAGGTACCCAAGTTAGAACCCCGGAGGGTAAGGAGAGCTTCCAGCAGCAGCAAGAAGCGGCAGAGCAGCTTAGACCGCATAAATCCAATCCTTGCCAACTCAAAGCAGTCAGCAAATGGGCAGCCTAAATACCCGGATGTTGTGACATCACTCGAGGGGGACGCCCCCGAGGTTCGCGCCAATGTCGGAATAAAGACGTGGGTAGTGCTCAAGCGCGCACCTAGGAGGCCCTCAGGTGAATCATGGGACGCCAGGGAGTGCGGCAAGCAGACACAGCGGTCGCCATCTTCCCGAGGCTGGTGGAGAAAGCGAAAATTGAGGTGAGGTGAGGTATGTGGGACGAAGCTGCCTGAGTCTGACGGATGCAGCGCCTCTTTAGCCTTTCTACATGTTCTGAATATTTTCTGCTAGTTATCCATGTTATGTTTATCCAGCAAACTAGCCGGGTCACTGAGTGGCTGAATATTGCCCCACCCAATGCCTTATCAGCATGTTTAGTATTTGTTATTCATACAGTTTTTTTGTTCATATGTATTTTATTGTTTTAGGTGTTTATACACTATGTATGTGAATAAGGTAAGCTGCCTAGGGCTGTGAATAGGTGACATATAAATCTGAATAAATAAATAAAATTAAATGAATACCCATACTCATATACAGGCCTAGTCCACCCCTATTATACTCACATGCCCCAGTCAGGCCCAGTGTCACCCTAACATACCCCTGTAAGTCTCAGTCAGCTTCAGTGGCATACAAATACCCCCCTCTTAGCACCAGTCAGACCCAGTAACATGCATACAGTAAGCCCCAGTCAACTGAAATACACACACAGAATTAACCCCAATTAGGCCCACTCACACACACACACACACACACACACACACACACAGTTTCCCCTAGTCTGTTCCAGTGACATACTCATATACCCCCAGAAATGCTGTGCCATCCACTGAAGGGTTTCCCCAAAGAATTGGAACAAACCTTAAACGAGTGAAAAGGACAAATCCGCAAAAAAAACCAAAAAAAAACTTGACAAGAGATGCCAAACAAACATATGGGAAAGGACAAGGTTTCGCAGTTATCCTCCGACACCTCCTGCCTCTACTCCTAGCAAGCTGCCCTTTCCACTCACTGGGAGAAGCCATCATGCCAAATACTAGGTAAAAAAAAGACATAAGAACATAAAAACATGCCATACTGGGTCAGACAAAGGGTCCATCAAGCCCAGCATCCTGATGTCAAAAAAGGACCAAGCGGTCCATCTAGCCTGCCCAGCAAGCTTATGGTAGCATCAACCACTTCATACAGGTCTCCCCCATAATAGTAGCATCAGCTGTGCCATACAAGTCACCCCCATACTTAGTTTCCCAAACCATCAAAGCCAGGGCCCTTGTTGGTTGCTGTCTGAGTCCAATTCCCCATTGCCTCTTGCCGATGAAGCAGAGCACAATGTTGGCATTGCATCACAAGTATAAGACTTATTGGTTATGGCTAGTATCAGGCATATCAGCAATGCTTCTTTGTTTTCCCAGACCATAAAATTCAATGTCCTTGTTGGTTGCTGTCTGATTCTAATTCCCCTTTTTCTCTTTTACCCCTATTGTTAAAGCAAAGAGCCCCTTTGAAATCTTTCACCATTTTTGTCTTCACCACCTCCTCCAGAAAGGAGTTCCAGTAATCCACCACCCTCTCCATGAAGAAATATTTTTTGATGTTGGTTCTGAGTCGTCCTCCCTGGAGTTTCATTTCATGACTCCCTAGTTCTATTGATTTCTTTCCAATAGAGAAGGTTTGTCGATTGTGCATCATTAAAACCTTTCAGGTATCTGAAGGTCTGTATCATATCTCCCCTGCACCTTCTCTCCTCCAGGGTATACATATTTAGGTCCTTCAACCTCTCCTCATAAGTCATTTGATGGAGACACCACACCATTTTTGTCACCCTTCTCTGGACCACCTCCATCCTGTCTCTATCTCTGTCTCTTTTGAGATATGCTCTGCAGAACTGAACACAATGCTCCAGGTAAGACCTCACCAAGGATCTGTACAAGGGGATTATCACTCCTCCTTTTTTTTTTTCTGGTTATTCTTCTCTCTATGTAGCCCAGCATTCTTCTGGCTTTAGCTATTGCCTTGTCATATTGCGTTGTCATCATTAGATCACTAGACACTGTCATCTCAAGGTCTTTCTCTTGCTCTGTGCAGAACGGTTGTTCACCCCCCCCCCCCCCCCCCCCCCCCAATTTGGATTACTACACCCCAAATGCATGACTCTGCACTTCTTGGCATTGAATCCCAGCTGCTGTATCTTTGACCAAGCTTCCTTAAATCATGTCTCATTCTCTCTTCTCCTTCCAGCATGTCCACTTTGTTGCAGATCTTAGTATCATACACAGAAAGACTCTCTTTACCTGATATCCCTTCTGCAATGTTGCTCACAAAGATATTGAACAGGACTAGTCCCAATACTGATCCTTGTGGCACTTCACTTAACACTGCTTTTTCTTCAGAGTATGTTCCATTTAACATCACACACTGTCTTCAATCAGTCAACCAGTTTTTAATCCACGCCACCACCTTGGCGCTGACTCTCAAGTTTCTCATTTTATTCACAAGTCTTCTATGTGGGACTGTATCAAAAGCTTTGCTGAAATCCAAGTATATAACATTGAGCATTCTTCCTCGACCCAATCCTTTAGACACCCAATCAAAAAAAATCAGATTTGTCTGACAGGCCTTCCCTTGGTGAATCTAAGCTGCCTCAGTTCCAGCAATGCTCCTTAGACAGTTCAATATTCTTTCCTTCAGCAGATTCTCTCTCCATTAATTTTCCCACCACGGTGGTGAGGCTGACCAGCCTGTAGTTTCCAGCCTCCTCTTTGCTCTCGCTCTTCTGAAGCAGGACCACCACGACTCTTTTCCAATCACTTGGCACCACTCTTGTTTCCAGGAACAGGTCATGCAGTGGACCCACCAGCACATCTTAGTTTCCTTATTACCCTGGGATGAACCTAATCAGGCCCTATGGCTTTGACAACGTTCAGTTTTCCTAGCAATTCCCACACATTCTCTTCTATAAGTGAAGTTTTGTCTACTCCACCCCCATCCACTTTGTTAACTAGTGACTGTCCTTCTCCAGGGTCTTCTTTAGTGAAGCTGAACTAAAATATTTATTTAATATTTCTGCCATTTCTTCGTCTCTCACCACACATAGATTCTTTTCACTTTTCAATTTCACTATACCACTCCAGTTTTCTCCTTTCTCTGATGTATCTGAAAAATATTTTGTCTGCTTGCTTTACCTCTTTGGCAATCCTTTCTTCCACCTGATTTTTTGCTTTCTTGATTACTTTTCTAGTCTCCCTCAATTTCAACAGATATTCTTCCCTGTGTTCCTCTTTTTGGGATCCTTTATATTTCTTGAATGCTGTTCTTCTTGCTTTTATTTTATCAGCCACCTCTTTTGAGAACCAGAAAGGTTTCTTATTTCTCTTGCTTTTGTTTACTTTTCTAACATGTAGATTTGTTGCCTTTGTAATTGCTCCTTTATTTTGGCCCACTGCTGTTCCATCTCTCTTATTTTCTCCCAGACTTCTAGTTCTACCTCCAGGTACTTCCCCATTTCAACAAAGTATGTATTTTTGAAATTTAAAATTTGGGTTTTAATGTTACTTCTCCGTATCCTATTTGCAATATCAAGCTAAACCATATGATGATCACTGGTTGTGAAATGGACATCCACCCGGACATTAGAGATATTATCCCCATTAGCTAGCACTAGGTTGAGTATAACTCCCTCCCTCGTGGGTTCTATTACTATTTGTTTGAACAGAGCCCCTTGCAGGACATTCACTTTCTCTACTTCTGTTAGACTGCATAGAAGGGATTCTCCAGTCTACGTCCGGCAGGTTAAAATCTCCATCAATCAACACTTCTCCCTTCTTTCCCACCTTTTGGATATCTTCAACCAGATTTCTGTCTAGTTCTTTTGTTTGAATCGGAGGCATGTAAACCACTCCAGTAAAAATAGATGTACCATCATCTTTTTTTTAGTATGGCCCATAATGCTTCTTCTTTATCCCACATTCCTTGCAGTTCAGTTGCTTGGATATTGTTTTTGACATAAAGAGCTACTCTTTCTCCCTTTTCTGTCCTCTCTGAGTTATAGCCCAGTATGGCCGTATCCCAATCATAAGAATCCATGATCCATGTCTCCATAACAGCAACAATGTCCAAGTCTGCCTTCACCATTACAGCTTGCGGGTCTGGGTGTTTTTTGCCCAGACTACGAGCATCTGTGCTCATAGCTTTCAGTCTTGATAAGGTACATTATAAAATAGCAAAGTATATGCATTCATAAAAACCATGCCTGACATGCCCCAACATAAGCCTACTTTGTTCACAAGTACTTTCCTGTATGCACTTACAAAGCATTTTTATATGCAGAATCTCTTGGAAAATTTACTTAAAGATTATGGGCAGATTTTAAATGCCTGGCATGTATGAAGGTCAGTACGTGCTCAAGTGCCAGGCTTCTTGGAAGGGAGCTGAAGTAAGTTGCTAAAAAAGAAGAAAAAAACCCCAAAAAAGGTAAGGTTTAGGGGGTGGGGAGGAAAGGGGAAGGGGAAGAGAGGTTAGGTAGCAGGGTAGGGGAGTTTCCTCCCAGTCCGCTCCTTAATTGGAGCGGACTGGGAGGGAACTGCAGAAGGCCAGGTGCATTGCTGCGTGAAAATTACATAAGTCCCCCCTTGCACACACTGCCCACACATGCACGCATGGATTATAAAATCTGACATGCATGTGCACTCGGCCCATGGACTTTATAACATGTGCGCACCAGCATGCGCATGTTATAAAATCAGTGCGTCCATGTGTACGTGCCGGGAAGCGCACATGTACCTTTAAAAGTCTACCCCTTAATTGTGGATATCCTGAAAACCTGACTGGCTGGGGGTTCTCCAGGATAGGTTTGGGAATCACTGGTGTAGAGAATTCAATGTATTACTCCAACAGTAGGAATAAAAGTGAGGTAGAAATCTTATTGTCCAAACACTTCCCTTTAAGGTAACCAGCGTGCTAAGAGATGTGGATGGGAGGTACATAATGTTAAAAGCAAAGTGTTACCAATCAGTGTGTTACCCTGGTATCAGTTTATGTTCCAAATGTACACCAACTGAGTTTTCTTGCTAACCTTCTAATAATGTCTTCTCTCTTTCAAATGTAAAATTCTCTTGGGTGCTGACTTCAATCTGAGACTAGCACCTGAACTAGACAGGATGATTGGGGGAGGGTGGCAGGGTGACAAAGAAGGTCCAGGAATATTGTAGGTTAGAAAATGAAGGTAGGGAAATTACTCGATATCTGGAGGTATGTCTGTCCACAGGATAGAGAATACACCTTTTCCACACTGCACAATAGCTATTCTTTAAAGAGTAGTCGGAACCTTCTTCATAATCTAGTAGATGCAAAAATCGGTGTAATTTCATGGTTCGATCATTCAATAGTGGTAGTTTCTATTATTCTGATATCCAGGAGATAGTTCTTTGATTTTCTCCTATAAGATGAGAAGCTGTTGGCTTTAATTGAGAGCTGCCTGCAAGAATACTTTAAAATAATTATTGCGGAAGCTGGTCCTTATAGAATCGTTTTGTGAGATGTGGACAAAGCAGTGGTAAGGGGCCATGTGATAACACTGAAGAATGATATACAAAAAGATAGGCATATAGAGGAAAATAAAATCAAAGAAGAAATCAGAATTCTAGACACTAACAATGTGCAAATACCTACTAAGGCATTAAAAAACAAACAATTGCATAAGTGGAGATTGTTTAATGCTCTTGTTGACCATAAAGTAGAATTTATAATTAGAATTAGCCAGAAGTTTTATGAACCTAGGAATGAGACAGGGAAATTACAAGCCTATATTCTAAACTCTAGGAAAGCAAGTAGGTGTCTGAAGGAGACTGAATGGAGAGCTCAGCTCTTTATTGATCCTAAGATAATCAGTAATACAATTGCACATTTTTAAGAGAAGAGGAAACAGACCCAGTAGGGAAACATAAGATGCTGTGGACTAAGGATCTAGGCAGAGATACTGAAGAAATGGAATCACAGAAATGGGACAGTAACTCTTAAACAGGCACGTGAGTGCAAATGTGAAAGCATTTGTCGGCCTGCACCCAGAGACATGGCCATTTTATGAGAATACACGTGTATATGTGCACCTGTTATAAAATAGCTTGGACATGCCTACATGTGCGCTCAATTGTAAATGGATACATGCATATGTGTGCAAATCCTGCTTCTACTGTGTAAATGGGGAAATTTAAAGGCATGCATGCTGACGCTATTGCTAGTTTTTTCATTTTGTTCCCGATTCACCCAGTCAATCCCCCCTAATTTAATAGCTTCCCTTCCCCCGTTAGATTCAACCCCGCTGACTTGCCTAGATATTTTGTTTAAAACTTACTTACAAAGCAGAGACTGTGAATAGCAACAAGGGACTTCAGAATTAAGGGAATGTGACTGTTCGTACATCCTAAATGAATTAAAATTGGTTTAATAGTATAGTAGCATATGAATACTGGGAGATAATTGATTGTTTTTATGATTGATTTATTTTTGGTTTATATTTTATATAGTATTTGAATGTATGTATGTTATGTCTCTGTTTTACAGTTCTGAAAGTGCCATTGTAAACCGCCAAGAAATGGTAAATGGCAGTCTAGAATTTTTTCAAATAAATAAATGAGTAAAGTTATGCAGCAGGGGACCTGGCCTGCATCTATGTTCACAAAGATTTACACGCGGTTTTCAAGTTTAAATCCAGGAATGCCCATGCCCCACCCAAACCCAGCCCCTTTTTTGAACTTTTCATTTAAGCATGTAGTGGCAAGTGCACGTGCATCCAGGCAGCTTTTAAAATCCGCTTGGCATGCACCAACCCGACACGTGCCCATTTCTCCTGGTTTTGCCACGTGACGAGCTTTTAAACTTCACCTTTTAGTGAGGGTAACTCATTATGCATCACTACTAATGAGAATGGTTTCAAGATTCTGTACATTGATACTACACACCAGGTAATGGGAATGGTAGACGTAAATAGATGCTGGATGGAGGTATGTGCTCTTTCGTTCATATGTGCTGGATATGCCCAATAACAGAGATCTGTAGAAAGGAAATTATTTCCCTGATTCATAAGATCACTATAGTAAGGTGCCTGGTAGACCCAGCAGTAATTTTACTAGGATGCCAACACCTGAGTGTATCTTGCTGAATAGTGAATAGAGGTAGTAGTTCATTGGTACTGCATTTGCTGGTAGCAACTAGACAGAATGCTACACAGCACAGGAAATTGGAATGACGGAGGTAACTTTTAAATAGGCATGTGTGCACATTCATCGGCCTGCGCCCAGGGACGCAGTCATTTCATAACATATGCGTAACCTGACCGCACATACGAGCATGCAATTTTAAGTGGATGCGCGCCTATGTACACAAATCCCACTTCTACCATGTAAGACACGCATGCCGACGTCATTACCAGTTCATTCCCAGGTAAGGAATAGGACTTCCAAACCCCCTAGTTTAATAGCCTCTCTTCTCCCCTGTTACCCTTGACCCTTAAAACCCTATCGATCTGTATATTTATCTTTATTTTATAACTTGCTTGCCATCCATAGAAGAAGTAATGTTATGCGGCAGGGGACCCCAGTGCGTCACTGAGAGCATAAGTATTTATGCACTAATTTCAAGTTAAAATCCAGGAACACCCATGCATCAAGATCACGCTCACTTCCAGCCCCCTTTTTGGAAATTTTTATTTGTGCGCAACTACATGTGCATCCAAGCAGCTTTTAAAATCCTCTCGATGTGCACCGGCCCAAATTGTGTGTGTATCTCCCAGTTTTGGCGCACACCGGGCATTTAAAATTCCCCTTCAAGCTTCCAATAGATAAATGGCTACAAGCCACTTGGAAAATGTTTAATGTGATAACTTTTCATATCAGAAAGTAATGAAAACATGAATCCTTTTTTGAAGTTTGTATTTTGTGACAAGGGTTCGATTCTCCCAAATAACCAGAATTATGTGGAGGATGCTAGCCCCTTTATTATTGTGTTATGACTGCTGGAAATTTTATTCACAAAGTTAAATAAAGCATATTTTGGTGGCATTGATATGTTCTTCTGCTTTAGGAAGGTAGTTTCTAAAATAATTGAAAGTTATCAATTTCATATGATCTTGGGTTTTCTCTGGTGTATTAGACTTTGTTTTGTGTTATTGCTTGAAAATGTTTTTTTGCAATAACTATTTAATCAAAATGTATTTAAAATTATAAAGGGCACAGGAATGATATAGCACAGAATAAGACATAAAAAAGAGAGAAAATAAACACATATAGAATTGTGAAAAAAGAAAAACAAATTAGAAGGGAGATAAAAATATAGTAATAAAGTGGAAGACCAAAATATAAATGAAGAACATGAATAGCAAAGAATATAGAACAATACAAGAAGTTATAGAGAACCCAAAGATAGAAAAAATAGTTAACTAGAAGGAAAGATGGCATAAGAATGAGAAAAGAAGACATGGGGGAAAAGTATTAATTTAGTTTAAAAATGTTAAAAGTAATGAATATTGTGCAGGATCAGATTGAAGAATGCAGCTAGATCTTGAGTTTTGTTCTATTTGATTTGATTTATTGAATTATTACTCACATCTACAAATTACGATCAAAGCAAAGCACATTCACAAAATAAAACAGACAAAAGTGAGTAAAATAAATAACCCAAGCTGACTGGTAACAGACAGAGATCTGAGTAAATTAACATAATACAAAAGGTTAATATGATCATAACATATTGCCACTGACTACCATATATACTTGTACATTGAACGGAAAGCTAAATGATAAAAGAGATCTGAATAAATTAACATAAAACAAAAGGTTAATAAAATCATAACATATTGCCCCTGAGTATCATATACCCATGTATGTTGAGCAAAGAGCTGATCAGGCATCCTAACTGCCTATAATAAAGCGAGGGGAAAACAGGTAAGAACTAATTCCCACCAAAGGCCTCAGGAAATAAAATGCATTTTTAACATTTCTCTGAGCCAAGCCATATCTGATGATAAATGTAGAGATTCAGGGAACCTTTTCCAGAGAGAAGGCGCAATCTCATACCTCAACGCCAGGGGCAGGCTTGGCTGATAGGACTTCCAACAAACCCTTGTTGGCTGACCTTCGGGCTCTAGAGGGCTTATACATTCTGAGAGCTGAATCTATCCACATAGGTGTCATATCACAGATTAACTTATTGATCACACGTAGCACTCCATATTTTACCTGGCAGTAGATTGGGAGCTAGTGAAGGTCAGCCAGAGCAGGTGAAATACACTCAGGAGACATGATTTATTTATTTATTTATTATTTTTATATACCGACATTCGATCTCAATCGAGATATCACACCGGTTTACATTCAGGTGCTGTAGGTATTTTTCTATCCCCAGAGGGCTTACAATCTGTTTTGTACCTGAGGCAATGGATGATGTAAAATAGCAGCTCGCTGGAGAACAAAATATCCACCCAGCAAGTTATCCATCTATCGATGGATTTTATATATTTGCCAGATGAAGCATCTGACAGCGCTACCACGAGATTCCATGCCTAAATTTGAGAGGATTTGGAGCAACTTTCAAGCTTGGGACCAAGAAAAACGTGCACTTTTTCTGAGGAGTTGAGGGACAGGGAAGTGGAGGAAGGAAGGGGGGGAGGGGAGGGAGAATCTCAGTTTGTTACTTACACTTGAAGCAATTTCTTAATAACAAACACTGTTTGACAAAATGTTTCAATAAAGCCAAAATTAAAATAACTATGCTCACCAGGCGAGGTACTGGAAAATAGTCATGCTGCACTGGTCTGTAGTTAATGAATTGTCTGAGAATCCAAACAGTAGGGAATTACAGTAATCTAATGAGGGGAACAATAGGGCTTGTAGTCAGGCCTGGATTTAGGTATAGGCAACTGAATTTTGAAGGAAACAAATATACAGACCAAAAAGAAGCCAGCTTCTACTTGCTATAGTGCCCTGTGCCAGCACAGCTTCAACGACTCACCCATCGCTGTGGCACTGCCTGTGGGTGCCACAACCTTAAATCTACCTCTACCTGTAGTTCGAAAATCAGATAAATCAAGCAGAGATTTCAATCTCTGCAATAGTTGTCATTTCCAGAACGACACCTTCACTAATGATTTTAAATGCTGCTGCATCAAAAGGTTTCTATCGATAATTATCCCTAAATTATTAATCTCTGTATTAATAGGAAGCAGGCAATCATCAAAATCAATCACTGAAGGAAAATGCCTAGAGAGAAAACAACTCAAAATAAGAATTTCTGTTTTTTATTTACGTTGAGAATTAATCTCTTCTGGAACAGTCATTGTTTTATGGCAGACAGCAGATGGATATAGAAAGTTTAAAATGAATGAGAGGAGTAGCCTAGTGGTTAGAGCAGTGGGCTATGATCCAGAAGATGAGGGCTCAAGTCTCTCTGTTGTTCCTTGTGACCTTGTGCAAGTCATTGTACTCTCCATTGCCTCAAGTACAAACTTAGGGAGTCAGTTATCAAAGTGCTATATGGTGTTTTCACATGAAAAAAAATGCCTTTAATGCAAATGAAAGCATAGTGTGATGTAAATTAGAAAAGGGGGAGGAGTTTGTGATCAAGTGGGCTGGCTATAATTTGCAAAGCCATATTGCATGGCTTTAACTATACCTTTTTCATTTGCTTAAAAGCATGTGCTAGGTCTTACTGTGCTATGCAATGTTTTTGCACATGCTATTTTTAGTAGTTGTAAGCTCCTGAAGATCTGGTCTACCTATCAGGGCCCTTCTACAACCACTGGGGGGCAGGGGGGGGGGAGAGAAAGAGAGAGAACACCTAGCTATAATGCCCTCATACTAGGCAGGTATTTATACTTCTATATGAGGCCTACCTAGTCACTCAAGGTGAGGTTTAGGTATTAGTGTGGGGGTTAGGGGCCACTTTGACATTCAGAGTGAGACGTACGAACAGAACAGTGCTCTCTTGTGAAGATTTGATGACCTTCGGAGTGAGAAAACTAACCCAAAGATGAGATTTGTGCAATGTTCTCTCAACCTAGCTTAAAGTTACCCAGGTAGAGTCCATCAAGCTAGGTTGAGAGAACATTTCACAAATCTCATCTTTGGGTGGATTTTCTCTCTCCAAAGGTCATCAAATCTTCACAAGAGACCACTGTTCTGTTCGTACATCTCACTTTGAATGTCAAAGTGGCCCCTAACCCCTACACTAATACCTAAACCTCACCGCGAGTGACTAGGTAGGCCTCATTTAGAGGTATAAATACCTATCTAGTATGAGGCTATTACGGCTCTTCTCTCCCTCTCTCCCTCTCCCTCTCCCAGTGGTTGTCAAGTGGTCCAGATAGCTAGGCTGTATCTCCAGCAGCTTAAGGCCCCCTCAGTGGTTGTATGTAGGAAATACAACAATTCTGGCACTTATCACAAAGTGCAAAAAAGTTATTGCAGCTTGCACTAACACCTATGTGGAGCACTAAGATAGTACACTTTGCAGTAAACAGCCTATTACCATAAAACACACCCTTTTTCCTATCACATGTGTTATTTAGTGCATTTTGATAAATCCAAGCCTTAAATAGTAAGCACTCAGGGGGTAGGGAAATACCTAAAGTAGCTGAATGTAATCCGCTTTGAAGAGCTGCAAAAAGCAGAATATAAATAAAATAAAAAAGTAACTGGAAATAAAAACTGTATGTCGTCTGCACAATTAAGTTCCAGAATTTGTTGCCAGAGGATTTGGTTAGTGCAGTTAGTGTAGCTGGGTTTAAAAAAGGTTTGGATTAGTTCTTGGAAAAGTCCATTAACTGCTATTAATCAAGTTGACTTAGAAAATAGCCACTGCTATTACTGGCATCAGTAGCATAGGATCTTCTTGGTGTTTGGGTAATTGCCAGGTTCCTGTGGCCTGGTTTGGCCTCTGTTGGAAACAGGATGCTGGGATTGATGGACCCTTGGTCAGACCCAGTATGGCAATTTCTTATGTTCTTATGTTCTTATGTTCTTACAGTTTATATATTAGTTCCAGCCCCACCAGGAGTTGGCACAAGGGAGCCAAGTGGATATTAAAAATTACAGCCGAAAGAGCTAATCCCTAGGGGTGTGCATTCATTTTGAACTTATATGTAAAACGCTACTTTTTTTTTTTTTTAACTTAAAAAAGTGATGAGGCGAAAACGATCGGATTTCCAACTTATTCAACATAGCTATGTTGAATACGTTGGAAATCGCGATCGTTGATCCTAAATAAAAATTTAAACCCCTCACCCTCCTTAATCCCCCCCAAGACTTACCAAAACTCCCTGGTGGTCCAGCGGGGAGTCAGAAAGCCATTCCTCTATTCCTTTGCAAGGAGCACGTGACATCCATGTCACGTCGGAGTGACGCGGACGTCACTCCGACGTGACGCCGTCATGAGGCCCCCCCAGCTTGGGGGGGCCTCACGACCGCATCAGGAGGTCGACATGACGCGTCAGGAGGTCCGACGTGACGCGTCCGACGTGACGCGGTCGTGAGGCCCACCCAGCTTGGGGGGGCCTCACGACCGCGTCAGGAGGTCGACGTGACGCATCAGGAGGTCCGACGTGACGCGTCAGGAGGCCCCCCCAAGCTGGCCAAAAGTTCCGTTTGTGTCCAACGAGGGGTCCGGGAGCGGTACCGCGGTGGACCACGTGACGGCCGTGTCACTCCGACGTGACGCAGCCATCACGTGGTCCACCGCGGTACCGCTCCCGGACCCCTCGTTGGACACAAACGGAACTTTTGGCCAGCTTGGGGAGGTCAGGAGGCCCCCCCAAGCTGGCCAAAAGTTCCATTTGTGTCCAACGAGGGGTCCGGGAGCGGTACCGCGGTGGACCACGTGACGGCCGCGTCACTCCAACGTGACGCGGACGTCATGTGCTCCTCGCAAAGGAATAGAGGAATGGCTTCCTGACTCCCCGCTGGACCACCAGGGAATTTTGGTAAGTCTTGGGGGGGGGATTAAGGGGGGTGAGGGGTTTAAATTTTTATTTAGGGAACCGGTGCACGAATGGACATAGATTCAACTTATGGAATTCTCCATATGTCCATATTGACCGAAATTGACCCCCCTTTTCGACTTATGGACTTATGAACATAAACCTTTTGTCTGCACATCCCTACTAATCCCTGAGGAACTCTTTGGGAACTTGGTGCCATGTGGAAGAATTGGAAGAAATTCTTACTTGTTGCTGACATTCTGACAAGAATGAAATATGAATGAAACTTTTCTTCTTCTAGTTATGGTTTAATGTTTATTGTTATTGTTAAGATCTTGTTCTCTGTAAACCGAGTTGATTTGATTTGTATCAAAAAAGTCGGTATAAAAAAGCTCTAAATAAATAAAATAAAATAAACTAGGAAAGAATGGTACTTCCAATACTGATATCATTGACTGATATGATTGACTGAGTACCACAATCCATACCACAAAAAGATAACATTGATAGTGGAGAGCAGCAAAGTCTCAATGATAATGTTTTCAAGAACCAAGTTGATGAGGTTCGAAAATATTCTGAAAGTTGCTATAGCACTATATTTTCCACCTCCTTTGAAAGAAAGGGGAGAGAGGAAATTGATCAATAATTATCAAAAAGCTGCTAGTCTAAAAAAAAAAAGAAGGCACATTAATGTTTTACTGTGTTCCAGTATATCTTGAGCATGGCATAAGCATAAGCATAGCCCTATTGCAGCTCAGGGATAGATTCTGTGGCAAGAAGTAGCAAATTCTGCTGCAAAGTTTTGGAAATAATGTTGCAATTATATAGTACACTTGCATAAAATAAATTATTTTTTATATTAAATAATGAAAATGTATTTTGCGTAATAATATTGTTTTCCTGCTGTGCTTTATGTCTGAATAATTTATTTTGTTCTTTTGGGAGTTTTATGGGTGGAGATTTTCAGATAGTTTATTTGGGCGAAGAGAGGAAAAGGAAATCTCAGAGATGAGGAGAAGAGAAGAAGACATGATTGAGATTAGAGAAGAAGGAGGGAAGACTGGGGATGGGCAAGAAGGAAGATGTTATACTCGCCTGCAGCAGAAAACCGTGGTTGGCTCCTCTTACCTGCTGTCCGGCAATTGATTTGGGTCCTGGCATCCTCGCAACAGTGGTGAGCCACTGCTGCTGCACTCCACCCCTGCTTCAGGCCTGCCATGGTCCACGGGAAGGCCGAGACCCCTCTGGTCGCTGGCCTCTTCTGGGTCCTCCCTAGGTGCACATGCGCGCTGGTCTCTCCTTTCTTAAAGTGCCAATGGCAGGAAAACCAGGCCCGACCCTTAGAATGACATCAGGCCCTCTGGCCTATTTAAGGGAGCTCCACAAACCAGTAAACCAACTTGGCAACGAGCTCCCAGGTGCCTGCTTCTTGGTCGCTGTCTCGGAGTACTTCTTTGAAGAGTCCTTCTCAGCGTTCTCCATTCCAAGTGTTCCTGCTTCCAGTCTTCAGCCTCGGCATACTCCTCGTCTCTCTGGGATGCTTGCTGCTAAACCCCGGTCTTCAGCTTCGGCCCTCCTGGGCCCGGGGGTCCCTGGCCTGACTCCTCCTTTGTTTGCTCTTACTGGCTTTGACTTCGGACCGGAATTGACCCTCGACTTTCGCTACCTGCCTTGACTGCGGAACTGACCAGACCCTGCCTGCTGCCGCCTGCCTCCGACCTCGGACTGGACCTGACTCCTCTTCAATATTTGGGCCTAGACCTGACACCGTCATCCTCTGGCCGCTCCCAAAACCAGCCACGCAGAGGCCCACCTAAGACCAGCCGGCTCCGGCACCCAAGGGCTCAACCTGCGGGGAACGTAGGCTGGTACTGGAGAAGCTCCTGCCGGCCTCTACTTCCCATCCGGCCTTGCCTCCTGACGGTGGGGACCTGTGGAGTTCACCCTCCACAGGCTGCACCAACACCACCTTGGGCCAAGGGTCCACAACCCTAACAGAAGACAGGGAAGAGAAGAGGGAGGATTAGGACAGAAGTGGAGATCTGGGTTAATTTGTATTGCCTTCTTGATGGATCTGAATTGAGAAAAATGCAATTATTATTACTCTTGAGGTTGACAGTGTCCCCTGACTTTCTCATTTAAAAGAGTCACTGGGGGAGCAATTTTTGAAATCTCAAGTCCCAGGAATTATCCTGGATTAAAATTCATCATTCTAGCTCAAAATGTTAGAAATACAATATGTGAAGGAACACAAAGGAGACATTGGTGGCTAAGTTTAGTGCTACATTTCCAGAGACACAAAAGAGAATGGACTAATAAAGTTGGCAGGCAGAATGAAAGGTCAAACTGAAGGAAAGGCGGTCCATGTGAGGAGCTCAGAGAAAAGTGAGGGACAAAGCTCCACCTCCCAGCAAAGAAGCACAGCCACAGAAGTAGGCACATAGAGGGGTGGATTTTGCGTAACATATGCGTGTAACCCTTTAAAATCCCTCCTGCATGCGCCAAGCCTATTTTGCATAGGCTCGGCGATGCGCGCAAGCCCCGGGATGCGCGTATGTCCCAGAGCTTTGAAAAAGGGGTGGGAAGGGGGGCGGGGGCACTGGTCCAGGGGCGGGACCGAGGCTTCTGGCATGGCGGCCGTGCCGGGGCATTGCGCTCCAGCAGCTGGCTAGTGCGTGCAAGGTGCACAAGTGTGCACCCCCTTGCACGTGCTGACCCCGGTTTTTATAACATGCGTGCGGGGCGTGAGCGCATGTTATAAAATCTGGCCCAGAGGAATTAAGGCAGAACTTTACTTGGAAGGACATAGAAGAAATCTGCAGACAGAAAGGAGCTGCTGATGAAGTTAACAGCCAATGAAATAGAATAGGAAGTTGTAGAGGCAGAAACCTGACCAGTGGAAGTCTAAAGAAACCAGGAGTATGAAAGGCTGACCGTTCCTACTAAGGACCATTACAGAATCACTCCAGACTAGAGAGTAAGAGCAAAAAGAAGACAGGAAGAAAGAGCCAAAATCAATATCCAGAGGTAACCTGAAAAGGCTGAATAAGTGACTAGAAGATTTTTCCATGACACAGTAATCTTAGAGCTTATGCTATCATGTACAACTTACAACATTACAAATACTCGTATTTTTTTCAGTTATGGGCTTCAATGCAAAGTTACCTTGATAACCATTGAATCTTGTATTTTTCCTTATTATTTGTATTATAAAGTTATATACTATGACAGTAACTTTCAAAATGTGTGGATGCACTCATTTGTGTCCCACACCCAGGGACACAGCCATTTTATAAAATGCACTCGCATATGTGTGTATTATAAAGTAGCCTGGCTGTGAGCATGTGTGTGTGCCAAATATTCAGTGGGCATGCAGATGTGCAGGCAAATCCCGCTTCTACAGCATAAATTGGAGAATTGTAAAAGGGGCGTGTGCCAAAGCTATTCCCAGTTCTGCCAGTTCATCCCCAGTTAAGAGAGTTGTCCTCCAAAGGCCTCCAGTTTAATAGACTTCATTCCCCCCAGTTAGTTCCAACCCTTAAAATCCCGCAGATCTGCCTAGTTTTAATTTTTAACTTACATGTCATCCATAACAGAAGTAAAATTACACAGCAGGGGACCTCGGCACGTGCCGTGTTACGTTAATATTGATGCGCACCTCTCAGGTTCATGCCCATGTCCCACCCACACCCTTCCCTCTTTTGAAAACTTTCAAGGTGTGCGCGCTCCTGGGAGGTACGCGTGTATCTCGGTGAGTTTTAAAATTGGTGGAGTGCTCAAGCTCAACTTATTAGTGCATTCCCTAATTAATGCATGCACTGGGCTTTTAAAATTCACCTCCAAGTGAATTCATATTGATTTAAACCTCTTCTTTATGTACTGTATCTATAGTGAATCCAAACTTGGTTGCTTATGTTTATTTTATTTATTGTACTCTTGGGTATTAAAAAGATAATTCCAGATTGAATTAAAATAAAAATGCTCATTTTTTTCCATACATTTAGAATTCAATAAATTGAGTGTATATTTCTAAAAATGTACAACTCTAGCATATATACACTGAAATAAATGCTAACACAAACATAGGGTGATACCATTTTTTTGCTCTGCTTATTGTTTTATGGGTTTTTTTTATAACCTTTATTTCCATGCACTCAAGTGGACTAACACAGCAGCCTCACCACTTTCTACATGTATACACTGTTAGAGGATCATAGTGCATCCCATGTATAACAAAAAAGCTAGGAAATATAAATATCCCATTACTCATGATAGCAAACATTTTTTCCCCTTTTGCAACCTGCAGTATGTCACAATAAAGTTAGGTATAATTAATCTCTTTGCTACTGTAAACAGCATAACAAATATTTTTTCAACAGACTAAGCATACAGTGCATTCATATAACAAATAAGATTACATGGAAAATATTTAACTGCCTGAGTGTAATAGCTGATTATGCTTTGTTTAAAAACCTGCAACCTTCTATCACTAACCTTTACAAGCAAGTCACACTGTGCATAAGTGGCTTCAGCAAAGATCACACAGCAGTGAACATATTAATACACAATCAACCAATACATTCTTAGATTCTATTTTGAGGTTTTTCTATTTTACCATTTTTGATGGTGCCCTAAATGTCCTCATCAGAACAGCATGAGCAGTACACCACACGCAAATCTGTTTTCTTTAAAAATGTATTAGCTTTGAAAGAACAAAAAATAAATATTCATATTTTTAGAAAAACTGATAACTGGGTTATCTCTAAGGCTCAGACAATTTTTTCACTGCCTGAGGAGGTGAAATTAGATTTCCATAGCTGTCTGCCTAGTTTATCAGATGTGTACCAAAAGATCGCAAATACATTTTTATAATTTATTAATTTAATCCTGGTGGTATTTACATATGAAATAACATTTGCTACACTGGCACCTCCCTATTTGAGTTGGTGCAATTAACCAAAAATCAAACTAAATTATATGAGTTGAGTTGTCCTGTGTTTGTTGAAGCAAACTGTCCTCCCTCTGTATACAGAAAAAGTGTTTATATTATAAATCTGGTGAATGAGAATTCATGATCTGTTCTTATAATCCAAAGGCTGCTAACTTTAAAATTGATTTTCTTGTACAAAAAAAAGCCTCCTATATATTAAACAATGAAATGTAACTTAGGGCCTCATTTTCTAATATCGCATTGGTATTGCACGCGATACCAAAAAGGGGTGTACCTTATGCTAATATGCATGTGTATCGCAAAAGGCTGTTATCGCAAGTTGCACCTAGCTTGTTGTTACCCAGGTAGAGAGTCCATCAAGCTAGGTTGAGAGAACATTGCACAAATCTCATCTTGGAGTGAGTTTCCTCACTCCGTAGGTCATCAAATCTTCACAAGAGACCACTGTTCTGTTCGTACGTCTCATGTTGAATTGAAAGTGGCCCCTAACCCCCTACACTAATACTTAACCCTCACCTCGAGTTACTAGGTGGGCCTCCCATAGGGATACAAATACCTGTCTAGGGAGGAGGCACTGTGGTAAGTCTCTCTCTCTCTGAGCCTGCATCATACTGAAATAGGCCTGTCAGGAAACATCATAAACCACAACATACTGGCAATGAGGCCCCCTGAATACAAAATTAAAAAATTTGTATTCACAAATCACATTAACTGCTGTTAGCATGATTTGCAGAATTATCACACAGGGTAACTCCTTGGAAAATGAGGCCCCTAGTGACTTAGAAATATTTATTAAGTTAAGTTCTTCCTTCATCTGCAGCTCCTTGAAATCTTTGTTAGTTTTAGAAGAATGCAAATTCAAAATGAAAGCCAACAGAAGGGCCATTAATATTTCTTTATGATTATTACCTTCTTTTGATGTCAGCAGTGGGGCTTCTTTGTCTGGAAGTCAGTGAAGTATTATTTTCTAGACTACACTGACACAAAGTGGACATTATTGAAAAGGGGGGATATTAGAATTTAACTTTTTGTAGATAGTTTATGAAATGCTAATTTATATTTGAAAAGATAAATGGCATATCTTTTACCTCACAGATTGAGTGGGTGATACCTGCTTGGAGCCAATGAGAGACAGGGGATTGAATACCAATGAGCTTTTTAATTAAGTATAAAAGGTGGCTATTTTTGTTGAGATACAGAGGGAGAGATACAGAATGTAATTAATAGGTGACACTCTATTTGCAGCCTCCAATGGCTGCTTATAAGAAAGGAAAATGTTTCTGGTAGCTGGAAGTTTTCTGGTCATTAATCATTTTTAAGAATGTTACTTATAAGGTAGAACCTAGACAGATGTTTGTTATTTTCTAGCAAAGGAAAGTAATGGGATTTTAGATATTTCCTGATTTTGTATTATTTCAAGCTAGATGAACCTATTAATATTAGTCTAACCAAGTAAGAGGGGATTTATAGATGATTTGCTGTGGATTTATTCTGAATAGAGAGGGAACTTATATTCTTTATTTTGGAGAAAATATTCTGCTCCTTGTGGAGTATCATCATTGATTCCAGAAGCCTCAGTAATTGCTTCATCATCCATCTAGACAGCAAAGAAGTTTGTCTAAAGTAATGAACAATCACATGAGATTAAACTGAGGTATTATGCTAATATTCTGGCCAAAATTTAGTTGAGAATTTTGAAAACCAATTTTATTAGTTTTCTTGAAATGAAATGAACTTTAGTATAGAGCAGGGTTAGTGGATTTCTGTTATAATTTTCTTAATTTTCCAATGCAAATAAATAGTTTTACCATAATTCTTGTATTTCTGTTTCCTATAGAGTTTAATAATCTAAGGGGGTCATTTATCAAAGTGCTATATGGTGTTTTTGCATGCAAAAAATGCCTTTAACGCATGCAAGAATGCCAAGAGAGAGAGCCTAGCCATAATGCCCTCACACTAGATAGGTATTTATATCTTTATGGGAGGCACACCTAGGAACTTGAGGTGAGGTTTAGGTATTAGTGTAGGGGTTAGGGGCCACTTTGACATTCAAAGTGAGATGTACGAACAGAACAGTGCTCTCTTGTGAACATTTGATGACCTTCGGTGTGAGGAAACTCACCCAAAGATGAGATTTGTGCAGTGTTCTCTCAACCTAGATTGATGTTACCCAGGTAGAGAGTCCATCAAGCTAGGCTGAGAGAGCACTGTTCTGTTCGTACATCTCACTTTGAATATCAAAGTGGTCCCTAACCCCTACACTAACACCTAAACCACACCTTGAGTTACTAGGTGGGCCTCCCGTAGAGATATAAATACCTATCTAGTGTCAGGGCTCTCTCTCTCTCTCTCACCCACCCTGTGGTGTTATCACTGCTGGCTTTCACTAACCAATAGTGCCACCGTGAAAGGTGGTGCTATTGGATGTATTATTGGCGGCGATAAATGTTCTTACCTTTTCACTGCCGCTCCAACTCCTCCCTTTCCGGTGCTGATGCCGCCCCGACTCCGCCCCCTTAGTGCAAAAAAGTTATCACAATTTGTGCTAAGATACCGCTTCGCATAGGTATTAGCGCAAATTGCGAAAAACTGCCTATTACCATAAAATACACCCCTTTTCCTATCCATGCATTTTGATAAATCCAGGCCTAAATGTGATATGTAAATATGCATGCACTGATTTGGTTTACATTATTTACACTTAATATTTTGTGTTTATTTTATTTTATGCTATTTTTATTTTCTCCTCAGCCTTATCACCCCATCCCTGGCAGAACCTTTAGCTGAGTGGGTGTGTTATCCATGCCCATTCTAAATCACACAGCAGAGAGTTGGAGTTATTTATATGGCCCCTTACATAAGAGGGGGTTTACAATATCCTAATTTCTATTTAGGAAATATAACTTTTTGTTTTATATACAGGGTGACCATGTCAGATAGGGATCAGTGTAGAAGAAATATATTTAGATTTAGATTTTTCATGAATTTCTATTTGTATACAAGTTTGAATGATCTCACAGAGAAACAGAATATACAATACAACTTGTCCTTTAAGTCTTCTTCATTTTCTTTTTGGCAGATATCTCTTGCAAAAAATAGTTCTTGAATTTTTTTTAATTGCATACTTTTCAGAAACTTTTAATTGGGATAGAGTAAGATAATGTAATTACAAATCTTAGACTGCAGGTTACCAGAGGTCGAAATAGAGACCCATATGATCACAGAACATACCAGGAAAATCTAGGAGAAAACATCTGGAAAATTCAAAAGTTAAACAAAGGGGCACATGACAGATGTCCATTTTCTGAACTTGGCTAATGAGTATGGCATTCCCCAATGACTTAACCAGTCTATCAGAGCCTATCAGCTAGACTCTGGCCTATCACAGCCCACCAGAAAGACACCAACCTATCACAGCCTGACAGTGAATTGCTAGCCAATCCACTATGTCTAATACTACCAACATGTTCAGGTGAGACGGTAACTTTAAAATATGAATATCAGGACTCTGCAGTTCAGTTTGTAAAAGACAAAAATTAAGTTCTAAGAACAGAAAACAATGGAGAGAAAGAGACATAAGAACATAAGAAATTGTCATGCTGGGTCAGACCAAGGGTCCATCAAGCCCAGCATCCTGTTTCCAACAGAGGCAAAACCAGGCCACAAGAACCTGGCAATTACCCAAACACTAAGAAGATCCCTTGCTACTGATGCAATTAATAGCAGTGGCTATTCCCTAAGTAAACTTGATTAATAGCCATTAATGCCGACTTCTCCTCCAAGAACTTATCCAAACCTTTTTTGAACCCAGCTACATTAACTGCACTAACCACATCCTCTGGCAATAAATTCCAGAGCTTTATTGTGCATTGAGTGAAAAATAATTTTCTCCGATTAGTCTTAAATGTGCTACTTGCTAACTTCATGGAATGCCCCCTAGTCCTTCTATTATTCAAAAGTGTAAATAACAGATTCACATCTACTAGTTCAAGACCTCTCATGATCTTAAAGACCTCTATCATATCCCCCTCAGCCGTCTCTTCTCCAAGCTGAACAGCCCTATCCTCTTTAGCCTTTCCTGATACGGGAGCTGTTCCACCCCCTTTATTATTTTGGTTGTCCTTCTCTGTACCTTCTCTATCGCAAACATCGCAACCAATTTCAAATAAACAAAGAACAATTGTTCAGAAATATTTCAGGCTTGTTACTTACAATGTTAAGAAATATAAAAGTATACTGAAATTTATGTTTACATTTGCACATAACCTGACTAAATAAAAAGAATATTGGGAGTCCAATGATATAAGAGCAGAGTCAAAAGAAAATCTTTTCAATAATTTTCTGCACAGTAAGAAAATGCCATACTGGGTCAGACCAAGGGTCCATCAAGCCCAGCATCCTGTTTCCAACAGTGGCCAATCCAGGCCACAAGAACCTGGCAAGTACCCAAAAACTAAGTCTATTCCATGGAACCATTGCTAATGGCAGTGGCTATTCTCTAAGTGAACTTAATAGCAGGTAATGGACTTCTCCTCCAAGAACTTATCCAATCCTTTTTTAAACACAGCTATACTAACTGCACGAACCACATTCTCTGGCAACAAATTCCAGAGTTTAATTGTGCGTTGAGTAAAAAAGAACTTTCTCCGATTAGTTTTAAATGTGCCCCATGCTAACTTCATGGAGTGCCCCCTAGTCTTTCTACTATCCGAAAGAGTAAATAACCGATTCACATCTACCCGTTCTAGACCTCTCATGATTTTAAACACCTCTATCATATCCCCCCTCAGTTGTCTCTTCTCCAAGCTGAAAAGTCCTAACCTCTTTAGTCTTTCCTCATAGGGGAGTTGTTCCATTCCCTTTATCAATACTGGAGCCACCCTGCTGAGGAGTCTAGCTAGCAATTAAAGTGCTTAGCAGTCCAAGATTGCGGGTGAGATCAATCTTGTGTCTTTTAACTAGTTTAGAAGGTAACCACTGATTAGCTACACTCAGGATAGCAAAAAAAGGCTGAAAGCTTATCTAATAAACTTTGCTGAATTCCAACATCTGCCTCATTATTTGTCAAACACAGTAAAGGGCTGTAGGGTTGTTGAAGTGTGACCTGGGCTAATTAGAAGTTGCAAATTTGGTGAGCCAGCCAGGAGAGTTTTGATGTGTAGATAAGAATTGCGATATATTTTCCTGGTTTGGTTTCTCTTGCTATATACAGGATGGTGTGGGGAAAAGGCCTGCATATAGAACTCAATTCATTTTAAAGTCTGGGGTGGTGGCAAAGGGAAGAAATATGGGCAACAGAGTGATAGATTAATGGTGAATCACCTCTAAGAGGCAGTTTTGGAGGGAGATAAGAGTTTTTGTAGCTCTGAAGTAACAGGAGAAATAAATGATTTTGTCAGCTCCAGAGTCTGCAGTTATGCTAATGGTGAAGTGCAATAACCATTGTATTCTGTGAAACTAATAAAAATCATTTTTTTAATACACAGAAAAATGATGAATGTGAATTGATACGAAAGAATAAGTTAAGGGCCAGTTGCTGATCAACATGTAAATGTTTTAATTTATTTTAGTTTTTTTTAACTAATGTAGTTTGTGCAGGTGATAAGTTTGCATTGGGATTCAAACAATTATCTCTTTGCTTGCCTGCTGAGATTAAAAAGCATCTATGAATGTTTGGCTGTTTAACTGAAAACATGGAAGGCAGCACTGTGTATTCTAAGAGGAAAGAGGTTTTGTCTGGTTTTGATCAGTGTCCATTTGTTAATTAGTTACATATGTTAAATAAGTGTGTCATGCTGATTGCCAGGGAGAGACTGGGTCATTTTTCAGTTACAAGAAAAAGCAGTGAATTGAATGTTAACCTTTAATTCTTTGGCTTTGAGAAACAGGAATGTTGTGCTGTGCTGGAGAAGCAGACTGTACAAAGATAACATAGGATAGACAATGCCAGAGAAAATAATGTGTGTGTGTGTGTGTGTTTATATATATATATATATATATATATATATATATATATATATACTAGTGGTACCCGGCCACGCGTTGCAGTGGCAGAGTCAGGTTCTTTACCCTCCCTCCCCCTTCCCCTTGCTCATTTACCTCAGTCACTCATCCTCCTCCCCCTTGGTCACTCACCCCCCCCCCTTCCCTCCCCTGTCCCCACTCCAACTCTCCCCTCACCCCTCATTCTCCCTCCCCTGACACTCACCTCCCCCCTCATTCTCCCTCCCCTCACTGTCACCTCCCCCCGCCTATTGCCTACCCTTCAGATCAGAAAACCTTTATCTTTCTATTTCTGTGGTAACCCCCCCCCACAAAAAAAAAAACAAACAAACCCCAATCCCAACCCTTTAAATCAAATAATAACCCCCCACCCTCCTGCTCCCTCCCAAGATTTGGGAAATTAAAATTGTTGGTGCTACATGTGGTCTGTCCCTGGGCGTCTGTGCACATTATGTAGCCAAATAGGGGAGTGCCTAACCAAATGTGCACTTCCAAATTTGTTTTGTGGTCTAGGGAGGGCTATTTTGGTGCGTTCCCGAGATCGTGCAAGTTTAGTGTATGTATTTGTGTGTGAACCTCCCTCTTCCCCCAAAAAACAACCCTATGAGAAACGTTCTCTGAAACTAACCACCCCGCATTCTCCTGCCCCTACTCCCCCAGCCCCACAAAAAACAGTAGCCCACCCCCCTGCTCCCCCCAGAGTTGCTGAATGAATGAAACCTTCCCACCGCCTCGTGACCCCTCCCCAAGATGTTCGCAATAAATTCATTACCACCCCCCACCCTCCAGACCCCCCGAGACCTGATAAAAATGTCAGTCGGTGGAGCAGGTGTTCAGAAGTGGTCCGGGAGCGATGTATTGATGTTGGTCTGTCGGCTGCGAGCACTGAAACGGGTTCCGACGGCCCTTTGCCCTTACTATGTCAGTGGGGTGGAGCAATGGCAGCAGTAGGTCCTCTGACATAGTAAGGGCAAAGGTCCGCCGGCTGCCAGTCCTGAAAATGGCGCCGAGGGGCCCTCACCCTTACTATGTCACATGGGCTACTCCCGCCAATGGTGTCCCCGAGTGGCATAGTAAGGGAAAGGGCTGTCGGCGCCATGTTGATTGCTGGCAGCTGATGGCCATAGTGCAGGAGATGTGTCCCGGAACGGTCCTGGCCCCCCGCTGGAGCCTCCCGGACATCTGTTAGGTTTTGTGTGTGTTGTGAGGGCCTGGGAAGTAACTAAATTTGGCATCTGTGGGGGTTGTGAGGAGGGTGGTTTTGTGTGTGTTGGGAGGCTGTGGGAAGTAAATCAATTTGGCATGTGTGTGGGGGGTGTGAGGAGGATGGTGGGTGTATTTTATCTGTAAAGGAAATAATTATCTTCCGATGAAAAAAGTGTGCGAATGTGTGAAAATGGAAGTGAAACGTGGACCTGGACTGTCGAAATGATTAGTGTAGCGTGTGTTAGTGTAAGGTATAACAGATGGCGCTTACGTCCAGCAGATGTTGTTGTTTTCTGGAAATATTTTTTAAACCTATTTTACCTGACACAGGTGTGACATATCTGTAATGTAAGTACAGAAGAACCTTCCTGTGTGCGAAATGAAGGTTGTGTCCAAATTTGAAAGCAATCGGTTCAGTGGTTTCTGAGATTAGCGATTTTGTCCAAACTATTTAACATTTTATTTATATAGAAGATATATATATATATCTTCTATATATATATATCTATCTATATATATCTATATATATCTATATATATATATATATATATATATATATAACTTAGCCAGGTTAACTTAGCCGGGCAAATGCTGATATTTGGATTTATCTGGTTAAGTTAACCAAATTAGTTTGACTTGTTCAATAGCAGGTTTAAAGATAGCCAGATATATATTATGCCAGTATATTCAGAGGCATAGCTGTGCTACTGATATCTCTTCTAAGTTAGCCAGATCAGTTATATCACAGTGACTTTAAATAGTGGGATATCTTTGAAGATTGGGCCCTTAGGCCTTAAGTATACATAAAGGTAAATTTTAAAAGCTTGGTGTATGCAAAAACCAGGAGATATGTGCACAAGCTGGCCAGCACGGAATTTAAAAGGTGCCCGCGTACATGTGTTCTAGCCGCCATACGCACAAATACATTGTCCTAAAAAAGGGGCGGGGATTGGGCGTGGTATGGGCAGGAAATGGGTATTCCTGGATTTCACAATGCTGCTAGCATGTACATACTTATGCACACCGGCGCGTGCCAGCGTCCCCTACCACACAGCTTTACTTCTGCTATGGATGGCATGTAAGTCAGAAAACAAAAAAAAGTAAAGAGGTGAGTGGGGTTTTAAAGGTTGGGGTTAATAGGGAAAAAGGGATGCCATTAAGTTAGGGGGGTTTGATAGTCCTATCTTTTGCCTGGGCAAACTGGGAACGAACTGGGAAAGCTGGTAATTGCCTTGGCGCATGTCTACTAAAATCCCCCCCACTTACGCAGTAGAAGCGGCGTTGAGCACATAAGCATGCACCTACTTAAAATATTTGTGCACACTTGTGCATGTACAATCTAATCTTTTTTATATCATGCATGCATATGTTATAAAATGGCCATATCCCTAGATGCTAACCAGCAAATGTACGCCTGCGTGCCTGTTTAAAATTTACCATCATAGTAAACATACAAGCATCTCTATATCTCAAAAGGCTGTTCTACTAGTGACATCATGGTAATCAGGATTCTGATTCACAATTCTTCAAATACATAAATAACATAAGAAGTGCCATGTAGGGTCAGACCAAGGTCCATCAAGTCCTTTATTCTATCTCCAACACAGGCTGGTCTGGGACACAGGTACCTGGCAGATCCTGAACAGCTGATCTAGTCTTGTAATATGTATAATTTCCAGTCCTCCTTCAACTTCCAAGATATATATATATATAGATATATATATAGATATATATAGATATATATATATATATCTATATATATCTATATATATATATATATATATATAGATATATATATATATATATATATATATAGATATATATATATATATATATATATATATATATATAGATATATATATATATTGTTGCGATCCCCCCTGCTGCTGCGCTGCAGGAGGTCTCTTACCTTCCTCCAGAGGCCGCTCTGAAGCCAGGGCCTCGCCTGCGCATCATCCAGGACTTGCTCCAGGGCCTGAGAGGCCTAGCTGCTCCTGAGGCATGCCGGTGGCTTGCAGCCTCAGTGTTTGGACTTCCTGTTGGGCGACGCCCTTCCCTAGGGGCTGGCCCGCAGCTCTCTACCCTAGTTATAGGACCAGCAGTGGGCGGTCCTGGCAAGCTCCTCCCAGGGAGTTGCCTTCTACCTCCAGTATTTAAGGACTTTCGGTTCACTGTGTCTTGGCCTTTTGATCGGGCTCTACAGTAGTCTGTAACTCTCCCGATCCAGGTCCTCCGTGACTACGACGCCTGCTTGTCGTCAGCCTGCCTTGACTCCGGTCCGTGACTCCGACTCCTGCTTGTCTTCAGCCTGCCTTGACTCCGGTCCGTGACTCCGACTCCTGCTTGTCTTCGGCCTTCGGATTGGGTTACACAGTTGCCTGTGGCCTCTCCCGATCCAGGTCCTCCATGGCTCCGACTCCTGCTTGTCTTCAGCCTGCCTTGACTCTGGTCCGTGACTCCGACTCTTGCTTGTCTTCAGCCTGCCTTGACTCCGGTCCGTGACTCCGACTCCTGCTTGTCTTCAGCCTGCCTTGACTCTGGTCCGTGACTCCGACTCCTGCTTGTCTTCAGCCTGCCTTGACTCGGTCCGTGACTCCGACTCCTGCTTGTCTTCGGCCTGCAGATTGTGCATTACAGTTGTCTGTAACCTTGCCGGTCCAGGTCCTCCATGTTTCCTGATGTCTGCCTTGACGTGTTTCCGGATGTCTAATCCTGTTCCTGCCAGCCGAAAGGGCTTCGGATGTGAGTATCCCAGCATCGGAGTTCCTGTTCGCCTGGGTCTTCCCCGCGCCCTCCTTCTCAGCGTGGTCCGCGACCAGCCTTCCTAGGCTGTGTAGGGCGCGTCTGGGACAGGGTGGTCCGCGACTCAGTCCCACGGGCAGGCTGAGTAGGGCGCCCTGATGGACAGTGCAATGTTCCCGTCCAGCCTTGTCTTCAGTGTCTGCTTCAGCCCTTCTCCGGATGTCTACCTGTCTCTGCCTTGACCTGGTTCCTGAGCCTTCTGTCCTGTTGGGCCCTGGAGTGGCCAACAGGAGGGATTCGTCCCACGGGCTCTTGAGCTTCTGCCAGCCGAGGGGGCTTCGGATGTGAGTATCCCAGCATCGGAGTTCCTGCTCGCCTGGGCCTTTCCTGTGTCTCGCTTCAGCCCTTGACCTGATGTCTCCGTCTTGCTTCAGCCTGCTTCTGCCCCGTTTGATGTCTTCTGTTTGAGGACTCTGTCTGCCCTCGCCTCTGTCCGGCCTGCTGCCCATTGCCGTTCAATGCGGCAGGTCCGAAAGGGCCGGGAACAGTCGGAGGACCGTTCATTAGTCAACTTCCCCGTGTTGGCTACCATGGGCATGCAGGTCCGGCTGAGGGCCGGACTCCCTGTTTCTGTTCCTGCCTGCCTGGCTCACCATGCCTGCTCAGCTCACCTCCCACGGTGTGGCCTTGGGCTCCTCCTGGGGTCCTGCCGTGGCCCAAGGGCTCACCACCCGCCCGAGACGACCGCGCCCGCGCGCGCTCGTAACATATATATCTTGGAAGTTGAAGGAGGACTGGAAATTATACATATTACAAGACTAGATCAGCTGTTCAGGATCTGCCAGGTACCTGTGTCCCAGACCAGCCAGTGTTGGAGATAGAATAAAGGACTTGATGGACCTTGGTCTGACCCTACATGGCACTTCTTATGTTATTTATGTATTTGAAGAATTGTGAATCAGAATCCTGATTACCATGATGTCACTAGTAGAACAGCCTTTTGAGATATAGAGATGCTTGTATGTTTACTATGATGGTAACTTTTAAACAGGCACGCAGGCGTACATTTGCTGGCTAGCATCTAGGGATATGGCCATTTTATAACATATGCATGCATGATATAAAAAAGATTAGATTGTACATGCACAAGTGTGCACAAATATTTTAAGTAGGTGCATGCTTATGTGCTCAACGCTGCTTCTACTGCGTAAGTGGGGGGGATTTTAGTAGACATGCGCCAAGGCAATTACCAGCTTTCCCAGTTCGTTCCCAGTTTGCCCAGGCAAAAGATAGGACTATCAAACCCCCCTAACTTAATGGCATCCCTTTTTCCCTATTAACCCCAACCTTTAAAACCCCACTCACCTCTTTACTTTTTTTTGTTTTCTGACTTACATGCCATCCATAGCAGAAGTAAAGCTGTGTGGTAGGGGACGCTGGCACGCGCCGGTGTGCATAAGTATGTACATGCTAGCAGCATTGTGAAATCCAGGAATACCCATTTCCTGCCCATACCACGCCCAATCCCCGCTCCTTTTTTAGGACAATGTATTTGTGCGTGTGGCGGCTAGTACACATGTACGCGGGCACCTTTTAAATTCCGTGCTGGCCAGCTTGTGCACATATCTCCTGGTTTTTGCATACACCAAGCTTTTAAAATTTACCTTTATGTATACTTAAGGCCTAAGGGCCCAATCTTCAAAGATATCCCACTATTTAAAGTCACTGTGATATAACTGATCTGGCTAACTTAGAAGGGATATCAGTAGCACAGCTATGCCTCTGAATATACTGGCATAATATATATCTGGCTATCTTTAAACCTGCTATTGAACAAGTCAAACTAATTTGATTAACTTAACCAGATAAATCCAAATATCAGCATTTGCCCGGCTAAGTTAACCAGATAAGTAGCTCATCCCTAATCCGCTATTTAATCTGATAAGTACTTATACGGCTAAGTGGTGACTGGACTGCTAATCGCAGCTGGATACTCAGTAGTTGCCACTTAGCCGGTTAAGTCACTACTTATCCAGTTAAGTAGTGCTGTATATTGTTCTCTTAATTCCAAGATAATTGTACAATCAGTGAAACATGCAGACTGTCATAGATGAAGGTCATATGGATTTGAAATTAATTAAAATTTCTTGTAATTGGATTGTTATCAAACTGTCAGGATCCTGTTTGGAATTATTTAGTATGTGAAAACATAGGAAATGTGTTGCCCATACTGATCTGACACATGTCCAAGTACTCTGTTTAAAGAGGTAAATTGTGCTCTATTCTAAGCCCACTGTAATTTTAAATGTGAAAAGATGCCATTAATATGTTGACTAAAATAGCAATGGAATTTGATTCCAATTCCTCTATCTAATTTGATTACAGTCTCTCTAAGTTAAAAAAGAGATTTATTAGCTAAAGCGTTGCATGCTGGAAATGTATCCAAATACATGGAAGGTTAGGACATTTGTGACGTTTAAATTCCATGGGACAACAACTCCTTTGTCTTCCAAAATAAATTGGTTGTTTACAGGTATTTTCAACAATTTCAACAACAATTAAGATAGCTGGGTGGGTGGTGGGCATGAGGATCGCCTGGTAACATGCCTGGTGCGAAGGTGGTGAACCTCACGCGTCACCTAGATAGGATTTTAGACAGTGCTGGGGAGGAGCCGGCTGTTGTGGTACATGTGGGCACCAGTGACATAGGAAAATGTGGAATGGAGGTTCTGGAAGCCAAATTTAGGCTCTTAGGTAGAAAGATTAAATCCAGAACCTCCAGGGTAGCATTCTCTGAAATGCTCCTTGTTCCACGCACAGGTCACCAGAGCTCCGGGGTCTCAATGCGTGGATGAGACGATGGTGCAAGGAAAAGGGATTCAGTTTTGTTAGGAACTGAAGAACCTTTTGGGGAAGGGGGAGTCTCTTCCAAAGGGATGGGCTCCACCTTAACCAGGGTGGAACCAGACTGCTGGCGCTAACCTTCAAAAAGGAGATAGAGCAGCTTTAAAACTAGAGCAAAGGGGAAAGCTGACAGTTGCTCAGCAGCGCATGGTTCGGAGAGAGGTATCTTCAAAGGATACTAATGATGCATTAGAATTAGGGCATCCCGAAAGTGAGGTTCCAATAATTAGAAAAAAAGTCCAAGTGCCTGTAACTAAAAACTCACCTGAGCTAAAAAATTCTAACTTATCCCTATCAATTAAAAAGCAGACTGAAAATACAAACAAAAAACAAACTTTGAAATGTTTGTATGCTAATAAATGAAGTCTAAGAAGTAAGATGGGAGAATTAGAATGTATAGCAGTGAATGATGACATAGACTTAATTGGCATCTCAGAGACATGGTGGAAAGAGGATAACCAATAAGACAGTGCTATACTGGGGTACAAATTATATCACAATGACAGAGAGGTGCACCCGGGAGGAGGTGTGGTGCTTTGTCCTGGATGGCATAGAGTCCAACAGGATTAGGGGTGTGCATTCGGATTGACCGCATTAGTAAAACGCAACTCATATTTTTTTTTTACTTAAAAAATTGATTCGACATAAACGATCGGATTTCCCACATATCGAACATAGATATGTTCGATATGTGGGAAATCGCGATTGTTGAGCCAAAATAAAATATAAACCCCCTCACCCTCCTTAATCCCCCCCCCCCCCCGACTTACCACAACTCCCTGGTGATGGAGCGAGGAGTGAGGACGCCATTTCTGCAATCCTTGGCGAGAAGCATGTGACGTCGGCGGCACGTCGAGTGACGCCGGCGTCACGTGATTCCCGGCTCGTTCGCGCCGGACGGCTCGTTCGGCCCAAAAAGAACTTTTGGCCAGCTTGGGGGGGTCAGGAGGAGCTTGGTCAGGAGGCTTGGTCAGGAGGCCCCCCCAAGCTGGCCAAAAGTTCTTTTTGGGCCGAACGAGCCGTCCGGCGCGAACGAGCCGGGAATCACGTGACGCCGCGTCACTCGACGTGCCACCGACGTCACATGCTTCTCGCCAAGGATTGCAGAAATGACGTCCTCACTCCTCGCTCGATCACCAGGGAGTTGTGGTAAGTCTGGGGGGGGGATTAAGGAGGGTGAGGGGGTTTAAATTTTTTTTTTGCACATATGTACATATACCCAACTCATTGGATTTTTTTTATGTCCATATTGGCCGCAAGTGGGACCCCCTTTCGGACATAAAAAATATGAACATAAAATTTTGCTCTGCACATCCCTAAACAGGATAAACATCCTGCATGAGACTAAATACAAAATTGAATCTTTATGGGTAGAAATCACTTGTATGTCGGGGAAGACTATAGTGATAGGAGTATACTACCGTCCACCTGGCCAAGATGGTGAGACGGACAGTGAAATGCTAAGAGAAATTAGGGAAGCTAACCAAATTGGTAGTGCAGTAATAATGGGAGACTTCAATTACCCAGATAAACTGGTGCAGGTAAGAATATAGAGTTCCATCCCAGAATATAGAGTTCCATCCCAGTTTGTGGATGTTTTCCTCAAACCGCTGGTAGCACACATTAGGTCTTATGTGAGGGACTCCTCCCATTTTATGTCCATTCTAGCCCAATTAGAGGTCTCTGAGTCCACTATGTTTCTTATTACTTTAGACGTCGTGTCACTCTACTCTAATATCCCACAACATGAGGCCCTTATAGTTATTGAGAAATCTTTGAACACTCGTCCTTTACCACATCGGGTCACCACCCCCTTTCTGGTTCAACTTGTGGAAATAGCATTGACAAAATTTTTTTTTCAATTTCAGGACAAAATTTACCAACAAAGTAAGGGGACTGCAATGGGGGTGACGATGGCACCCAGTCTAGCGTGCCTATACATGGATGATTATGAAACATCTTATATTTACTCTTCAGAGTGGTCTCAATTCATCCATGTATGGCTACGCTATATAGACGATGTCTTTATAATATGGACAGGGTCGGATATGCAGTTTTATGTATTTCTTGACTGGGTAAACTCTATTAACCCCCATATTTAATTTAATTTCAACATTCATCCCACACATATATCCTTTTTGGACGTTTCCATCACTTGGGTAGATGACCATTTTGAGACCTCTTTGTTCCGCAAAAAAACGGATCGGAATACTCTCCTTTCTTATAATAGCTGTCACCCCAGGGCACTCCAAGATAATATTCCTACGGGGCAATTTTTAAGACTCCGTCGACTCTGCTCTAACCGTGCAGAGTTTCTTCTACAAGCTCAAAGTTTGTCCATCCGTTTTTCAGAGAGGGGTTACCCATTGAGGGTTATTAAAAAGGCATTTAAGAGGGCACTGTAAACGCATCGGGAATGGCTTTTTACACCATCTATGGCTATTGATGAAACGACACATAACTGTATCCTCCCTTTTTCTGTTGTAGGTAGGACCATAGTCAATATGATCAAAAGACATTGGTCAGCGCTCTCCCTCACCGATCTCATGCACGGGCCACTTCGCTTTACTTTTAAAAGAGGTACTAACTTACGGGATCGACTTGTACACACAGCAAGCCCATCCATTGATTATCGATTACATGTAAGAGGTCAGCATTCCCCTTGCGGCCATTGCACTATGTGCCGGCATACGGAACCCCTGACAGAATTTGTACATCCGAGGACTGGACAAGTGTTCAAACTATTTTCTCAATCAGATTGCACCACCAGAGGAGTCGTTTATGTGGTGAAATGCCCCTGCCCACTGTTATATGTGGGTAAAACATCCCGCATGATTAAGACATGTATTATCGAGCACTGCTCTAACATCAGATCCTCTAGAATCGACGAGCCCCTAGTGTCTCATTGGCTCCGGGCCGGCCACTCCATCGCCGCCCTCTCCTTCCTAGTTCTGGAGGTGGTCTCATGCCCCGTGCGGGGGGGACACTTCGCTGGTATACTCGGTCGGAGAGAGCAACGTTGGATTTTAACTTTAGATACAGTTTCCCCCAATGGTCTCAACAAAGAGATAGAATGGCACCTGTTTTACTAATCTGTCATTAAGTTCATATGTGTTGTTCTGCCTGCTATTACATCTCGCGAGAGCCTGTCTTTCGCGCCTTTTTTGTCCTTTAAATGGCTGTCAGTGTTAAAGGGCGCTTGCGCTCCTGAGGCTACCTACAAAGGTATGTAACTACCATGTTATACTCTGTTCTGCAGCCTCAAATGTTCCATTCCTCATAGATGTTATTTTATTGTAGATTATAATATGCCTTGGTCCCTCCCGATGCAGCCACCGCGAAACACGGGACCGTGTCGGGGGACTTTAAAATCACCTCGTTTCACTTTGAATGGAGTTGCCGTATTGAATGAACTGTGACTTTTGGATTTATAATAAAAATACTTTAATTTCTGAATGGAACTCTATATTCTTACCTGCACCAGTTTATCTGAGTACTTGCTTATGTGCAAGGTTTGATTCTGTGGATTATCGGAGACTTCAATTACCCCAATATTGACTGGGTAAATGTATCATTGGGACCCGCTAGAGAGATAATGTTCCTGGATGAAATAAATGATAGCTTTATGGAGCAATTGGTTCAGGAACCAACGAGAGAGGGAGCAATTTTAGATCTAATTCTCAGTGGAGCACAGGACTTGGTGAAAGAGGTAACGGCGGTGGGGCTGCTTGGCAATCGTGATCATTATCGGGCGGATTTTAAATGCCCTGCTCGCGTAAATCCGCCCGGATTTGCGCGAACAGGGCCCTCGCGCGCCGGCGCACCTATTTTGCATAAGCCGCCGGCGCGCGCAGAGCCCCGGGATGTGCTTAAGTCCCGGGGTTTTTTTAAGGGGGCATGTTGGGGCATGTCAGGGGCAAGGCCGAATGACGCAGCGTTTCAGGGGTGGGACGCGGCGTTTCGGGGGCGGGACCGGGGGCGTGGCGCCGGCCCAAGGGCATGGTCGAGGCCTCCGGACCAGCCCCCGGATTGGATGACGGCGCGCGTAGATTTACGTCTGCTTCTAGCAGGTGTAAATCAAGGGACAAAGGTAAGGGGGGGTTTATATAGGGCCGGGGGGGTGGGTTAGGTAGGGGAAGGGAGGGGAAGGTGAGGGGAGGGTGAAAGAAAGTTCCCTCTGAGGCCGTTCCGATTTCGGAGCGGCCTCAGAGGGAACGGAGGCAGGCTGCGTGGCTCGGCGCACGCAGGCTGCCCAAAATTGGCAGCCTTGCGCGCGCCGATCCAGGATTTTATAAGATACGCACGGCTATGCGCGTATCTTATAAAATCCAGCTTACTTTTGTTTGCACCTGCTGCGCGAACGAAAGTACGCGATCGCGCTCTTTTTAAAAATCTACCCCAATATGATCAAATTTGATTTAATGACTGGAAGAGGAACAGTGTGCCAATCCACGGCTCTCATGCTAAACTTTCAAAAGAGAAACTGATAAAATGAGAACAATTGTTTGAAAAAAACTGAAAGGAGAAGCTACAAAAGTAAAAAATGTCCAAGAGGCATGGTCATTGTTAAAAAATACCATTCTAGAAACACAGTCCAGATGTATTGCACACATTAAGAAAGGTGGAAAGAAGGCAAAACTATTACCAGCATGGTTAAAAGGGGAGGTGAAAGAAGCTATTTTAGGCAAAAGATCTTCATTCAAAAATTGGAAGAAGGATCCAACAGAAGAAAACAGGATAAAGCATAAATGTTGGCAAGTTAAATGTAAGACATTGATAAGACAGGCTAAGAGAGAATTTGAAAAGAAGTTGGCTGTAGAGGCAAAAACTCACAGTAAAATCTTTTTTAAAATATATCCAAAGCAGAAAGCCTGTGAGGGAGTCAGTTGGACCACTAGATGATCGAGGCATTAAAGGTGAACTTAGAGAAGATAAGTCCATCGCAGAAAGATTAAATGATTTCTTTGCTTCGGTGTTTACTGAAGAGGATGTTGGGGAGGTACCAGTAATGGAGAAGGTTTTCATGGGTATTGATTCAGCTGGACTGAATCAAATCACGATGAACCTAGAAGATGTGGTAGACCTGATTGACAAAATGAAGAGTAGTAAATCACCTGGACCGGATGGTATACACCCCAGAGTTCTGAAGGAACTAAAAAATGAAATTTCAGACCTATTAGTAAAAATTTGTAACGTATCATTACAATCATCCATTGTACCTGAAGACTGGAGGATAGCAAATGTAACCCCAATATTTAAAAAGGGCTCCAGGAGTGATCTGGGAAACTACAGACTGGTTAGCCTGACTTCAGTGCCAGGAAAAATAGCGGAAAGTGTTCTAAACATCAAAATCACAGAACATATAGAAAGACATGGTTTAATGGAACAAAGTCAGCATGGCTTTACCCAAGGCAAGTCTTGCCTCACAAATTTGCTTCACTTTTTTGAAGGAGTTAATAAACATGTGGATAAAGGTGAACGGGTAGATGTAGTATACTTGGATTTTCAGAAGGCGTTTGACAAAGTTCCTCATGAGAGGCTTCTAGGAAAAGTAAAAAGTCATGGGATAGGTGGCGATGTCCTTTCATGGATTGCAAACTGGCTAAAATACAGGAAACAGAGAGTAGGATTAAATGGACAATTTTCTCAGTGGAAGGGAGTGGACAGTGGAGTGCCTCAGGGATCTGTATTGGGACCCTTACTTTTCAATATATTTATAAATGATCTGGAAAGAAATACGAGTGAGATAATCAAATTTGCAGATGACACAAAATTGTTCAGAGTAGTTAAATCACAAGCAGATTGTGATAAATTGCAGGAAGACCTTGGGAGACTGGAAAATTGGGCATCCAAATGGCAGATGAAATTTAATGTGGATAAGTGCAAGGTGATGCATATAGGGGAAAATAACCCATGCTATAATTACACAATGTTGGGTTCCATATTAGGTGCTAGAACCCAAGAAAGAGATCTAGGTGTCATAGTGGATAACACATTGAAGTCATCGGTTCAGTGTGCTGCGGCAGTCAAAAAAGCAAACAGAATGTTGGGAATTATTAGAAAGGGAATGGTGAATAAAACAGAAAATATCATAATGCCTCTGTATCGCTACATAGTGAGACCCCACCTTGAATACTGTGTACAATTCTGGTTACCGCATCTCAAAAAAAGATATAATTGCGATTGAGAAGGCACAGAGAAGGGCTACCAAAATGATTTATTTTATTTTATTTATAACTTTTTTATACCGAGGTTCAGGTAACAGAGTTACTTATCACTCCGGTTTACATTCCAGCAGGCAATAAATAATGACAAAATATGTCTTACAAAGAACGAGGAGAACAACTTGGAATAAACATAACTAGGAAAACAATGTGTAGAGGTAGAAAGAGGTGGACTTGAGGGGATTCAATCCATAAGGGGAAGTTGACTAATGGAGGAAGAGAAGGAAAAGAAAATAAGGATGATTTAAAAAACCCAAACAGCGACGATCCGATTCCCTCCCCCTCCCAGCCGAAATCGATCGTTAAGACGATCGATCACATGATTCACATCTCTAGAGATGATCAGTTTTGTAGATGATACAAAATTATTCAGAGTTGTTAAATCTCATGTGGATTATGATAAATTGCAGGAGGACCTTGAGAGACTGAAAGATTGGGCATCCAAATGGCAGATGAAATTTAATGTGGACAAGTGCAAGGTGATACATATAGGGAAAAATAACCCATTCTGTAGTTACCTAATGTTAAGTTCCATATTAAGATTAACCATCCAGATAAAAGATCTAGGCATCCTAGTGGATAATCCATTGAAATACATGACTCAATGTGCTGTGGGAGTCAAAAAAGCATACAGAATGTTAGCTGTTATTAGGAAGGGAATGTTGAATAAAACAGAGAATGTCATAATGCCTTTGTATCACTCCATGGTGAGACTGCACCTTGAATACTATGTACAATTCTGGTCGACGCACAGATATAGTTGCACTGGAGAAGGTACCGAGAAGGGTGACAAAATGATAAAGGGGATGGAATTGCTCCCCAATGAAAAAAGGCTAAAGCGTTTATGGCTGTTCAGTTTGGCTGAGTGAGGATATGATAAAGATCTATATAATCATAAGAGGAACAGAATGGGTAAATATGAATCAGTTATTTACTCGTTCAGATAATAGGACTATGGGGTACTCCATGAAGTTAGCAAGTAGCACATAGAAAACAAATTGGAAAAAATTATTTTTCACTCAGAGTACAATTAAGCTCTGGAATTCATTGCAGGAGTATGTGGTTAGGGCAGTTAGTGTAGCTGAGTTTAAAAAAGGTTTGGAAAAGTTCCTTGAGGAGAAGTTCATAAACTGTTATTAATCAAGTTGACTTAGGAAATAGCCACTTCTATTTCTAGCATTAGAAGCATGGGATCTATTTAATGTTTTGATACTTGTCAAGTACTTGTAACCTGGATTGACCACTGTTAGAAACAGGATGCTGGGCTTGATAGACCTTCAGTCTGACCCAGTATGGAAACTTCTTATATTTTAATGTTCTTAGGGGTAGATACTCGCATAACCGCCGAAAAGCTACCCCTGCGCGCACCAAACCTATCTTGCATAGGCTCGGCGGCGCACACAAGCCGCGGGACGCGCGTATGTCCCTGGGCTTTCAGAAATGGGTGGTCTGGGGGTGGGGCTGGGGGTGTGGCGGTAGGCCGGGGGCATTCCCGAGTCCTCTGGCACTGCGGCCGTGCCAGTGGTTCGCACGCCGGAATCCCGCCGGCACACGCAAGTTACACCTGCCTCGGACAGATGTAACTTTTGAAACAAAGGTAGGCAGTGGGATTTAGTTAGGGCTGGGGGTGGGTTAGATAGGGGAAAGGAGGGGAAGGTGGGAGGGAGCAGTTGAAAAGTTCCCTCCGAGGGCGCTCCGATTTTGGAGCGGCCTCGGAGGGAACGGAGGCAGCCTGCGCAGCTTGGTGCGTACAAGTTGCTTAATTGTGCACCCCCTTTCGCGTGCTGATCCTGGATTTTATAACATGCGCGCGGAAGCCCGCGCACATGTTATAAAATCGGGCGTAGATTTGGTCATGCCAAGTTGCGCGAACAAATCTGCGCCTGCGCACAGTTTTTAAAATCTGACCCTTAATGCATATGAGGTTTTCTTAAAGGTCTAGGCAAAATCAGGATCTTATAGAGTAGCAGGGCAATAGTGGGGGGCCTGTGATGTAAGTAGGAAATAGACAGACCATGTTCATATCTTCAGGACGGATATTTAGAGACCTTACCTCCAGCCTCCTCCAGCTGGTATGCAGATGGTAGATCCACTCCCCTTCCTTCCTGTGCAGCTCCTAGGCCGCCTTCTTCACGGAGCGGGATGCCAGTGGCCAGTGGTTCGTGTTCCACCTTCACGGAGCGGAAGGATGGAGGGCTGCTATCTCCAAAAAATAAAAAACAAACAAACAAGCAAACAAAACAGGGGTGGGTAAGGGGCAGGGGTGTGGCCTACTGGTTGCGGCGGTTGCTACCCCTGATTGAGCTGGATGTTCACTAGGATGGCACTGCTCTCTGCATTGGTGGAGGGGTGGAAGGGAATTGGGGCCGGAGGGTGCTGGAAGCCAATAGAGACAGGTGGGAGGGAGAAAAAAAAGGGGGGGGGGGGAATGGATAAACTGCGTAGCTTGCTGGGCAGACTGGATGGGATGTTGGTCTTCTTCTGCCGTCACTTCTATGTTTCTATGTAATCTATACAGAAAAATAAGTTTACAAATCTCCTAGTTTAATTTTGATGGTCCTGTGATCTGAATGATATGTTTCCATTTTTTCAACTGGAGCCTTGACTCTGATTCATGTCTCTGTGCCCTCTCTTCATGCAGCAATGATTGGCGTCATGCCCCCCTGCCAGAAAACCCACCAGAGGACTATCCCATAAAAGCTATGGTACCCAGTTTCAAGAGGGAGCTTGCAGGCCAGTCCATGCTTTCTAAGGCATTATGGGCCCAGCAGCACTGAATTCACAGGGAATAATCAGGGACTTTAGTTGCCACACAGCTTTGCAGTGTACGTTTACATCTATGACTGGCCCAAAACTCTTCCTCCTGGATCTGGAACACAGCTCTGCAATAGCAACCAGCAGAAAAGCCAGAAACCTATCCCTAAGGATATTCTTTCCTTGACTTGGACCTCTGCTTTATTTATGACTTATTTTCTAAATGTGTTCCTTTTTCTTTATTCTTGTTATACTTTAACACCATGTTATGCCTATAACGCAGTTTGAATCAGTTTCTGATTCACTATGTCTCTTGCTTTACCTTGTCATGTCAAGCCCACCACGCCCTCCTTTTTCACCACCCCACCTTAACTTATCCCAACCCCCACTACTCCACCCCACCCCCCCAGAGCCCTCCTAAATGAATCCCTAAACCCCCTACCCTCACCCATCTCATGATTTACTTAACCCACCGAGGTAGAAATCTTCTTGATTAAATTCTGCTGGCAGGCCCCTCCAGGCTTGCTGCATCTGGCAATTGTTTCTCCTGACCTCAGGGATGAGGAAGTGGAGGACATCACTCCTCACCACCAAGGGACAACATTCTGGTTGCCACCATGAGCCCAGGAAGTGCGCGTGTGCGCGTGTGCGTGTGTAAAAACGTTTCCGAGGACGAGTGAACATTTTACCGCGTGCACATATCTGTGTGTGAATATGAAACAAACGCTTTATTTTTGGGACTGTAAATATGCGTAGTTTAGAAGCTGCACAGACGCATCTGTGCAGATTCTAAAATATTCTAGTAAATCTGTGTGGACCCATATGTGCGCATACATGGGGGCCGCATGGAGTTGTTTGAAAGTTATCCTCCCTGTGTGAATAACATTATTTATTTATTTGTTGATTTTGTTTTTTTTTTAATATACCGACATTCGTCGGAACTTCATGCCGGTTTACATTGTAACAAAATAACAAGAGAGTGAAATATAATAGAGGGGGAAGGGGGAGCAGCAATGAAGGAGGAGAGAGGTCAGCAGTAGGAAGGATAGAGAAAGGGAGAGATTTTATAGGAACATTCGAAATATAAATTAACAATAGACAATATATGTACAGGTGGGCTGGTAGGTACCAGACCATTGATGTCAGTGAAAGGGATAGAAGGGGGGGGGGAGGGAGGGACATGTGTAAGTGAATTGAGTATCCAGCATGAATATTACAGAAATGTGTGCACTTTGTAATTCGACTTTAGTAAATTAACTTTTTTTTTAATGTAGGAAATTTTTATTTCTCAGAAAGACTGTGCTTTTTCTTTTTTTTTTTTGTCCCTAGTAGTTCTTCCTCCTATCTCCATCTTTATTTTTCTTTTAATGTAAGTGGTCAGAAGAAAAAGACGGTGTTTTCCAAATGGTCATATTAAAATTAATTGAGTTGTTTTAAGTCTTCTGATATAGACATCTGTTTATGTCTAAATCTTGATGAGAAGACAAACATTATATCAAGCTTTAATGTTTCATGAACAGATCTGTATTAGAATTTATTTTGTTTTATGATCTTATGTTTTATTTAAAACTATTTTTTGACTGCAATTTGCAAACTAAAAATTGGAAATGTTTATGCTTTTTCAAGGCTTACTTTACAGCTCTAAAGTTTTAATGCTTGCTTATTGTTTTGTTACTCTCTTTCTCTCTGCTTTAGTGTGTCATCATCATCTATTTGTTTTATTGTTTTAACATCATTTTTACTAGTACATTTGTTGAAATGAAGTGGAGTTCACAACTGAACTCATGAAAGAAATCTGGGAAATACCAATTTCTTTTGTGTGAAATACAATAGGGTAAGACATGTATACCTAAATTTATGTTTTGTTATGCTAATCCTAGTTTCTTTTCTTGTCTTTATTATTATTATACTTTAATTTGATGATCCGGAACAGCTTCCTGATACAAGAAATGCTTTGTCCTCTAACATCGCCATCTTTTTAGCCAGGGCAGTACTTTCATTATAATAATCAGCAATTCCATCTTCCTGATAACCTTAATTCAGGAACTAAGGTCTCCTGAAGGGTAAACAAAAGGCCTTCTGGATGGATGTGGACTGATGGGCCTTGCTAGATGTCTCACCTATCTGCTTCCTTTACTCTGGACTGCCTTTGATCTTGATAATGTGACTTTAATTTTGAAGGTTTTGCTTACTGGCACAAAAACAAAAGAGTACCCCCTGTATATTTTATAGTATATTACTTATTCCCATTCTTGCCTGACCAGTATACTTATGCAACTCTCCCTTAGTAACCCTCTTACAGGCCGATACAGTGGGTTTGACAGCCGATGCTAAATTTTACGGCATTGGTTCTCTAACCCGCTGATAGCCACGGGTTCGGAAAACAGACACCGGCTAAATTGAGCATCCGTCTTCCAACCCATGGGCCGATTTTTAACTTTTTTTTTTTTTTTTTTTTTTTTTGGGGGGGGGGGGCCCTCCGACTTAATATTGCTATGATATTAAATCAGAGGGTGTACAGAAAAGCAGTTTTTTCTGCTTTTCTGTACACTTCATCGGTGCCGGCCAAAATTAACGCCTGCCTTTGGACAGGCATTAATTTCTGAGAATAAAATGCGGCTTGGCTGCACATTTTACTTTCTGAATCGCGTGGGAATAACTAATAGGGCCATCAACATGCATTTGCATGTTGCGGGCACTATTAGTTTCGGGGGAGGTTGGTCGCATGTTTTTGACGTGCTGTTACCCCTTACTGTATAAGGGGTAAAAATAGCGCATCGAAAATACGCGGCCAAACACGGGCTAACAGTGTGCTCCATCGGAGCGCACTTTATTTTATTGGCCTGTTAGTCCCTTGTCCTGTGTTTTAGTTCAGATAATTGAAAGGCCCACTCCCTTTTCCTTCTATATAGTACTGATTCCCAAGTACTGATATGACCTACATCATGAATGTCGGTATAAAAAAGCATTAAATAAAATAAATAAATAATTCCCTGTTTACAATAATTTTAATGGTTTAATGGTTTCTCAGAATAATTGATATATTTTTCTGGGTCGGGGGGGTTGGGTCATAAAAGATAGCAATGTCCTATTGCCCACTGTTTGTGTCTAGACATAACCATCCTCCCTGCAATTCATTTATTTAAAACATTTCATAACCACCTAATCACCATTTCTAGACGCTCTACAATAAAAACGTACATAATCATAAAAATATAATCATACATAAATTACAAAAACAAAACATAAATATTGGAAGCTCCATGTTACGCATGCATTTAAAGTATCACCCAGATTATGGTAAAAAAAAATGCAGTCATTGAATGGTTATTGGTTATGACTTTATGCGAATAGTTAAGGGTAGATTTTCAAAGGTGTGCGTCCTCGTCTATGTGCTTGCTTCCTGGCACACCAGATTTTATAATCTGCGTGTGCATGTGCGTGCGGGTGGCGCGTGCAAGGGGAGGGAGACTAATGCAGTTTCCGTGCGGTGACACATCCCAGCCTTCCCAAGTTCCCTCCCAGACTGCTCCAATTAAGGAGTGGACTGGGAGGGAACTTTTCTACCTCCTACATCCTACTCCCTACCCTAACCTCCCTTCCCCTTCCCCTCTCCTCCCCAACCCCTAAATCTTACCATTTTTTTTTGTTGTTGTTTTCCAACTTACTACAGGGCCCAACCTGAAGTAGGTTGTGTGTGCCTGCAGCCGGGACAATGATCAATGGCACTACCCCAGCCCGCCCCTTCAAAGAGGCCTGGCACTTATGCGTGTGGCCGTGCCCCTTAGAAAATGCACCCGGCGCGCGCAAGGCCTGGCCACACGCGTAAATCCCGGGATTTACACATGTGGCCCTTTGAAAATCTGCCCCTTAATGTATAAAATGTAATGTTTAACCATGCATATAGGCCTCAATATTCAAAGCAGGCTGTCTAATTATGTTAGCCCAATAAGACTTATCCGGTTAAGTTACAGGAGATATTCAGCAGCACGATTATGTTGCTGAATATCTTGTAAAAAAAAATAAATGGTTTCTTACCAGATATGTTAAATATGGCTAAGTTAGACCTGCTCTGTGGCAGGTCTATCTTATGTATTTAACTTAACTGGATAAGTCTAAATATCAGCACTTAGGCCGGGATTTTCTAACGATGCACAGCTCTATGAATCATGCGGTGCAGGGGGGCGAAGCGGGGGGCGGGCCTGCGTAAATGGTGGTGCTATTGGAAGCGAAATTGGAAGGGAAAAGGCTCCTTACCTTTTTGCCGTCCACGCTGTCTTCGCAGCGTCTGCCCCGGTGCCGCCCCGACCCCTCCCCTTCCGGTGGCTACTCCTCCCCGAACTAGAAAATAACCCCCTTAGCTGGTTAAGATAACCAGATAAGTAGCTCCACCCGGTCTGTCCATTGCCCACCCCAAAGATATCCAGATATCTACTTAGCTATATATTCATCAGTTGGGATGTGAATCGTGTGCCTGATCGTTTTAACGATCGGGTTCGGCTGGGAGGGGGGGAAATCTGATCATTAGAGATGTGAATTGGGATCGGTTCCGACCGTCAGCCTCTATGACATAGTGAGGGCAAAGGTAGCGCCGGCGTAATTTTGAATACTGGCAATACGGCCCGAGTGCAGGAGGTCACTCCCAGGCCCCCGCTGGACTTTTGGCAAGTCTTGTGGGGGTCAGGAGGCCCTCCCAAGCTGGCCAAAAGTCCCTGGGGGTCCATCGGGGGTCCGGGAGTGATCTCCTGCAATCAGGCCATATTGCCAATATTCAAAATGGCGCCAGCGCTACCTTTGCCCTGTCACATGGTAAGGGCAAAGGGCCATCAGCGCCATTTTTTTTAGCGCAGCTGATGGCCTGGGAATGGGAGATCGCTGCCCGCGGCCCCCCTGGACCACCAGGTATGTGTAAAAGGTTTTGGGGGGGGGTCCGGGAGAGTGGGTGAGGCTAAGGGGGTAATTTTAAAGGGTCAGGTGGGGTTTTTTTATCGGGCCATCAGCGCCATTTATATTAGTGGCAGCCAAAATGGCGCCGATGGCCCGAGAGCGGGAGATCATGCCGGGACCCCCCCCCCCCCCACTGGACCACCAGGTAATTTAAAACATTTTGGAGGGGTTCGGGAGGGTGGGGGATTTGTTTTAAAGGGTCGGGGTGGGTTTAGGGGTTGTTTTGGTGTGCCAGTTTTCCCGCCCTCCCCCGATTTACGATTTTTCACGATAAATCGGGGGAATTAATATTGTATCACAATTTTTGACGATTTAAAAAATATCTGACGATTTTTTTAAATCGTCAAAAAACGAGTCACATCCCTAATATTCAGTAGCTGCCACTTAGCTGGATAAGTTGCTAAATAACCTTATCATTAATGGCAAGTTACAAGTGACTGTTAAACAGATTTCTGTCTAGATATCCACCTATTGATCAGCCTTTTTTTGCATTCATAATTCTATTAATGTTACAACCTATTATCATGCTCACAATGTTATGCGTCTCTATGCAATTAACTGTTATGTAAATTGTGATTCTTGTGTGTTGTTAATAGCTCTAGTTCGGAATCAAGGGAGAGGGAGATCAGTATAATCTATGGGTCAGTGTGAAGTATATTTTCTTATATTTCTCTCTCACTTTCTCTCTTTCTAACTCTATCTCTCTATACACACACATACACACACACACACATATATATATATATATATATACACACACACACATACATACATATATATATATATATATATATATATATATATATATATATTCTTTGACTTTTCATGTATTTCTATTTGTAACATGTTTGAGACATCTCACAGAGAGAATATACATAATTAACTTCTTCCTTGTCCTTTAAATTTTCTTTGTTTTGAAAGATATTTCCTGCACAAAATGTTCTCATATTATTTTTACATTTGCAAGCTTTGCAGACACTTTTAATTGTAAGGTTAATTTAACGCTGCACCAAAATGTCCCCAGAACACCTCTAACTTATCTGGTTAAACATCCAGACAAATTGGAGGCATTCAGAGTGGTGAGAAATTTAGAACCTGTTGTTTGTGTGGCTAAGTCCCAAACGTAGCAGGATAAATTGTCTGAATATTGATTTCTTTGTAAATAACGGCAGATAAAGACCAATTGGCCAATCCAGTTTGCCCTATTGAGACTATTGTTTTTTTGGTTTTCTATCATGTTCCTTAAATAAGCATATCAATTTCTATACTTAAACCAACACCAGCTCCCCTCCCCATGTCTTTTACCAGATTTCTCAACCTTGTTTTTATCACTGCCTTCTATAGCCATCCAAAATATGTCATAATTCCAAGACCAAAGCATTGGCCTTTATCATTTCAGCAGGTACGTCATTTTAGACTTTATGTTACTAGTACTACTGCAGTGGTTATCTTTTCTATAATACTATTAGACATATGCAGCATTATTCAAATACACAGACAGTTCAATACCAAAAACTGCAGTCATCTGCATGAGGTGTAGAAATCTATGGGAGCTAATATACACCAACCTTGAGAAAGAGACCTTGTGGTGGTAGAATCTGATGGTCTCAAGGTAGTGAAACAGTGCTACAAGGCAGTGGCCAGAGTCAGGTGTTGTGTTTGTGGCATTGTGGACTCTTGGTCGCTGTGGAGATGACCCTGCCCATGGGGAGGGGCCCCGTGGTGACCACAGTGATAGGCTGAACTCAATTAGCAAACACAGTATGGATGGAGGGCTTTATTGTACTGCTGTAGATTGAAGATGTAGACAGGAAGGTAAGGCACTGAGATCCACAAGGTGCCAATACGTTCAACAGGCTTGGATGTATAATCTCGCCCAGAGGTTCATGATAGGCAGGAGCCCGCAGTGCGGGTAACACCGCGGCTGGTAGGTGGAACTGGAGCACTGGATCATAGAGGTACTCACAGGAATATAGGCATCTTCCTGATGATGAAATGGTGGGACCGAAGTACCTGATATCTTGAAATGGAGAAGAGAGAGAAAGAACCCAGGGGAGTGGTCATCTTAATTAATAGAGGCCCTGAAGGGTAGATGGAAGTGAGAGACCCCCGAGGAGCAGGTGTCTAGAGCTTCTACAGGAGTGAAGCTGGAGTGAAAGCAGCATCTAAGCATGCAGCTTAGAGCGGTCATAGTAGCTAAACCAAAGTCCTTGCTAACTCAAACGTGGTAGCGAAGCGGAGGCTTGATATACCCAGAGGTATTGATGTCGTGCAGTGGGTTGCCCCCAAGATTCCTGCCATGACGTGTATTTGAGCATAGGAGATGTGCGAGCTTGCGCACTAGGATGCTACAGGAGTGAGCATGGTGGACTGGAATGCCCATGCTAGGTTGGAGACACCGAGACCGTCGGCGCTCAGTACCAGAGGCAGCCATCTTGCCCAAGGAGAGAGAAAGAGGAAGAAAAGAGGTAAGGCAGAGTGGTCGCAGCCATTTGCGACCGACGGACACAACACCAGGTAGATGCTAAGGTGCATACGACGAGGCATAACCAGTAGCAAAAAGGAGGTGATAATGCACCTTTACAGGTCAATGGCGAGGCCTCATCTAGAGTACTGTTTTCAGTTCTAGAGGCCAACTTCAGAAAGGACATAGAGATGGTCCAGAGAAGGGCATTCAAAATGATGTGGAGTTTGCCCCAAAAGATCTATGAAATGAGATTGGAGAAACTCATTATGTATACCCTGGAGTACAGATGGCACTGGGTGATATGATTCAGATATATAAATAACCAAAAGTTATTAATGCACAAGAAGCAAACCTTTCTCATGAGTCATGATTTGAAGCTCCAAAAGGGTAGACTTTGCAAGTATATTTTCATGGAAAGGATGCTGAATGCCTGGATTTCCTTTACATAGAAAGTGGTGGAAAAAAGAAAAGTAAAATAATTTAAAAAATGTGGGATAAGCACAGATGATCCTTGGAGATGGAGGGTGGTAATGAAGCACTGTGTAACATGCATATTTGGCCTATGACTGCATTGTGCTTCCAGGCATGCTTTGCGTATCTTGCAGAAAGTGGCAGTAACAGCATGGGTCATACTGGATGGACCATCTTGATATTTACCTGCTGTCATTTATTTTGTTACTATGTACATTGCAGTCTCTTCTTCATAGAGGGCCACATTTTAATATCTATGCGCGGGCATAGAGTCCCAAGGTGGTGGCCTGGATTGCAAACTGGTTGACAGACAGAAGACAATGTGTGATGGTAAATGGAACTTACTCTGAAGAGAAAGTGGTATTAAGTGGAGTGCCGCAAGGATCAGTGTTGGGACCGGTCCTGTTCAATATCTTTGTGAGCGACATTGCGGACAGGATAGAAGGTAAGGTTTGTCTTTTTGCAGATGACACTAAGATCTGCAACAGAGTGGACACACCGGAAGGAGTGGAGAGAATGAGATGGGATTTAAGGAAGCTGGAAGAGTGGTCGAAGATATGGCAGCTGAGATTCAATGCCAAGAAGTGCAGAGACATGCATATGGGGTGTGGAAATCCAAAAGAACTGTATTCAATGGGGGGTGAATGGCTGGTGTGCACGGAGCAGGAGAGAGACCTTGGGGTGATAGTGTCTAACGATCTGAAATCGGTGAAAAAATGTGTCAAGGCGATAGCTAAAGCCATAAGAATGCTGGGCTGCATAGGGAGAGGAATATCGAGTAAGAAAAGGGAAGTGATTATCCCCTTGTACAGATCCTTGGTGAGGCCTCACCTGGAGTACTGTGCTCAGTTCTGGAGACCGTATCTCCGAAGGGTCAGAGACAGGATGGAGGCGATCCAGAGAAGGGTGCCCAAAAAGGTGGAGGGTCTTCATCGAATGACTTATGAGGAGAGATTGAAGAATCTAAATATGTACACCCTGGAGGAAAGGAGGAACAGAGGTGATATGATACAGGCTTTCAGATACTTGAAAGATTTTAATGATCTAAAGAAAATGACAAACCTTTTCCATTGGAAAAAAATGAGCAGAACCAGAGGTCACGATTTGAAACTCCAGGGAGGAAGACTCAGAGCCAATGTTAGGAAGTATTTCTTCACGGAGAAGGTGGTGGATGCCTGGATCACCCTTCCAGAGGGTGAAGGCCAAAACTGTGAAGCACTTCAAAAGGGCGTGGGATAAATACTGTGGATCCATAAAGTCTAGAGGATGTGAATGAAGAGAAGAGGCATGGGGGTGGCTAGCAGGAATGACAGCTACCACCTGGAGATTAATACCTTTATTCAATAAACATATTCACTGTCATTGCGACTCCAGCATTGCTCTATGCTTCAACGGCAAGAGGAAATGTGGTAAAAAGGATGTGCATTCACAAAAAAAAAAAAACGGGGAGTAGCTTGCCTGTTGCGGCGGTTACTCCCCAAACCAAATAAGTCTGATACTTCACTTTCAATGCATATCCAGCATAGCTCTCTGCTTCAACGGCAGGGGGGAAAGAGGAAAAGAGGATTTATATTCAGTCAACAACCAACAAGGACTGAATTACATAGTTTGGGTAAACAAATAATTGTGGGTGTAGCTTGCTTGTTACGGCGGTTACTACCTTGAATCAATTACGCCTGATACTTCACTTGGAATACATATCCAGCGCAACTCACTGCTTCAATGGCAGGGGGTAATAAAGAAAAGAGGAATTATATTCAGACAACAACCAACAAGGAATGAATGGTACAGGCTGGGTAAACAAATAAGCGTGGGAGTAGCTTGCTTATTGTAGCAGTTACTACCCCTAACCAATTAAGCTAGATATTTCACTTAGATGCAGCTCCAGCACTGCTCTCTACAGCAGTGGCGGGGGTGGAAGGTAACTAGAACCATAAAGTTACCTTTAAGGGCCAAGAGTAACAGATAAGTATGAGAAAAAAAAAAGTGTTAAAGCTTGCTGGGCAGACTGGATGGGCCGTTTGGTCTTTTTCTGCCGACATTTCTATGTTCTATGCAACCCGACGCGCACAAATCTACGCCTGATTTTATAACATGTGCGCATTAGGGATGTGAATCGTTTTTTGACGATTTAAAATATCGTCTGATATATTTTAAATCGTCAAAAAATCGTTAGGGCCACGATACAATACCAATTCCCCCGATTTATCGTTAAAAAATCGTAAATCGGGGGAAGGGGGAGGGCAGGAAAACCGGCACATTAAAACCCCCTAAAACCCACCCCCGACCCTTTAAATTAAATCCCCCACCCTCCCGAACCCCCCCCAATGCTTTAAATTACCTGGGGATCCGCCGGTGGTCCAGAACGGCGGCGGTCCGGTACGGCCCCCTCAATAGAATCGTGTTGTCTTCAGCTGGCGCCATTTTTCAAAATGGCCGCCGCAAAATGGCGGCGGCCATAGACAAAAACGATTCGACGGAGGAGGTCGTTCCGGACCCCCGCTGGACTTTTGGCAAGTCTTGTGGGGGTCAGGAGGCCCCCCCAAGCTGGCCAAAAGTTTCCTGGGAGTCCAGCGGGGTTCCGGGAGCGATTTCTTGCCGCAAATCGTTTTCGTACGGAAAATGGCGCCGGCAGGAGATCGACTGCAGGAGGTCATTCAGAGGGGGTTCCGGACCGCCGCTGAACGACCTCCTGCACTCGATCTCCTGCCGGCGCCATTTTCCGTACGAAAACGATTTGCGGCAAGAAATCGCTCCCGGAACCCCGCTGGACTCCCAGGAAACTTTTGGCCAGCTTGGGGGGGCCTCCTGACCCCCACAAGACTTGCCAAAAGTCCAGCGGGGGTCCGGAACGACCTCCTCCGTCGAATCGTTTTTGTCTATGGCCGCCGCCATTTTGCGGCGGCCATTTTGAAAAATGGCGCCGGCTGAAGACAACACGATTCTATTGAGGGGACCGTTCCGGACCGCCGCCGTTCTGGACCACCGCCGGATCCCCAGGTAATTTAAAGCATTTGGGGGGGGGGGGGTTCGGGAGGGTGGGGGATTTAATTTAAAGGGTCGGGGTGGGTTTTAGGGGGGTTTAGTGTGCCGGCTCACGATTTTAACGATTGTTCACGATAGTTTACACACCCAAACGGCAACAATACAATTCCCTCCCCCTCCCAGCCGAAATCAATCGTTAAGACGATCGAGGACACGATTCACATCTCTAGTGCGCATAGCCGCGCGCATGTTATAAAATCTGGGGTCAGCAGGCCTTGCTCGCACCGAGCCCTATGGGAGCCCCGATGGCTTTCCCCGTTCCCTCCGAGGCCGCTCCAAAATCGGAGCGGCCTCGGAGAGAAATTTCCTTCCGCCCCCCGCACCTTCCCCTCCCTTCCCCTCCCTTCCCCTATCTAACCCGCCCCCCAGCCCTACCTAAATCCCCCTATCTTTGCTTTCTTATTTACACCTGCCTCTGGGCAGGCGTAGGTTGCGCGGGCCGGCCAAGTGCCGGCGCACAATCCCCGGCATGGCTGCTGTGCCTGAGGCCTCTGTCCCGCCCCACCCTGCCCCCAGACTGCCCCGCCCTGCCCGCTCCCCACCCCTTTTTTCAAGCCCCGGGGCATATGTGTATCTCGGGGCTTGCACGCATCACCTGGCCTATGCAAAATAGGCTCAGCGCATGCAGGAGCGTGTTTAAAAGGGTTACGCGCATATATTTTGCGTATAACCCTTTTAAAATCTGCCCCAGAGCTTACATTCTAGTCAAGACAAATAGCAGGGCAAATGACACTTTGGAGTTTCATGTATGAAAAAAAAAAGGTTAAAATCAACAAAGCTGTGATCAGGAGATACAGGGGGGTAAACTTTAAAATCAGCCTCAGAAAGATGGGCTTTCATACTGTGTTTGAATTATCTTTCATTATTATAATGTAATAAGAGGAAAAATATGTGTTTTGTTTTTTTTTTTAACCAGTAAAACATAGGGATGTGCAATTGCTTTTCCCAAATTAGGCAATGTCAACGAAATTGCCAAATTCGGAATGGTTCAGGAGAACCAAAAAAAGGATTGATTTTTTTCCGAAATTTTGTGAAAAATTCAGTTTTTTAGTTAGTGTGCGCTAAGGGGAGTTAGCGCATACTAACTCTGCCAGGTTAGTGCACACTATCGGTAGTTAGTGCGCACTGGAGTTAGCGCACACTAATTCCCGATAGTGTGCACTAACCCAAAAATCGGGGCACCCGAAAAAAAAAAACCCGATCCGCAGGAAAAACGAAATTCGTGTGTTTGGGGGGGTCTTGAAACGAAGCCCGACACTGAATATTTACCCGAAGCACATCTCTAGTAAAGCATGCTTTCGCAAGGAAGAGAAACTGTCACACATAAGGCCAATGCTTTGACCTGGACCTATGGCTTGGCATCGGATGGGTTGGAGGGGCTATGGGAAGCCTGGGGAGGCCCCCTTGCTTTTATTTTCTTTCAGAGGAGAGGGATTCATATTTGGGGGTTTTTTTTTTTTTTGTTTTTTTTTAACAAAATAAATGAAATAAACATTAGGGAAAATGAAATTCATGGGAAACCACCCCCCCCCCAAAAAATGAAACAAAAAAGAAACACATTTTTTTCCTCTTGCCACTCTTAGCTGGGACCACCAGTTGGAAATAAGGCAGTGTGCATAGAAGTTGGGAAGAGGTATACAGGGTGTTATGTTTATGTGAACCCAATGATAGAAAGACAGACTTACCTGAGCCCAAGCCAAGGTCAGATGCCGGCGAGAAGGGTAAGGATGCCAATCCAGGATTCCAATCCAGCCCGGGTCGTAGGCAGGCAACAAGCAAGAGAAATCCAAAATCCAGTCCGGATCATGACAAAGGCATATCCAACAGAGAGACATTACCAGCACAAGCAAGCCTGTAGCCAAGGCAAAATTTGTGTCTGTAGGCTGCGTTTAAATAGCCTGTTTCCCATGCTAGCGTGGGGACCATCGGGAGGCATGCCAACTTGCTGAGGGGGGCAGAGCCAAGGTGCCACGCGGTTCGGCTAGCATCACGTGACTGTGACGTCACTGCTACTTTGTGCTGCTCTGGTGTTTTGCAGGGTAAGCCCAATTCGCAGTGGTAACACAGGAAGAGAGAGTCTTTCAGTTAGGAGAGGACTATTACCTTGAATGCTTTGAAAGCCAGGACTAGGATCTTTAAAATGATGTGATTAATGATTGGGAGCCAGTGAAGGGATTTCAACAGAAGGGGAATCTTTGTGACCTCTCTGGTGTTGAGCAGACACTGTGCTGCAGCATTTTGCATGCACTGTAGGCTATGGTTTAGCTTCTTTGGTAGACCAATATACAGGGTGGGAAATGACATACGCCTGAATGACTGTGACGAAGGCTGAGCTGTTGAATAGAGAGCAAAGAAAATGATGTTTATGTGAGGAGTAAAACTAGGTGGGAATTGGGTTTTTATTGGTGGTGAGCTTTAAAGGGGCTATTTCATCCATAATGTTTTTGAAATCATAGTTCCAGAAATCGACTACACCAGAGATAGAATGTGCTGGGATTTTTGCTGCAAACTGGCAGGGATGCTTCTTTTCCCAGGTCTAGGAGGGACTGCAAGAAGGTTTTAGGTGAGCAGGAGGTCTGATCAACTTATTTTTCTGTTTTTATTCTGTCACTGCTCAATAGGTTATTCAGGGGAGCTGCGGCAGAAGCTGAGGCGGATGAGCGGCATCAAAAAGGAAGAAGGAGTGTTACTGATCTGTTCCCACTGACAAACTGAAGCTGCCATGCTGTGTCCAGAGAGAAGGTGCAAGTGATATGAATGGCTGCAGCAAAGCCAGAAGAGAACACTGTATCACAGTGCCACTGAAAATGATGCCCATTGACTCAGTACAGATGCAAAAGGCAGAAAGGAAGCAGCAGAGCATATTCAGATATGCTCCTGTCCCTGATTTTAAAAGGTGGAGTGGAGGAGCAGCCCAGTGGTTAGACCAGCAGGCTACAAATCAGCGTAACCAGCGTTCATATCCCACTGCCACTCCTTGTGACCTTGGGCAAGTTAGTTCACCCTCCATTGCCTCAGGTACAAATTTAGATGGTAAGTCCTCTGGGGATAGGAAAATACCTACAGTATCCGAATGTAGTGTGCTTCAAAAGTGCCTGCAGAGCAGAATATAAATAAAAAATAAAATGGTGACGGAGGAAGGGTGGGTTACAAAAACTGGCCCAGGTGGAACTCCGGGGGGTGGTCGTAGTGACCCTCCCGCTGTCGTGACAAAGGCAGTGTTGGATCAGCAATGGGGTTTTTGCTGGTATCAGAGGAGTCGCAAATTGTAATTGCCCAGAGAGGGAAAGGATAGAAAAGTAATTCTTCTTCTTACCGGGTCTCCCAATATTAGGAATAGAGCTCCAAGCCCACCCAGCAAGTCTCCCAGGAGAAAAGAGAGAAGGCAGAACCCAAATAGAAAAAAAAACTTTGAATGCTAGCAGATACAAATTTTACAGCTTCTGAGCTATGACTCAGATTATGATTATCACAAGTTTAAACAGTGAGAAACCAGTAATGAAAATACTATAAATGGACCATAAGTTTTTCACAGTTAACACAACTTTTCTTTTAATTCCCAGTTAAAACAATCAGATAAGTATGGTTTGAGTAATACCTGCTATACTTTCTATATCAAGAATTTAGTAATTACTGCAACTATGAAGAAAGGGAATCTTTGTGTCCCAATTCTATCTTGTAGGTGCAGCAGCACGAAATCAATTGCAGGTAAGTAGATAAGTGTTTTGTGTTTGTTTCTTTTCTATGTTGTTTGACTCTGTATTAGGGATATGCAATTGTTTTGGATGAAATTTCGTTGAAATTGCCTAATTTGTCCTGGTTTGGGGCCCCCGAAAATCAGAGGAATTTTTCACGACATTTTGAGAAAATGTGGTTTTCGGATTAGTGCGCACTAATTAATTTTGAATCCCAAGGGATGCACATTTCTACGCTGACGGGCGGATTTTAAAAGCCCTGCTCGCGTAAATCTGCCCGGATTTACGTGAGCAGGGCCTTGCGCGCCGGCACGCCTATTTTGCATAGGCCGCCGGCGCGCGCAGAGCCCCGGGACGCACGTAGGTCCTGGGGTTTTTTGAAGGGGGCGTGGTGGGGCGTGGTGGGGGCAGGACCAGATGACGTGGCGTTTCGGGGGCGGGACCGGGGGCGTGGTGCCGGCCCGGGGGCGTAGTCCAGGCCTACGGACCAGCCCCCGGGTCGGAAGACGGCGCGCCAGCAGTCTGCTGGCGCGCGTAGATTTACGTCTGCTTCTCGCAGGCATAAATCTAGGGACAAAGGTAAGGGGGGGTTTAGATAGGGCCGGGGGGTGGTTTAGGTAGGGGAAGGGAGGGGAAGGTGAGGGGAGGGCGAAAGGAAGTTCCCTCCGAGACCGCTCCGATTTCGGAGCGGCCTCGGAGGGAATGGAGGCAGGCTGCGCGGCTCGGCGCGCGCAGGCTGCCCAAAATCGGCAGCCTTGCGCGCGCCGATCCAGGATTTTAGAGGATATGTGCGGCTATGCGTGTATCTTATAAAATCCTGCGTACTTTTGTTTGTGCCTGCTGCGCAAACAAAAGTACGCGATCGCGCTTTTTTAAAAAATCTACCCCTGAATGTCTACTGAACCTTTTCTTTTCTCCGTCTCTTTCCAGTGAACTCTTCAGTCCCTGTGAATTCTGAGGCTTTTGAACTGTGTATCCTTCACTTATGTCTGGCACAATTACTTATGACAGCTGCTGCAGAGATTCTGTACAATCTTTCTTTGTGATGTTAAAAATTTTCAGTATAGCTAGACTTTGTGGCAAGTATACACTTAGATTAATTTTCGTACCCTCTGCTGCTGATAGGGGGCGCGGCTTGCTGCAATGCTGCTTGTGGGTGTGGCTTGAATGCCAGACGGTCCTGGATGTTGCTCCCCAACTTTGATCCTCATGCTGTATTGGGCGTGTTGTGTCTGGAGCAGTCAGAAAGCTATCTATACTTTTAAAATAAAAAGACAGGGTGTTCCTCCACTACACTAATTGCGTTATCTTCCGGAATGTACTAGGAGTGTTCCCTCAGTGTTTATTTATGGCAACTAACAGGAACTGGGCTAACTGATCGTTGAAAACAAAACATAATTAAATATCCTTATTCTAGCTAGCACAGAGGAATTGAATTAAAATCAGATGATTGCTTGTGTATGGTAAGGATTATTTTCATACTTTCTTTTACTCTCCTCTCACACTATTACCACAATGCACTGAGTAAAGGTTCAGGTGCTCATCAATATATAGTCACAACCAGTGGCTGTATAATTATATATGAAATCTGAGAAGGTGCCACCAAGTATTTTCATACTGGGGATGTTATAAATATTAAAGCACTATTATCTGTTCTTCTGTGTACTCGGCCTGTATTGTCAAACTGGTGCAAATGATGACTCACAGTGTCAGACGTTTTCCTCCTAAGGTAAATAACAAAATGGTTCCTCTCACTTTAGAAGCAGCTCTGCTGTTTCACACCCCTTTCTTTTCTTTAAGCTTTCTCAGTGGGTTCTGTTATCAGCTTTGCTATAAGCAAGCTTATAGTTTCATATATCCAGTCTGTCTCTTACCACAGCACGCCACTACAGTAAATTAGACCTTCTCCTGAGTCAGACACTGGATCTTCTAGATCAGTTCAATTGGAGAGAACATACTTCTTTAGAAGCTATGTGTATTATCCTATATTATGAGAGCTGTAGCCTTCTCCTTGTTAGAGAAAGCCAACATCACTTATTATATATTTCTTAAAAGCAAGCATTAACAGTGTATATACAGCCATATGTACATATAGTGACTGGAAAATCACTCACTTTATCCACATTACATTTGCCAAATTTCTAGTCAATTCCTGTAATGTTATAAATGACTGATGAAAATTTACCACAATACAGTTTAATTTAATATTAAAGATTAAACTACCTACCCTGAAACTTAGGAATTTACCTTATTTTTAAAACAAATATTCCACTAACACAGTTGCACATACTTCAAACATCCATACTGGAGATATGTGCCTTCCTCTCTGTGCTCCACTGTTTAGGTATGTGCACTAATTTTTTTTTTTTTTGTGGCGTTTTCTTTTCCGGTCGTTATCTATTAAATTTTATTTTTATAATGGTTCGGGAGGTACTTATTTCGGGTTTCCCTAATTTTGGAGTTAGTGCGCCCTAACCAGTTTTCCTAATTTCGGATTTAGTGTGAACTAACAGGACTTTGGTGCACACTAACTAAACATTAGCGCACATTAAGTTCCGTTATTGCATACTACCTAGTTTTCATAATTTTGGAGTTAGTGAATCCTAATAGAATTTAGGGAAGACTTACTGAAAGTTAGCATGCACTAACTAAAGTTAGTGCGCACTAACAAAAAATGTTACCAATAAGTTAAAAAGTGTCAATTGGGAGCAGTTCATTAGCTAATGGTATGGTTCTGCACTCCCATTGGCTGTCTTCTTGTAAAGTCCTGTTAGTGTGCATGAAGCCTGTAAATAGGAAACTACAGTTAGTGCATGCTAAGTCCCGTAGTGTGCACTAACACGAAATATGAAATTTCATCAATTTTGTTTTCATTTCGGGGTGCTCCTGAAATACGACGAAATAGACAATTTCATCGCCATTGTCTATTTCATTGAAAATGCGTGCACATTCTTACTGTTATGTATTTCTGGGATTTCAGAGCAGTTTCTGAAGAGAACTGGCCAGGTTCCTTCTGTTCTCTCACTTAGTCAAACCTAGACTAACTGAGGGGCCGATGCAATACAGTGCACTGAGCACAGCACACTGTATAGCCTACAATTGGACGTGGGTTGTAGAGGCACTAACTTATCCCCTTATGCAATACAGGAATTAACGCCTCTATAACGCACGTCCAATGTGGAGTGAAACTAATAGCGCTCATCACATGCAAATGCATGTGAATGAGGCTATTAGCTATTCACTCCCTATGCAAAAATAATTTGTCTCTAGGACGCACATTTTAGCGATCAGAAATTAACGCCTGCCCAGAGCGGGCATTAATTGCTGAACACTACTAAAACTAGGAGGAACAACTCTTTAAAAAAATAATAATAAAAAAAAAGTTTAAAAAAAGCACTGGCAGGGGTTTGGAAAATGGACGCTGGTTAATTCAGCATCCATTCTCCGAACCTGACTACCGGTACCAGAAGAAATATATAAAATCAATATTAAAGTGTCGGGCATTTAATATTAATTTACAAGCCGTAAAGCCCGTTAAAACGGGCTACATCCCTCTGTCTCTCACCTCCCCCTCATTCTCTCTCCCCTCACTCTTCACCACCCCCCTCCCCACTCCTCCCCACCCTCCCTCTCCTCTCACTCAGTCCCACCTCTCCCTCACTCCCTCCCCCTCGTCCCCCCTCTCCCTCCCTCCCACTCACTCAGTCCCCCTCTCCCTCCCTCCCACTCACTCAGTCCCTCCCTTCACCCACCTCCATTTCCTCCCGGCGCCGTAAGCGCGACTTCCCGCAACCCTCACCCGGCTCCATTAACTCCTCCCGCTCCTGCCGGCAGATCTCGGGGGGGGGGGGGGGTCACTCCCGCGCGCGCGGCAGTGACCCCCCCGAGATCTGCCGGCAGATCTGGGGAGAAGTAGCGGCACCGAGCGCGCGCGGTGCCGCTACTTCTCCTCCCGCTCCTGCCGGCAGATCTCGGGGGGGGGGGCGCGGGAGTGACACCCCCCCCCCCCGAGATCTGCCGGCAGATCTGGGGAGGAGAAGTAGCGGCACCGCGCGCGCGCGGCGCCGCTGCTTCTCCTCCCGCTCCTGCGGCCCCCACCGCCATTTTTTTTTTCTGACCAACGTCCTTGCCCGCACATGCGCAGTAGAGCTGCGCTCTACTGCGCATTTGCGGGCCGTCGGTCACAGGCCATTTATAAGGTAGATATACTCCTTTACTTATTGTCCATTGGTCCTTTTCACTGACATTTGTCAGTGAAAGGACCAGTTCCCTTTCAGGACAGTCTTCTGAAAGGTGACTGGTCCTTTCACTGACATGTGACAGTTTAGGGGCCAATTTCTGATTGGTCCCTTTACAGTCACATGTCAGTGAAAGGACCAATCATCAGCGTCCATTTTCATAACCCCTGCATGTGTGCTGGATAGGAAAATGAGATGCTGATAAATTCAGCGTCCATTTTCTTAACCAGTGGACAGCCACCACAGCGGACCTCTTTCTGGCTTGTGCTGTCAATGAGGTGCTAGGGGCGTGCAATCACCCTTGCACCTCCTCGACAATGCGAACCTTAATTTAAATATTACATTGCACCCCCAGGAGAGGTGCCTGGGGGCGCCTTATGAAAGCAGGCGCTGAATACACAGCACTCGCTTTCAGTGCGAGTTTTTTGCATCGGCCCCTGAAATCTTCACCTGCCCTCTCAGGGAGATCAGTGCTCTGGTGATGACCTCAGCAAACAAAAGGTCTAGGAGGTATTTAGGACCAATTTTAATATTCTTGTGACCTATGCTCAACAAGTCAACCTTTTATGGTATAAAAATTCAAAACTAAAAAAGAGACTTTTTGATTGGGAGCACTTACAATTCACTATTAATATAAATTAAAAAATGGTATACATGAATATTTAATAGGGATGTGCAGCAGGGACGGATACGTTTGATTCGGTCTTTGTATTTGTCAGGACCCAAATCCCTTACATTCGTTTTTGGGGGACCCCCGATTCATCCATTAGTTACATATGGGATTCATTTCCCATTAAAGTTAAAAAAAAAACAAAAAAAACATCTCAACCCTTTAAACTTAACTACAACCTCCCACCCTCCTGACCCCCCCCCCCCCCCAAGACTTGCCAAAAGTCCCTGGTGGTCCAGCGGGGTCCTGGAGCATTCTCCTGCACTTGGGACGTCAGCTGCCGGTATTCAAAATGGTGCCAATAGCCTTTGCCTTTACTATGTCACAGGGGCTACTGGTGCCATTGGTCGGCCCCTGTCACATGGTAGGAGCAATGAACGGCCGGCGCCATCTTGGAAAGTCTTGGGAGGGTCAGGAGTCTCCCCCAAGACTTGCCAAAAGTCCCTGGTGGTCCAGCGGGGGTCCTGGAGTACTCGGGCCGTCGGCTGCCGGTATTCAAAATGGTGCCAATAGCCTTTGCGCTTACCATGTGAAAGGGGCTATCGGTGCCATTGGTCTGCCCCTGTCACATGGTAGGAGCAATGGACGGCCGGTGCCATCTTAAAAAATGGCGCAGCCATCCATTGCTCCTACCATGTGACACAGGCCGACCAATGGCACCGATAGCCCCTGTCACATGGTAAGGGCAAAGGGCCATCAGTGCCATTTGATTAGTGGCAGCCGACAGCCCGAGAGCGGGAGATCGCTCCCGGGACCCCGCTGGACCTCCAGGGACTTTCAGTAAGTTTTGGGGGGGTCGGTGGTCTTGGGGGATCAGGAGGGTAGGGGTTGCAATTAATTAAATGTGAAGGGTTGGGCTGGGTTTGGGTTTTTTTTTTAATGTACCCTTTCTCCCCCTCCAAAAATGATATGAAAACCACACGACATTTTGTGGGGTTTCCATATCATTTTGTCGGCCAACGAAATGCAACAAAATAGGAAATATTGTCTTTATTTCCTATTTCGTTGCGAACGAATGCACATCACAACTATCCACCTCTCTTCAGGTAAGGATTCACTGTTGCACTTCCTCTTCAGGGGAAATGGCACACAAGTCTTCTTTTCCCCCTGGCCACTGGATTTTGGGCTTGTCCCTCACCAAAGTGGACTAGGGTATCATCCCAGCAGAATCATAGAAAACGCCTCAACAATATAAACTAAAGTCTCTCTTACAACTAGAGGTAGACCCTGACAGGCAAGGTGGTGTACTGTAGAGATCCAATTAAACAAATCCTTCAGCTTCCTAAACTGACTCCTTACTCTCCAGAAGCCAGCACAAAATGACCACATTCTCTAAGCTACTAGCCCCCCTCCCAAGCAAACTAAGGAGCTCCCATTCACAGCTACCTCAAGGGGAGGTGCTTCAAGGTAACAATTTCTCCCACTAGGCTGGAAATACCTACAGCATGGATCTAGGGCTAGTGGAGACCTCTACAACTGTAATATGTAGCTATATATATAATATATAATTGTTTTTAGTTTAGTAACAGGCAGGTCTGGCTGCTTTCTCTTATCCCTACCTGCCATCTCTCGGGGACTACTGCTTCGCCACCGGACTGCACTCTCCGTCCTGCCTTGCTGCCAACGTCAAATTCCGCAGGGGCTTTCCCGAGGTCGCCCCATCCGAACGACCACCCCCACCAGCAACTAGGGAGCCTAGCGAGGCTACCCCCAAGCACGCCGATATCCTGCGTCTCCGCTCTCCAACTAAGGCCGCGGAAAGGCCTCTCAGCCCCGACTCCACCTGTCTCGCTGCAAGGACAACCCCCTGACGTCACAGGAGGGGCCGGGTGAGTGGGTTTAAATTTACACTCTCCTCAGGCGCCCCCCTTTAACACCAGGAGACCGTTGGGCAGCTGATCCCTACCTGCCATCTCTCGGGGACTACTGTTTCGCCGCCGGACTCCACTCTCCATCCTGCCGTGCTGCCGACGTCAAACTCCGCAGGGGCTTTCCCGAGGTCGCCCCATCCGAACGACCATCCCCACCAGCAACTAGGGAGCCTAGCGAGGCTACCCCCAAGCACGCCGATATCCTGCGTCTCCGCTCTCCAACTAAGGCCGCGGAAAGGCCTCTCAGCCCCGACTCCACCTATCTCGCTGCAAGGACAACCCCCTGACGTCACAGGAGGGGCCGGGTGAGTGGGTTTAAATTTACACTCTCCCCAGGCACCGCGCGCCGTGCGTCACACGCCGAAGGAGCGCATCCAAAGGAGCAGGCCCCTTTGCATGCCCCTTCGCGCAGCCCATTCAGTGAAACCTACAAAGTTCTCCCCCTCCTAATTCAGCTTCCTACAACCTCCCCCAACACATAGAAAAAAAAAAAAAAGATGGATAACAAAATCTCACCACCAAATAATCAACACTCACCACAAACGAAACATACTTCTTCAAAACCTTGGCACTAATTAAAACATCCAAGCAACAACAAAAACAACAAACATATCCAACTATCAAACTATATGCTACTCTCATTCATACTTGTCAATACCCGCTCAATAATAAAATAAATCCCTCTATTCAATGACCTCCTCACGGACCTCAAACCATATTTCATTGCAATCACCGAAACCTGGCTCAAAAACACAGATTCTGTCATAATAAACCAACTATCCAACCAGGATTATATTACCTCTTCAATTCCCAGAAAAAACAAAAAAGGTGGTGGCTTAATGCTCAGCTCTAAAAAAAGCTTTCAATTAACAATTTGTCCATCTACCTTTCCCCCACCATTTGAAATAGCTGTATTTGATTCTCCAAAACTTCAAATTTGCCTTGTTTACTGTCATCCAGGAGCACTCGATAAAAACTGCTCCCCTATTATTGAATATATCATGAATAACATCTCTCTCAATAAAGCCATCATCATCCTTGGTGACTTCAACATTCATTTCAACATCCTCCCACTCAAAAACCTGCCAAACCATCATCGATGCACTTTCAACTCTAAATCTAGAACAAATAATTCAATCTCCAACACATAAAGCTGGTCACACCATTGATCTCATTTTTATCAACACTGAAATCTGGAAATCAAACTCAACTCACACCACAGAAATTCCCTGGTCTGACCACCACCTCATCCAAGCTAACCTTCATACCAACATCAACCTAAAACCTCTTCAAATTACCCCAATCAAAATTTCCTACCATCCACCATTCAACATTGAACTGTTACAAAAAAATCTCCAATGTGAATTAAACAACATCAATCTATCTAACTCCAAGAATTCTACCTCATCATGGCTATACATAACAAAACAAGTTGCAGACAACATTAATCCCATCATTACAAAAACTAAACAACAACCTAAACACAACAACCAATGGTATAACGAAAATATCAGAACTGCTAAACGCATACTCCGGAAAAAAAGAAAGAGAATGGAGAAAATAAAAAAACACTACCACACTAAATAATTATCGGAATAACTTAGCTCAATATAAAAATATCATCAACAATGTGAAAAAGGAATTCTTCTCCAATGAAATCTCCAAATTTCATCATAACCCCAGAATTTTATTCACAATAGTTCAGAAACTTACCAAAACCACTCAAGAATCCTCATGCAGCAAACATGGAAGTGACAACTTTGCTGATTTCTTCAACAACAAATATCTCTTCTAATACAATCCAACTTAACCAACAACAATCAAGACACCAAACTTAACAACAAGACAACCTCATCATGGTCAAACTTTGACACTGCCACTACCATTGAAATTCAATCAATAATAAATAAAATGAACCCCGCCAGCCATCCACTGGACATCATCCTGATAACAACCCTCAAATCAATTGAACCTACCATATCAAAAACCATCACCAAAATTGTCAATTTATCACTGAATGAAGGCAACTACCCCAAATGCCTCAAATCTGCGGTCATCAAACCAATCCTTAAAAGAACAACCTAGATCTGGAAATTCGTAACAACTACCGTCCCATATCAAACTTTTCATTCATAGCTAAAACCATTGAAAAAGTCATACACACTCAACTAGATGACTACCTGGAGACAAACAGCATCCTATCTCCATCCCAATATGGTTTTAGAAAAAATCTAAACACGGAATCTCTCCTCATCTACCTAAATGACATTATCATAAGAGGCTTTGACAAACAAGAAAAATTCCTGCTCATTCTTCTTGACCTTTCAGCCGCCTTCGACACAGTGAACCACACAATACTATTGGAATGACTATCCCAAATTGGTTTAACTGGCAATACCTTACATTGGTTTTCTTCCTATTTATCTGATCGAACATACTAAATATTAATCAACAACAACAATCAAAAATAATCAACCTCAACACCAGTGTCCCTCAAGGATCAGCTTTATCAGCCACCCTTTTCAACATATACCTTCTCCCCATCTGCCAACTACTAAAAGAATATGGAGTCACACACTTCTTCTATGCTGATGACATTCAGCTCCTCATTCCCATACAAAATTCGATTGATGACACCTACAAGAAAACCTCAGAACTACTTATCTCAATCAAACACCTACTAAACACCTACTAAATTATTAAGAGAACGTTTACAAATTATCATGAGGACTGCTCCTTGCCTCCCTCGCATACTCCAATGTATATTATAATCTTTATTCCCCCTTCTTATTTCCTACTCCAAGTTTACACATCCTTGTTATAATGTAACTTTATTCTCCTTCAAATGGTCTCTACTGTTTGGTTGGATATAGTTTCTACTTGTTCGATGTAAACCGAGTTGATTTGATTTGTATCAAGAAATTTGGTATATAAAAGCCTTTAATAAATACATAAATAAATAAATAAACTCCCTTAAACTCATAATCAACTTTGACAAAACTGAAATAATACTCATGGATAAAAAACCAAATCCAACTCCGCCACCCCCAGCAATATTGCGGCGGTTACTACCCCTACTACCCCTAACTAATCAAGGTAGTCCACCTTCGACTATTGCAACTACCCCTACTACCCCTACTACCCCTAACTAATCAAGCTAGACATTTCACTTGGATGCAGCTCCATCACTGCTCGCTATATTAATGGTGGGGGTGGAAGGGAAATAGAACCAAGAGCTAAGAGAAACAGATAAGTAAGAGAGAAAAAATGTGTGAGGCTTGCTGGGCAGACTGGATGGGCCGTTTGGTCTTCTTCTGCCGTCATTTCTATGTTTCTATGTTTCTATGTTTCTATAATACCTGACAAACAAATCATAACTATACTCCCTACCAACCACACCAGGAACCTCAGAGTTACCATTGATCCTTACAGGAACCACATAACAAACAAAACCAAGGAAGGATACCACAGACTCCTAATCCTAAGACACCTAAAACCATTTCTCAACCCCTACGATTTGAGAACTGTACTACAACTTCTTATCTTCTCCACCTTCGACTATTGCAACTCCTTACTAATTGGATTACCTCTTTCAACCGTCAAACCACTCTAAATACTGCAGAACTCTGCTGCCAGAGTCCTAACTGGAACAAAAAGAAGTGAACACATCACACCAATTTTGACCTCACTTCACTGGCTCCCTATTAATGCACGTATTGCCTACAAATCAATGACCATCATCCACAAAATCCTAAAAATGATCATCAAGGTCTTAACTCCCTTAACATAATCCCTCAAAATCCTTCAAGAAACCTTCGCTCCAATAACTCAGGTTACTTAAACATTCCCCTTATCAAATATGGGCATCTGGCCCAAGAAAAAGAGCCTTTTCAATTGCCTCACCTAAACTGTGGAACACCCTACCTAAATTCCTGAGAACTCAACATGACCTAAAAACATTCAAAAAGGACCTAAAACACTAATGTTCCTCAAATTCCTCACTGACTTTCAGACGTCTAATCATCTCAACTCTCAACTGAACTCTCAATTGTATACTTCTTTATTCACTCCCTTCTCCCTCAACCTGTATACCCTCCCCATCTAACCTAATAAGGCTCTCTGGACCTGATATGCGTATTTCTGATATTGTTTAAATGGTTTTTACTGTTGCTCAACTGCGAAGTATATGTTTAATGTTCATACTGCTTTTCTGTTACAAGATAAATGTATACTTTTGTAAACCGTTATGATGGCTCAACCAAATAACGGTATATAAAACTCAACAAATAAATAAATAAATGAATAAATATGTGTGTATTGAAAATAATATTCCTGTTCTATAGATCTGCCCATCTCAAGGTATGTTTATTCTAGAATGAGTGCCTTTCTTTTGTTAGCAATCTTCAATGTTATTAATGACAATAATGATTATGCACCTTAAATTATCATCAATGCTAGCCCCTCCTTACATTAATACTAATGTCACTGACAGAGGAATCAAAGCCTATATTGATAGTATTTCCCCTCCAGTCCCCTTGTCAAATTTAAAGTCATTGTTGCCACTTGGTGATAGACTTGATATAGTTGATGGCATCTGGGAATGACCGATAGTTGTATATGTGGCAACCCTATGGGATGGCCACTAGATGTCACTAAGACCCATGTAGATATTTAATATTAATGAGTCTTCCATCCTTCACAGCCCTTCTCAACCTGGAGAGTCTGGATTTAATGCCACAACCCTATTTAGCCCAGCTATTTCATGACTCATTGGGATCAGTTTTAGGAAGTCTTGTAACAGTAAGGATAGTTTGGTTTTACATTCTGGTGAGGCCTCCCAGCTTCACCTGGAGTTTGTTAGAAGTTAGAAGGCTATTGCAGAAAGACTAAATGAATTATTTGCTTCCATGTTTACTAATGAGGATGTTGGGGAGATACCAGTTCTGGAGATGGTTTTCATGGGTGATGAGTCAGATGAACTGAACGAAATCACTGTGAACCTGGAAGATGTAGTAGGCCAGATTGACAAACTAAAGAGTAGCAAATCACCTGGACCGGATGGTATGCATCCTAGGGTACTGAAGGAACTAAAAAATGAAATTTCTGATCTATTAGTTAAAATTTGTAACCTAACATTAAAATCATCCATTGTACCTGAAGACTGGAGGGTGGCCAATGTAACCCCAATATTTAAAAAAGGCTCCAGGGGCGATCCGGGTAACTATAGACCAGTGAGCCTAACTTCAGTGCCGAGAAAATAGTGGAAACTATTCTCAAGATCAAAATCGTAGAGCATATAGAAAGACATGGTTTAATGGAACACAGTCAACATGGATTTACCCAAGGGAAGTCTTGCCTAACAAATCTGCTTCATTTTTTGAAGGGGTTAATAAACATGTGGATATAGGTGAACCGGTAGATGTAGTGTATTTGGATTTTCAGAAGGCGTTTGACAAAGTCCCTCATGAGAGGCTTCCACGAAAACTAAAAAGTCATGGGATAGGAGGCGATGTCTTTTCATGGATTACAAACTGGTTAAAAGACAGGAAACAGAGAGTAGGATTAAATGGTCAATTTTCTCAGTGGAAAAGAGTAAACAGTGGAATGCCTCAGGGATATGTACTTGAACCGGTGCTTTTCAATATATATATATATATATATAAATAATCTGGAAAAGAATACGACGAGTGAGGTTATCAAATTTGCAGATGATACAAAATTATTTAGAGTAGTTAAATCACAAGCAGACTGTGATACATTACAGGAGGACCTTGCAAGACTGTAAGATTGGGCATCCAAATGGCAGATGCAATTTAATGTGGACAAGTGCAAGGTGTTGCATATAGGGAAAAATAACCCTTGCTGTAGTTACATGATGTTAGGTTCCATATTAGGAGCTACCACCCAGGAAAAAGCTCTAGCATCATAGTGGATAATACTTTAAAATTGTCAGCTCAGTGTGCTGCAGCAGTCAAAAAAGCAAACAGAATTTTAGGAATTATTAGGAAGGGAATGGTTAATAAATCAGAAAATGTCATAATGCCTCTATATCGTTCCATGGTGAGACCGCACCTTGAATACTGTGTACAATTCTGGTCACCACATCTCAAAAAAGATATAGTTGCGATGGAGAAGGTACAGAGAAGGGCAACCAAAATGATAAAAGGGATGGAACAGCTCCCCTATGAGGAAACGCTGAAGAGGTTAGGGTTGTTCAGCTTGGAGAAGAGACAGCTGAGGGGGGATATGTTAGAGGTCTTTAAGATCATGAGAGGTCATGAACGAGTAGATGTGACTCGGTTATTTACACTTTCAAATAATAGAAGGACTAGGGGGCATTCCATGAAGTTAGCAAGTAGCACATTTAAGACTAATCAGAGAGAATTCTTTTTCACTCAATGCACAATAAAGCTCTGGAATTTGTTGCCAGAGGATGTGGTTAGTGCAGTTAGTATAGCTGGGTACAAAAAAGGTTTGGATAAGTTCTTGGAGGAGAAGTCCATTAACGGCTATTAATCAAGTTTACTTAGGGAATAGCCACTGCCATTAATTGCATCAGTAGCATGGGATCTTCTTAGTGTTTGGGTAATTGCCAGGTTCTTGTGGCCTGGTTGGCCTCTGTTGGAAACAGGATGCTGGGCTTGATGGACCCTTGGTCTGACCCAGTATGGCAATTTCTTATGTTCTTATGTGACACCTCATTGTGCAATCCATACCAGAGGGTTTCTCTCCTACGAATTTTCAGAAGACATCAATTTTTATGCCTGATTCCCTTTTGTGGCAAAAATGCTCTCATCCAGCGGTCTAAAGATTTGTGAGTCCACGCTAAACCTTAGGTGGGCAAGCACCAGTGACAGATCCTACTGTCAGAGACTGTGATGGCTGTAGATATTTCCAGGTTACCATTTAGAAGTATTTTTTGGACCTGAACATTGTGGGGAGGTTTTTGGATCCTCCCTCCCCACTGGGATGCAGTGCTTGTATAGCCTGATCCTGTTTGATGTTTCCCCAAGATAATTCCCCAAAAATATCAACTAAGGATGAAAGAACAAATTGGGAGATCCCAACCAGATGTCCACCCATGAGACTAGGAAGGGCTGGGTTTCTACTAAGGAGATGGATTAAGGTAGGACCTTTTTGCTGTGAAGCTGGGGAGCCCTCCAATAGGATTCCCAGTTTGCTGCTGGTAGAGCTTTGTACAATTTTAATCTCCATGGGAGTTCTACCCAAACGCCTGAAACAAAGGACACCTACCTACAGAGAAAATCAGTCATATATCAACAGTCAGATGTAATGGTACTATTTATGGACTAATTGACTTTTATTTAATTATTATCAAATCAGTAAACTTTAATTTAGCACCCCTAAGCCTGCTTCTGTTGATTTGTCCCTGCCTTTTACTCCATGGGATGCTCCTACAATCTATACACACCAAAAGCAAGACACCATAGTCTGGGTATAAGAGAGTGCTTTTTCCCCAGGATTAAGAGTTAAGCAAGGGAGGAAACTGGTAGCTGGAGCAGCCCTGAGAAGAAAATAAATTAGTTTGTGTGCCCTTGTGAATAAAACCTCCACCAAGGGTTACATATAGTATGGAATTTATCCATGCCAAGTTGTTCCTTTCCAAGTTATGCTCACCAGATCTTTTGTTTTCAATAATAGTCTTTTCTTTCTTTCAGCTTGCCTGGATCCATGACCTTCTGTATCTTTGTTATTCCATTTTCATTCTGAATTGTCAAAACTGTCACTTTTGCTAGTGGTATGTGGCATATAATCTGCATTGTCTTTCTGTCTTGCACATCTTTCTCTGACGCTATTCTGCCTGCCATTTTCAGTGGATTTGAAGTAGTCCAATTATAAACTTGCCTGAATATTGCCTGAATATTGTCCTGTATACTAAGAACAGCAAAATGCAATTCAAAAAATTGCCAGTTCTTAGATAACACTAGATTATAACATAGACTGACAATGCATAGTCTGAGAACTGGGTACTCAAGGGTCTGACTCCCCTGTTAGTCAGGGTGAGAATTTGTTTGCTTCCTAGGACTATTTTTCAGTACATTTTTCTCATAAATCCCTCTCTCATTCAGAATTCTCCAATGTAGGAATTTTCCAGTTATAGTTCTGTATGATTTTAAAGTGATATTTCCTGCAAGTTTCCAACAATAGTCCAGGGAGCTGTGACATGCAAATTCCTGTACCTGAGTCTATGACTCATCTATTCAATGGTCATTTAAGCACCTTCACAATAAGAGGTCTAGCAACCTTTTCAATCTCATTCTGTGTATCCTGGGCTGGTGACTCATGTTATATAGCTGCAATGTCCTCTCTCTCTCTCTGCTGCAGTTCACTTAAATGGAAGCATGCTCTTTACTCTTCTCTCCCTTGGGAGGGGGGATTTCACTTCTATACCCCTTACTGTACATTGTAGGCTGTTGATACCATTGTTGGTGCCCTTTGCCCTTATTTTGATGCTTTGGGGACTCATTTCACTATTTGTGCTGCTTTGCACATTTCACAGTGGCTTTGGATGTTCATGTTACTTATAACAGCTTGTGTAGGGCTGAAGTTCATGTGTAGAAAGTACATGTAGACTTCAATCCTAATTTTCAAAGCTGAATTATTTGCATACGTCTCCTCTGATTGCTAAAAAATATAAGTAGAACCCTTTCTGGCATAAAAGCATGCATATATAACTGCTGTGTACATGTACATTTATGCATATACTTTTGAAATTTAAATGTATGCATTTTTCCTGTCCCATATCCATCTCAGGAATGAGATGGATATGGAACAAAACTGTATAAAACTGTGTTTTACGCACATAAATGCTTTAGAAAATTACCCCCTAGTGAAGTGCATTCATTTGAGTTATTTCATTTTTTATTAGTACATGCTTTTTAGTGCACACTAAGAGGTAGATATTTAGTGCCACTTACTTAGCCAGATTATAATATTATTATATCATGCCAGTGTACCTATTAAATTATTTTCTCATCATATGGGTTGTGGCAGTGAGAGTTTGGTAGTGACTTTGGGTAGATGGCTTTTAGACATAGTTTATCATCCTCCAGGTAGTGAAGGGACTTATTTAACTGAGTTTATTGATTTCATTACTATTTTATCTCTGTTTTCAAAATCTTTAATGAATGGGTGACTTCAATATCCATGTAGACTGCATATCAGTTAATTTAACCAAGGTGTTTATAGATTCCATTCATGCAGTGGTTGATAGTCCAACTCACCATGCAGGTCATACATTGGATTTATTATTTCCAGCTGATCTGTCAAATAGAGGTCTTATTTCAAATCTACATGTAAAGAAGGTTTTATGGTATGATTACTGATTAATTTGTTTTGATTTTGTACCATGAAAGATGCATCAAGAATATGTTAAAATTGAGAAGCTGGTTAGAATAGAAATTAATTTAGCAAGGTTTGAGGTAGAATCTATGCAAACAAGAATTCAATTTTGGATCTGTGTCTATTGAATTTTTTGTCAGCTTTCTGAAAAGTGGAATATGAATCAAATAAATAATAATACATTTTTTCATGAGAGACTCCTCAGGAAATTGGGAGCTCATGAAATCGGAGGCAGCATATTATTATGGATTGGTAACTGAATAAAAGAAAGGAAACAGAGGATATGTCTAAATGGTCAGTTTCTAAACAAAGAAGGATTAAGAACATAAGAACATGCCATACTGGGTCAGACCAAGGGTCCATCAAGCCCAGCATCCTGTTTCCAACAGTGGCCAATCCAGGCCATAAGAACCTGGCAAGTATCCAAAAACTAAGTCTATTCCATGTTACCGTTGCTAGTAATAGCAGTGGCTATTTTCTAAGTCAACTCAATTAATAGCAGGTAATGGACTTCTCCAGGGGTCTATAATGAAATGTGTGCTATTTAGCATATTCATAAATAATCTGAAGAAAGGAATAATGAGTGAGGTGACCAGATTTACAGATGATACTAAATTGTTTCACATTATTAAAACAGCAGAGGAATTTGAAGGACTGTAGACTAGGAGACTGGACCTCTAAATGAAATAAATCTTCAGATCTAAATGGAAGATGCTGGGTTCCATGTTAGGGGTCACAACCCAGGAAAAAGACCTTGGATTCCTTGTGGACAACACTTTGAAATCTTTAGCTCAGTGTGCAGCAGCTGTCTAACAGTCAAATAGATTGTTAGGAATTATTTGAAAAGGAATAGAAAATAATACTGAGAACATCATAATGCATTTGTATAGATCCATGATATGACTGTACCTTGAGTATGTGTGCAGTTTTGGTCACCAAATCTAAAAAAAACCATAGTGGACATGGAAAAGGTACAGAGAATATTCAAAATTGATAAAAAGATAGAAAAGATTCCTTATGGAGACAGGCTAAACAGATTAAGGCTATTTAGTAGGGATGTGCATTCGTCCTGGATCGGGAAGCCTGAAACCCAAAGGAATTTTCCCTGAAATTTTGTGAAAAATTTGTTTCGGGTTTAGTGCACACTAAACCAAAATTCGGGTATCCCTGAATTTTAAAGGCCCAAACCACGGGAAATACGAGATTTCCTGTGGTGGGCCGAAAATGAAGCCCAAACCAATATTGCACATCCCTACTATTTAGCTTGGAAAAAAGATGACTGAGAGGGGCTATGACTGAAATTCTAAAATCATGAATGGGGTGGTATGGGTAAATAGGAAATGGTTATTTACCCTTTCAAACAACATGAGGACTAGGGGGCATTCCTAGAAACTAGCAAGTAGCAGATTTAAAACAAAGGGTAGAACACATTTTTTTCACTCAGTGCACAATCAAGCTACGGAATATGTTGCCAAGGATGTTGTCAAGGCAACTAACATTATGAGATATTTATCAAAATGCATTAGGGGTGGGCCATCCATTGCTCCTACCATGTGGCATGGGCCAATGGTTCCATTTTGATTAGTGGCTGCTGATGGCCCGAGGAGGGGAGATCGCTTTCAGGACCCCGATGGACTACCAGGGACTTTCAGTAAGTCTGGGGGGGGGGGGGGGGGGGGCGGTCAAGTCTTGGGGGGTTGGGAAGGTGGGGGGTTTCAATTAATTAAATTTGAAGGGTTGGGATAGGTTTGGGTTTTTTTTTAATGTGCCCTTTGTCCCCCCCCCCAAAAAAAATGATAAGAAAACCACACAAAATTTTGTGGGTTTTCCTCTCATTTCATCAGCCCCCCGAAACGCAACGAAATAGGAAATATCATCTTTATTTCCTATTTCATTGCAAACGAATGAACATCCCTATATAAAACTGCCCCCTAAACCCAAACTCACCCCAAAATACTCACCGTAAATTCATAATGCCCTTTCTCACAGTGGTATAAAGAGTTCAAAAGTCAGTGGGCCTCCACAGAGTCTCTCTCTCTCTCTCTTTTCCCCTCTCTCCTCCTGAAACAGGATTTGTGATAAATCCCATTTCAATCATAATGTATAGCTATTGCAGGTGTAACACTCAAGAAAAAGGTGTAGTTATTTCCGGTGTTAAATCCCATGATAGCGTGCATTACATTATCTCATGCAATGTTAAGCAGCCCTCATTTCCATTTACTCCTCCCATTTGAATACATTGTGTTCAAATTTGCATACGTATTTCACGATGCAATATGCATTGCATGTGATACTGTATTATTGTTGGCGTTAGGCCCCTAATACCCTCAATAACGCCATAACATGATTTGATGAATGGCCCCCCTTATTGTGATAATGTTAGATATATCAGATGAATTAGGAATTGGTAGAGTGGTTAAATGGTGGTTTGTATCATTCCTCATGAGTTGATTACAGCGTGAGAATGCATCAATAGTCATCCATTTGGGTTCCAGTCCAAGGGGTGGTCTCAAGGGTCCTCATTGTCTGCATCCTTGTTCAGTTTTTACTTGTGTTCCCTTTGTGATAAATTGCAAAGTTTGGGGCTTCTTTTTAAAGTGTATGCAAATGGCATCCAACTGTTATTTCTTGTCTTTAAAACTAGAGATGTGGTTTTTGCTCACATTTCAGATATTATACGTGTGACTAACAGTTGGATGTGGGAAAATGATTTTTTACTGAATTATTGAAGATGGAAGCATTGTAGATGTGGATTGCTCATTCTGCTACATTTGCTCCACCTTCTGCGATAAGGCTTGTCTGAACTATAATTCATTTTTTGGTTACTGTAGGAAATGTGGGGTTTCACTTTGATTCCACTTTTCTTCCTCAGGAAAGAGAGGTTGTTAGATCAGGATTTTTTGAATTGAAACAACTTTGGAAATTGAAGTACATTTTGGCTAAGAATGAATTTTGCATGGTGATCCACTCATTTGTATTGTCTGCATTTGATTATTGCAATGCCTTTTATACAGAATTACCTGAATAACTACTACAAGCCAGCCAATTACTACTGAATGCTGCAGGGAGGCTGATCACTGCAACGCCTACGAGGGACCATATTTCACTGGATTTATGTGCCTTATATTGGCTTCTGTTCCAGCAGAGAATCATTTTAAAGTTCTGATGTTGGTTCATCAAACACTGAATGGAGAAGGCCCATCCTATTGAAAAGTTTCCAGCAGTGGTATTTACCTTCTTGTTTTTTGCGTTCGAGATCCCTACTTTGTCTGTACCTAGCATTAAAAAAGTGTCACTAAAAGAAACTTGAAATCATGCTTTCTCTAAGATTGCTCCTCAATTATAGAATGCCCTTCCAGTGTCTCTGTGCCAGTTGCAGGGCTATAAGGTCTTCTGGAAACAAAGGCCTGTTTGTTTTGGAAAGCTTTTTAGTTATTTTTTAATTCTTAATGCCTTTTATTTTATTACTGCTAGCAGGAAGGAATTAATTGTAAATTACATTTGTTTTACTGATTTCATGTTGTTACATTTTTATACTTGTTTTTATATGTATAGTACAGTTATAATATATAAACTGTTAATATGTTGTGTATATGTTTTGGTTGTTTTATACTTATGTTCCTTTGTACTCTGCTTAGAACAGAAGTCTGGTAATTGAGTGGAATATAAATTAACAAATACATAAATAAAGTGGTGGAATCTGAATATCTGCCCAGGATCAGTGGCTGCCTCTTAACCAGATAACTACTTATCCAGCTAAATAGTTAGCCGGCTAAGTGGTAAGTGAGAAGGGGTGAGGGGGTTGTAACTGAGGGGAGATGAGTTAGTCAGATAAGTTATCTGGATAACTACGATATTCAGAGTCAGCTGGTTAAACTTATCTGACCAATTTTTACGTAGACAGATACAGTGTATTCAGCAATGCAGCCAAGCCACTGAATATCCTAGCTAAGGTACTGAATAGGTTTATGTGACTAACTAGCTTAGTCAGATTGCAGCTGAATATGGACGCCACACTAAATTAGTGATCACTTAAAAGTAATGTGAACGAAATAGAAATCATGCACCCTAAATGGGATTTAGTTCACGCTAAATGAGATTTTTTTTCGCACAATAAAACCATTTAAAGGCTACTTTTAAAATGAGTGCATGTGTGGCCGTACACATGCGTATTGGTGCGCGAGCAAAGATATGCTAGAATTTTAAATCATGACCATCCTTGAGCATATTTGATTTAAAAAATGCCTACCATGTGTGCTTCTAATTTTAAGCGGTTACTCGACCAAACCTACTTCATGTCTCTTCCATAGGACTTTGTCAGCTTTAACACACGTACGTGAGCTGATTTTCAAATATGCTCATGTGTGGGACATTCCCAGTTTTTCAAATTAGTCCACCAGTCAATCTGTTTCTTCATCCTGCATGCCCCCTAGTGGACTTGGACCCCTCACCCTATCATTTAACCTCTGAAATGCGACATCTGCAAATGTGTTCCTCATCGAGAGCAACAGTAAATTTACATGGCTAAAAAAGCCACTGTGCACTGTGGCCTCCGATTTTAAAATAGAGTTACATAACTATTGGCCCCACCCCAGAATGCCCCACCCATGCTCTGCCCCTTTCCCGCCCCTCATGCACGAGCATATACGCATGTGAATCGAGGCTTTTAAAATCCGTGTTGCTCGTGCATGGCCCATGTACTCCCACATATGGGCATTTTTGCATGAGCAACACTTTTAAAATTGACCCCTTAATGTGCATTAAAATGAAATAAAAGGAAAAACATAAATGAAATGGAAAATAAAAACATTTTTGTCTGTATACCCCTGTCATCCCTTACATTTCTATATTAGTGAAAAATAAGAGGAGAAAAGAAGTTGTCAAATTAAGACACAATTCCCCTTAATATATCCGTCATGAGTACGATATAATTTATATTCTAGATGTGTGTTGTATCTATTATAGTTACTAATGGGTGGATTTTAAAAGCCCTGCTGGCGTAAATCCGCCCGGATTTTGCTTAGGTCGCCGGCGCGCACAGAGCCCCGGGACGCGCGTAAGTCCCTGGGGTTTTTGAAGGGGGCGTGTCAGGGGCGTGTCGGGGGCAGGGCCTAATGACGTGGCGTTTCGGGGTGCGGGACCGGGGGCGTGGCACCGGCCTGTGGGCGTGGTCCAGACCTCCGGACCACGCCCCCGGGTCGGATGACGGCACGCCAGCAGTCCGCTGGCGCGCATAAATTTACGTCTGCTTCTCGCAGGCGTAAATCTAGGGACAAAGGAAAGGGGGGGGTTTAGATAGGGCCGGGGGGGTGGGTTAGGTAGGGGAAGGGAGGGGAAGGTGAGGGGAGGGCGAAAGAAAGTTCCCTCCGAGGCCGCTCCGATTTCGGAGCGGCCTCGGAGGGAACGGAGGCAGGCTGCGCGGCTCGGCACGCACAGGCTGCCCAAAATCGGCAGCCTTGCGCGCGCCGATCCAGGATTTTATAAGATACGTGCGGCTATGCGCGTATCTTATAAAATCCTGCGTACTTTTGTTTGAGCCTGCTGCGCGAACAAAAGTACGCAATCGCGCTTTTTAAAAAAATCTACCCCTAAATGTATCTTAGGATTAGGAAAGCAATATATTAAAAAAAGAAAGCTGCTTAAATCCTACTCACAATTTAGGGGAATTTTCTCCAGTTGGAGGTAGAATCAGCAACGTTTGGGTCAAAAGGCAGCAGCTTTACTGATCAGTGGAAAGGAGAACCTCTTGTTGATTAAGCTGCAGAAATTCTCATTCCTCATGTGTAGTTTTTATTTCTCTCCCCTAGAGGCGTGGATCACAAATTATATATGATTTTGATAACTAACTGCCAATCATAGGCACATTCCCCACTATCCTATAGCCATGGCAAATGTTACAAAATTTGGCCCATGGTGCAAGATTTGGCATTCCCCTCTAAATAGTGGGGCATAAGCTGGCCAAGAAAGAATGAGCCAGTTCAGATGGACATATATATGTGCCAGGCTTAAGGTTTTAACTGGACAGCATACACTGGTTCCCAGCACTGTTGATTTTTTAGAATATCTATAATGAATATATATGAGATATAGTTCATGCATTATTTCCAATATTTTTATCTCATGAAATTCACTGTGGATATACTGAAAACCTGAGGGTCTAGGGGCCCATCATGACAGGCTTGGAAACTACTGCTATAGAGAAGAAGTAAGGATGTGCATTCATTTAAAAACAAATGTACATACAAAGTGAATGGAGTTTTGTTTTATTGTGGGACCCACAAAATGAATGGGTGCATCCCACGAATAAAACATAACCTATTAGTTTCATTTATTTTGTCTTATTCATTCTTATGTGTACATAGGCTCATAGGAAACAATGGAATGGTAACAGGTACACTTCTTCACATATTTACAGATACAATTTGTTACTGTATCCAGCAACCAGGCAGCCAATTCCTCCCTATTGGCATGCCAACCAATCCTTCCCTGTGAGTCATGTATGACCTCATAGCATTGACATAGACTGGTGGGCATTGGGTAGAACTTGTTTGGGGAAGGAAACTAGCAAGAGAGTGAAGCTTTTTTTCAGTTCCAGCCTATTGCTCCACTCTAGATCCTGTGATGCCAGTCCTACAAGATTACTAGACCCAAACTTGTATAACATGAAACTAAATACATTTAATAAAGACCTGTTATATATAAAGATGTGATTGAGTGTGCCTTCATACGATGCGAACTGAGTAAGTTCAGCTATCGTGTATATGAGCCTTGTTGCGGCTTCTAAATCATTAGGCACCTCAATGTTGGTTGTTAAATTTTATGTTGATGTCCACGAGTTTGCGTACTCTTCAAATTATTTTATATGACTTTGAATATTATAACGCTTTGGCCTTAGCCACCACTTATCATGTATTTGCGTGTGTGGTCAATCTTGTACCGCCGACACCGGGGTGTTTCGGAGCTGAGCTCCTTCTTCACGGGCTGTGCATTTATCAAGAGAGACCGCAAGATTGCTGTGGAAATCTACACAACATAAAAAGTGCACCATTATATACATCCTAAAGGGATTGACAATAAACTGTCACTTGCCTGGGTCACCACGCTGTCAAATGGATACATACTTGTTAAAGTGGCTAGATGCGCTTCTGTGGACTTTGGCGTTAGTGGTGCTGGTAGATGAGCTCCGCTGTAAAATTCATAAATTACTGAGATTTAAACTTACATTGTCTTTTGAATGATCAGATGTTCGTTGACCCGCATATGGAATGGCTTGCAGCTTCGTTTGTGTGTTAGGCAATTGATACTTGCTGTGTGTCCGACGGCTGCTCCGACCTGCTCCTTTTACTAGCGCGGGTGTCGGCGGCGTTAGCCGCCATATTTAAAGGGATTCCTCCGAGTCAAAGAAATGACGTATGGGGCGGTGTTGCTGACGTCACTGAGGTCACGGAGAAGTGAGGATACCATGTTAGATCAACGAAAACCACTCTATTTTATCATTAAGTCCATTGGGTTCTAATGTGTTCAAGCGATAGATCCACTGGTTTTCTTTTCTGTTGAGAATACTGACACGATCCCCGCCTCGCCAGGATATGCGTACCTGCTCTAGAACTGCCCACTTCAGATCACCAAATGTATGGTCGGAGTCAACGCAGTGCTGCACTATAGGAGCTTTAAGATCTTTGTTGTTTATCCTACATTTGTGCTCCGTGAGACGGATCCTTATTTTTCTCTTGGTCCTACCAATACATATCTTAGGACAGGGGCATTGTAATATGTATATGACATAAGCAGAGTTACAATTGACATCACAATTTAACTTGACCACATAACCCGTATTTGGATGGGTCCAGCTGTTACCCTGATGGGCATGTGAGCAAAAGATGCATCTACCGCAGACAGTTTGCCCGGTAGTGACGGGATTAATTGGTTCTGGAATTGCTGCCCTGATAACACGTTGTCGGATGTTGCGTCCTCTTGAATACGCGAACATAGGTACATGATTAAACACCGGGTATGGGCTGAGGACATGCCAATATTTCATTAAAATATTTCTAATCTGTGTGATTAATTGAGTGTGTGGAAGGACGCAGATTAATTCAGTGCTGTCTGGTTTATTCTTGTATTGCAACAGTGATTCCCTGTTGGAATATGTTGCCCTCTTGTAAGCGTGATTAATTGCCTGTTTGGGGTAACCTCTGACAGCGAACCGAGATGATAATATTTGTGCTTGTTTGTGAAACTCTTCTTCTTCTGAGCATAGCCTGCGTATCCTGAAGAACTGCCCTACAGGTAAGCCTTCTTTGAATCTCCTGGGATGGTGACTGTCGAAGCGGAGTAGCTTGTTTCTATCCGTTGGTTTCCTATATAGAGTGGTTTGTAATGTAGATCCTTTCTTGATTATTTTAATGTCCAAGTAGGATATAGTATTCTTGTGATATGTGATTGTAAATTTTAAGTTAGGGTGGGCATGATTCAACCACTGGTGGAACTGGAGTAGAGTTGCTTCCGTGTCTGTCCATACAAAGAAAATGTTGTCTATATATCTGGTCCATTGTATGACATGTTTGAAAAAACTTGAGGTATAGACTGCTGACTCTTCAAATTTTGCAACAAAGAGGTTTGCCAAATCTGGGGCCACTGGGGACCCCATTGCTACTCCATGCACTTGTAAAAAGTGACTTTGTTGAAACGCAAAATAATTGTGAAAAAGAATAATTTCTGATAGTTTATACAAGAATTGCGTGGGTATCCTGTGTGGTCGTGCTCTTCTTGCTAGTACCTCTTTAATAATTAATAAAGCTTCTGTCTGAGGTATATTTGTATACAGTGCCTCTATGTCCAAGGTTACTAGGAGGCTATCCACTGATACTGATTGTAATTGAGCCAACTTGGATAGCATGTCTGACGTATCTTGTACGTATGATTTGGCTAATGGTACTTGTGGACGCAGAAAATGGTCTAAAAATTGTGCCAATGGTTCTAATATTGAACCATTGGCTGAGATAATTGGACGATGTGGTGGTCTCATGAGAGTTTTGTGTATCTTCGGGACTCCGTATATAACTGGAGTTCTGGGATGTTGAACTTGTAGAAAATTAAATTCTTTTGTGGTTAAATAGCCTCTCTGTTGGGCGTCCTCGAGAAGTTGTTGTATCCTGTCTTGTAACATCATGGTGGGATCAGTTGCCAGAGGTGAGCAGTTTGAACACTGAAGCAAGCAGCCAGCTTGCCATACCCCATATACCACCACCACCACGGTCTAACTGCATTCATGCTGCCAGCCTTCCATTTCCCATATACCACCATAATAGCGTGACTGTTACCACTCTGACTGCCTGCCATTGCTATTATGTATGAACATGGGAGCTTATGTGCCTCCATATTGTTTGCTGTTATTTGATTCTGGGTTGTTCTGAGTTATTTATTTTTCCCCAGGATAGAAAAAATATTTTTAAAAAATGTCTTCTCCCCTTTACCTATTTTACAGTTCTTTGTTTTGTTCTAACCCCTCTACAATGATCCCAGCCTGGTTCTTCCATACTGTTTGATTGTTGGTGGGTGGGAAAATCAAGCCCTCAGTCTGAAGGAAGACATACAGGCAGAACAGAAAACATACAAGAGAGAAACCATTTCCATATGTCTGATAACAGAATCAGAAAGGTAGAGAGAAGTCATGAATAAAAAACAGAAAATTATAAAATATTACAGTCAGAGTTTAGCTACAGAATATGGGAGACATTTTTAAAGAAAGAATCCCTCACAACTTCCCAAAAAACATCAAACCACACTCATTAGGGAAATCATGTACATGTTCTGAATATAATAACTGTTTATTTCAGAAAGGTCATTTCATAAGAAATCAAAATTCCACTCAGCAGCTAGATCAAATTATAATATAATGTTTAACAATTTATATTAAGAAAAAGATACTTATCACAGCTCATTTATCTTGTACTGAATCTGACAATTGGAAAGTGTGCATCCACAGAATGACTGGTTTATCCCATGCCATTCTGCCTTGCTGCTATCCCCCTCAAGGTACACTTTGTGGGTCTTATGTCACTCAGCCCTGGTGCCATGCCCAGACTTTACACCTTGGAGTTCCTACAGACACTGTGCCTTGCTGCCATTCCTCAGATCTTTCACCTTGATGTGTTCCTGCATTCTTGGAGAGAGGGGAATACTTTGCACCTCCCATGTTGTTTTGATATGTTGATGCCACTCTTTGTGCTACTTGGTTCTTTTATCAGTGCCTTGGGATTTTCCTTACCATCCTTTTCTGCTTCATTTCCCCTTCGTGGTGCCATAGAATGCTGATGCCACTTTTGGTGCTATTTTACCTCTTATAATGTAATCAAGGATTCATGTCCCTGTTGCTGGTGCCCTCTTTTGGAGCCTTGGGTGTTCTTTACAAACTAGCTTTCTTCCTTGCTCTTCTGATGATGTCTTGGAGAACTCATACCATCTCTGGTACCCCTATACCCTTTAAAAGGCCTTAGCCTATTCATGCCACTTTTGGTGTTACTTTGCCATCGCCTAAGTACTTTAGAATTCTTTCCCCCATATAAGTTTCATGAGAATTGATGAAAAAAAACCCCACAATTTTGGAACCCCAAATAGGCTGCAATGCTTTCCCCTTTGACTTTAATGGCAAAATAAAAAAATGAACTAAGAGAACAAATAAGCACATTGTTGTTTTGAAACTAATAAAAAAATTTAGGTTCACATGAAATGTATGAACAAATTAATCATTTTTTATTATTTTTCACATCCCTAAGAACTAGGGTGTTATGCTGAAAGTCATTCTCCAGTCAGAAGAAGAGAAGTACGCAGCAGTAAGCAGCCTAAGGCACTGCGATCCTTTTCCTCCAGCCACTGGAGAGAAGGGTAGATTGTCTGACATGATGAGTAAGAACAAGAGAAAAGAAGATATAAGGGGAAGAGAGGGTAAATAGAAATTCAAGGAAGGGGGGGAAGTATTGTTTCAGCAGGGAGAGAAGACAGATAAGGAGGGAAGGACAGAGAAAGATGATCATGGGGGGAGGGCTGGGGTGGAAGCAGAAGGAAGGATCCTAGGAAGAAGGAAGAGCAGAAACAGGAACCCAGGAGAGAGCAGTTGCCTAAAGTGATGAAGGGCTTTCCTTTTGGGTAGGTATTCAAAAGTTAGCAATTTAATCATCCAAGGGGGAATGGGGATTGGGAATGAAGGAGGAGGGGGTAGAGATACGTGGGTTAAATGTATATTATACTGTTGCAACCATTTCCATTCTGAAAGGTTTATTTATTTCATTGATTGTTCAATGAATGTTTATGGACTGCTTGAATGTTCTGTATTCTCTGTCAAAAGGCTAATAAAAAGATTTGAAAAAAATAAGTGATGAATGCAGAAAAACTGAAGAGGGCAGAAAGGAGAGAAGAGATTTATGTTGCGTGCCCCCTCTGTGCTAGGGCCGCACCAGGGCCGCGCCCCGGCCTGCTCACCTTCTTCCTAGCTCCGTGGGTTCCAGACTCACCTCCCCCACTGCCGCGGCAAACCGGCTGTGTCCTGGGGCAGCGGCGTCCCCGGCTCCCTCCAACACTTCAGCGTCCCAGACCTCGCTCTCTGCACCACGCCAGGGCTCGGCATCCTCCGCTGCTTCGGCTCCACCCCTAGGTGCGCACAGACTGGCTGGCCCCTTGAAGGGCCAGGGGCGGGAAACTGCTCTGCGGCATGTCCTGATGATATCACGTAAGCACAGTACTTAAGCGAGGGCCTGCACCTCAGTCCCTCGCCTTGGCAAATGGGTCATCACACTCGGTGTGAGCTAGTTCCCATCCTCGTGCTTGTTCCTGCGTACCTGTGCTTGTTCCAGTGTTCCTGCTTTCCTGTCCTTGTTCCAGTGTTCCTACGTTCCCGTGCTTGTTCTAGTGTTCCTGTGCTTGTTCCAGTATTCCTGAGTTCCGTCATTGTTCCGGTGGTCCTTCCTGAGTTCCAGTGCCTGTTCCTGAGTTTGTTCCACGTCCTGCAACCCTGGTTGTGCCTTCTCGGACTGATACCCGGAACTGACCTCTGCTTGCCGCTGACCTCGCTTGGACCGATACCTGGAACTGATCTTTGCTTGCCTTTGAGCACACTTGGACTGATACCTGGAACTGACCTCTGCTTGCCTCTGACCATGCTTGAACTGATACCTGGAACCAACCCTTGCTTTGGCTGACTATCCTCAGTCGGATACCCTGACTTTGACCCTTGCGATCCATTCGGAAACTCTCTTCGCTTCTCCTGTGACCACCAGGTCCGCCTGTCTTGACGCTGCCCATGGCCTTCCTCAAGCTAGACCACTAGGCACTGCCTACCCTGCACGGAGTACCTTCAGTTCCTGCCTCGTACCCGTGGTCACCAGTACTCTCTGATCCGGTCTAGCTCATCTGTTCACCATCATCCGCGCACCTCTACTCCTTGTGGGTCCACCATCTCTCCGGGAGACTCTCAGAGGCCCACCTAAGCCCAGGCAGCCCGGGAATCCAAGGGCTCAACCTGCAGAGCCCCCGGGCCATTATTGGTGAAGCTCCAGCTAGCCTCTGTCTCCTAGTGTGCTCCGCCTACTGGCGGCAGGTGTTCTCTGGGATCCCTCAGAGGGCTGTACCAATCCTGTGCCAGGCCAAGGGTCCACCTCCAGCGCAACAGTTTCTGTGGGAGGGTGAAACAGGGTATGATGAAATGATGGAGTAAGAGAAGAAAGGGAGGGAAAGAAGACATGAAATGGGAGAAAGAAAATGGAACGAAACAGAGAGAACTGCAGGAAAAAATAAGCATTAATAGAAAAATTTAGTAATCCAGACAACTCAACAAAAGTTAGAAAGTTTGGTATCTTAGTTAATTCAAAGTAAAGTTTTATATATACATTGTGTAAAAAATGTTTTATCAATATTTATGAATGTGTAGTACATGTATGCAAATTTATAAAAATGGACCACAGAATAACATAAAATTTGACAGATGTGAGACAGAATTTTCTAATTTCTAACCCTTGCAGCAGTCTTGCTGTGCTCTATTTTATAACTGTGATGTTTATCTTAATTTACAGATCACTCATCATTCCATCCAAGTTCCAAACATCTACCGAAATGCATTTGGAACTCAAGTGGAAATCATTTCTAACCCATTTAAAAGAAAATTAAATGTGCACTGTTCTGTACTTCTGTTCTGAACAGAACCTGGATTATTGTTTGTGACCAGGATTTGAATGAGGCAAAGCAATGGATTTTTCTCTAGGTTTTCTCATGACATTTAATCCAGCATATGATATACTGATAAAAAAATAGAACAATTATTCATCTACTTCTAAAATAATACAATTAAGATTACTGTGGTGTCTCACAGTTGGAGTCTCTTCACATTTAAGTAAAATGGCCTTAGAAAAATAGTGAAAGAGAAACCTTTGATGTCTGATTTGATAGGTCATCTCAACCCCTCTCCTCCTCTCTTTATGATGTACAATATTCTTTCTGTGAATTTCTCAGTATGTACTTTCCAGGAAACTACAAGGCACAGTAATTATTAAACTGTCCAGTACAACCAGTTATAGAAGCAACCATTTGCAATAATGGGTAACTCCATGCATTCAAAGCTGTCTGACTACAATATTCCAATGCCAATGTTTTTCAGAGTGCTAAAATTACCAGTGCAAAGCTAAAAATGAGAATATGTGAAATATAATAAATACTATAAGAGCATGCTGTTTAGATTGACAGTTTATAAATAGGTTTGTTCAATTATTTTGCACTGCTGTACCAAAAAGGCACATCGATCAATATTACGCCAACAGCTGGGTCATTTCACCACTCATCTTGTTAGGTTCCAGAGAGTGAATATTATCTACAGATATTTTGTTTTTCTGAATATCTATGAGGCTGATGCACAAAATTCCATTCACTTTAGTACACCATGTCTTTTTTCTCTTTTTTACACACTATTTTGCTACCAGGACTTCCAGGAAAATAAGCCTGTATAAAATAGTGCATTTATATTTGCTATGGATTTTATTGCAAAAACTTTAACCTCATTGAGCTGGGAAGGGTGGTGGGCACTGGGAATTTTCCCCAACAGACTATTCCCTGTCATGATGTTATTTAACAAGCTGTCATGCCTAAGAATGATTCCAGGAAATATAAGCTTTGTCATAACCTGACTTATGTGGAAGATAAGTTTCATTTGGTGAATCCATATCCTTCCAGAGGAATAGTTGATTTGATTTGCTTCCTTCAATAGTGAGTTGTTCTTAATAAGAGAATACAGACAAGGTATGTTCATTTTTAAAGCAAACACTGAGTCAAGCTCCAGTTGCTCCCAGTATACCCCGATAGATTTCCCACCCTGGGCTTCCACTTCGTAAAGGAGCCTTCTGCTACAACAAGTGCATGCCAATGGGGTGCTCCTCAATCTCTTGCACTTATTTTGAGATGTTTAGTGCATTCATTCACTGGGAAGTGACAGAGGAATCTCATTCTAGGAATATTATTCATTACCTGGATTGTAGCCTATTCTATCTAGACTATCTTTAAAAGCTATTTGATTAAGTGGTACTCAAATGGTTAAAACAAAACCTTAACCGCAGGCCTCCTGGCCCAATCCCCCTCCCCCCCCCCACCCATAAATGTCTTAAAACCTACAGGCGTAAGGAGCTCCCCTAAAAAATGTATGTGGATGGAAAATAATAAAGAAATTAATTGGTGCTGGCCCTCTAGCCCTTCCTCTCCCACCCAGATAAATAGGATAATAAATTGCCTCCTCACCATCTCCCCAACTCCCAACTCCCCATCCCACCCCACCTCACTCCAAGTTTTCCTACCTATCCAGTTAGGCTGGGCAGTTACACTGGCAACCTATGCTTCCATTGCTGTTGCCCAGAGCAACACTGGCAGTGTCCAGGATCATTGCGTACTGCAATCCCGGACCTTAAAAGGGGGCATGAGGAGGTACTGAGTGCTTAGCGTGGGGGCTGGATGGTGGTGAGGAGGCAATATTTCTTTTCCTATTTACTGGGAAAGGAGGGGAAGAATTGGAGGGCCAGCACTGATAATTTATTTTTCCTTAAAAGGGGTTTGGAGGGAGGGTTGCTCATCCAGCAGGGGTTTTACACACTTAGGGGCGGATTTTCAGAGCCCTGCTTGCGTAAATCCGCCCAAAACCGGGCGGATTTACGCGAGCAGGGCCCTGCGCGCCGGGAAGCCTATTTTACATAGGCCTCCCGGCGCGCGCAGAGCCCCGGGACTCGCGTAAGTCCCGGGGTTTTCGGAGTGGGCGTGTCGGGAGGCGTGTCGGGGGGCGGGGCCGGAGCGCGCGGCGTTGCGGGGGCGTGTCGGCAGCGTTTTGGGGGCGGGTACGGGGGCGTGGCTACGGCCCGGGGGCATGGCCGCGCCCTCCGTACCCGCCCCCAGGTCGCGGCCCGGCGCGCAGGAGGCCCGCTGGCGCGCGGGGATTTACGCCTCCCTCCGGGAGGCGTAAATCCCCCGACAAAGGTAGGATGGGGGTTTAGACAGGGCCGGGCGGGTGGGTTAGGTAGGGGAAGGGAGGGGAAGGTGAGGGGAGGGCAAAGGAAAGTTCCCTCCTAGGCCGCTCCGATTTCGGAGCGGCCTAGGAGGGAACGGGGGTAGGCTGCGCGGCTCGGCGCGCGCAGGCTATACGAAATCGATAGCCTTGCGCGCGCCGATCCAGGATTTTAGCCGATACGCGCGACTACGCGCGTATCTACTAAAATCCAGCGTACTTTTGTTTGCGCCTGGAGCGCAAACAAAAGTAGGCTGTTCGCGCTCGTCTGAAAATCTACCCCTTATGGTACGGTGGTGGGAATCAGGCCAGGAGGCAATGATTAAGTTTATTTTTAACCATAAGAGTTACCCTTAACCACACATCTTCTGAAGACAGCCGTACTCAAAAGTTGGCTGGTTAGGTTTAAAGCTATCTGGCTAAAGGAAGCCAAATAACTTTAGGTGAATATTTTTAGTGGGACGTTTATCCTGCTGAGTATACTTGACAGGCTATCCAACTAACTTTTGCTGGATAACTTGTATGCTCTCTGGCTTACTGAATATGGACCTCATCTTGTCCAGGTTGCCTGAGGATAAGCTGGCAAAGTTGTCTGCCTTGGTCTGTGCAATTTACAACACTCATAAAGTAACATTTAAGTTGATCTCTTATTGGGAGCTTAGTATTTGCAAATAGAGTAATACCAGGAGTCAAACAGTTTTGCATTGCCTCATCCAAACATTCGCACTGCCGTTTCATGACAACAATCACATGTAAGTGGAAAAAGCATTGGAAAAAGAAGTGCTAGTCTGGCATTTTTTCATAGCAAATTTCAAAGACTTCTCCTCCTGTAACCAGTTGCAATCTTGAACTGTTCTAGAATACATCTGGGGTATAGAATATAAGGTTTATTTTCAAGAGTGTATGCTGTGCTGAACAATGACCTGGAAACTGTGCAGGGCATGGGATGTGCAGAGGGACGCCATACGTTGCATTCGGGATTCGTATTCGTCGGGGGGCAGATACGTTGCATTCGGCAAGGGGGACCCCCAATACGTACATGCATTAATTCTAATTCGTTTCCCGGCTAAAACTGAATTAAGTACAATACCCCACCCTCCTGACCCCCCCCCCCCAAGACTTACCAAAACTCCCTGGTGGTTCAGCGGGGGGACCGGGAGCCATCTCCTGCACTCACACCCTCAGCTGCCAGTATTCAAAATGGTGCCGATAACCTTTGACCTTCTATGTCGCAGGGGCTACCAGTGACATTGGTCAGCCCCTGTCACATGGTAGGAGCAATGGATGGACCAGGCCTTGAGATGAAGCCTGGGACTGTGCTTTGGCCTAGGCCAAGTTATCAGCCTTTCATATGTTAAGATCAAGGTCTTGATGACCTACCACGTCCTTGGCCTATGCAAGGACAAGGCTTGGCCTGGGCCTAGGACTCTCTGGCGGATGCCCACCAGACTGGGTAAATGAAGGCCAGGGAGGATCCTGGCCCTAGAATTTTATAGGTGGGTTGGAGGAATTTGGAGGCCCTGTTTTTGTTTTTTTGGCTGTTTTATTTTTTTTATCTTTGATTCTTTTTTTTTTTCACATAAATGAAAAAATCAAATATTCCACAAACTGAAATTCATGTGAAAATACCTCACGAAAATAAAGAATAAAATCACAAAACATTTAGACAGACATGGTTTGATTGGACATAGCCAACATGGATTTACTCCAAGGGAAATCTTGCCTCACAAATCTTCTATATTTTTTTAAAGGGGTTAATAAAACATGTGGACAAAGGTGAACCAGTAGATGTGATGTATTTGGATTTTCAGAAAGCGTTCAACAAAGCCCCGCATGAAATGCTTCTAAGAAAACTAAAAAGTCATGGGATAGGAGGTGATGTCCTTTTGTGGATTACAAGTTGGTTAAAAGACAGGAAACAGAGAATAGGATTAAATGGTCAGTTTTCACAGTGTAAAAAGATAAACAGTGGAGTGCCTCAGGGATCTGTACTTGGACTAGTGCTTTTTAATATATTTATAAATCATCTGGAAAGGGGTACAATGAATGAGGTGACCAGAGCCAGGAGCAGGCAAAGGGTGAGTTGTCTGGGGTGTGGGTTTCTCTTCACAACCATCTTGGGTGGTGGTGCAATCGATTTAAAAAAAAAAAAAAGAGGAAGGGAAAGCAGAAGCACAGAAACAGTTCCAGTTCCAGGAGTAATAATACTTCTGCCAAATCTGAGAGTTCTGAGGAGGACGGTAATACGAGGTTGGGTATGGGGTCCAAGGAGTCAGCTAGAGGCCCCCCGCCGCTGATGATCTTATGTCAGTTATGGGAGAGCATGCCTAAAGCATTGCACAAGAAGATAAAGAAACGGAGATATATAGACATCTTCAGGCTTATATAGGGGAGGCAGAGACCATGCAATAAGAGGAAGGACAAGAGCTACAACGCTCCTCAAGGCAATGACATGAAGGTTCCATGGAACATAATAAATTGGATGCAAGCATTCCTTAGAATAACAAGTGTTGTTACACAGGATGACCCCTCACAATGCAGCCCAATATTCAGTTATGCTAACACCATTTTGGAGATCTACAGAAAATATGAAGGATGTGGTTGGTTAAATTATGATGAGCGTTTCATGGACAAGATGGAGAAAATTTGTATGTGAGTTTGTGGTTAAAGCAGATGACAAATAAGGTGAGTGTTGTGGGCCGTCAGGGTTGATCATCGACAAAACCTTCCACTGCATTAGCAACACCCTCCGGGTCTTCAATCAATGCTTGTTTCAGCAAGTCATTTTGTGCTTTCAAGGATTGCAAGTTCAAGCATGTCTGCTTGATATGTCTGGCTCCCCATCTGGCAAGTAAGTGTATGAGGAAATCTATGACCTGGAGTTCTTCCGCTAGCCAATCACATCACAAAAATATACTGATATTTACTGCAAACAAATTAAAAAATAAAAAACCACCAGTCAACCAGTTAATGGCAATGAATTGACATAACATATTAACTCATAGCAAAGACCCCCAATGAATCTTAAGATTAAGACCAGTTGGGGCAATTGTTTTTAAAGGAAATATCTAATCTTGTTCAGCATACAACAAACAAGCATTGATGTTGCCATCCTGGGAATGAGATTCAAATTTCTGCAAAACATGTACGTGAAAATCTTCAATTTTATGTTTAGCTGTAAGCTGATGCTGTGTCAAAGGAACTTCAAAAACCACATAAGATCTTCCTGACATTAGTCAACAATAGGGAACAAAATTATAAGTATCATGCAACTAGAACTACATGAGATAGATGATCCTATAAAAAAAGCTCATCTTAGACTGAGGACGATCAAAATATGTGAATGTAGCTGTAAATGCATACACACTGCACCTACCATAAGGCTAATGTGAACTAGGGATGTGCAGAAGCAAACATTTTGTATTGGTTTGTTTATTTGTTATGTAGATCACAATTATTCATTTGGTTCATTTCAAACAAAAAATGTGTTCATTTGTTAATTTGTTTCCCATTAAAGTCAAGGGGAACGTAATGCAGCTTATTTTTGGCTCACAAAATAACGTTTTCTAATCAATTCTTATGAAGCTTGTGGGTAGACATCATCAGAAGAGTAACGGACAAACCAACACACCAAAACTCTATCAATGTGACACCAACACTGGCATGAATAGCCCAAGAAACTGTAATGGGGCAAAAGGGTACCACTAGTGGCAGAAGTTCTCCAAGGCACCATGAAAAGATCAGGTGATAAACAGTCTTTTAAATGTGCTCTGTATGTCAATCATGACTTGTTCCAAAAACATTCAATGACAACTGTGCACCAATTCATCTGTATTTTGCCATACTCAGCACTGGTGGGACAGGTTTGTTCAATCATAAAATGTCATTGGTTTTTGTTATCCCCCATGCGATTTTTGATGATCTCATGTTGTTTGCTTTCTACCATGGCAAAAACCTCCACGGGCTTTTTGTACTTTCAAAATTACGTGCTTTTTGCCCTGAGACTTTACACCTTGAATACTGTGTACAATTCTGGTCGCCGCATCTCAAAAAAGATATAATTGCGATGGAGAAGGTACAGAGAAGGGCTACCAAAATGATAAAGGGAATGGAACAACTCCCCTATGAGGAAAGACTAAAGAGGTTAGGACTTTTCAGCTTGGAGAAGAGACGACTGAGGGGGGATATGATAGAGGTGTTTAAAATCATGAGAGGTCTAGAACGGGTAGATGTGAATCGGTTATTTACTCTTTTGGATAGTAGAAAGACTAGGGGACACTCCATGAAGTTAGCATGGGGCACATTTAAAACTAATCAGAGAAAGTTCGTTTTACTCAACGCACAATTAAACTCTGGAATTTGTTGCCAGAGAATGTGGTTCGTGCAGTTAGTATAGCTGTGTTTAAAAAAGGATTTGATAAGTTCTTGGAGGAGAAGTCCATTACCTGCTATTAAGTTAACTTAGAGAATAGCCACTGCCATTAGCAATGGTTACATGGAATAGACTTAGTTTTTGGGTACTTGCCAGGTTCTTGTGGCCTGGATTGGCCACTGTTGGAAACAGGATGCTGGGCTTGATGGACCCTTGGTTTGACCCAGTATGGCATTTTCTTATGTTCTTACCTACCAATTCCCTTGGCCATCATCATTGTGGCCATTGTTTAGTATGTCCTCTGTCTCTTTCATTTACCACCTATAGATACCCTCATACTGGTAAACAATACACACTCCATCATTCTACATCATGCCTTACTTCAGGGGTAGTTTATGTCATTATGTGCCCTTGTCCTAAATTGTATGTCGGCAAACTGCACACATCTTGAAAACCTGAATTATAGAACATCGGTCATGAATTCAGTCATCTCATGAAGAGGCTCCACTTATATCACATTGACTTTTCATCCCCCATTCTCTCACAGATCTAAGATTTTTTGTTATCTATGTCTTCCGCCCCTCTTCTTGGGGTGGGAATTTCTCTACACAACTATTACGCAGGGAACAACAATGGATTTTTATCTTGCAATTTCTCTCTCCAGAAGGATTAAATGCTGATATAGAATGGATATATTTCTTATAGCATCATGTATTTATTTATTTATTTATTTAACAGTTTTATATACCGAAGTTCCAGTAACAAAGTTACTAATCAATTCGGTTTACATTGTAACAATAAAAATTGACAGAATATAGAATTATGTCTTACAGAGAACAGGGAAGATTTAACTTGGAGATAAATAAAATAACTTAGTGAGAGCAATAAATAACTTCAATGGAGCAAGGAGAGTACAATTTAAATACAATATAATATAGGAGGATAAATTCGGAATTGAATGAGTTGGGCCTGAGGTCGATTGTTGAAAAGTTAAGAAAAGTTATTGGGATAAGGAGAATGCTTGATTAAACAGCCAAGTCTTGAGTCGCTTTTTAAAGGTGTTGTTATGATATTGTGACTGTATCAACTGAATTGATTTTTTATAGCATCATGTGGTATTATCATACCATGACTGTATCACCTATATTGATATTGATTCTATTGTGTTTCACTGTTGTTACCTTTACACACTGGTCCCTTCGTTATTCATCTCTGAGAGGCCGAATACTGACTGGTCTTTCCACAGTCATGTGACCTTTTATTGGATTGGACAAAACATTGTTTGTGTGCCAAAGCCAAGTTCTTTAAATGTTTGTGTTTAATCAGTACCTGTAAGGAAGGACTCCTGACATGACCATGTATAAGTACTGAAGGTATGTTTAATTTTTGGCCCCTTGTTCCCGTGTTTCCAAAACGATTTGTTCTCTCAATTTTATGACTATCATTTATTTGTTCTTTATAGTGTTTGAGTTACTTCCTGCATAGTCCCTCCTGATGCAGCCTTTGTTAGTGAAACACGGTGTCTGTGTCAAAAAGGGGTCACATTGACCTTTGATAAAATGTGTTTTGAAATTTTGTCTTTTCACCAATAAACTGCATGTTATTACCATTGAACACTCTCTGGAATATCTGTTGAGGACTGTCAAGCTTTCCATACTCCCATATTTATAAATAGTTATTTTCATAGGATCCATGCCATAGGTAACAACCCGCAAATATTGCTCTGGATAGTGCAACATGTTACCTGCTGTCTTTCAGAGGTAATAGATTAATCAATGGTTACAATACTCTGTGATCAATATGCTTCCTTTACACAGTAAAAATAAATAAATTGGTAAATTAATCAGTCATTTTGTATAAGATTTGACACTACCAGCAGTCACTGTCTAGAGAGGACTGGGTGAAATAGGATCATATTTTGAAAACTCCATCACCAAGATTATCCAAATTATCTGCAAGATGAATAATTATTCATGTCTTCTGAACGCAAGAGCCACTGTTTTATTAAAGACCATCAGAGAAGACATAGGCACATATCTTACCAATATTGTGCGCGTACATATGCATGTGGCAATAGTGCTATTCACATGTGCGCAAATGCGCAAGATTCTGTGAAAATGGCACTTCGTTTTTTCTAGGGCATGGAAAGGAGCACCAAAATGCCACTCCCTGCTAGGCAACCCAACTCCATCACCAGGGACATCACTTGTCTGGTGTTCCTAGTGGTGGAGTATGAGCTGGAGCTCTTTCCAGTTCTAGGACTCTGGTGAAATTTAAGGAGGAACAAGCTGGCCTGGTGCATGGTGCACTGGGCCTTTAACCAGAGAGCCTCCTACCCATGTGGGGTAAGTATAATGTGGGTAGTGGGGGTAGATATGGTAGTACGTGAGTGGGCAATAAAGGGGCAGGGGTAGGTACAGTATTGCATGAGTGGGCACTAGGGGGGCAGGGATAAGTACAGTAATATGTGGATGAGCACTATGGGGGCACAAAATGGCCATGTAGCGCTAGAGTTAATATGTATCAAAGGATATTCTCCCTGTTGTACATTCCATTAATAGCATGAATGTGACTTCCTGTTATGGCTGCATCTTAGTCGTATGTGGGGCTTTATTAGTGCTCGCATTAGTTCCCATGGGTTACTTCCTAACTCAGTGTCTCTTGCTGGCAGACCATGGAATATTCGCATGTGTAACTAGACTTTTATAAAGAAACCCTCAAGAAGTTTGGAGACACAGATATGAGCACGAAAACCTCCCGAGCCCCACGTGACAAAACGACAGTGGGAGAAGTCAATATGATGACAGGAGACTTTGCAGTTAAAAGTATGCCTTTTGTTATGGAAAATGTTATCCAGCAAATTACCAAAAAGATTTCAGTGGTGCTAGATGAGAGACTTATTAAGCAGCAAACTTCAGTGCAAGACATCAAAGAAAGCATTGGTAATCACACAAAATGTTTAGAAGTGGAAGAACAGTGCATATTAGCACTAGAGGAATGGGCACCGCAAGTAGATCAGCATCTATGAGACCTCCAAGCTCATAACACACAGCTATTTGAGTGACTCAAAGATCTTGAAAACAGGCACTGTAGGAAAAACCTACGTATGATCAGGTTCCCAGAATCAGTGAAAGAGGTGGAATTATCTGACCTCACCAAAAAATGGCTGCCAAGGGAGCTGGGTTTGCCTCTGTCAGGGGATAATCTGTGCTGTGAGCATGTCATATTAATCTCAGATTATCTTTTTGCAGAGATACCCAGGAAGTAAACCCCTACCTGTGGTAGCCCACATGCTTAACTGGGCACACAAAGTTAAAATCTTGACAGTTTATTGCAGAACAGGCTCACTGGAATACCAAGGCACCAAAAGTATCCTGTTCAATGATTTTTCAGCACATATGTCTGCTCTCCTTTACTCTGCAAAAAAAAGTTTGAGTGTTGAGAGATGGTACTGTGACTCATTACTCCAATAAAACACAGGTGAATACACTGCTGCTCACATTGGGAGAGGAGGGAATGATTAAGCAAGTACTACTGATCAATTTACAACTATGCTGGAAAGTGTTTGGGCTGTTTCAGTGTTCTTTATTTACATTTGTAAAAGAAACAAATAAACATTTCAAATATCTTGTTAACTGCCTGCAGCCATGTGTTTTATTCTTGCCAGAGGAAAATAGTAGAGCATTACTAGCAGTCAGGCATGGGCTGTTTTAAAGAATTAATGATAAAAGCTTGTTGGTGTGGGCAAAAGAATTCAGAGAGTAGTTTCAGAGTGGTTGCTGGCTGAAATAATCCTGTCCCTTCCTTTCTTTTTGGACCAACGTTGCAGCCTTGGAGGAGGAGCTGCATACTTAACTGCTCTCGAAAAGTGGAAGCACCGAGGAGAAAATGTCCACAAACAGCTTTTGCCACTGAAACAAAACTAGAAATGCCTCAGACCCAACAAGATGGATAAGAGGCATGTGATAAGGTATGTGATCCTTTGAGGAGTGCAGGGGAGAACCTCTTTAGGCTCATAGTATGTGAGGGTATGTGTATGACTGTGTTGATGTGAGTGCTCGCTGGGAATGTACCACAACATCGTTTTAGGGATAACTGCAGGTGTAAATAGTGGTATAAGGCCACAGGAGCCGCCATAAATACTTCAGCACCCCGGATGTTTACGCTGGGAAGCTATTGTCATATGGAGTTCAGGAACATGGCATTTATGCTTTCAGTTTTTATCACCAATGACACAGGTTAATGTTTGTACACCTAATGTAGATGGGAGTACATTTGCCTATAAAACAAAATTGCTGGATATATTCAAATCTCATATTATCTTTTTTGCAGGAACACTTTCATGTTCTTGGCTGTGAAATTAGGAACTGAAGGGTCCACTGCAGCTTGTAGTTAAGGAATGCCCGAACTGCCTAGAGAGGTTTCACACAGTACCTTGGAGAAGCTGAGAGAAGCCCCTGTGGTGGAGGGGGCCAGTGGAGCTTCAGCATCTTGCAGTGGTTACCTTCTACACTGTAGGAAGACACTGGGGGAGGGAGTTTTGGCATGTGCCTGGTCTCCTCCTTCCTATTCAAAGTGGGAGTTGGTGGCTGCATTGGGACTGTTGCCGGTTGATTCTCCATGGCACAAACATCATGACCTCCCGCCCCCCCCCCCCCCCCCCCAGTGAGTCCTTCTCTTTTCCATCCAAACCATGTGTAGTTACACTAGACTCCACATGGGATTTGCTGATGGGCGTTGGGAGATTTGTAAAGGACTGTAATGCAAAGATAGATCTTCTATCAAATAAGCTTAAGGTTTTGGAGTCAAATTGTGACTCTCAGATATTAAAACTAAGATATTGGTCATGGAGACAGTTATCAAGAAAATGCAGGCTTTCAATTCTACTATTGCTAAAGATGGGAATGTCCTCACCAGGAGTTTTTAGAGCCAATGCTGGGCTCTAGTTTTACAGTCCAGGGTTCTGATAGACATTAGAGAAAAAGTTCAGGATAGCAAAGCATGTTCAAGCAGCAGCATTGTATGAATTATCAGGAAGGCTGCTCACCCTGTAAAAATGTTGCTAGCTGTAACTATATGTGTTTGAAAGTTTTGATTTTTAATATTGTTATCCTTAACATTAGGCCTGGTGGTAACCTGCATGGTGAGGCAGTTGCCAGTTATTACCTTAAGAAGCTTGCTGGGCAGACTGGATGAACCATTTGATCTTTTTCTGCTGTCATTACTATGTTGCTATGTTTCCTGAACTTCCATAAAGTGATGGGTGAAATGCCATGTTTTACCTCAAGGAAATATTTTCTTGAGGTTCTTCATTTTGGCTCTGATAAAATTCCTTCTATTAATGGAGCTTTTTTCTTACCACTAGTTATACTCAACAATCCTTATACTCAACAATCTCATACTGAAAAAGCTGTTCCTGAAACCGTTACTGAAGAAACCAAATGCTTCTCCATCAGACCCAGCTAACTTCCGACTGATTGCAAACTTACCACTCATCGCCAAACTGATGGAAAAAATTGTCAACAAGCAACTGTCAGAATATCTGGAAGATCATAACATTCTATCCCCAGCTCAATATGGCTTCTGAAAACGACTAAACACCGAATCTCTCTTATTATCGCTCACTGATACCATCCTCGTGAACCTGGAGAAAAAACAATCTTACCTGCTGGTTCTACTAGATCTTTCTGCGGCGTTTGATACGGTAAAACATGCTACACTTATAGACCAACTAACTAATATAGGGATCAAAGGCACAGCTCTCAAATGGTTTCACTCCTTCCTAAGCAACAGATTCTACAAAGTAAGGATAAACAACAAAGAATTGCATCCAATCCTTACAGAGCAAGGAGTCCCGCAAGGATCCTCACTTTCTCCCACCCTATTCAATATCTACCTCCTCCCTCTCTGCCACCTACTCTCAAACCTCAAGCTTACCCATTACCTCTATGCAGACGACATTCAAATCCTTCTCCCGATTACAGAATCCCTTCAAAAAACCATCACTTACTGGAACGAATGCCTACAGCCCATTAAGGAATTACTCTCAAGCCTCAACCTAGTATTGAATGCCAATAAAACCGAAATGCTCATTGTCTCTCAGGATCCACTCACAATCTCTTCTAGCTTCTCTCTACCAAACGCTAATAACATGTTCTCACCGGACGTCAGAGACCTTGGAGCATGGCTTGACAATCATCTTAACCTAAAAAAGTTCGTAAACAATACCACGAAGGACTGCTTTTACAAACTGCAAGTCCTCAAAAAACTTAAACCCCTCCTTTATTTCTCCGACTTCAGGCTAGTACTTCAATCCATAATATTATCAAAGCTCGACTATTGCAACTCCCTGCTACTAGGTCTACCCAACAACACGATCAAACCATTACAGATGGTACAGAATTCTGCTGCCAGAATTCTAACAAGCACTAACAAAAAAGATCACATCACCCCAATCCTTAGTAATCTACATTGGCTTCCCATTAAACAAAGGATACTCTATAAGGTACTCACAATCATCCACAAAGCGACCAACAAAATAGCTCCCATCACGTTAAGCTTTCAACTCCAACCGCACACATCTTCCAGACCTATCAGAAGCGCTTACAAAGGATCACTGCATGCCCAACAAGTAAAATCATCTCTGAGCAAAAGAGCACTATCCTTAGCAGGCCCCCACCAGTGGAACATGCTCCCCCCAAATCTAAGACTTGAACCCAATCATCAAGAGTTCAAAAAAAGGCTAAAGACTCTTCTTTTCCAACAAGCCTTCCCAGACTCACAATCCTACCAAGACGGAAAGTCTTCCAAATAAGAAGTATCCCCTAATTATGGTCACCATACCAAGTCCTACCTTCAGGTCTCTGCAACTGGACAACAATCTTTGAGTTCTAAAAATTAATCTTATTTATATTTTCCTCTGCAACTGGACTACAATTTCTAAGTTCAAAATTCATTTTATCTTATTATTTATATTTGGCATGGTTAATATGTCACTATATCCAAGTTAAATATTTAAATTATATAGTTTATATTACATAATTTTATTAATTACAAGTAAAACTATTCTATATTATTTATTATCATTATGTTAAATTGTCATCCAGTTATAATGTTCCATATGTACCACTGTTCTATGTAAAGCCCCCTTATCTCTGTTGGGCAGTTTATCGTTATATGTAAACCGGAGTGATTTATAGTCTCTATAAGAACCTCGGTATATAAAAATTAAAAATAAATAAATAAATAAATACTGCACAATCTCCTAATTTTGAAAACAGATTCCCTTTAAAATTCAAGCCCGGAGATTGTTGAGCGCTCATCACTATTTTTTCCCTTTGTTTTTGAGCAGGAATTAAGTGAAGCGATGAAAAGATATTTTACGGATATTTGATCTTTGTTCATCATCAATTGATTCAAATGTTTCCTGATTGTGCTTACTCTACTCAAAAGAGAATAAACGATTTCTTGCCTTTAGGCAAAAAGCTATCTCTTTGGGATGCTCTTTTGTACATAGATATCCTTGCAAATTGTTTTTAGATACCACAAATTTATAAGATCCCTGCAAATATGATTTTTCTACCAGAGCAATTGAAGTTTTTTTCATATTCCAGAAGTACTTTAATATCTTCTTCTGCAACCCATTAGACATAGTGTATTGATCTGAATTGTTTTTTCTGTAGCAGTCTTTCTCACATTATGCTATTTGCTTAATGTAATCTGGGTTTACCATATGTCTCCTACTTTTTTTTTGCTGCTCCAATATTTCTTTCTTTTTGGGGATGGGTATTATATTTTATTGCTTTGTTAATTTTTCTTGATGTAATTTTTCTCTTTTGCTTTTTGTTATAAATACACCTCTGTTTTCTATATGTAAGGTATAGTGCTTTGTATATTTATGAAAATTCAGTAAATATAAACTTAAAAAAGGAATATACATTTCAGCAGGATGCTATTTGATGCTACATTGCATGTGCAATTTGCTCTGAATTAGACTCAATGACATGGTTTGAAGCGATGAGTTGTGGTCTATATAGCAAGGCATCTAGGGCCTGAGGCTATACATAGTTGTGCTTGAGAGTGAACCAAGAGGTAAATAGCCAAGAACATTGCTCATGTCCTTTAACTGCACTGCTTGGTCTTCTTAAAATTTGGTCTCAAAATCATCTGCATCTCCTACCTCCTCTACTTCATCAGTGAAGGCTAAGATGCTACTCACTACAGCTCCCATATTCTCTTTTGCTACTAGCTCTTTGATAACTTCTGATTCAGGTAATATAAGGCATGATTCTTCCTAAGAATCTCTTAATGAAAATATTGCCTCTATTACCTCAAAATCAGCAATCATGGAGATGGGTTGCAATTTTTGGGTGTTGCACTTTTTGTCCCTGTTCTTGCCCTTGCCCTGATAATACCACTGACTCTCCCATCTCTTGCCCTTACTCTAAAGAAAGAGGAAGAAGAACAGGTATTGATGGCATATGCTATCCCAATTTTAATTTTGTATGGCTTAAGCTGGCTTCCACTCCTGGATTTCTGCAGTTAAAAAAAAATGTCTTTTAAGTTTAGGGGCAGGACTCTCTTTATTTCTCATTGTTACTATTACTGCTTGTACTTCTGACAGGCTGGGCTGACCCTGCAGCAATAACCAGTCTTTTCCCCCTGACATGCCTTTTCTTGCAATGTCATTATGGAATTGAAAGTGGCTAGTGGGAGTTTTGATGTCACAATATACTATTTGGATATTGTACCACTCACCAGTACCAGTGAATTACTGATTGTCTGTCTGTCAATCTCACTTAATAAAGTTGACAGAATTTTCTTCAGCATTTAGCAAACACAGTATCAGCTTGCCAAGTGATGTTAGCAGCTTGCTAGCAGCACAAATTCAGCCTCGGTCTGGCTAGAGCTATCTGTTACAGTGTGTGCAAAAATGTCTCTCTCTCACACATACACATACATAGGGGTAGATTTTCAGACGAGCGCGAACAGCCTACTTTTGTTTGCGCTCCAGGCGCAAACAAAAGTACGCTGGATTTTAGTAGATACGCGCGTAGTCGCGCGTATCTACTAAAATCCTGGATCGGCGCGCGCAAGGCTATCGATTTCGTATAGCCTGCGCGCGCCGAGCCGCGCAGCCTACCCCCGTTCCCTCCTAGGCCGCTCCGAAATCGGAGCGGCCTAGAAGGGAACTTTCCTTTGCCCTCCCCTCACCTTCCCCTCCCTTCCCCTACCTAACCCACCCGCCCGGCCCTGTCTAAACCCCCATCCTACCTTTGTCGGGGGATTTACGCCTCCCGGAGGGAGGCGTAAATCCCCGCGCGCCAGCGGGCCTCCTGCGCGCCGGGCCGCGACCTGGGGGCGGGTACGGAGGGCGCGGCCACGCCCCCGGGCCGTAGCCACGCCCCCGTACCCGCCCCCAAAACGCTGCCGACACGCCCCCGCAACGCCGCGCGCTCCGGCCCCGCCCCCCGACACGCCTCCCGACACGCCCACTCCGAAAACCCCGGGACTTACGCGAGTCCCGGGGTTCTGCGCGCGCCGGGAGGCCTATGTAAAATAGGCTTCCCGGCGCGCAGGGCCCTGCTCGCGTAAATCCGCCCGGTTTTGGGCGGATTTACGCGAGCAGGGCTCTGAAAATCCGCCCCCTAGTGTATATGTGTACACTGTTGATTATCTTCTTTTGCACACACAAACAACTTGTCTAACAAAGAGGGAACTGAAAAAGCTGTTCTTATTTTCTCACTCTGTCAGTCAAGCAGTGAATGGTGCATAGACAAACATTACTGCTATTTGCTCATTGGTACTGCTTCTCTATCTCAATTGCACTTTCCCCTGCTCAAGTGAACAGACAGAATGAAGCAGCACCTCTCTCTCTCTCTCTCTCTCTTGCTCTCTCTCTCAGTGTGAAAGCACTATGACTGCAGCAATGAAGATAAAAAGACTGTCGCCAATGCCAAAATTATTCTCTCACTCCTTCTTTTGTAAACCTTTTCTTTCACTCTAAGAGTTTCTGAAAAGACAATCTTTCCCTGTGAATCCAAAACACAAATACAAGCTCAGAGTTTTCCGTGGGAGGACATCAATGTCACTTGATCCAGATGCCAGCTATAGGCTAGTAAAAAAATATTTCTTCTTGAATGGTCCTCCATCCTGTCTACTTGCCTTCATCTCACTTTGTGGCTCTGGCCAGACTGCTACTTTACACAGGCATTGGTTGCTATAGATACCAGTCTCATTACAGTATTTTTTTTATGTGCCTGGGAAACATAAACAGATGAAACAAAAATGTTCATTTAACTTTGTGTGGATCCTCTATTTGTTTAGGGGGCCTTGAGAATGAAACAAAAATGGTCTCATTTGTTGTATTTGGCCTTTTCATTTCAAATGAATTCTGATCATTAATGTCCACTAGGGATGGGCATTCAGGAGAAATGAAATAGGAAATTAGGATAAATTTCCTATTTTGTTTCATTTCACTACCAGAGTGAAACAATTGAAAATCCAAAGAAATTTCATTGGTTTTAACATTTCATTTTGAAAACAAAATTGATCCATCAGGCCTAGCCCAGTCCCGAAGCTGGGGCCTCATCTATGGAATAGACTGAGAACCAAAGCAAGGGACTAGGCCTAAGCTGGAGCATGATGCCAAGGCTTGGGCCTAGGCCTAGACCCAAAGTAGTGGTCTCGCCTAAGCATAAGCTGTGGCTTGACACATGAACCGCTGCCTAGGCCGAACCATGACACAAGGTCTCAGCTGATGCTCAGGCCTAATGCTGGGACCTTGACCGAGACCTAAAAAAAAACCAAAAAATGTACCTGCTCTGGTGATATAGTGTCACATCTCATCCCTTGCTTCGAGCAGCAGCTTGCCTTGAGCCGCCCCTGTTGTCTTCTGAAGAAGGGACTTAGGTGATCTCAAAAGCTCTTCAACAGCCCCACCTCTTTACATAATCCTTACACTGGTTCAACATAAGGTTTTCCAGGCTGCTGGGAATCCTTCATGCAGGCCACCCGCCTGCATGAGCAGGCGGGTGGCCTGCTTCACGTACAGGGCTAGGGAGGGGGGGGGGATGCCTGGGCTTGATGCCTGGGCCTAGGTCCGATGCCATAACCTGATCCGGAGACCAGGTCTAGATGCCTGGGTATCAGCCTAGGCCAGGGCCAGATCCTAAGCTTGAAACCATGAATCGACCCAGAGGCTGAGTTCTTATGCCAGGACATCAGCCTAAACCAAGCCTGACACAAAGCCCTCAACTCAAATGTAGCCCCGACACCTGGGCCTTGCCCAAGGGTTAGGCCCTGGCCTTGGTTCCCAAGCCTGGGAGTTCCTCTTCTTCTTCTTCTTCTTTATTTGGCACTTAAAAGCCAAATGAAATGACACCAACCGCTGGTGTCGTGTTAGAGTTAATTAAGTCCAGCACATTCATCCCAGTGGATGGCTCCATTTTGATGTATGGAAATGCCATACAAATTGACTTTCAAGGGCTGAAGAAAGAAGAGGAAGTAGAGGAGCTCCCAGTCCTCAGCTCTGGGCTAAGGCCCAGGCATTGAGCTTGGGTCTAAAGGAACCTGGCCTCTAGGTTGGGTTATGGCATCTGGCTTGGGTCCGGGCTGAGCCACCAGCTTTGGGACCCGGCCTCCTGTTCAGATCACGGCATCAGACATAGGTCCAGGCTGAGGCTCTGGCATTGGGACAGTCTTCCAACTAGATCGCAGCATTGGGACTCTACCCAAGACTTGGCCTAGGCTGAGGCCCAGGCATCATCACCCAGCCTTCTGTTTGGGTTCCAGCATTATTCTGGGTCAGAGCCAAAGCCCCAGTGTCAGGACCTGGTCTCTGAACTGGATAGCAGCATCGGATGTTGGCTCAGGCCCCAGCCTAGGCAGAGGCCTAGTTGTCTGGACTTGGCCTTAAAACCTTGGCCTTGCATAGATCATAGGTCCATGTCACAGCGACCTACCACAGCTTAGGCCTATGGAAGACTAAGGCTTCATTCCTAGACTAGGCATTGGAACCATTCCTGACACTTAGGCCCAGGCTTAAGTCTTGGCCTTGTGTAGGCCCAGGCTGTGGTAGGTCGATGTGACCTCAGCCTATACCATATGCAAGGCCCAGTCTTCAGCCTGGGCCTAGGTCTTGGCATCAGATTCCCCCAAACCGGTTGATTGGGGGCCAGGAAGGATCTTGACACAAGCATTTTTTCAGGTGGGAGGGATGAGTGGGGGGCTTGGGAGGCCCCATTTCTTTCTTTTTTTTTTGTTTTAATATTTGTTTTTTTTAACTAAACAAATGAAATAAACATTTGATGAAACAAAATTTGTGGAAAATCAAACCCCCAAAAATGAAATGAAAAACAAAATGATTTTTTTTCCTTTACCCCTAAGGTCCACCACACTATTCAAGCAAGATATAGGTCATATTGGGGAAGTATAAGATGACACCAAATAATTGCATATATTTTTCAAACATTTAAAGACAAACAAGGGGGGTATGCCAACAAACACAAGACGTATAAGCCAGTGAGTTCTTAAAATATCTGTAAATACCTTAATAGATACAAAATATGGAAGCATGTCATTCTATCTGTATGTGCTGAAGACTTCTTTTGAATGAAGTCCCACTTGATAAAAAGAACTGTTTTATAAGTTTTCTTAATTACTGTTCTAGGATAACATTTATCATTGAAATGCTCCAATGTACTTTTAATTAATTTAAAGGGGTACAGATCCTCCATAATAAAAAAAAAAAAAATCAATTGACACACAGAATATTCTCCATCATTCACCTGGACCAAAAGAGAGAAATCCTGTCAGCTGACTTCCTAAAAACAGAGGTGACAAACTACCCATTGTCCAATTTAGCCCTTTTATTTGAAAAATAAATTTTTAAATAAATAATCAATCAAATAAGAAAAGTATATAATAGCATCGCATGAATTAAGTTAATCAAAAAAGTTTGAACATTCAGAGTGTGATGCTTTCCATACCTTAATGATGACATCTGTGTATAAGTTAAATTGCAACATGGGTCCAGAAAACAGAAGGATACACCCAATAATCATCAAATTCAGTAATATAAATTCAGGCAATATTGGGGGCCATAGTTGCTCCCATCACTAGGCTTTTAATTTGTTGGAAAAAACTCATCTTTAAAGCAAAATTTAGTTATGAGTCAAAGCAAAAGTGGCGAAACCTACTAAAAATTCAATGGGGAACTCTGGAATCATCAAGTCCTTTATGAAGGAACATCTGGATAATCTAACAGGTCGATTTTAAAAGGTGTGCATGTGCATCCATGTGCATGCGGTTCCCGATGCGCGCACGAGGATGTGCTGATTTTATAACATGCGCACATCGGCGCGCGCATGTTATAAAATACATTTCCCATGTTCACATGAGCACTGGATTTTCAAGTTTGTATATGCATGAGCGGGCGGGTGGCCTGCTCCGCGCACGGGGAGAGGTTGGGGAATTTTAGAATAATATGAATGGCGACGCAAGTAGGGCTTCTCCAGTTCTCTCCCTGTCCGTGAACTGGGAGGGAACCTCCGTAACCCAATCACTATCCTTCCTCCCTCTTCCTCGCTCCTCCCCAACCCCAAAACTAACCCTACCTATCCCCATTTATCCGGAGGAGAATTAAACTTGCATTGGCCGGCTGCCGGCGGGCACTTCACTGGGACAGGGTCTAGTGGCGCTGTCCCGGCCTGCCTCCATGACCCTGTCCAGACCCTGCCCCATGGCCCACCCCTTTCAGCATACCCAGCACTTGTGTGCATTTCGGGGGTTATAGGCATAGTCGGGTCCATTCTAAAATTAACATGGACCCCTCAGATTTTTACACTCATAGACCTTTTAAAATTTGGCCTTAAGTGAATAGCTTCTGACTAAGGAAGGCTTGAATAAAATGATTCTATATTCAAACTAACCAGAAAATTCTCCCCAGGGAGAAAGGATGGTCACCATGTTAACGTCCTAACTTTGGGAAATCTATTTAACAATTTTACCCTATTTATAAAGGATTCACCAAAAACCAAACCACTCAAGTGTGTGTGAAAAAGACATCCTCAGTCTTAATGATGAAATGCTTTATTGGTGTCTAGTGAGATTGCTACTGTTGGTACATCTGTTTCTTTAGTTTTATGTTACAAAAGAGCTTTGCAGTGACTGCCGATAGCCTTCCCTTCACAAAACCTTGTTTAATCCATATGGATAATTGTTCCCAAAACTCGGTTCAATCTTTATACTAAGATTTTTGCATACATTTTCCAATCAACATTAATTAAAGGTATTGGTCTAATGTTCTGCAGATATGCTGCCTCCTTTCCTGTCATTTCCAATATAATGATCATGGTTTCATAAAGAAGCCCTCTTCTCTTTGATGTAAACTCCTGAAATAACAGGTAAAACCTCCATGTCAAAAAATTTGGGATCACTTGAAAATACTCTAGAGATAATTAGATTATGCCAGATGATTTATGGAGTTGTATAGAAGTTATTGCTAATTTTATCTCTCTATTTCTATATCCCTATTGAAATCATCTTTCTTTTAATAAAAGACTAGTATGTTGAAGGGTACAGAAAAATATTTTAAAACATGTTATATTTTGAAATATATTGAATTGAGTAATCATGCTGGAACTGCTTTACTCTTTTTCTCTGTTTTCCCTAGTCTTCAATTGCTGCACTATCAGATATCAACTGATATATTTGTATGATTTATTGATGTATTCTCACTTTGAACATTTATTTAGAAAGGGAGTGGGGATAAATAAAGTTATGTAATATATGGTTTATTGGTTTTATATTGTATTTAATCTTTTCTATCAATGGGGGTTTGTCTTTGCTTGCCAGCTTGAAAATTGGTTAGTCTTTCTCCAGTTGATTTTTTTTTTTTGTCTTTGGGGTGCTAGCTAGATGTGTGAGTATGAGGTTTGATGTCAGGGAGCCCCGTGGTTGTGCATGAGTATAGATGAAAGGTATGTGAGTAGAGAGATAGAGGGCAGAAAGGAAGAAAGACGAGGTGGAGATGGAGGAAATGAGACGAAGAAAGAAGATAAATAAGTGAGGGAGACGGGGAAAGATAAGCTGTATAAAGAAGAAGCATTCCTGAGAGGAGTCGCAAAAAAGGTAAGGTGGGCGGAGTGGAGACGTCGGGCAGCAACAGTCATAACAGGGTGAGCCCTTGGTTACCCGGGCTGCCTGGTCTTAGGTGGGCCTCGCAGGATCTCCTAGAGAGGAAGTGCCCACCACGAACAAGGGTGCGCAGTCAATGTCCAATTAAGAATGTCCAGAAGTCACAGGAGGCCAGAACAGAGAGCCTCGGTGTTCCTCTGCCTGCCTCTCTTTCTGGCTGTCTCTTTTTCATGGTCTCGGTGTTCCTCTGCCTGCCTCTCCTTTTAGATGTCTCTTTTTCACGGTCGCAGTGTCCCTCTGCTTTGAGATCCTGGCGGAATCTCCAGCAGTGACTCCTATCTCTTCCTCTGACATCTTCCCACTAACCTTCTCTGGCCTCCTTCCCTCTAAAGCACTGGGCATGCTCCAAAGGTCTTTATACCCCAAAAAGCCTATCCCCCCAAAAAGGTGGGGTTATAGCAATGGGAGGATTAAAAAATACTAAAACCCCTCCTACCGCCCCTAAATAGAAAAATTACATAGAGAAAATGTTAGTGACTGGCATAGACCCATCACATTATTATTCCCTTGTTTCCATAATTTAAATACATATGCCAACAAAAATTTGTACAGCTGCAATCGAGAGATTTAGCATGGGTTTTCACCTGCACTAAATCTTTAGTGCATGCTACAACCCAATAGTCAGCTTTCCAAGATATTCTACTGTACAGGGATTTGGACTAGATGGGAACAATGTATCAGAATGCTTGGGGAATGGATGTTTGACTGGGAGAGTGAAAGTCAAGCATGAGTGGTATGCAGTTTTTGGTGAGGGTGGAGGGGGAGGGAGAGGTGAGGGGGGAAAGGGTGGGGAGGGGGGATGGGGGGATGGGGGGGATGGGGAGTTGTGTCACCTAATTTTGTTTGCAAGTGTTGGTACGATGCCTACACCCTGTCAATTAGGCAGGGACCTTAGCTGGGAGGGTCCTCGCTTCATGTTATCTGATGTTGAACTACAGTTGAAGAGGTCCCTCCCTAGCCTAGCCAATGGTTTCTAACACATTGAAATTATTCATGGAATGTGGGTGGGATTAATACCCCGGTGAAGCACACTCAAATACTTACGGCACTAAGCAAAAATATCACATTGGCACCGCCAATGTGATATTTTTGCAGTAAATGCATCTCACTGATCATGAGCATCAGAATCTTCAATGCTGGTGGGTAAGACACGTTAGTTATGCCTCAGTCTCCACCAAAGCAGTGGGAGTGGCTATCCTGGTACACAAAAATACCACTTTCACAATAACAAGAGAGATCAAAGACCCTAAGGGTACATATATAATTGTTATAAGAGAACTGAATAGGGCTAAGGTAGTGCTATGTAATGTCTATAGGCCCAATATGTATGATCATTGCTATATGTCTGATCTCATTAGCCACCTGTCACCCTATACTTATGGGTTTAAAATTATGGGAATAGATTTTAATTTGGTAGTGGATCCTTCAGGGGACAAGTCACAAATGTCAAGAGGCTTTTCTACCGGAGCCAATAAAGGTATCTCCTTGGTGATGTCGGAATTGCAATTGATAGATGCATGGCGAGTGTTACATCTGCTCGGGCGAGATTACACTCACCTATCCTGGGCTCATGGCAACTTCTCTAGGATCGATTATTTTCTGACATCCTCCCATGGGTTTTCTCAGGTGGAAGAGGCGGGTATAGGGCCTATAAAAATCTTGGACCATACTCCCATATGGGTCACAGTATGCCAGACGGGCCATGATTCACAATCCATGCGCTGGAGATTTCCTTATTACCTGGTCACGGATGTATCTTTTTGTGCCTACTTGCATGACAAATGTTAAGATTTCTCTAGGAATAATGCCCAACATAGAGAATCAGAGCCCACATTATTTTTGTATGCTGCTAAAACCGTATTAAGGGGTGATATTATAGCCTATTTGTCGCAACGACGTAAGGATATGAATAGACACATTCTTGCCTTGGAAAATAAGCTCTGGAAACAAAAAGCTGCCCTTTCCAAATGTTATACCTCTACTAATAAGGAAGCATTTGTATCCACCCAAGAGGCATTAAAAACATTGTTATATCAACGGGCCAAGGGTGGGGAAGCTAATGTCCTCTCTGATTAAATCTGCCAGTGGACCTAGATTTATTTCCCATCTTAAAACCTCTACAGGGAAACTGCTCACTGAAACTAAGGCCATCCTCACAGAATTTGAGTACTATTATGCTACCCTATATTCCTCCGAAGGAAGTAATCAGGAGAAGTGGCTCACTTTCCTGAAGAAAACCTCCTTGGGTCAGTTTATGAAAACCCACTTACAACGACTAAACCATCCCTTCTCCACACAGGAGGTTGCCTTAGGCATAGCCTCAGCCATACCGCTAAAGGCACCAGGCCCAGATGGATTCTCTAATGAGTTTTACAAAATCTTGGCTAATGAAGTCACCCCCATCTTGTGAGATACTTATGAGGCACTAGTCACTAAGGGCTCAAATCCCCCTCACACAAACAAAGCGGTAATCACTGTTGTCCCAAAACCGGGAAGAGATGCGACCAAGGTGTCCTCATACAGCCCTATATCTTTGATAAACTGTGATCAAAAGTTGTTTGCTAAGCTATTAGCTGATAGACTAGCCCAGATTCTCTCAGTTCTTATAGCCCCAAGCCAGGTTGGTTTTGTGAAGGTTAGACACACGGGGGCGAATGTGCGAAAGCTTTTAATGGCCATCAATCAGAGCGTCCAGCTGTCAGCCCCTTTTTTGGTGGTAAGCTTTGATGCCAAAAAAAGCTTTCGATAGTGTGGAGTGGCAGTATCTGTTTAACATTTTTGCTACACTTAATTGAAGAGTTTGGCACCATCTCTGGTCTTAAATTAAATAAAGACAATTCGGAGGCACTGGGACATCCTGAAACCTTACCTCATGCATGTCCAGGACCCTTCCCCCTGAAGTGGGCACTGGGCTCTTTTAAATACCTAGGGGTTCAAATTGGTCTGGAAGTATCCAAATTATACAGGCTTAATGTTCTTCCATTGTTAACTTCTACTGTCACTAAGCTTGAATTATGGCGTCCATTACCACTTTCCTTGGTTGGGAAAGTGAATTTATTCAAAATGACAATTTTTCCCCACTGGCTATACCTACTACAGATGCTGCCACTCCGAGAGGCTGCTAAGGAACTTAAATGTTTACACAAATGCTTGACCAAATTTCTATGGGGGGGGGGAGCCTAGGATTGCATTTTGTAAATTACAAGCAGATTGGTCCGGTGGAGGCCTTGGGCTTCCAGATCTGAAGTTGTATAACCTGGCTAGCCTTCTCTGAATTGTTAGGGATTGGCTGACTGGAGCGTCCCTTGTCACAGATTTAGAGGCCCCTGTAGACTTCCGGTTCACTAGTCAAGCCAAATATCAGTCACTACCAAAGGGTCTGGGGCAAAATACTTTGCTGAGCCCTTTTCGCTGGGCCTGGCAACACCTAATGTCCATGTTACAGTTTCCCTCAACCAGTACCTCTTTTCTGCCACTATATGGCAATTTGGATTTTTCCCCTGGGATTCACTTGTGGGGATGGTTGATTTGGAAACAAAAGGAAATCGCTTAGTAAACCAAGTCCTCTCCCGGGAGGGCACACTGCTTCCATTCTCCGAGTTGCAATCAAAATATGACCTACAAGCCGCTGACATTTTTGCATACTATCAACTTCGTCACTATGTAGCTACACTTTCCAGGGACATGATGGCTCATTCCAAAACAGTGGCTATAGAAAAAATGTTATACCTAGAAAGGTCCAGGGTCTCCCTTGCCCTTTTACACAAAGAACTGAAACATTTGAAGAAACAGGTTTTCACTCTTGCACTATGGCTATATGTGTCCCCTGTGCTGGCTTTTAGGGTGGGAATTGCCCCTACGGGGGAGTGCCCCAAGTGTGCAAATCCACAGGGGACCCTAACTCACATGTTCTGGTCGTGTGTCACAGTTCAAGCGTTCTGGGTTAAGATAATAAACTATTTGGACAATGTGGTAAGGGGGAACCTACCCGTAACTATTGAAGTGGTATTATTTGGGATGGGGCTTTCGCCTATTGTGCAGAGAGGGCGATAGGCTTTTCATACGGAAAGGCTTGCTGCAAGGCAAAAGGGTTATCCTAGCAGCGTGGAGAGCACCAGAACCACCATCCTTCTGGCAGTGGCGAAATGTGCTTCACAACATGGCACTCATGGAATCTTTTATTGCAGTCCAATCGCCTTTGGCCAAAAGGAAATATCTGGCTGTGTGGGACAGTTATGTGCAAAGTCTTGCAGGGAGAGCTCGAAGTCTGTTCTTAAATCATTTCTGACATATGTATAGACTTCAATGCGCATGATGGTAGACATCGTATTTTACATATGGTAATTAGAGTTTAAGGTGACATCTGGTAGGTGGGGTAAAGGGAGGGGATATAGAATGAGAGGAAGGTTGTTGTTGACTCTACCAATACTGCACATTCTGCAAGGGCTTCATGGAGCTTGCGGGCCGGGGCTGTACCAGTCTACGACAGCCACGCTCTGCACCTGGACATGACCGAAGTCTCTTATTCCTGAGGCTTTGGTCCACCATCAGCCAATCATCAAAGACTGGGGATGGCTAAGAGTAAGGGAGGGCATATGTCTTCAGTATTGGTATGAAAATTAATCTCATGATTACACAGTTTGTTGGCTAAATGCCAGGGATCAGAGCACGTTGTTTCCCTGTTTTTACAGTACATTACCTGTTGACCATTGTCTGTGATTGTGACTGTGTATTTCATCTTGTATCTTGATCATTGTGCAATAAACAAATTATTACATCAAATAGCGATTTTGCACATTTAAAGGTGAATTTTAAAAGCCTGCTGTGTGCCAAAACAAGGAGATACGTGCACAAGTCAGACTGGCACATGCCAAGCAGATATTGAAAGCTGCCCAAGTGCATGCGTACTTGTTGCTACGCGCACAAATGAAAAGTCCCAAAAAAGGAGCAGGGCATGAGTGTGGTCTGGGTGGGGCATAGGCATCCTTGCAGTTTAACTTGAAATTTGTGCATAAATACATGCACATGAATGTGCCATGTAACTTTACTTCTGCTGTGGATGGTGTGTAAGTCATAAATTTAAAATGCTAAATACATCAGCGAGGTTTTAAGGGTTGAGGCTAACAGGTAAGAAGGGAAGGTATTAAACTAGGGGGGTTTGGAAGTCCTATTCCTTACCTGGGTGAACTGGAAATGGATTGGTAAAACTGGTAGTGGATCGGCGTGCGAGCATTTTAAAATCCCCCACTTATACAATAGAAGTGACATTTGCACACATAGACACGCATCCACTTAAAATTTCACACGCATGTGCATCCGGTCAGGCTATTTTATAATGCGCGCGCATATATGTGCATATGTTATAAAATGCCCATGTCCCTGGTATGGGCCGACGAGTGCATACACATGTTCACCCGCGTGCCTGTTTAAAAGTTACTGTCGTAGCCTATTACATAAGTATATGCTAATTTTTCTGCATGTAACTCTTTGGAAATTCACCCCAATAAGCTCACAAACTTCTATCAGTACAGAACAGGCAGAACAGGAATGTTAAACAAATAGAAGCAATAATTAAAATGTTTGATAAAAATAATATGTTTTTATCAATTTCCAAAATAACACACAGTTCTCAGATAAGCATGCTTCCTTTAGAATTTGATTCCACAGCTAGATTGCAAAATATGAAAATATCCTGTCCCTCATTCTGGTCATTCTTACTTTAGATAATGATTGCATAACTAAAAATATTTCTGTAGCTGCACATAAATGGTTCTTTAAATAATAAAATTTAATGAACATTGAAGTCAAAATTTTAAAATGGTTAGAGAAACTCATTGGAAGCCAGAGTAGATCTCTTAAAACTGCAAATATTTCAAAATTTAGTTCCAGAGATTAAGCAAGCCACATCATTTCTGACCTGCTTTTTTGGTAGGCCAATCAGAAGTGAGTTGCAATAATCCAAGCAGGAACAGACTAAAGCATGAAAAACATTTAATAAAGTCTGGTTGTCAGTAATTGAAGAAAGCTGTCACACCTAGAGTAACTGGAAAAAAGGATTCTTAACACACTGCAGCTATTTTAACTTCCATTGGTAGAGTGAATTTATAATAAGGTGGAAATTGCTCACAAAATTATAACACAGGGACAGAGAGGTGTAAAAAATGCCATATAAAGCCTTTGGCAATCAAAGTACTTCACTCACTAATTCCATCTCAGCATAATATTCAGGCATGCCATGCATAGTAATTTTCCACAGGATATATAACCATTTTTAAATTGTTTAAAAAAATTCTCCCACCTCAGTTTGACAATGTATACTGTGTATTCTAGGGATGTGAATCGTTTTTTGACGATTTAAAATATCGTCCGATATATTTTAAATCGTCAAAAAACGTTAGGGCCACGATACAATACCAGCGGCGGTTCAGCGGCGGTCTGGAACCCCCGCTGAACGACCTCCTGCAGTCGATCTCCTGCCAGCGCCATTTTTCGTACGGAAAACGATTCGCGGCAAGAAATCGCTTCCTGAACCCCGCTGGACTCCCAGGAACTTTTGGCCAGCTTGGGGGGGCCTCCTGACCCCCACAAGACTTGCCAAAAGTCCAGCGGGGGTCCGGAACGACCTCCTGCGTCGAATCGTTTTTTGTCTATGGCCGCCGCCATTTTGCGGCGGCCATTTTGCAAAATGGCACCGGCTGAAGACAACAGGATTCAATTGAGGGGGCCGTTCCGGACCGCCGCCGTTCTGGACCACTGCTGGATCCCCAGGTTATTTAAAGCATTGGGGTGGGGGATTTAATTTAAAGGGTCGGGGTGGGTTTTAGGGGGTTTTAGTGTGTCGGCTCACGATTTTAACGATTTTCACGATAGTTTACACACCCAAACGGCAACAATACGATTCCCTCCCCCTCCCAGCCGAAATCGATCGTTAAGACGATCGAGGACACGATTCACATCTCTAGTGTATTCTATTCCTTTTTTTTTTAATCTGTTCCGGAGACAAAAAAAAAAAGGATGATTTTACTGTTTCTCAGAATTCTAGCCTGATATTATGCAAATAACAAAATGGTACCTGCCTCAGGGCCAGCTGGCACGATTTTAAAAATGGGATGTGGCAGGGTAGGAGTAGCTGGATATTCATTTTTGCTTTGGAAACCCCCATGAATGAGATAAGAGGCATCTGGAAGGGAAAATGTGGAGGCAGAGTTGTCCTTAAGTAGGACTGAGTGGAGGCAAATGCTCTAAACCCAAACTTTGAGGGTCCTGTGCTGCCATGGAAGTCCTAACCCCAATTGTTTACTATCAGCTTGAGAGTGGCACTTTACATTCATGTGTTTCAATCCCTGCGGCTGTTGATTCACCCCAGGTCCAGGCCCTAGACCTTCCAAAGGAAGGAGGGGATAGGGGAAGGCTGGGGAGTGGTGGTGGGGGGGGGGGTGTTCAATTTTTAAAATATCAGCAGTACTGTTTTGGCAATAGTTTTCATTTTCTAACAAAACCTAGTTTTCATTACATTTTTTTCATTTTGTTAAAAAGCAAATTATACATCCCTATGAGAACAGGCTTAACTCCTAATTCAGAAAAAAACATAGTATTTTCCCTACATATTTACAAGATAGTAGTTTAATCCAGAAAATGTAGTACCTGAATTTACTAAGGGGTGGAATTTAGTACATGTGCGCGCGTATCCATGTGCGTGCGCTTCCTGGCGCGCAGACATCGAGGTGCCTATTTTATAACATGCGTGCACCAGCACACGCATGTTATAAAATCAGCGAGATGCTCACACATGCGCACCGCATTTTGCAGTCCATGCACATGGCACGCGCAATGGGGGGGGAGGGGGGAGGTAGATTTTTGCAAGTTTCATGAGGCGATGCATCACGGCCTTCCCCAGCTCCCTCCCAGTCCGCTCCAATTAAGGAGCTCCAAGTTGTGCGCTCCAATTAAGGAGCTCCAAGTTGTGCGCACCAGCACAGCAGCAAATGCCCTCAAGCCCCGCCCCTTCCTGCCCCTTTTCTTTGGCTTGGCTCTTGTGCGCGTAACGAGGATTACACACGTGACTGGGCCCCTTCTAAAATGAGTGCAGCGCGCTCAAGGCCCGGCCAAACGCGTTACCCCCAAATTTTATGTGCGTGGGTGATTTTAAATTTGCCCTTAACGTTTTTACCATAGACACAAAACGAGAGAAAAGGCTTAATGAATCTGGTCCTAAGAAAATAATGACCATTCCGACATACTCTAGAAAGAAAAACACATTTGTTAGGAAAACAAAACTGTTTTTATTTTACATACATGTGTGTGTGAGTGTTTGTATAGATAGATAGATAGATAGATAGATAGACATCTGCTTAGTTATCTTACTTTGGACAATCTCCTCAGAAGTAAATGCCAAAATATTTTAATCTATGGCTACAGTAATCCCTCACACATGAAGCCAGTTAAGTCAATTCATGTCTTTTTCCAGGATGACATCCAATATTTTCAAATATGAAACGAAACTAAAATGGAAAGAATTCAGAAGAGTTGGATTATGAGTTTTCATATAGAGGGTAATTTTTAAAGCTAGTTCAATAGGTAAAACAGTTCTTTTACTATAGAACTGGCCTTTTAAGAAAAAACTGCCCACCCTATATATGGGTAAACTTGTGTGAGTTTGCTTGTATGTAAGTTTATCTGGCATAAGCAGAGGCCTTAAGAACATAAGAACATACGAACATGCCATACTGGGTTAGACCAAGGGTCCATCAAGCCCAGCATCCTGTTTCCAACAGTGGCCAATCCAGGCCATAAGAACCTGGCAAGTACCCAAAAACAGTCTATTCCATGTTACCATTGCTAATGGCAGTGGCTATTCTCTAAGTGAACTTAATAGCAGGTAATGGACTTCTCCTCCAAGAACTTATCCAATCCTTTTTTAAACACAGCTATACTAACTGCACTAACCACATCCTCTGGCAACAAATTCCAGAGTTTAATTGTGCGTTGAGTAAAAAATAACTTTCTACGATTAGTTTTAAATGTGCCCCATGCTAACTTCATGGAGTGCCCCCTAGTCTTTCTACTATCCGAAAGAGTAAATAACCGATTCACATCTACCCGTTCTAGACCTCTCATGATTTTAAATACCTCTATCATATCCCCCCTCAGTCGTCTCTTCTCCAAGCTGAAAAGTCCTAACCTCTTTAGTCTTTCCTCATAGGGGAGTTGTTCCATTCCCCTTATCATTTTGGTAGCCCTTCTCTGAACCTTCTCCATCACAATTATATCTTTTTTGAGATGCGGCAACCAGAATTGTACACAGTATTAAGGTACGGTCTCACCATGGAGCGAAACAGAGGCATTATGACATTTTCCGTTTTATTCACCATTCCCTTTCTAATAATTCCCAACATTCTGTTTGCTTTTTTGACTGCCGCAGCACACTGAACCGACGATTTCAATGTGTTATCCACTATGACACCTAGATTTCTTTCTTGGGTTGTAGCACCTAATATGGAACCCAACATTGTGTAATTATAGCATGGGTTATTTTTCCCTATATGCATCACCTTGCACTTACCCACATCAAATTCCATCTGCCATTTGGATGCCCAATTTTCCAGTCTCACAAGGTCTTCCTGCAATTTATCACAATCTGCTTGTGATTTAACTACTCTGAACAATCTTGTGTCATCTGCAAATTTGATTATCTCACTCGTCGTATTTCTTTCCAGATCATTTATAAATATATTGAAAAGTAAGGGTCCCAATACAGATCCCTGAGGCACTCCACTGTCCACTCCCTTCCACTGAGAAAATTGTCCATTTAATCCTACTCTCTGTTTCCTGTCTTTTAGCCAGTTTGCAATCCATGAAAGGACATCGCCACCTATCCCATGACTTTTTACTTTTCCTAGAAGCCTCTCATGAGGAACTTTGTCAAATGCCTTCTGAAAATCCAAGTATACTACATCTACCGGTTCACCTTTATCCACATGTTTATTATCTCCTTCCAAAAAGTGAAGCAGATTTGTGAGGCAAGACTTGCCCTGGGTAAAGCCATGCTGACTTTGTTCCATTAAACCATGTCTTTCTATATGTTCTGTGATTTTGATGTTTAGAACACTTTCCACTATTTTTCCTGGCACTGAAGTCAGGCTAACCGGTCTGTAGTTTCCCGGATCGCCCCTAGAGCCCTTTTTAAATATTGGGATTACATTTGCTATCCTCTAGTCTTCAGGTACAATGGATGATTTTTTTTTTTTTTTTTTTGTAAAACAATTTTTATTTCAAATATAAACCAAGACAGTACAGAGAGTATTTGACTCTGATATACTCCCCATTACAAACCCAATACACAACTGTGTGTTACCCCCAGCCCCCTATCTCCCCTCCCCCCCCCCCCCAGGTCCAAGGTCACAAGTGCCTCAAGAACCTTCAGCAACGCTTGCCATCTTTCTTCAGGGGAAGTTATCCCCGCAACTAGTCACTCGTTTAAGATGAGACTGCGGGTCCGGTGAGGAAGCCGCTGCACATACGAGCCCCAAACCACAAGAAACCTCTTCTTTTGACTCGGCGGTTGTCGCATAATGGAAGCCTCCATTTGCATCATTTGATGTAAATGATTACGCCAGGCCCAATAAGAAGGCCGATCCGTGGTTCTCCAATTGAGTAGAATAATTTTCTTAGCTACCAAGCAGGCTTTTTGTATGAAGAGGCGAGAACCCCAAACTCTCACACTCTCGGCACAGCGTTAATTGTGGAGTTCTTTTGTCCTTTGTTTGGGGCGTTTTTTCTTTTTTTTTTTTTGGTTGTTGTTTTAGTCAGAGTTCACTTCTTAGATCAAACAGCCATTCCACTGTGGCTGGCCTGCGTCGGAGGTTCAGTCACCTCACTCGCACCAAGATGGCGGACGGGAGAACTTAAATATGAAAACTTCCCTGTCTTGTAGTGCTGTCTTCTCGATGTGAGCTGGCCTTTTTTGCAGATAAATGTGCTCCGTAGCGCGTACTCTGTCTGTTGCCACAATTAAATGCCCCTTTTGTATTTATTTTTGGGGTACATTTAGTGCATCAATTATAGTTGTTGAAGAGCCTCAGGCTGAAGCAGCCATCTCCCAGCATGGCAAACAGCACCCCCCTCACAATGGATGATTTTTTTTTTTTTTTCAGAATAGTATTTTTATTGGTCTGAACAAGCAGCTTGTCACCAAGCCATCACTTAACATCTCGAACAGTAACTACAACAAACTGTATACATGATAAACTTAACTCTCCTCAGGTTTGTCAAGGTGACCTCAACTCGTCACACCATTTTATCCCACAGCCATGTGTATCCCCCTAACATGTGCCCCCCTCCCCTTCCCACTCCATACTGACAACATCCATACCACAGCCATTCCACACACACCTTAACCCTTAAGTACCCCCCTCCCCCCCTAAGAGACCCAATCAGATGTGTATCCATTTGACCGGAGGTCATCCTGCAGGTCAGTAGGTAAAGCTTTTACACAATTGTCCCAACAAACACAATAAGTCTTGTCTGGTGTCCGGCGACCCAACAAAAAGTCCAGTCTTTCCAGTTGTGCCATGGCTGCCATTCGGCGGGCCCAAGCTTGAAAGGATGGGTGGATGTCCGGTATAAGCCAGTCTGCCAAAATGGTACGGCAGGCCTGCATGACTGCCGCCCTTTCAAATTTAACCTTAGAATGTCTATCCAGCAAGGCGTGGGGGAGAGAACTGCATAGAAGCACCAGTCCTGTAGGGTTTATGGCGATCCCAATGCAAATAGTGAGTATCCGTGTCACAGCCGTCCAAAAGACCCGGAGCGTGGAACAGTCATACAACCGATGAGCCAGGGTCCCAGGGAGCAATCCACATTTGATACACACTGGAGTGGGGGTGAGTCGCATTTGCGACCTTCGAACATCATCACAGTACAGCCAGTGCAGAATTTTAAATTGAATCTCTCTGAGGCCGATATCCGGAAGAGACTTCCTCAGGCCCACAAACGCCGCTTTGATTTGGGCACCCGTAACAGGAGACGTAAGTGCTGCTGACCACCGGCCGGCCAGATGAGACACTCTGTCTACGGAGCGGCGCTTCTGCCCCAAGCTTTTCCAAGCCGTAATGGTGTTAGTGATGTAAGCAGTATCAAAGAATTCGTTGGCAAATTTAAGCTCCCCCACAATATCTGCAGTAGTCCACGCGCAGGATCGAAAATAGTGTCTTGCTTGTAGAAAAGCATAAAACTGTTTAGCAGGGATATGATAAAGTTGTTGCAGAGCAGCAAAGTCCAACAAGTTACCAGACGTACCATCCAACATATGATATAGAAACAGTAATCCCTTATCCACCCATGACTGGAATATCCCCCCACCCTCCCGCCCCGGCAAGAATTCCACATTACGTACCAGGGGAAGTAGTAAGGAGCGCACCCCAGGTCTATCATTCAACTGGCGCCACCATCTCCAAGCCTTGATACAGGGAGCCAGCAGGACAGTAGGATAAAGGGCAGCGCCACGTGCCGCCTCACGGCATTGCGCAATGCTCACCGGGGAATTAGGGGCTGACATCCGCTCTAGCATGCCCGCCGCGCATAAATGGTAGGTGCCCGTAAGCCATTCTCCCATGAACCTCAGCTGACATGCCACATTGTATAAACGAAAGTCAGGCATGTTGAGTCCTCCCCGGTCCCCAGGCAACTCCAAGAGAGCATATGAGAGCCGCGCCCTCTTCCCCCGCCACAAGAACTTCTGTATACTAGCTCGTAAGCGCTGTATATCCACCCCAGTCAACCAGCTAGGGAGCATATGTAACAAATAGAGAAGTTTGGGTACCAAGACCATTTTAACCAGGGCACAGCGACCAAAGAAGGATAATGGGAGGGAGATCCAGTTGGCTAAATGGTCTCGCAATCGGTCGATGCAAGTGGTAATGTTTAAAGCATATAACTGCTTAAGATCCCGTGGGATCCAAACTCCCAAATATTTAATCCTCGATGGAGCCCAGTGAAAGGGAAAGGGCCCCCCCCACGTGTCAGGCAATTGCGCATTAAGAGCTAGAGCCTCCGATTTCGTATAATTAATACGGATGCCCGCTACTGGTGTAAACTGATTAAACAACTGGATAATGATCGGTACACTGGTACGCGGCCGACCCACAAAGAGTAAAATGTCATCAGCAAATAGCGCTATTTTCAGTGGATGGCCGCTTACACTAAGACTATAAAATGCCCGTTCCCCCCTCAAACGACTAGCTAAAGGTTCCAGTGCCATAACAAACAGTAAGGGGGACAAAGGACAGCCCTGGCGGACCCCGCATCGTATGGGGAAAGTGGTCGTGGGCCGCCCATTCAGCAAAATGGTGGCACTAGGGTTCTGATATAAGGCGGATAACCATCCCAAGTAGGAGCCCGAAAATCCGTATTTATTCAGCGTCCAAAACAGGTACTCCCACGATATCGAGTCGAATGCTTTTTCAGCATCGAGACTCAATATAAGGGCCTCCTGTTGGGATTGGTAACTAAGGGCCGCCAAAAGCCGCCGAACATTTCGCACTCCCTGTCTGCCCCTCACAAAGCCAGTTTGATCTTCGTGAATCAAGGCGGGGAGCAACCCCTGCAGCCGAGCAGCCAGGACCGAAGAGAGAATCTTAATATCCACATTAAGCAATGATATTGGCCTATAGGAGCCCACTTCCAAGGGGTCTTTCCCAGGTTTAGGTAATACCACAATAACCGACCGGTTCGCGTCATCCGATATGGACTGCCCGGTCAAAATGCTATTATAATAACCCTGTAACGGAGCTAGGACAGGATACCCCAAGATTTTGTAAAACTCCGACCCGAACCCATCTTGCCCCGCGGCTTTGCCCAATTTGAGGCCCTGAATAACTGCGAAAATTTCTTGAGTTGTAATAGGACAGTTCAGGACCGAAAGATCTTCCGGCCGTAATCTGGGCCAGGTCTGCCCCTGAAAGAGATCCTCCGCCTGTTCCACAGACATAGGTTTGTCCCCATAGAGCTGCGTGAAATACTCTAGAAACCTGGCCGCGATGTTCTCGGGATTCGTACAGTGAGCCCCCTGGCCATTCCGGATCCCAGAGATAGACACTCTTTCCCCCTTAGGGCGTACTAAATGGGACATAAGCCTGCTAGGCCTATTACCAAATTTATACAGTTGATAGCGATAATAGCGGAGGGATTTGGAGGCTCGTATATGCAACAAGTGGTTAAGGGCTGTGCGGGCCAGGTCTAGAGATGCCTTATCCTCAGGCTTTAAAGTGCCCTTATGGGATAATTGAGCCGCCTGCACCTGCGCTGTAAGCCGGAGGATCTCCGCATTACGGTGCCTATTTTGTTTGGCCACATAGGCAATTATGGTCCCCCGCATCACCGCTTTCCCCGCCTCCCACACCGTCCCGGGTCCTACGTCAGGAGTTTGATTAAGCGCCACATACTCCGCCCAGTTATCCTGTAAATATTTTTTAAAAGTAACATCCTGATATAGGTCAGGTCGCATGCGCCACGAAAATGGCAAATGTGAGCTGTGCCCCCAACGCAAAGTAATAGTAATTGGAGCGTGATCTGTCAAGACAATCGGTTCAATGGTAGCTGCCTCCAACTGGGGGAAACAGCGGTCAGAAAGTAACAGGTAGTCTATTCTAGAATAGGTGTTATGTGGGTGGGAATAGAAAGTAAAATCCATTTCTTGGGGATGGAGCACCCGCCACACATCTAAAAGCTGCAATTCCTGGCATAAAAGATTAACTCCCTTCCCCGCGTCAGCAGTAGAAGACAGCTTGGGAGGCTTAACATCTACATTCTTGTTTGCCACTATGTTGAAATCCCCTCCCACTATCAGGCTGTAATCTGAGTACTCCATGAGCAGGTGAATGAGCGTGGTAAAATACCCCGGGGCATACACATTAGGGGCGTAGATATTGCAAAATACCACTTTCTGTTGGTATAGTGTACCCGCCACCAAAACATAGCGTCCCTCCTTATCCTGGCTAAGCCGTGTAAGGTGAAACGGGAGATTCTTATGTATGAGAATGGCCACGCCCCTCCTACGCCGACTATAAGAAGAGGAGTAACATTGTCCCACCCAGTCACGCTTCAATTTAGCATGCTCCTCATCGCCAAGATGCGTTTCCTGTATAAACGCAATTTGCGTCTTCAGGCGTTTAAACAGTGCATACAATTTGGTGCGTTTTATAGGGGAGTGGATGCCGTCCACGTTTAGGGAAACCAGTTTAACCTGTGCCATGAAGAGGCCATAACTGCATAAGGAAGGCTCGGAGCCCCCTAGGACCCCAACATACAACGCTCAAAAATACCCCATAGCCTCCCAGCCTAGGCCATGAGGAAGAAAACCATTGTGGGCAGTGAACACAAAACCAAACCTTGCAGGACACATCGAACACTGTGGGCCTGTCAGTAACCCCTAGAAGATCCCCATCCCTACTAACACATTCACACACATTCATACTATCAGAACCACTCTCAATCTTATGAATTCCCACTACTACACCCAGGAGCCGGGGTCCCACCGTTTACAACCAACCTCTGGGTCCCCAACTCCCGGCCCCGCTCTTCCCCCCTCCTCCCGCCCGACAACCACAGCCCCCCATCCGCTTGTTGAACTGATGCTGAGCAAGGATACCAAGAAGGGAACTAAATCCCCATGAGTCGTGGGGCGATAGCCAAGAAAAGAATTGCATAAAATAAGGAGGACAACTGCACACACACGTCCAGGTACCCCAACATACAGAACGAAAAACATGTGCATAGAAGACACGGTGTCCAAGATAAAGACGGACAATGATGTGCAGCTATCCGCCAGAATTGTCAGCCCCGCAAGTCCCCCAAGGTTTTAACCATCCAGCACGAAAAGCAGCTGGCACTATCAGTCCGCAGGTGGCAGAGAGGCGAGGAATCCATCAGCCTCCGCTTTGGTAGTAAAGACGTGCGTTTGATTATTGTAGTGCACCCGCAGCTTCGCCGGGTATAGTAGGGCAAATCGAATACCTCGTTGGTGCAGCACCGTGCATGCCGGGGCGAGGAGCTTCCGTTGTGCTGCTGTGCCAGCTGAGAAATCGTTGAATAGCAACAATCTGTTCCCAGAGTGTTCCAGCTTCTCCTGTTGTCTGTAGGCCCTCAGCAACTGTGTCTTATGAGTCCAATTAAGGATCCGGGCCATGACCGGCCGTGGGCGGCCCTGCCCCTCCCGCATTGGGCCCACTCGGTGCACTCGTTCACACTGAAGGCTGCCCTCCGCCAATTCCAAACCCATCTGTCTTGGGAGCCAGTTTTCCACCAGAGACCGGAGCTCCTCCTCCCGCACAGCCTCAGAGAGCCCGATAATTTTGAGATTATTCCGCCTGCCACGATCCTCCTGCTCCTCCATTTTAGCAAGCAACTCCCGTTGTCTGCTCTGCAACTCTGCCACGTGGCGTTCCGAGGTCGCTAGTCGGTCTCCCAAGTCAGAGAGGGTGGACTCCGCCACATCAAGTCGTTTGGAATGCCCTTCCACAGCTGTTTTGACGTCTTCAATAGAAGTTTGTAACTTGATTAGTCTGCCATCAAGTGCCGCCGTGACACTGTTCGATATTTTTTGAAGGGCTTCCTCCGAAATGGCAGCCACCAGAGGCTCAGCAGGGCCTGCCATCTCCGCCATTTTGACACCTCGTGTTCTGTGCGGTCGGCGCTCCACTCTGTTTCGCGTGCCGGTCCGGCGCATCCCACGCCCCTCGGGCTCAGCAGTATAGGCGGCGGTTCTACCCACAGGCGTCGGGAGGGATTCAGGGGCAAACACAGCGGCAATTAATGTTTAAAATAAGGTAAGTCAAGAGCGGGGCCGCGGAGCTCTATTCCCCTGCTTCCGTCTCGGGCTACGTCATCGCCGGAAGTCCCACAATGGATGATTTTAATGATAAGTTACAAATTTTTACTAATAGGTCTGAAATTTCATTTTTTAGTTCCTTCAGAACTCTGAGGTATATGCCATCCGGTCCGGGTGATTTACTACTCTTCAGTTTGTCAATCAAGCCTACCACATCTTCTAGGTTCACCGTGATTTGATTCAGTCCATCTGAATCATTACCCATGAAAACCTTCTCCATTACGGGTACCTCCCCAACATCTTCTTCAATAAACACCAAAGTAAAGAAATAATTTAATCTTTCCGCATGGCCTTATCTTCTCTAAGTGCCCCTTTAACCCCTCGATCATCTAACGGTCCAACTGACTCCCTCACAGGCTTTCTGCTTCAGATATATTTAAAAAAGTTTTTACTGTGAGTTTTTGCCTCTACAGCCAACTTCTTTTCAAATTCTCTCTTAGCCTGTCTTATCAATGTCTTACATTTAACTTGCCAATGTTTATGCTTTATCCTATTTTCTTCTGTTGGATCCTTCTTCCAATTTTTGAATGAAGATCTTTTGACTAAAATAGCTTTTTTCACCTCCTCTTTTAACCATGCCGGTAATCGTTTTGCCTTCTTTCCACCTTTCTTAATGTGTGGAATACATCTAGACTGTGCTTCTACAATGGTATTTTTTAACAATGACCACGCCTCTTGGACATTTTTTACTTTTGTAGCTGCTCCTTTCAGTTTTTTTCTAACAATTTTTCTCATTTTATCAAAGTTTCCCTTTTGAAAGTTTAGCACGAGAGCCTTGGATTTGCACACTGTTCCTGTTCCAGTCATTAAATCAAATTTGATCATATTATGGCCACTATTGCCAAGCGGCCCCACCATCGTTACCTCTCTCACCAAGTCCTGTGCTCCACTGAGAATTAGATCTAAAATTGCTCCCTCTCTCGTTGGTTCCTGAACCAATTGCTCCATAAAGCTATCATTTATTCCATCCAGGAACATTATCTCTCTAGCGTGACCCGATGATACATTTACCCAGTCAATATTGGGGTAATTGAAGTCTACACAACTAGTAACAAAGAAAGTCAACAGTATCCACCATAACTAAATTCTATCAATATTGAGGTGGAACTAAATTACATTTAGTAATAATAGCTATAGAAGGTGTCAGCAAGCCTGACATTGTGTGACTTAAACCAAGACACCAACCGGTCTTCTCAATCATTCACCTTCTTTATTTTAATTTATTCAAAAATATTTTTTGTTAGAATTTTTTCTTATTCATAAAAATAGTCCTCCATCGGTAAAAAATAGCCTCTTAGTAAATTTAGCTTTAACATATAATCGCCCAACATGGCCAGTGTTTCACCCTTAAGCTTCTTCAGGGGCATATAAAAGGCATGTAAGCAAGAGTCTTTATCCTGTAATAATGATAGATAGAGCATTTATAAGATATGATTGCATGAAGGTGAAAAAATCAATACCTTCAAGTTTAGCAAGCTACCCATTCATCAGGACATGACGTCTCAGCGTTTGTAACCGAGCCGGTTACAAACGCTGAGACGTCATGGTATGCACACTAAAGTTTCTGACTGGGTTTGAAAGTGGTTGAGTGGGAAACAACAAAGAGAAGTAGTAAATGGATTTCAACTCAGAAGAAAAGGGTGTTACTAGGTGTGCCACAGGGATGAATAGTGGGCTTGGTTCTTTTTAACATTTTATAATCAATATTATGGAAGGCTTTTGGGAAACGTTTGTCATTTTAATGGATGATATCAAAATCTGCATTAGGACAGACACCCAAGAATGTGTTGAAAATATGAAGAGGGCTCTACGAAAGCTTGAGGAATGGTCTAGAATCTAGTGACTAAGATTTCATGCTAATAATGGGTAAACTGCATTTACATTTGTAAAACCCAGTTGTAAGCATGTAAATGCTTTTGAACATCAGGCCCAATATTGGTTTATGGTTCCATTAGACTCTTATATGCATCAGGATGTTTGATGTTTTAATTAGTGACCAGCCTAGGATAACTGGTTTCAAAACAGGTGAAATATTTAAAATAATTTCAATAAATAAATAGATATATCCTACAAGGTCAGTCACTTCAAGAGGGGACCATGGCAGTAAGTAATGCCATAGCTGTAAAACATTCTGGGGGCATTTTTTAAAGCAATTTCTGTGGGAAAAGGGAAATTGAAAATTGAAAAGAAACCCTTAAAAATTCCCAAGCCCCTTTTGTAGGGAAAAGGAGTGATGAAGGGGGCGGGGTTAGGACAGGACATGTAAATTACGCTAGAGGATTAAAAATGATATCCTCACCTATTCTTTACCTTACAAAGAGGCTGATGCAAAACAGTGTAGTCAGCTGAGTGCACTGTTTAACCCGCGGTTGGGCGTGCGTTATGTAGGTGCATCCATTGCCCCTTATGCTATAAGGGGATTAGCGCCTCCACAATGCATGTCCAACGTGCTGCAAAACTAATAGCACTCATCACATGCAAATGCATGTTGATGAGGCTATTAGTTATTCACCCCACATGGAAAAAAAAATGTGCATCCAATCCACACATTTTTTACACTCAGAAATTAATGCGTGCTCGACCCCAAAATCTGCTTTTCTGTAAGTCCTCCAACTTAGTGGCAATTTTAAGTTGGAGGAATGAAAATTTTAAAAGATTAAAAAAAAATAAAATTAAACAATGAAAAAAAGAAAAAAGAGTGCTGGTGGTCAGATTAGGGAAATGGATGCTCAGTTAACCAGCATTCAATTTTCAAACCTGTGGCTGTGTACCGGTTACAAAAACGGACACCAGTAAATTCAGCATCCGTTTTCTTAACCCGCGGACAGCCAACCTCTCCTGGGCACCTGCTGCCAAGGAGGCACTAGAGTCATGCAATCGACCCTATCATCTCGTTGGCAGTACGACCCCTAATTTAAATATTGCATGGCGCCCCCATGAGAGATGCCTGGGCACGAATTAGGAAAGCAGGCGCTGAACACTCACCACCCGCTTTTAGTGCTTTTTTATTGCATCGGCCCCATAGTTTGCACATGCGTCTTCTCTTATTCATCTGACAGGGCCTTAGAATCCTGCCATCTCTGGTATCTCCACTGCCAGAGGCTCAATGTGTCTGATTTTGCTTTATCCACCTGACCATCATTACTCCCTGCCTGTGATATCAGTGTCACAGATGAACAGATGCACAATGAAAAAAATGCATAATGCAAAAGCTAAGCACATTTATTTATTTATTTATTTATTTATTTAAAATTTTTATATACCGACATTCATCCAGGATATCATATCGGTTCACATTGTAACATAAACTGGCGCTAGGCATGGCGCTTTACATATTTAATGAAGCATACTAAAAAGTATAATAATATATTAAAATTGGTTTAGATAGTTAAACACATTAACAAAACATAAACTATCATAAAGATCACTGGCTATTCACATTAAGGCACGCCTAAGTATAAGAGGCTCCTTCTGTTGCCAGTCAGAAATGGTGGCCTAGAGCTTGCACTGAATGCTACATGTTCTATACAAAACACAAATATTTCTAACCTATTTCTGGCCAACTGGTTTAAATAAAGCAAATCTTAAGTAGGGCAAAGTATACTGGGTCATAATTTGACATGCAGAAAAAGCATTAAGGCTATTATTCCATGTGTTTTCAAATTCATATCATGAACCTCTTCAAATGACTGAAATAGTTTACCTTATGTCCTTATTCAATACATTGGCTCAGTCTATTTGTGCAATCTGTTGTGTCATCTATTTATGGCATAATGAGAAGGAAGCATTAGACTGATGGGAGTAGCAGCAGTTACAGCACAATATTCAATCAGGAATATAACATGTAGCAGACTGCCAAAAAATGCAGAAAAGAAAAACCATGATATAGTGCACAGAATTGTGTCATACAATTACTACAGCTATTGGAAAGCAAAGCCAAAATAAATGCTAGAAAAATCCTCCGTCACAATAAACTCTTGTAGAAATTATGTTTATTATGTTTCTTTATCCTAACACTGTGAGTTCCTGTGATATAGTGTGCCATAAATTTCTCTAGAATACTATGGAAAAAAAAGATATAAAAGCTAAACCAGGCCTAACAGATATTGTCACTTACTGTTCCACAATTAATATATAACATATTGGAATGTTTCTGATTTTACATTTAATAATTTATCTGTGGAATAAAAAAGGGTTCAGTTTCTTTTAATTTCTTTTATTTCTAATATATGCATTCTTTAACAACATTCTATTATAAAGCAATGAAAACAATATTCATTTGTTATTTATTTGATTTAGGTACCTAGGTACCAAATTGTGTTAAAAACATGTTAATGTGTTTTTAATATGTGTTACTGCAGCACATTTAGGGGACCTTTCCAATAAAATGTATTTAAACATGGACTCACAAACATGTTCAGTTCTTTTCTCCTTTTGATGCTTCCTGCTGGGTCCCAAGGTTATAAAGACGTACATCCGAAGAAACAATTCTCTACATTTTGCAAGTTTTTGAATAAATCAAATCAGATTGAACCAGCTGATGCTGCACAGTCTCCACAGTTGGTATATGTGATTCCAGGTCCCCAAACTTTAACCCATTTGTGACAACTTGACCCTTTGTTGCCAGAACACAGTGGTTAGAATCCATAGATATGGCAGTTAAAGAGGCAATAGCAGTTTCCAGGGATTCTAAAGCATTCCAAAATCTAAAGTTATCACTGCAGGTTTTTCAAGAATAGGTTTAAGCATTGGGCATACTTTAGAATTTGCATCATCTTCATGCACAGGAATATTATTACCTTCCTCTGCTCCAAAGGTAATACCGCCATGGCGTCCCATATCAGGGTCTCAGTTCTAATCTCACCACCTTGTCCCATATCTTGGAGCACTGACTGAGTTTCCAAAATGTTGGAAAACACAGCATATGGAGGTAAAGGCACTGTTAGTGCCCTGGCGCTGAGTGGCATATCTTCGGTCATCGGAGCTGACGTTTGCTCAGCATCGGTCTCCAAAGTGGCTCTCCCTTCCTGTGCCACATTCGGGGGGAATGCAAAGAAAGACTCGATCTAGGGCTGAAGTTGTTCAGATAAGGGAGATGAACTAGAAATCTCCCTTAATCTTGCCTTCCTCTTAGTATGAGGCATTTTAATTTAGGAAAATTGAAACTCAAAAGAAATCACAGAAGAGAGCTTCCTTAGTGTGCGATCCAGGCAGCAGCCATCTTGGTCTCTGCTATGGTTTGTTTAATGATTGTGCTAGTCTTTGATGCATAATAGTTTAATTTGAACACATTAAAAATAACAGACATGTTTTGTCTGATCACTTATGATTTCTTAAAATGCTATACTTCTGGGGGTCACATGATGTGCTGTTAGCAGGTGTCTGCTGCTGTGAAGAGTTCTCCTGGTTGATGGTAAAAATCTTCTACAAAAAATAGAGGTTTTATCTTATTGTGATGGCTACAGCCATCAAGAAATCATAGAAAAGATCTTTGCCATTTTATTGGGCTGACAAGATGCCTAAACCCATGAGGAAAAGTAAATATTTGGCACTGGGGATGATACCATATCGGAGGAAGAATAACTGTTGCTGGCCAACCTGCTCAACATGACAAAACAAATGCAAGACATGTTTGAATAGTTCTCTGATAAAATAACATCTGATATCAATACCAAGTTAGCAATGCTGGTGGGAAAAATTGCCCAGCTAGTGTCCATAGTTCAAGATAATGCTTCTCGCACTACAGAAATGGAGGGCTCAGAGGAAGGTCAACAATCTGGAATAGAAATTAACAGTTGTAGAAGAAAAGTTTGATGATTTAGAGAATCATGGGAGATGAAAGAATATTTGCATTGTGGGGCTCCTGAAGCAAATTGAAAATACTAATACAATTCTGGTCGCCGCATCTCAAAAAAGATATAGTTGCGATGGAGAAGGTACAGAGAAGGGCAACCAAAATCATAAAGGGGATGGAACAGCTCCCCTATGAGGAAAGGCTGAAGAGGTTAGGGCTGTTCAGCTTGGAGAAGAGACGGCTGAGGGGGGATATGATACAGGTCTTTAAGATCATGAGAGGTCTTGAACAAGTAGATGTGACTCGGTTATTTACACTTTTGAATAATAGAAGGACTAGGGGGCATTCCATGAAGTTAGCAAGTAGCACATTTAAGACTAATCAGAGAAAATTATTTTTCACTCAACGCACAATAAAGCTCTGGACTTTGTTTCCAGATGATGTGGTTAGTGCAGTTAGTGTAGCTGGGTTCAAAAAAAGTTTGGATAAGTTCTTGGAGGAGAAGTCCATTAACGGCTATTAATCAAGTTTACTTAGGGAATAGCCACTGCTATTAATTGCATCAGTAGCATGAGATATTCTTAGTGTTTGGCCTCTGTTGGAAACAGGTTGCTGGGCTTGATGGACCCTTGGTCTGAACCAGCATGGCAATTTCTTATGTTCTTATGTTCTTATCCTCTTTTTCAAGCTGGATCCTGGAAATACTAGGCCTGAAAATTAAAAATGGCTGTGTTAAACTTGAACAGGCACATCAAGCTCTAGATCACCCTCCTGCTCCAGCAGGAAGACTGCGGTCAAACATTATTCATTTTCACCACTACACAGATAAAGTAAGAGTTTTAGATAAAGCTCAGGCAATGAAATTGATTTCTTACCAGCAGAGCAGGATTTTCTTCTTTTCTGATTTTTCTCAGCAGGTGCAGAGTAAATGAGAATGTTTTCTCGATGTGAAAAAACATCTGCTTCAACAGAGCCTTACATATACAATGTTATACCCAGCCCAGTTGCGAGTGTCAGCAAATAGCCACACCTATGTCTTTAAAATAGTGGAAGAGGCACAATGCTTTTTATCTGGCTTGGGAAAGAGATCTCCTGAGGTGGGCCAGATCAGCTACGTGAGATAGAGAAAACACATGGTAAAGTAGACTGAAATATACGGTGAGATAAATTGCTCTTCAGTTCTAATGGTATAACATCAAATACTTTGGGCCAGGGGATGCAAACATAATAAAATTTATTCAGTTCTGGAATGTTAGTATTTTTCAGGTTTTGGTTTTAATGGGGGGTTTTGACATGATGGACATGGGAAAGACCGTGAAACCTCCTGGCTGCTTGTTGCAGGATAATGTCGGGCTGATACCGTACCTCCTCATGGTGGCTGTGAAAGAGAGATACTACTCAAGTGTACCACATTCAACTACTGATTGCCCTGCTGGTGTGAATATAGAGGGTCGGCTGGTTAGTTGGCCTTATATTGTAGATTGGGGGCAGTTGTGAGTTATGAGTTTAGCTCTGAAGTCTTATACCATCAGTGAGATAATACTGTGTGCCAGCTCGGAAGTTCACTGGTTCTATGTGGCAGTGCATGTGTGATGGAGACTTTTTGGATTTTTTTTATTTTTAAGGGTGGAAGTTTGGGACTGGTTTAGCTCTGCTCAATATGCGAGGCCTATTGCATGGAACTGGCTGGGGCTTCCCAAGGCTAAGAGGAGACTATAATTTCAATTGTAATTTGATCTGTGCTGATTGGTTAGATACAGATGACAAGAGACCTAAAAACAGTGTGGAACAATCTCCTCATAATGTCCTTGGTTGCGATAAAATCCAGAAAGCAGGAGGCAAACAAAGGTCGACCAGAGCTCTGATGAAGATTCCCTTTAATATGCCTTTGGTATCAATGAGAGGATATGCTTTGTACAACACATGCACAGTGGGGATCAATCTTTTTTTTATCTTTGATTTTTTGGGTTTGGTTTTTTTTTTTTTGAGTTGGTGTGCTCTGGTATGGGGTGGAAACCTCCGGATGCCTGTGAGGCCTCTGGTGGTGATTACCACTATTAGAAGGATAAGGACAGAATTTTTTTTTTAAAGAGTTTTTCCAGAAGCTTTGAAACTATTTTGAAATATAGAGGGGAGAAACCAGAGTAGGGAAAGGGTTTTATGAGAAGGGGAGATGGACGATAAATGGTTTATACTTAGTTATGGGGGAGACTGGGCAAGAGGGGAGGATGGAAGAAATTAGGGAAGAGGCAGGTATATCAGGATCAGGGTGAGCTGGATAGAGGAAGGGTTGGGGGAGGGGCTGGGGTACTGGGGAGTTAGGAGAGGGAGTTGTTGTTAAGGTTAAAAGAAAGAAAATGTTAAAATTAAGCAATGGTATCTAGGTTTGATATATGTAAATGGCTCACCTAAGATGTATCTTTCGAGGATGACTAAATATTGTAACAATATTCAAAATTCACTTCTTCACTTGGGATGTACTTATTATGTAGACTAGTGTAAAGATGCCTAACGATATAAAGATAGTATCTATAAATGTCAGGGGAATCTCTTCAAGATAAAGAGATCTAGAATTTTACAATATATTAAAAATAAACATGTTTCCATGGCATTTGTTCAGGAAGCACACTTAATAGCTAAGTAGCAAGAGGTCCTGGGTGGGTCACGTTTATGTGGCCTCTTATTCCTCCCATAGTACAGGGGTGTGCATCATGATCCACAAGGATCTCCCAAGGTGCGATCCAGAGGGTCGATTTGTTATTTTTAGACGGAAGCCATTTTGGCCAGGCAAAATCATATATCATGGTCCTTATAGTGGACTGTCTGAATTTTATAATCAGTTATGACAAATATTGTTGGGATTTGATACTACAAATTTTTGTATAAGGGGAGACTGGAAATGGCATGTCAGTCCATCAATAGACCGAATTTGCTGTACGAAATCTAGTTGTGAAGCTGGAAGAGGTGTTTTAAATGTAATACAACTGTTTAATTTGGTGGATGTCTGGAGAGAACGGAATGCAAGTAGCAGAGATTATACTTTCTTCTTCTCTAGGCATCACACATGTAGCTGCATTGATTATTTGTTGTTATGTAATGTATCATTGGCGGTGACAGTTTTAGATGCTGATATTCTATCCTGCACAATATCGGACCATCAAGAAGTTTCTATCATGTTTGGATTATACCAACACCAGGGGGATTTCAGGCCATAGAGGCTAAATACCTCCTTGTTGGGGTAGAATAATTTTAATGAAAAAATTAGAGCAGTTATACAGAACTATAAATTATATAATCCTACTGAGGAATACAGTTTTACTTTGAGGTGGAAGGTGCTTAAGGCAGTGGTAAGAGGGGTTATAATATCATATGCAAGCCACATTCATTGCCAAAGGCAACAGGAACAAAAAGAGCTAGAGACTCAAATAAAAGCTTTGGAACAGGCACATAAACTGAAAGGCTCTATAAAACCTCTTAAGGATTGGTGTTGGCGAGGGATAAACTAAAGGAGTTGCAAGTCTTAAAATACGGCATTACTCTATTCTAAGCAACTATGTTATATATATGATGGGAAAGCAGGATCCTTATTAGTAAAAATGATTAAAACAAGGTTGACTATTTATGGCATTAGGGATGGACAGGGGGATGTAAAATGTTATGTTTGCCTTTGGAAATAAATCAGCAGTTTGCTTCTCACTTCTGTACTTTTTATAGGGGCTAGCCTGTATCAGATGAGGCAGACATTGTACTTTTTCTAGAGCCCGTGGGTCTCAGGTGTCTTACTCAGGAGGATGCTGCAGGTCTATGACTCCCATTACAGCTGATGAGATCACCTGGGTGACGAAAGAGCTGGCTGGTAGCAAAAGCCCCGGGCCAGATAGATTTCCAATTGAGTTTTATAAGGCCTTTGCAGATTTAGCTGTCCCTCATTTAAGTACATTATTTAATTATCTCTGTATCCCTTGGTGGAAGTGGGAACTTTGATAGAGGCTCTTATTGTTTTAATATATAAGAGGCCCAAAGACCTTTCGGAGTACTCATTGTACAGGACAATTTCATTAATAAATGCTAATGTGAACCTTCTAGCAAAGATTCTGCAGCTTAGGCTGGAAGAAATTATGCCTACAATAATTCTCCCAGATCAGACTGGGTTTATAAAGGGACATCTATCAACCAAAAATATGTGGCAATTATTCAATATTCTATATATAGCAACTAAAAGAAAATGGCAGGCACTATGGGGCAGATTTTAAAACCTGTGCGAGGGTGCAGATTTGTTCGTGCAACCCGGCGCAAACAAATCTACGCCCGATTTTATAACATGCGCGCACAGCCGCGCGCATGTTATAAAATCCAGGGTCGGCGCGAGCAAGGGCGTGCACAATTGTGCAACTTGTATGCGTCTCCGTTCCCTCCGAGGCCGCTCCGAAATCGGAGCGGCCTCGGAGGGAACTTTCCTTCCGCCCCCCCCTCCACCTTCCCCTCCTTTCCCCTACCTAACCCGCCCCCAGCCCTACCTAGAACCCCCTTTACCTTTGTTAAAGAAGTTATGCGCGCCGGCCAACGGCCGGCCCATGATCCGGGCATAGCGGCTAATGGACGCTGTATCTGGTGGCTCAGGCCACGCCCAGGACCACCCCCAGGACCACCCATGCCCCGCCCCTTTTTGCAAGCCCCTGACATACGTGAGTCACAGGGCTTGCACGCGCCGCCGAGCCTATGCAAGATAGGCTTGGCGCGCACAGGATTAGATAAAACATTTGATCGGGTCTCATGGCCTTTTAAGTTAGCTGTGTTAAAACATTTTTTATTTCCAGACATATTTCTATTTTGGATACGGTCACTATATAAAGGCCAAAAGCAAGAGTGGATTTGGGTGGGGTATTATCTGCCCTTTTTAGTATAAATAGGGGGAGAAGGAGAGGGACCTATATCCTCCCTATTTATACTATTTATGACCTGGTAATAGAGCCTTTGGCTCAAGCTGTTAGAGGTTCTCTGAATATTTAAGGAATTTAACTGGTGGAGATAATCACAAAATCTCTTTATTTGCAGAAGATTTACTCCTATACTTAACAAATGTCTCTGGTTCCATAGTAGCATTACAGAAACTATTGCATCTTTATGGATCATTGTTAGATTATACCATTAATTATTGAAAGTCCAAAATTATGATGGGGGGGGAAGAGCATTAGAGGGATAGAGATGCTTCAAATAGCCCAAAATGGATTTAAATATCTGGGACTATGGGTTTCAAAAGATTTCTCAAAATTATAATGTAATGATAGTAATACTCCATTATTTACAAAATTAAGTAAGGATTTAGATAGTTGGGCTCATCTCCCTGTCTCACTGATAGGCAGAGTTAATGTGATAAAAATGGCCATTTTACTTCATTTAGATTACTTTTTTATGTATTTGCCCTGTGATACCAGTGATGGCATTTAGGATTCTTAAGGGTGCTATTACTAGATTTCTTTGGCAAGGACAACCTTCAAAATTGAAATAATGTTGAAGGTAAAACACAGGAATGCCGGAGGGTTAAACCTTCTTGAGTTTCAGTGGTATTATTGGGTAAGCTGGCTGTCATGCTTACATGTTTGGATGGGAGCCGACCCCCCATAGCCATGGTCGTAGCTGGAAAGACAGGTGAGATGGGGGTGCAGCTTAGCATCCTTACTTTATATGCTGTTTTCTTCTAATACTTTAAGGTCTGTTCTTAGGGATCACTTAATAATATCACATACTTTAAGGGTCTCAAGGTTGGTCCAACATTATATGCCATTACCAGAGAGTTCTAGGTCCTATATGATTTCTAGATTAAGAAATCCACAATTTTTCTATAAAACCCTTCCATCTGAAACTGCTCCTTTGAGGGTTTGTCCATATAGAAGGGCAGATTTTAAATGCCCGGCACACGTAAACCCCGGCTTGTACGCATGTGGCCGGGCCTTACGTGCACCGGGTGAATCTTCCAAGAGGCCCGGCCACACACATAAAGGCCGGTATGCACTCAAGTGCCAGGCCTCTTGGAAGGAGCGGGTCGGAGGGCATGTTTTGGGTGGGGAAGGACAGGACAGGACAGCGCCATTGTTCACTATCCTGGAGCCTCGCGCGCCGGCCACACAACTTACTTCAGCTCGGGAGCTGAACTAAGTAGGTCCACAAAGATTAAAAAAAAAAAAAAATTAATTCAGAGGTTGGGGAGGAGAGCGGAAGGGGAAGGGAGGGTAGGGCAGGGTGTAGGGAAGTTCCCTCCCAGTCCGCTCCTTAATTGGAGTGGACTGGGAGGGAACTGGGGAGAGTAGCGATGTGTCTCCGCATTACAGTCGCAAAAATGCACCCCACTTGCGCGTGCCGCCCCAATTTTATAACATGCACACATGTTATAAAATTGCGTGTCCATGTGCACATGCTGGGTAGCGCATGCACATGGATGTGCTCGCATATTTTTTAAAAATACACCCCATAGATTATCAGACTGAGCTCTATAAAGATGTTCTCTCTCTCTTTCTCACTGTTGTTCCCCGGACTACTGTGCCTAATGGGGAGCTGTAGCAAAATGGCGTGTATAAGATATGTGCATACAGCTGTAGACATGTGCAAGTGAGGAGTATTTTATAACCTATGGGGCAGGTTTTCAAAGCCCTACGCATGGATTTACGCGCATAGGGGGGCTTGAAAAAAGGGGCGGGGCATGGGCAGGGCTGGAGCCTCCAGGCACAGCGGTCATTTGCCACTGTGTCTAGAATGGCGGGCCGGCCATCTGCTGGCGCGCGCAACTTGCACCTGCCAAAGGCAGGCGTAACTAGATAAGGTAACTTTTTTAGGGAGGTTTAGCTTAGGTCTGGGGGGCGGGAGAGTTAGGGGAAGGGAAGGTGGGGTGGGGGGGGTAGGGAAGTTCCCTTCGAGGCCGCTCCAAAATCGGAATGGCCTGGGAGGGAACGGAGGAAGGCAGCGCGGCTCGGCAATTGTGCATCCCCTTGCGCGTGCCGACCCCTGATTTTATAACATGCGCGCGACTGCGCGCTCATGTTATAAAATTGGGCGTACATTTGTGCATGCCGGGTTGCATGCACAAATGTATGCCCGTGCGTATGTTTTAAAATCTGCCCCTAAGTGCGTGGGTTATAAAATAGCATGCATTTTTGTGCACGGCGATATACGTGCATTTATGGGCTCACACGCTGTCCTTTTAAAATCTACCCTCAAGTTACTATGCAATTATTGTGTACACTAATGATATATACCTTTTTAACAGAATATCTCTCACTTTATGCAATCACACTTCTTTATAAACAATAATTTTTCCTTTACACTTACTTTAAAACACTGATTTTGTTCATATCATATATTAAGCTCTCAGATGTCCTATCACAGGCCATTTAATGGATCTAAAAATGTCCAAATATCAACTGAACTATTGTTAAATATAATTTATAGATGTCTCCAGCACTCTGTTGAACATATGTATTTATTTATTTATTTTAAATGTTTTTATTAATCGCCTGACAGATAAAAATCTTTCTAAGCGATGTACAACATATTATAAAACAATATCTCATTTACAAAATACATAATTACTAGGGATGTGAATCGTGTCCTTGATCGTCTTAACGATCGATTTCGGCTGGGAGGGGGAGGGAATCGTATTGTTGCCGTTTGGGGGGGTAAAATATCGTGAAAAATCGTTAAAATCGTTAAAAATCGAAAAATCGAAAAATCAAAAAACCGGCACATTAAAACCCCCTAAAACCCACCCCCGACCCTTTAAATTAAATCCCCCACCCTCCCGAACCCCATCCCTCGCCGGAACATCGTGAAAAATCGAAAAATCGAAAAACCGGCACACTAAAGCAACCCTAAAACCCACCCCCGACCCTTTAAATTAAATCCCCCACCCTCCCGAACCCCCCCCCCAAATAACTTAAATAACCTGCGGGTCCAGCGGCGGTCCGGAACGGGCTCCTGCTCCTCAATCTTGTCGTCTTCAGCCGGCGCCATTTTCCAAAATGGCGCCGAAAAATGGCGGCGGCCATAGACGAAAAAGATTGGACGGCAGGAGGTCCTTCCGGACCCCCGCTGGACTTTTGGCAAGTCTCGTGGGGGTCAGGAGGCCCCCCACAAGCTGGCCAAAAGTTCCTGGAGGTCCAGCGGGGGTCAGGGAGCGATTTCCCGCCGCGAATCGTTTTCGTACGGAAAATGGCGCCGGCAGGAGATCGACTGCAGGAGGTCGTTCAGCGAGGGTTCCGGCGCCTCGCTGAACGACCTCCTGCAGTCGAACTCCTGCCGGCGCCATTTTCCGTACGAAAACGATTCGCGGCGGGAAATCGCTCCCTGACCCCCGCTGGACCTCCAGGAACTTTTGGCCAGCTTGTGGGGGGCCTCCTGACCCCCACGAGACTTGCCAAAAGTCCAGCGGGGGTCCGGAAGGACCTCCTGCCGTCCAATCTTTTTCGTCTATGGCCGCCGCCATTTTTCGGCGCCATTTTGGAAAATGGCGCCGGCTGAAGACGACAAGATTCAGGAGCAGGAGCCCGTTCCGGACCGCTGCCATTCCGGACCGCCGCTGGACCCGCAGGTTATTTAAGTTATTTGGGGGGGGGTTCGGGAGGGTGGGGGATTTAATTTAAAGGGTCGGGGGTGGGTTTTAAGGGGTTTTAGTGTGCCGGCTCACGATTCTAACGATTTATAACGATAAATCGTTAGAATCTGTATTGTATTGTGTTCCATAATGGTTTAAGACGATATTAAAATTATCGGACGATAATTTTAATCGTCCTAAAACGATTCACATCCCTAATAATTACATTACTGCATAATAAAATTGTAACTCATACAAACATGTTTCCCTTTAAACATGTTTTTAGTATTATTTTGTCCCTGAGCTAAATGCTAACGACTCAAAGAACAATTTATATGCATGCATGCAGCTTCAATTCCACACTGCAAATGTGCTGTGTTAGGCTTTAATCCATTCTAGCTGCCGCATCTAGTATATCCCGTTGTCAACACAAACTCTCCTCGAAAAAGGACCTCGGTTTCTCCAATGCTTGGCTTCATCAAGAGGAAGAGGTGCAAACAATTTTTCTCATACTTCCAACAGTGAAGACAAAAATAGGTCTATCCCAGTCTCTGCATATATAATGTAATACAGCTTAGCATACTTACTCTGGTGATCTTACATCTACCACACCTTCAGTTTTCAAACTTTTATTGTCTTCCTCATATCACGGCTAGGAGATGACAGATATCAAAGATGTTTATCTTCTTATATTAACCAAACAACCTACAATAAAAATATAACATATAAGCTTTCTAAAACTTCAAAAAAGGAAAAAGGAAGCAGATGATCTGAATGACATTTCCCCTTCAAGCTCTGGCAAGCAGGAATACTGGGCCATACATCTCTATTCCTCCCCCAAAAGCCTCTAAAAATATATAAGTAAATTATAAAAGAAGAGGTCCATCTCAGTTTGTCCCCCTCCCCCGCCCACTTCCCAGTTCCACATTTGTAATGTGTAAGTAGTACCTCTCCATGGACTTTCATCTAACTCCTAACCCCTCCTACCTTCTCCCGCCCCAACCCCAACCCTTCCACCCCCCCCCCCCCCCCCCGGTTCCTTTCAGCCCACATCGTAGTATGCAGTACCTTCGGCATAACTATTGGTGCTTTCTAGTGCTTTCTGCAGAGCTATTGAAGCAATGCCGGAAATGTGTAGCTTGTGCCAAATGTATTACATATGTAATTTGGTTCTGATGCTAAAATGTTTGGATACAACGAAAGAAACTAAAAATAAAGGTAACACCATGCTGAAATTCAATAAACAAAATTTGGTTTGAAACATCAATGTTCAATATTTTAAAATCATACTTCATAAATCAATGATGATTACCACTGATTGATTGATTTATGAAGTCTCAATTGCAATATGAAAATATTGATGGATTTTCACACCAATTTTTGTTAATAGTCAACAAAGCAACACATTTTTATGAAAGATATTTTTTTTACATATTTACATCCTGAAGTGAAAATGCACTTATTTTTTGTTATTAAATATACCCTTTTAAAATATACTGACAGAATAAAAATTGTAAATTTAATAATTTCTTAATTCTAACAATATTGCAGAAAGCTTTAAATTAGTAATTTTTGGAGGTCAATTTTGCTAGAAAGCTGAATAGAAAATGTTCGACCGTGTCTTCCTACCTTTGGGCAAGTTTATATGCCAGCTTCCATATTCCACTTGCATGTTTGAAAACATCACTACCATATTTTGCATTGGGCTTGTGTGAACATTGACTAAATTGACAAATCCATTCTATATTCTAATCAGAATCAATTATGATGAATTGCACCGTACAGAGATCCTAAATTGCTCATGAAAATGGTTTGAGCAAAATGAACCTAATTTTTTATTACTTTAAAGGTTTGTTTTTCCAAAGCCGAATGTTGAAAAGCATTACTACTAGTGCTGCAATTTTTCACAATAATAAAACCATGAGTAGTTTCTATCAGCCCTGGAAAGAAGAGCCATACATTTTCAATCTGTTGAAAATAATTGTATAGAAAAACTCATTCTATTGCTTCCAGACACAATCCAATCAGCGTAATAGTTTTTCAGAAGAAGGAAACTATATTCACATTTCATTCAAGTAAAGAATGAAGAGATAATGGATGGATTTTATGGTTGATGAGCACCCTGCAGGTATTGAGGTTTGCTTCAGCACATCAGACCTTGATGAGTTCATTGCATAAAGAAAAATACCTCCTGATTTCTGGTTTTCCTTCAGGCTGAAAATACATTAAAAATGGACTGAAGGAGGAACTGAAAGGATCTGTTCCCTTACAAGATTTACCCTTTTAAATGTTAGCTTTGCTACTTTGGGAAAACTTGCTTTATATTTGCTTATTATTTTTTGTTTCTGTTTTCTTAAGTACTTTCCCCCCATTGAAAAATATATTTTATTTTATTAATGAATGTTTAAAAAAACTATTAAGTTGATATTCAGCCAAGGGCAGTCTGGGTAAGGTATACTTGTCCAGATATCTTAGATGGGCTATTCATTGGTGTGCTTGCATGTATATACACGGATAAATCCAGATAAGTTTATCCAGATAATTTTAGGATTGCCTTGCCACATAACCAGACATATAAAGATAACTTAGCCACAGAAATCTGAATATTGGAATTAATTGCCTAAATTATCTGGCGACGGGGGTCATTTACTATAGTGCATTAGGGCTTTAACATATGGTATTTGGGGTGTTACCATGCAGTATTTGTGATTAGAGTGCAGTATTTTAAATATTGCTTTTCATTTTTTCACCAACATGCATGTAAATAAGCAAATATCATGCAAATCACGCAAATGAAGGCCCACTTCAGCTTCTCACATTAAAATAATTTTTTTTTCAGCAAATATCACAAAAAAAAGGCACAAAATAGCTATAACTTCTGAGTTGTAGCTAATTTGGATTTGGACAAAATATTGACAATGATCTCCAGATGTACAATAGGGATGTGCAGAGCAAAATTTTATGTTCATATTTTTTATGTCCGAAAGGGGGTCCCACTTGCGGCCAATATGGACATAAAAAAAATCCAATGAGTTGGGTATATGTACATATGTGCAAAAAAAAAATTTAAACCCCCTCACCCTCCTTAATCCCCCCCCCAGACTTACCACAACTCCCTGGTGATCGAGCGAGGAGTGAGGACGTCATTTCTGCAATCCTTGGCGAGAAGCATGTGACGTCGGTGGCACGTCGAGTGACGCGGCGTCACGTGATTCCCGGCTCGTTCGCGCCGGACGGCTCGTTCGGCCCCAAAAGAACTTTTGGCCAGCTTGGGGGGGCCTCCTGACCCCCCCAAGCTGGCCAAAAGTTCTTTTTGGGCCGAACGAGCCGTCCGGCGCGAACGAGCCGGGAATCACGTGACGCCGACGTCACGTGATTCCCGGCAAGTTCGCGCCGGACGGCTCGTTCGGCCCAAAAAGAACTTTTGGCCAGCTTGGGGGGGCCTCCTGACCCCCTCAAGCTGGCCAAAAGTTCTTTTTGGGCCGAACGAGCCGTCCGGCGCGAACTTGCCGGGAATCACGTGACGTCGCGTCTGAGTGACGCGGCGCCACGTGATTCCCGGCTCGTTCACGCCGGACGGCTCGTTCGGCCCAAAAAGAACTTTTGGCCAGCTTGGGGGGGCCTCCTGACCCCCTCAAGCTGGCCAAAAGTTCTTTTTGGGCCGAACAAGCCGTCCGGCGCGAACGAGCCGGGAATCACGTGACGCCGGCGTCACTCGACGTGCCGCCGATGTCACATGCTTCTCGCCAAGGATTGCAGAAATGGCGTCCTCACTCCTCGCTCCATCACCAGGGAGTTGTGGTAAGTCGGGGGGGGGATTAAGGAGGGTGAGGGGGTTTATATTTTTATTTTGGCTCAACAATCGCGATTTCCAACATATCGAACATATCTATGTTCGATATGTGGGAAATCCGATCGTTTATGTCGAATCAATTTTTTAAGTAAAAAAAAAATATGAGTTGCGTTTTACTAATGCGGTCAATCCGAATGCACACCCCTAATGTACAATATTTTTAAACTACTCTACACACACCTACCTGAATCTAATAAAAAAAATGCCTTCTTACCAAGCCTGTCATCTTCAAACCACACTGATTTTAAGCCAGTATACAGTGGTTTTGGTACACCGTATGGTTCATGCTGCTAACTGCCAGCACCAAGAGGGAAGGAAGGCAGAGATGCCATCTGTACTAGACCCAGCACTAGAGGTAGACCAGCAACAGATGTAGGTGGGGCAGCAGAGGCTACGTGTTACATCACCATACAGAAGGTAACACAGAGCCTGCTGGGATTATATCTTTCATTCCCACACCACTTTATTGGGTATTTCAGAGGAGCAGGTGACCATGATATATATCGTTTGACCACTGAGGCCATAATGGGTTTTTAAGAATCGTCCCCCTAATAATTGAATACTTATCCCCTTTACTGTATTAATACAATGTCAAGTTAAATACATTTTTATGTTATTTTAATGTTCTGCTCCTTTGCTGTCAAATATATCTCCTACGTTCAGTCAAATGCGTTCAAATGTTACTCTTATGCGTTCCATGTAATGGTTGTGCCTCGTTCCTGGCCTTCCGCCTATTCCCTGTAAACCGGTACGATGTGCATACGGCTATCGGTATATAAAAAATGTAAAATAAGTAAATAAATAAATAAATAAGGAGAGTTGAAAGCAGACTTCAAGCCAGTCACAGAGAGGTCACATGCTATACCAAGTCTTGTGAAACTGTTGAGATTCCTCTATTTCATGGCTTCAGGCTCCTTCTAAACTACAAACAGTGTTATATAGGACATGTCCTAAGCCCCGGTTTCCAGATGCTGCGAGCCATTTGCAGCCAGGTTCATGAATACATCAGAATCCCAATTAAGAGGCAGGAATTGCAGCCCTGAAGAGGGATTAACATGCCATGGTACAGTTTCCACATGTCCTGGGGGCCATTGACTGCAACCATGTAGTCCCTATGCCACCTTTTTGGAGGGGAGAGTCATATCATAACCGCAAGCTCTTTCACTTCCTTAATCCTGCGACAGCCAGCATTTTTTGAGAGTTTGAGAATGAGAGGTCTGGTCATGGATGGCTACTTGATAAGACCCCCTCCTCCCCTTACAATCTCCTATTCAGATATTTAATGGATATACCAGGGAGATATGTGATAATCTAAGAGCTGCACTTCTCTTATGCTTTGTGCCTTTAGAAGCTATTTCTCAACATACCCTTCACAGCCTGACCTTGTTACACTAATTATGTAATGGAGAGTCGAGGGGGTGCAGGGAAGTCCTAGAGCTGGGGCTACCACCTTTGATGGTAGTTTTTCAATCCAAATCCTCTCTCTGCCTTAGAGAAAAAACTAACATGTTTTACTAATAGGGTAGCTAATTGAGCAGGCTAATCCAGTAGTGGTTTATCCCCATTGCATGCAAGGGCTTGTTGGTTTGATTTTCAGAAGGAAAATAGCACAATCAGAGCTACAAATACATGCATGCAACAGGGCAAAACCTATTCAGCCAACTCAAGTGACTGAGCTCTGTTGGCAATCCTGCTTGCTAAATAAAAGTAACAGTGTAGCTTGTGCACTGTCAGTTCATATTCATTATGTAGTAAGCTCTATAGAGCATGAACAAACAAGGAATTTTAATGTTGGCAGAACAGGTAATGCAGCTTTCCACCAAGGGTTGTCAACTGACTCTAAATGTGCTCTCCAGGGTTTGCCATCTTACATGCAGGGACTTGTAGTTCTGATATCTCTATTGTCAGCTGTAAGAAAAGCAAGACAAGAAATCACTGCCTGCAATGGTGTAAAATCTGGACTGGATCAAGCCTGGAGGCTGAATCTGGAGCTATCTGGCAACCCTATGTGCATCTTAGAAATCCTTTCTTGAAGTATGTGTAGGCATTACTAATGTGTACATGTACACAATCTTCACATCTGTAGTCTGTCCCACATTATGCCATATATAAGGTAATGTTTCATTCACCTATACATAGTAGCACCTACATGTAAGGTTAGAATATAAGCAGAAGTCCATGCGACAGAGCACTCTAGACATGCTTCCCAACTTCTCTTCTCTTTAGCATTGGATCCATAGCATGTATATAGATATAGTAAAACCCATGTAAAGAGAAGCTAAAGATGCTTTCTTGAAGGTACAAGCTTCAGATATGAACACTTTGACCACTAGTGTTATGACGTGGAATCTTGGGCCTGCTAGGAGAAGATGACAGGGGCACTGAGGGGTGATCCACAGCAGAATCCATAGCCGGGAGACAGATCAAGGCCAGGAGACCAACTGGAGCTTCACCACTGGAAGCCCGAGATCCCCCCGGGAGGAGCCCTTGGGGACCCAGGCCGCTTGGACTTAGGTGCGGTCTCCTGGAGCAGAATGGTCCAAGGATAAATCCGGGTTGAGGCAGGTGGCAGAGAGTCACAACAAAGAAACACACCAGGAGTCAGGGCAGGCAGCAGAACAGCGGCCAGAGACGAACCAAGATCAGGACGAGCAGCAGACACGGAGTATCAAGAGCCAAGCCGAAGTCAGGAACCAGGAAAACAAGCCGAGAGGAAGCTGGGACAGGAGCAAGGATTCGGAAGCAGGAACTGGAACAGGATCAGGAACGGCAGGATCAGGATCAAGAACAGCAAGATCTGGATCAGAAACAGCAGGATCAGGAACAGCAGGATCAGGAACGCAGCAACTAGTGACTCGGAAGAGTGAACCTCATTGCAAGGCAAGGGACTGGAAGCTGGTGCTGGATATATGAACCAGGAGACCAGGGTTTGAGTCCTGCTGTCGCTCCTTGTGACCTTGGACAAGTCACTTTACCCTCCATTGCCTCAGGTACAAAAACAAAAACTCTATCTGGGGATAGAGAAATACCTACAGTATCTGAATGTAAATCGGTGTGATATCTCAATTGAGATCGAAAGTCGGTATATAAAAATAATAATAAATAAATATATATTTGTCGGTATCTGACATCACTCAGAGGGTTGGGCTTCAGTTTCCCACTGTGGGTCCTTTAAATTTTGACCTCCTGCATACACGCGAGCCTAGGAGGCGGGGTTAGAGAGCAGAGCTCGGTGGCATCTCCACGAGGGAGACGCCGCCATGGAGAGGCCCAGCCATGGCCCTGAGAGGAGCGGTGGAATGCTTCGAGGAGCCTGGAGCACGCTGGAAGTGAGGTGAGAGCCCGGCCGTGGAGTTCCACGGCCGGGATTTGTGACAGTACCCCCCATCTAATCCCCCCTCCTTGGGGGTCCTGGTTTGTTCGGATGCTTCTGATGAAATTGATGGAGAAGTGTTTTGTCCAAGATGTTGGCCGCAGGCTCCCAAGTATTATCTTCAGGGCCACATCCCTCCCAGGACAATAAATATTCCCATCGATGATGATGGAAACGGACGTCTAAGACTTTGCGGACTTGATAGATGGTGTCGTCCTCTGCAGGTGTGTGGGAAGGCTCCAGAGGGTTTCTATGGAATCTGGAAAGTACTAAAGGCTTGAGCAGCGATACATGAAAAATGTTATAAATCTTTAATGTACTGGGAAGGCGTAGACGATAGGAAACGGTGACAATTTGCTCAGATACTCGGAGCGGTCCAATGAACTGAGGTGCCAATCGCATAGAGGGGATGTGAAGGTGAATGTGCTTTGTGCTCAACAACACCTGATCTCCAGGCTGAAATACCAGAGCAGGATGGCGGTGTCTGTCAGCATTTCGTTTAGCAGTACCTGCAGTTTGCTGTAGCTTGGTCTGTATAGAGTTCCAAAGGGAATGAAGCTGCTGAGCGGATTTTTGGGCTACAGGAGATGGCACATCCAAAGGAAGCGGTAGGAAAAGCTTGGGTTGTCAACGATAGACCAACTGAAAAGGAGACTCTCTGTGGCTGAGTGATTATGGTTATTGTAGGAGAATTCAGCCCAGGGTAATATGGATACGCAGTCATATTGTTTGTCTCCTACAAAAGCTCGGAGGAAGCTTTTTAAGGAGCAATTGGTACGCTCAGCTTGTTCGTAGCTCTGGGGATGGAACGTGGAAGTGAAGTCTAAATGCACTCCAAACTTCTTACAAAGAGCCTTCCAATATTTTGCCATGAATTGCGGACCCCTGTCCGATGTAATGTGGAGAGGAAGTCCATGAGTGCAAAATAGGTGTTGTGTGAAGAGTTGGGCCAACTCTGGTGCTGAGGGAAGCTTGGGCAGAGGGACAAAATGGGCCATCTTTGAAAACCAATCACAGTAACCTAAATGATGGTCTTCCCTTCGGATGGCGGCAAATCCACTACAAAGTCCGTGGAAAGGTGTGCCACCTTCACCTCCTCACCTTGCAATGAACCCTCACTGCCCTAAGCACTATGTTAATATGTTAATTTATAAATATCTTTAATCCTTTAGTTTCAATTTTTCAGGCTCACATTTGAGCCTCCTTCTAGCTGCAGCACCTATGTTGCAACTTGTTACCCCTTTCCCCCCTCCCTGTTTTTTGTATTTTCCACCTTTTTGTTCAAATGTAAACTGATATGATGTGCCCTCTAATGTCGGTACAAAAAAAGCTGTTAAATAAATAAATAAATACATAAATAAAAGGGCGGACACCCCTCTCTTGCCCTCTCTGACAAAAAGCTCAGTGGTAAAGACCCATACCCTTATAGGTTTCTTTCTGAACAACTCTGCTAAAGGAGCCCTTGGTTTGGCAGTGAAGTTGTATTTGTATTTTGATTCAAAGTTCTATTCAGCCTGACTAATGTATATTACATCTCAACAAAGGGCTATGATTTTTTTGTGTGTTTAAATCTTTTTATTGAAAGAAATTATCAGCAGATACAACTATGACAATTATACAATCATTTTATCAATAACAGTAAAACCATGAAATCAAGAGGATACATCCTGAATTAACTGAATAATCCACTGCAAAGGGGAATAGTAGCATGAAAAGAAATAGAAACAACATACAGGAGGGTAAAGTACAGTGAAGAAAGGAAGGGAGGTGAGAGAAAGAAGAAAAGGGTAAAGAAGAAGAGGATGGACAACAGCTGTAGTGTGTCTAGCGCCGACCAACTCACACAAGCGTGTTACAAAGAAACAATATATGTATCCAGTAGCTTCCACACGAGAAACCATTTCTGTAATCTGTTGAATTTAATTGCCATAATTTTTTTATATTTATAAAATAAACAGTTCCACCATAAATGCTCAGAATGTAAGTCACAATGCTTCCAATTAGAAATAATATAATGTTGCGTGACAGTAAGCAAAAAGTCCAATAATTTCCGTTATGGCTTAGAGAGGTCTAGAGAAGAGCTCACTCCTTTAAGAATAACCAAGACATATGTGATGGGTTGGTTGACACCCAAAATAGCAGAGACAGTAGACCAGACCTGGAGCCAAAAAAGCTGGACATGAGGACAGTAGTGAAAAAGCATGAGTTGTAGAGTGGCCTTAGCAGCTGAGCAAGACCTGCATGCATGGGATAAGAGTAAACCTGCTCGATGAAGTTTCCATGGGGTCCAGAGGGCTCTGTGCAGGATAAAGAAAAAGGTCTGTGTTAGACTGGAGGACAATGAAATATGTATAGAAACCATCCAGACGTGAATCCACTCCTCTGGAGATGGAACCTCATCAAAGTCAGAGGCCCAAGTGGAATATAATGACGCTATAGAGCGTCGAGGGGAGAGAGTTTTAATAAGTTTATATAAACGAGCTGCTAAATTTCTCTTTGCCATCAGCTCTTGATATATGGTGAAAAGATAAGGTATTGCATCTGAGATTAAATTCTGTTCTGCAGAATATGTAGTTGCAACCATGCATAGAATTGGGATCTGGATAGGCCAAATTGCTCCTGTAATTGGGTAAAAGATATCAAGCCACAATCTTGTATGATAGAGAAGAGGAGCCAAATATCTGTTAGTGTTTGAGATAGTTGTGGGTGGATCCTTGGGCCGGTGGCAGATGACCACGCACCTGGGGGAAGATCCCGAGAGGGACCACCGATCAGGCTCAGAGTTTGGAGACAGAAACACACACTAGTTAAAATTTGTAACCTATCATTAAAATCATCCTTTGTACCTGAAGACTGGAGGGTGGCCAATGTAACCCCAATATTTAAAAAAGGCTCCAGGGGTGATCCGGGTAACTATAGACCAGTGAGCCTAACTTCAGTGATGGGAAAAATAGTGGAAACTATCCTCAAGATCAAAATTGTAGAGCATATAGAAAGACATGATTTAATGGGACACAGTCAAAATGGATTTACCCAAGGGAAGTCTTGCCTAACAAACCTGCTTCATTTTTTTGAAGGGGTTAATAAACATGTGGATAAAGGTGAACTGGTAGATGTAGTGTATTTGGATTTTCAGAAGGCGTTTGACAAAGTCCCTCATGAGAGGCTTCTACGAAAACTAAAAAGTCATGGGATAGGAGGCAATGTCCTTTCGTGGATTACAAACTGGTTAAAAGACAGGAAACAGAGAGTAGGACTAAATGGTCAATTTTCTCAGTGGAAAAGGGTAAACAGTGGAGTGCCTCAGGGATCTGTACTTGGACCGGTGCTTTTCAATATATATATCAATGATCTGGAAAGGAATACGACTAGTGACGTTATCAAATTTGCGGATGATACAAAATTATTCAGAGTAGTTAAATCACAAGCAGACTGTAATACATTACAGGAGGACCTTGCAAGACTGGAAGATTGGGCATCCAAATGGCAGATGAAATTTAATATGGACAAGTGCAAGGTGTTACATATAGGGAAAAATAACCCTTGCTGTAGTTACACAATGTTAGGTTCCATATTAGGAGGTACCACCCAAGAAAGAGATCTAGGCGTCATAGTAGATAATACATTGACATCGTTGGCTCAGTGTGCTGCAGCAGTCAAAAAAGCAAATAGAATGTTAGGAATTATTAGGAAGGGAATGGTTAATAAAACGGAAAATGTCATAACGCCTCTATATCGCTCCATGGTGAGAGCACACCTTGAATACTGTGTACAATTCTGGTCGCCGTATCTCAAAAAAGATATAGTTGCAATGGAGAAGGTACAGAGAAGGGCAACCAAAATGATAAAGGGGATGGAACAGCTCCCCTATGAGGAAAGGCTGAAGAGGTTAGGGCTTTTCAGCTTGGAGAAGAGACGGCTGAGGGGGGATATACTAGAGGTCTTTAAGATCATGAGAGGTCTTGAACGAGTAGATGTGACTCGTTTTTTTACACTTTCAAATAATAGAAGGACTAGGGGGCATTCCATGAAGTTAGCAAGTAGCACATTTAAGACTAATCGGAGAAAATTCTTTTTCACTCAATGCACAATAAATCTCTGGAATTTGTTACCAGAGGATGTGGTTAGAGCAGTTAGTGTAGCTGGGTTCAAAAAAGGTTTGGATAAGTTCTTGGAAGAGAAGTCCATTAACTGCTATTAATCAAGTTTACTTAGGGAATAGGCACTGCTATTAATTGCATCAGTGCATCAGTAGCATGGGATCTTCTAGGTGTTTGGGTAATTGCCAGGTTCTTGTGGCCTGGTTTGGCCTCTGTTGGAAACAGGATGCTGGGCTTGATGGACCCTTGGTCTGACCCAGCATGGCAATTTCTTATGTTCCTATGTTCTTAGTTCTTTTATTAAACAGTATATAGAACCACCAGAGGTGGCAGTAGTGAGCTGGACGTTCCCAGCTGGGCTGTAGTCCCTCAGATACTGGAACAGTGATCCTGGATAACTGAGCTGTAAAGAAACTGAATATAGTGAGTAGGCAGGGTATGCAGAGTTCAGGAACAGAACCTTGATGGTAACACTCCCACAATAGTCTCTTAGAAGCAGCCCAGGAGCTGGAAATTAATTATGCCCTTGAGGAGCGAGTACCTGGTTCCAGGGAACGCTCTGATAGAGAGATGGTAGCTCACTGGTGTTGTAGGCAGCGAAGACTTCCTGGCAGAAGTGGTATTCAGTAGCAAGTCCAGAAACGTGGGTCCTCGAGGAGCGAGTACCGGTTCCAGACTGCAACCTGAAAGGCAAAAGAGAAAGCGAGGCCCCCGAGGAGTGGATACCCCTGGTAAAGTCCGAGGAGGCAGAGTAGCCAGGTATGCAGAGAGTGAATCCCATCCGCAATGATACCTGGAGGAAGCGAACCCAGAAAGGAAACCTTTCCTTGCTAACTCAATTAGTTAGCGAATTCAGAGACCTTTAAATATCCGGTGAAGATGACGTCCAGATGTCTGAAGACACTCTTTTGCAGAGGCCTGGACACCTGCGTAAAGTACGAGCTGGCTGCTCGTCAGACTCCTGACTTGCTGGAAGAATTAATAGCCTTAGCTACTTGGCTTGACTGGCGGCTCCGAGACAAGGTGAAGGAACTCCGGCCTAAGGTGTTACCTGGGTTGAAGCAAACCAGTGCTCCTGCACTGCGAGGGAGTACAACACCTCCTGCTGTGGAGAAGAATGAACTGAAGGAACCTGGTCATGGTCACTTGACCTCTAAAGAGAGAAGATTTAGGAGGAAGAACGGCCTGTGCATGTACTGTGGTCAGCCGGGCCATGATATTTCTGCTTGCCCTATTCATCCGGGAAATGGACAGGCCTGAGTCCCGCGGGAGGGCTGTTCTTGGGCTATACAGCAATATTTCGCTCCCTTTCTTGCTGACTAGCGCGACCGACGAACGGACCGAGCACTCTCCACGATCCCGCAGGCGCTGGGAGAAGGGCCCCGCGCAGCCGGCGCAGGACCCATCGGGGTAAGGCCTTAACTTCTCGCCCTACCACCGACGGCACCGCACCGGCCACGAGGCTTTAATCTATGCGCTCAATTCGGAATTACTTACCTCCAGCCGGCCTCCCCTTGCCGCATCGAATCGCCACGAGTCGAGTCGCACAGCCGATGACGTCACAAAAGAGCGACTAAGGCGGGGGATTTAAATCTCCGCTCCAGCCGGAATTGCTCTCTTTCTTGCTGACTAGCGCGACCGACGAACGGACCGAGCACTCTCCACGATCCCGCAGGCGCTGGGAGAAGGGCCCGCGCAGCCGGCGCAGGACCCATCGGGGTAAGGCCTTAACTTCTCGCCCTACCACCGACGGCACCGCACCGGCCACGAGGCTTTAATCTACGCGCTCAATTCGGAATTACTTACCTCCAGCCGGCCTCCCCTTGCCGCATCGAATCGCCACGAGTCGAGTCGCACGGCCGATGACGTCACAGAAGAGCGACTAAGGTGGCAGTCAATCTATAAAACTTAAAGCAAGCTAGGCGTCACGCGCCGAGCGTCACGCGCCGAAGGAGCGCGACAAAGGGGCCTGCCCCTTTGTTTCGCCCCTTCGTTTCGATCCTCACTTCCCCGAGCAGCTTCACAATATTACCGCACCAGAGCTCTTCCAGCGTCCATATTGCTCACGCTCTCCCAGCTCTCACCTAGCAAGTACCATCCTGCGCCCAGCCTGCGCCATCTCAGCAAGCTTTCAGAATACGTAAGTGACTACAGCTGGAAGACCCATACCCACAAAAGTGACTACAGCCTATGACTACAGCCTCAACAATACAATAGTAACAAACAGTAAAAGTGCTGAAGCTCTACGATACTTACTACCTGCATTAAAGCCACTACCCGTTATAGCCACCGTAGTATCCAGTCCAGTCACTCCAGCATCCAGCATCCAGTCCAGTCACTCCAGCATCCAGTCCAGCCACTCCAGCATCCAGCCCAGCCACTCCAGCATCCAGTCTAGTCACTTCAGCATCCAGCATCCAGTCCAGCCACTCCAGCATCCAGTCCAGCCTCTCCAGCATCCAGTCCAGCCACTCCAGCATCCAGTCCAGCCCCTAGCATCCAGTCCAGCCTCTCCAGCATCCAGTCCAGCCTCTCCAGCATCCAGCATCCAGTCCAGCCACTCCAGCATCCAGCCCAGCCACTCCAGCATCCAGTCCAGCCTCTCCAGCATCCAGTCCAGCCACTCCAGCATCCAGCATCCAGTCCAGCCACTCCAGCTTCCAATCCAGCAACTCCAGCTTCCAGTCCAGCAAACTAAGAAGAATGTCTCCATCCTTTCCAATCCCAATCCTCCCTCACGGTCCACCTTCCAAAGGACATTCAACTCGACACGCCCACTACCAGAACCTTAAATCCATCTCTCCAATCATGATCACTCCCATTACCCAACTGCTAGGCCTCACACTATTTACGTTAACACTATTCAATGCACAATCCCTAACTAAAAAATCAGTAATACTAAATGACTATCTCATTGATGTGAAACCGGACATATGCGCAATTACTGAGACATGGCTCAAACCTTCAGACACTGCAATAATTAACCAACTACCCACAGAGACATACAACTTCTTCTCCATCCCACGTCAGGGAAAAAAAAAAGGAGGAGGAATCCTCCTAGCTACAAAAAAGGTCCTCAGATTCACTCAACACTCCTCCAATACCGACTCGAAACTCGAATTTGGCTTCTTCTCATCAGACAAACTCCAAATTTTACTTCTCTACGCTCCTCCAGGTTTACTGGAAACAGACTCATCTCCCCTGGTCGAACTAACTACCTCCCTTATCAATCTAGATGCCCCAGCGATAATCTTAGGTGATTTCAACCTGCACGTCGACAACTCCAAATTATCACCCAACTGCAAAGCCCTACTCACAGCATACTCCGCTTTAGGTTTCACTCAACTAGTTAACAAACCCACACACAAAGCCGGACACACCTTAGACCTTATCTTCATCAATACAGCAATCAAACTGGTCCAGCACCCAACCTGCACGAAGGTACCATGGTCAGATCACTCCCTCATAACTTCCTCATTCTCAATAAAAGATACCAGTCCAACTCGCATACCCTCACATTGCTTCACTTACAGGAAAACATGCACCACAGAAAATCTTAGCAATCACTTATTATCACATCTCACCCAAGTAGACTTCACCAACCCGAATTCAGCGCTTCAATCTTGGAATAACATCACGGAATCGATAGCCAACAAGCTATGCCCCCTAACAACAAAAAATCCTCACCCCAACTCGTCCAAAAGACAACCATGGTTTACCCTAGAGCTAAGAAAGCTTAAATTATTGCTAAGACAAAATGAGGCTAAATGGCGTAAAAACCCATGCACCATCACTCTATCTACCTATAAATCTACCCTTCACCAATACAAATCCAATACATTAAGATCCAAAAGGAACTACTACGCATCCAAGATCCACCACCTAATCTTTGACGCTAATGCCCTCTTTAGCTACGTTTCCAACCTCACTCAAATAAACTCATCAGAAATCGCTCTCAACCAAGCCAAATCTAAAGCGGAAGAACTAGCGCTATTTTTCAATAACAAAATCAGCAAACTTCTAACTCAGCTGCCCACTAACACTGCATCTACTTCTATACCACCTCAGACTACCTTCAAAAATACCCGCTTAGAAGAACTGGAACTAACTTCTTCCATCGAGATCCAAGGTATTCTACGGAAAATGAAACCATCTTCTCACCCTTCGGACCACATCCCCTCGAAATTGCTTCTATCAATTCCTGACTCAATCTCCAAATCCCTGTCAGACATCATAAATTGCTCAATAACACAAGGTTCTTACCCAGATGACCTAAAATTGGCCTCTCTCAAACCATTACTCAAGAAACCTAATCTAGATCCTAATGACCCAAACAACTACAGACCTATCGCCAACCTCCCCTTCATAGCTAAGATTATGGAGAAACTGGTGAACACCCGACTCTCAAACTACATTGAAGAAAACAACCTCCTATTCCCATCACAATACGGTTTCCGCAAAACACTAAGCACGGAGTCCCTCCTCATTTCCTTAACGGATCACCTCATCCTGGGCCTCGATAAAGGGCAAGCCTTCTTACTGATCCTACTGGACCTTTCTTCAGCCTTTGACACCATCAATCATTCCTTACTCATTAACCAGTTAGCCTCCATAGGCATCTCAGGCACAGCACTATCTTGGTTCATATCATTTCTCAGCAATAGAGGATACAAGGTCAAGATACAGAACAAAGAATCCTCTCAACATCCGTCGTCAGTAGGAGTCCCACAGGGGTCCTCCCTGTCTCCTACTTTATTTAACATTTACCTTATACCATTATGCCAACTTCTCACCGACCTCAACCTCAAACACTACCTTTACGCGGACGATATCCAGGTCCTGATACCCATTAAGGATTCCTTCGCTAAAACTCTGGCTTACTGGGATACATGCCTTCAAAAAATTAAACTCCTCCTCACCAGCCTAAACTTGGTATTAAACTCCGGCAAAACTGAACTCCTGCTCATCGCCTCAGAAAATAACACCATCACCTCTGCACAACAAGCCACGCCAAAAATCACACAAGTGAGAGACCTAGGAGTCCTAATTGATAATCGCCTGAATTTCAAAGCCACTATTAACAAAACCACCAAAGACTGTTTCTACAAACTACAAGTGCTTAAAAGAATTAGACCTCTTTTCCATGCCCAAGATTTTAGAACCATTCTACAAGCAATCATTTTTTCAAAATTAGACTATTGTAACACCATCCTACTCGGCCTTCCCGCTTCATACACTAAACCGCTCCAGATGGTGCAAAATGCAGCTGCACGAATTCTGACAAATACCAGGAGAAGGGACCACATAACCCCCATACTAAAGAGCCTCCATTGGCTACCTATACACTTTAGAATAATATACAAGGCCATTCTCACCACATACAAAATCACCCACCAACTGGCTCCCATCAACCTACAGATCCCCCTCCGACTACACAATTCGTCAAGACCGACAAGAGATGCATACAAGGGATCGCTACAGGTACCACCATCCAAATCTACCAGACACTGCACACTAAGAGACCGGGCTTTCTCTACAGCCATCCCACTGTTATGGAACTCCATCCCCTCAAATCTCAGAACAGAACCTTGCATCTCAACCTTCAAAAAAAGACTAAAGACCTGGATATTCTTACAAGCCTTCCCGGACGCCAACATAGTCAACTAATCTCCAACTACTCCAACTTGGTTATCCATTCTATTGTTTTACATATGTAAATTAATAACCTATCCTTTCTCTTCCTTCTCATCCAAGTTCTTATCACCCTGTTATATGTAACTGCCTTTTCAGCACCTTTGTTATAGTTATGTTTACTATGCACCCCTGTTTTATGTGAACCAGCATGATGTGACTGCTGTCTCAAATGCCGGTATATAAAAATTTGAAATAAATAAAAAATAAATAATATCTCCTCCACTTTCTCGTCCAGTCTCTGTGATCCCTGAACCAGTGATGGTTCAAACCTCTGCCCTGAAGGACTCAGGGGCAGGAGGCAACTTTATTCTCAATCATCTTGTGGAAGACCTGAGGAGTCCATTCAGCAAATTTGAAGATCCACTATTGTATCACAATTTGAAGTGGGCCTCAGATGATTCTTTTCACCACCACTTTTCTTGAGGATCTTATCAACATCACCAGCAGTTTTTCTATTACCTGCTGTTTATCATAGCGGTTGCTATATGCACCATAGCTAGGTGGCGCTTTATATCTTTAATGTCTTCTTGGACTACAAAGTTGAGATATCCACTATGATCTATCCACTCAGAAGTCATGCTGAAGGACTACAGCACTGTTGATTCCGAAGAAAAAGATATCTCTAACTACCAGCTTGGTTGTCTGCTGGTGCTACCATCAGTTCCGAAGAAAAAGGCATCCTTAGCTACCAGCTTTCACAATTGGTTCACTAGTAAGTCGTGCCCAAAAGCCTATGGCACTGTTGATTCTGAAGAAGTTTTCTCTGACTATCAACTTCCCGTTCGGTTTACTCAGAAGTCATGCTGGAGGTTTGCAGCACTGTTGATTCCGGGGATGAAGATATCTCCATCCCTCAGCCTGTTCGTTTTGCTGGTATTGCCATTATCGCTCTTCCAGTATCCTGCGGAAGAGCTACTCAGAAGTGGATTTTGGACAAGCTTCTACATCACCACTTCCACTGAAACCTCAGTGACGTCCACGGCAGCCCTCTCATTGCTGCTGACTTCATTATACACTCTGTTAGATTCTTCAAATCTCAACATCCATCTGTCATGGTGAATATACAAACTTGAACTCAAGAATTTAAAGATACTGGATGTTTGTACAGAGACTGAGTTTTGTTTGCCTGAAAGGGCTTTGGCCCCAAAATCATCTTTGGGAGCCTCAGATCTATTGGATAAAGAGATGCTTCATCAGTTCCACCTTGCGCATCTTTTGGTACTTAATCTGGTACCCGAAGAGGAGACTTTTTTTTGCCTTTGTCTATTTTGTTAAAATGAATGCACATCCCTACACATGAACATGTTAGTTACAGCATAAAAACTTAAGAACAATACACATTTCATTAGCCTTTACGTTTATTTTATTTATTTATTTATTTATTTATTTATTTATTAGCTTTTATATACCGGGGTTCCTGTATGAGATACAGATCACCTCAGTTTACAGTAAACATTAACTTCATTCATGGGCTGTACATGGAACAATGGAAAACAAGAACAGTAGAAACTTTGCTCGCTGTTTAAAATTACATGTGTTAAATGCTACTAAAATATGTAACACACTGAAGACTCCTAACCTCATCTAACTCCCAACTGTCAAAAGCTTACCTGTCACCTCTGATGCAGTATCAAGAGCTGGTGGCAGGACTTCAAACATCTCATATCCTTTCTTAGCTTCTCCTCGATGGATATCAGGGTGAAAGGAGAAAGTTCTCCTTTGCTGGTGGCCTGCTGGCAATTTGCTATCTTCATGACCTCACCATTGTTATCTTCATGACCTCACCATTAAACCAACCTTCAGTGTACCATCTGTTCACTGCTGTGGCTCGGCCACCCTTGGCTGCTGATCCTCTGCAATATTAAACTATTAGTTGCTTTGGAGATAATGGCTATCTGCTTTTCCAACATAATTCTGAAATGATCAAATATAGCCTTCATTAAGGAGGTCATTCTCATGGAGGAACTTGTGGACAAGCAACCACTATTGTCTGCTATGTGGTTGGCTGGCTTGAACCTTGATGCCATTTCCAGTAGCTTCAGGTTCCTTTTTACCCGATGTTTATTCCTAATCCCCACTTTCATCCCTTTCTCCCCCTCTCCCACCCTGGTCCTCCTCTGTCCACTGGCCCTCTCTCTTTTTGTTGACTAGACCTCACCTGCCTTTCCTTGCCAACCTCACTCTCTTGCCTTCTCCACTCTACCTCCCCCTCCCATTACCTCTTCCCATCTTCCTCATTTACTCTTCTGCTGCTTCTTACTACCACTGCTGTCCCCTCTAGAACTCTGGTTTTTCTCTTCTCTCTTTTGCCCCTGGCCCTCCTTCCTCTCCTTCCTCTCCTGATTCTCTTCACCTCCCTCCTCCCTGTCTTCTCTCACCCCATGCTCATGCTTCTCACATCCTTACCACTTGCTATCCTTCTAACATTCACACCTGTCCTTTCATACTCTAAACAAACAGGACAGACAAACAAACAAGACACTCAAAAACATTCATACACTTTTTCACTCACAGAAAAAGACACCAGACAATAGGAAAGGTAAAACCAGAGAAAAATAAATAAACTAGACAATCCGAGTAGATAATTGAATGTAACTTTATCCTTTCCTCACTCTTCTCTCCATCGACACCCTGAGAGCTCCTCAGAGGAGTAGATTCAGAATGCAGGGCTGAAATAAGTTTAGAAACAAAAAATAAGAAGAAACAAAAGGTAGGGGGGAAAGAAAGGTGGAGTGGGGGGGGGAGGGAACGGGAGAAGGCAGCGAGGCTCGGAGCAGGCTCGGCGTGCGGAAGTTGTATAATTGTGCACCCCCTTTCACGCGCCGACTACGGATTTTATAGCATGTGTGTGCCGGAGCACCCATGTTCTAAAATCGGGCGCACGCACATGTACGCCTGTGCGCTGCTATTTAAAATCCACCCTAAAATGTGTTCCACTTTACGTTATCCATCTAAATGACTTTGAATGTGGAGCTCATTATATCAGCAAAATTTGGCATCTGATTGGGGTACAACAAAATGCAAGCTCAAAGAGTAATGTAAACGTGATCCAAGGGTAAGAAGTGAATAAAGCCTTCCCACACTTCATCCACATCTCAGTCTCACTAAATAGGCTCTGAAATTCTAAAGGAGCTTGATTCTACAGGAAATAATGAAGAAAGTGGTGGGAAATACCAACAAAACACATATTTAAAATGCATTGTTAGAGTCCAAACAGTACCTGCAACTGTATAGCAAGGTTAAAGTAACAGGAACTACTAGAGATGTGAATCGTGTGATCGATCGTCTTAACGATCGATTTCGGCTGGGAGGGGGAGGGAATCGGATCGTCGCAGTTTGGGTTTTTTAAATATCGTGTAAATCGTGTAAATCGTGTAAATCGAAAACCGGCACACTAAAACATCCCTAAAACCCACCCCGACCCTTTAAAATAAATCCCCCACCCTCCGAACCCCCCCAAAATGCCTTAAATTACCTGGGGTACAGTGGGGGGGGGGAGGGGAAGGGGGAGGGCAGAAAAACCGGCACACTAAAACAACCCTAAAACCCACCCCGACCCTTTAAAATAAATCCCCCACCCTGCCGAACCCCCCCAAAATGCCTTAAATTACCTGGGGTCCAGAGGAAGGGTCCCGGTGCGTTGTAGAAAGGGTCCCGGTGCGTTGTAGAAATGGCGCCGGCGCTACCTTTGACCTGTCATATGACAGGTCAAGTTAGCGCCGGCGCCATTTTGTTTTTTTGTCCCCCGACGACAGGAGCATAGGAGATCGCTCCCGGACCCCTGCTGGACCCCCAGGGACTTTTGGCCAGCTTGGGGGGGCCTCCTGACCCCCACAAGATTTGTCAAAATCCAGCGGGGGTCCGGGAGCGATCTCCTACCGCAAATCGTTTTTCCGTACGGAAAAACGATTCGACTGCAGGAGGTGCCATTTTGCGCCGGCGCTACCTTTGCCCTGTCATATGACAGGGCAAAGGTAGCGCCGGCGCCATTTCTACAACGCACCGCAGGCCCGAGAGTAAAAGATCACACCGGGACCCCCGCTCTGGACCCCAGGTAATTTAAGGCATTTTGGGGGGTTCGGGAGGGTGGGGGATTTATTTTATTTATTTATTTATTTATTTATTTATTTAACAGCTTTTAATATACCGGTGTTCGTGCAAGCACATCATGCCGGTTTACAATAAACTTGAGAAAGGAGGAAATTACAAAAAACAGGGAGTGGGGGAGTGGAGCAGGAGCGAAAAGAGGGGGGGGGGGAAGAGGGGGGAGAGAGGTAAAGGAGGAAAGACAGCAGCTGAGAAAGGTACAAGGAACATATCAGTATTTACAGGATAGGTTGCTTAATGAGGTTAGAACAAGGTTGATTTTTTACAGCGGTTAATGAGGAATAAATAGATTATATAATGATATATATTAAAGCTTAATTACAGCAGTTATGGTGGATTATATAGATAACTTATTAAACAATTAAACACATATATATAAAGTATTAGCTTATTTACAGCAGTTACAGCAGGTAATAACGGAGTCTTGATTTCGACATATAGGTTGTAAGTTTAACTGGGTTACAGTGGAGCACGGTGGGAGGGTGGCGGGGGTATAGGGAAAGGGTAAGGGGAGGGAGGGTGGGGGTATGGGTGGGTTGACGGGTGAGGCTCGGGTGGGTTTTAGGGTTGTTTTAGTGTGCCGGTTTTTCCGCCCTCCCCCTTCCCCTCCCCCTTCCCCCGATTTACGATTTTTGACGATAAATCGGGGGAATTCCTATTGTATCGCGCTTCTAACGATTTTTGACGATTTAAAATATATTGGACGATATTTTAAATCATCAAAAAACGATTCACATCCCTAATACATAAGCTAATACATAACGAACATGCAGACTGGTTAAATACAGCCCTACGTGTACACATCCCTAACAGAAACCTAAGGTCAGCAAACAAAGCACTCCTAACCATTCCATCAGTCAAAACTGCAAGACTAACACAGGTACGAGAGAGAGCACTATCACTGTTAGGACCCATACTATGGAACTCCATGCCCCTAGACTTAAGACTACAAAGAGACAGCAAAACCTTTAGAAAAGGTTTAAAAACCTGGCTCTTTAAACAAGCTTTTAAGAAAGAGAAGGGAGAATAGAAACAAGGGTCAAGCAAAGCACAATCAATATAACATCCACACACACTGCTGTATTCACTGTGTAGTCTGTAAAGGACCAATCACAATCTTAAAGTTATTCCTGTAATTAAAACCGAGTTAGAGACTTGGACATGATTAATTACATTTAACATTATTGATCACTAACTATGTTACCGAACCTTATGGCATCCTTGTAAATGTTCAAATCACCGTATCATTAATTTTATGTGCCTTGATGTAAACCGTTGTGACGGTATCCTCCAAATGACGGTATAGAAAAGATGTTAAATAAATAAATAAATAAATAAATAAATAATTTCTCTTAAAAATGGTTCATTAATAAGCTGTCTCCTGTCATGAAAAGAATATCTCCACTCCACACTTCCATTTAAACTAGCCAGTTCAATGGTTTATAGGTGAAAAATCCAACATTGTTCCAATTTTAATGTTTTTCATGATCTCCATCTCTAAGAGAGAAAGCTTCTCATGATCTACAATAAATGACAGGAGATCATTAAAAGTATGTTATTTTTGCTGACAGTACCATACATGCATTGAGATTTTTTAACTTCAAACAGTTTCAAAGCTCTTTTATTTTCACCCACATATAACAATATACATGGGCAAATGATGGCATAAACAATAAGATTAGTGGAGCAATTACTAAAATGTTTTGGTTGAAAAACATGCTTCGTTTTAGGATTAATGAAGTTGTATAGAAATTGCATAAATGGAACAGTGGCCACATTTGTAGTGTCTTCAAAAACTGTCTTAAATAATGTTAAACAATGTTCAGTCTGGCATCTTCTTTGGACTTGGTAATGTAGGACACAATTCTGAGTCCTTGAAGCAACCCTTATATCCATGACCCTAAAGCAGGGATGCAGAGAGTGGAGGAGTAGCCTAGTGGTTAGAGCAGGGGCTGTAACCAAGCAATAGCCAGGGTTCAGCTCCCACTGCTCTTCCTTGTGAGCTTGAGCAATTTACTTTATCCTCCATTACCTCATGTATAAACTTAGGCCATCATTCCGTGCGGAATGATGAAGCCTGCACTATAGGGAGCGGGGCATGCAGCCGGCCGCACCACAGCGGTGCAGTTTAGCCAGGCACGGTGCGGCCGGCTGCAGGCTATCGCAGGCATAGTGCCACCGTAAAAGGTGTTGCCGACGATTATCAAAATTCCCTCAATAACTCCGCCCCGACTCCTCCCCTCCCCCTAATTTAAATCTTACTGCTACGATAAGGCCCTAACGCACGCGATAAGGGCCTATCAAGGCTTGGAAAATAATGCCCTTAACCTTTTGGGAACAGGAAAATACCTATAGTACCTGAATGTAATCTGCTTTGAAGTGTCTGAAAAAGGAGAATATAAAAAAATAGATTTTTTTTTTAAAGATCTTTTCATTGATGTTGTAATAAAATATTACAATTAGACAATAAAGCCCGCTTGAATGACTTGTGGATACAACCAGAGATAACTCCTATTTAACAATCTTTTCTGAGAGAGTGCCCAAGCATTGTCCTTAAAATCTGAAACATTGAAACATTTATTTGTCAGCTTTACAAGCTACAATACAGGGATATTATTTTTTAAAGATTTCAGATGTAAGCTTTCATAATGTAAAAATGTATTTATGATAAATAGTAGTAATAAATGATATTGATTCAGCTTTTCCCATGGGTACATCTTAAAAAAGAAATACTTGACAAATGATAATATAAAACAAAATAAATATGTGAATTATAATTATTCAACCAGGAAAAAAATACTTTATGTATGGATCTTCCAACCTTTCATGCAACTGAAAAAAGGAGAATTGTTTATACATGTAGACTCAAATGTGAAATATATAGGTTGGTCAAGATGGGCCTATACTAACAGTCATTGCTATCCCCCAAATTTGTAGGTACATTTTTAATTCAAAAATAAAATAAGTTTGCTTTAAGGCAAAAGTTGTCATCTGTAAAATGAATATCTTAGCAACCAAATGAGATCTCGGACATAAAACTCCTTGTCACTGACTAACAGTCAACTTACAGAATTCATTATATAAATATCTGGCATGCACAAATATATGCCCGATTTTATAACATGCGCGTGCATGTTATAAAATCCAGGGTCGGTGTGAGCAAGGGGATGCACACTTGTGCACCTTGCATGTGCCGAGCCCTAGGGGAGCACCGATGGCTTTCCCTGTTCCCTCCGAGGCCGCTCCGAAATCGGAGCGGCCTCGGAAGGAATTTTCCTTTCGCCCCCCCACCTTCCCCTCCCTTCCCCTATCTAACCCGCCCCCCAGCCCTACCTAAATACCCCCCCACCTTTATTATTTAAGTTGCGTCTGCCTACGGGCAGGCATAGGTTGCATGCACCGGCCGAGTGCTGGCACACGATCCCCTGGCCTAGCAGGCCTTCAGAGGCCTCTGGCCATGCCCCTGCCCTGCCCCTTTTTTCAAGCCCCACGACATATGCACTTCCCGGGGCTTGCGCTTCTCAGAGCCTATGCAAAATAGGCTCGGCGCGTGCAGGAGAGTTTTAAAAGGCTTACGAGAGTATATTATGAGCATAATCCTTTTAAAATCTGCCCCAATATGTGAGAATCACGAAATTTGGAAGTGCCAATTACAAAAAGAAATATGTGCAGATATATTGAAAGTGGTTCTAACTGTGAATCATTGACAGAAACTATTGGATATCTAGGTGGATTATTTAAAGTTGTATGCATTGTTGGCAATATATATAGTGTAGGAATTCTTGGAAACTTCACATTCAGAAATTAATGTTGCTGTTTGGTAAAAAAAAAACAAAAAACAACACATCCCATCTGACTGGCTCTGGCACCCATGGTATATGGATTTGGTGAGTTTTATGGATGGCTGTTCTTTGTCTCCATCTGCTGGAAGGAGAGCACTGGTAGGACCTAATGGTGCTGGATGGATCTAAGATTCCTCACCTAAAAAAAGGAAATACTGATGGATGTTCAGCGAAATACAATTTAGCTAAATGCAGTCAAATAAATCAACTCATAAATAACGTGATGCCTGGATTTGAGATGAGAGAAAGGACAAACATTTTGAGAGTAATCACATTTCTATATTGGTAAGAGCTCAATTGGTCAAATGTATAACAACTGATTGTGATTGCACTAAGACCATGTTGTCGACCTGGTCCAAATGTGAACATGAAGAGTATCTCTCCGGTTTCTCAAGAACCCCTGTTCCTTCTGCCCTTTGGGATTTGTTCTAAAAAATGAGATGAAGATGAGTTATTTGGATCTTCAGTGTCAGATAAACTATCAAAAGAGATAACCTTCTTGTTTTTCCTCACAGTAGGATTATTCCAAAGACATACTGAACTTTCCTTATAATCAGCCTCCTCACTGTTGGACTTCCATCAATTTTGACTTATTTAATTCTGCATGGAAACTATCAATCAATTTTTGTAAGTCTTGGTAATGTTATTCAAATAAAGCGGTAGATATCTCGGCCTTCAGGAATGTTAATTGCTCATCTAACTTTTGTTTAACTGATTATCTAATTCTCTAATAGTTTCTATAATTAAAACCATCAGATTTAAAGAGCACTTACTGAAAATCAAGTTCCACTTCTCATTAAATGTTTTGTTCTCTATAAACAGTCTAGGTTATTTCATGATTCTGAGATTAAATGGGATCTTTTCCATAAGTGTTGCACTATATAATTCAGTACAAATTAATCAATTATACATTATAAAAATCTCAGACTTCTGAATAGATATATTCAAATGAGAAATGGATTGAAATAATAAGGTTATATGCCATGGATAATGAGCCATATTGACTCTTAAATCTGCATATAGTCAATTTAATACATAAAGAGACAATGTAGATATTAGGGATGTGCATTCGTTTGCGATGAAATAGGAACTAGAGACGGTATTTCCTATTTTGTCGTGTTTTGGGGGGCGACAAAACAATAAGAAAACTCATGAAATTTCATGTGGATTTCTTATCATTTTTTTTGGGAGGGGAGAAAGGGCACATTAAAAAAAAACCCAAACCCACCCCAACCCTTCAAATTTAAATAATTGCAAACCCCCACTCTGCAAACCCCCCAAGACTTGCCCAACCCCCCCAAGACTTACCGAAAGTCCTTGGTGATCCAGTGGGGTCCCGGCAGCGATCTCCCCCTCTCAGGCCATCGGCTGCCAGTAATCAAAATGGCATCGGTGGCTCTTTGCCCTTACCATGTGACAGGGGCTACTGATGCCATTGGCTGGCCCCTGTCACATGGTAGGAGCAATGGATAGCCCACGCCATTTTTTAAGATTGTGCCTAAATTCTGAGCACATGCAAACTTAGGTGCATTTGCTATTTAGAAATCTTTCTGAAGAGATTATGTTTTGTTGAGTTTTCTGAAAGAGTGTTCATCATTTATTTTCTGGTTTAAGACTTCAAACATTTCAAATCCTTTGCTTCTACAATGGTATTTTTTCGATCTTACTCTCACTCCCACTGAGAAAAGAAGGCTTGTGTTTGTACAGCAGGTTGGGAGTGATAGGGGAGTAGGTTTTACTCAAGCAAATGCACTTTACTTCAGTAAGTGGGCTTTTGAAAATTGGGACAATGTATGCCATGGAATTGACCATAAGATTTACTCAAGTGCACTTTATTCGAGTTAATGGCTTTTGAAAATTTCTACAATAGAATGTTACATTTATGCACATAACTCCTTTGAAAATGACCTTCAGAGTGATCAGTCAGACAATGGTATTGTTCAGTGCCACACACACTCAATCACTTCATTCAGACTAATACAGATTAAAACATCCCAATCATTTAAATCCTAGTAGGCACTGCATCGGATAAATAAAAACCCATTATTTCATGGAAAGACAGAGGACAAGAGAAGCCCATTGGTGGCAGAGGAGTCCCTAAAGCAGTGAATCCCCCTCCTAAAATAAAGGGATTTTTTTCAAATCAAAAATGGCAGGAGATACAGGCAGATCCATCAAGAAGAAATTGAAATAGGTAGAGCATGTACCAATACCACCTGTTTTTCTCACTGTTGATGTGGAGGGAAGGGAAAGGGCAGGAAGTAACAGCAGCAGAGCACCACCAGTGCCATTGGAGGTAGAAGTGCAAGCCCTAAAAGCACCAACAGCAAAGTCTTCTTTAGTTAGTGCTGAAGAGGAGGTAAAAGCAGTACTGACAGAAGCCTCATCAGAATATGAAGCTGAATTTCCTTTTAAAGGATTCCCAGCAGAGGAGATGGGCAGCTTGTAAGCTAAAGACAGTAATTTTTGAGAATTATTTAGCAGTGTCTTAACCTCCACTTCAGTGACAGAGGAGAGAAAGGCAGGAATTGATGGTGGTGAGGGAGAGTAGGCAACAGAGCAGGAACAGAGGATGAGTGATGCCCTTGCCACTTTTCAGGGTCTACCCACCTCAACTTCTACTCAGTGCCAGCATAATCCACCCCCAAGGGATCACTCAGACAAGGGATCGCGAAAGAAATCTGTGATCTGGAGGTACATCCAAGTGCCAAAGACATCAGCAAAGGCAAGCAAGTGAACCATTTAACAAATGCTGGGACATTGCATCGTCTGCCGAAGCAGCATCCACTTCAACAGTCAGCTGGGGATGGTAGAAGTAGCAATAGTCAGGGGACACCGTTTCAAAAAGTGACTATGATGGATTAGTAATATTTCTAATAGTCCTTGCACAAAAGATACACTGGGAGAAAGGATCTAGCTATCTGTCAAAAAAAAAAAAAGAAAACATAACATGGCTGCCATAGGGGACTAAAATTCCCAGAATTCTCAGTACCCAGTCTCTGAGAGAGCATGAGCAAGAGTAGACTGGACCAGTGTGACTCAGCAGGTTTCCCATATTTGGAGACCAGATGGTAAAAATGAGGGAGTTCCCTACCAGGAGAGTTTCTTTCCAGCTCCAGGAGAGAGCAAGGACCAGAGTCAACAGCAGTCTCACTACAGAAGCTCATGGATGGAGAAAAGGAAGGGGAGGCAGAGGCAGAGGCAGAAGGGGAGCTATCTTCAGGCAGAGTTCTCACACAAAGAGAGCAGTATCTGTTTTCTCTTTTACCTAACATAGCTAAAAGGGAGCTGGAAAAGGAATAAGATAGGTGGAGGTGTCTAATGCTTCCCTGTGTAAAGTATTTTTGATTTGGGAATATTAAGAGAGCTAGTAAACTATAAAAGAAATCTGCCTTGAATCTAAGAGTTAATTTAAAGTTAATAACTTCACTATTGAGCATTAGGAACTAAACTCTGCCATTGCTGGAATGCATTGCTATAGTGATTGATTCCTAGAAAAGTTCCGAGAAAAATGATTCCTATTTAGAAACTGATCCTTAGATGCATTAAGCTGTGATGCTGTGATGTTTTATTGTAGGAGGGATCCCACTGTTGCAGAGGGGTTTAGCCCTAATAGTGGGGACCCACCCCTGAAAAAAACTTTGTGGCTGTATGACGTTTTCTTTTGTCTGCTGGCCAAGCCCCACAGGGTACAACAATGCACCTAGCAGCCCTTAACATGATGGTGACCCCAATCTCAAAAGATTACTATAGCCTTAAAGAGCTTCTGATACAGAAATAAAAAAATCAGGGCAAACAAGGGAGTTTGAGCAGGGGTCAATGTTGACCCCCCCAGATCAATCCAGGGCCATGAGGTAGCCCTGACTCCCCCTAAAGTTTAAAAATAGAAAAAATAAGCCCTCTCGGTGATGGCTTTGGCCCTCTCTGAATCCATCAATAAAAATTAGGTCTTGCTCCTGGACCCCCACTCCCCAAAGTCCAATATGAAATTGTAGGCTCCCAGTTCCCTGGTTCCCCCTACCCTCCAGTCCTTCAATTATAATGAGGTGCAGACCATGGCCCCCCATCCCGTACTCCCCACCCCCCAAGTCCAAATCTGCTTCCCAGCTCCCATTCCCATACTCTCTACTCCCCAAAGTCCAAATCTGGCTCCTGTCCCCCCTTCCCAAAAAGTAAAAGAAAAATGGCCCCCTTCCCATAGCCCCCTTCAGCCATCTACCAGTAAGCCCCAACTCCCCCCACCCCTGCCAAATGTTCAAAATAAGTCTTGGATTCCACATCAGGGCAGGGTGCATCTTCACACCCGGCCTGGTTGGCACCATACTTAAAAAAATGGCACTGAACTGACCTTGCCCCATCCATGTAACTGGGTTAAGGTCTGGGAATTGGACTTCAGCCATGTTATCTGGGTCTGATCCCTGAACTTTACCCCAGTCACACTCAGGAAAAGAAGTTAGGTGACATTGTTGAAAATACATTGAAATCTTCTGTTCAGTGTGCAGCAGTAGCCAAGAAAGCAAATAGAATGCTGGAGATTATTAGGAAAAGAATGGAGAATAAAACAGAGAATATCATAATGCCTCTGTATCACTCCATGGTGCAACCTAATCTTGAGTATTGTGTGCAGTTCTGGTCACCACATCTAAAAAAAAAAAAAAAAAAGCAACATTAGAAAAGGTACAGAGAAAGGTGACCAAAATGATAAAGGGGGTGGAACAATTCCCTTGTAAAGAAAGGCTAAAGAGGTTAGGTCTCGTTAGCTTGGAGAAGAGATGGCTGAGTGGAGATATGATAAAGGTCTATAAAATAAGGAGTGGAATGGAATGAGTAAATATTAATCAGTTGTTTACTCTTTCAAAAAGTACAAAGACCAGGGGGATACACAATGAAGTTACTATTTTTACTCAACACATAATTAAGCTCTAGAATTAGTTGCCAGAGCATGTGGTGAAAGCTATTAATGGAGCTGAGTTTAAAAAAGGTTTGGACAAGTTCCTGGAGAAAAAGGCCATAAACCATTATTAAGGTAGAGTTGCAGAAATCCACTGCTCATTCTTGGGATAAGCAGTTTGGAATCTGTCTACCCTTTGGGATCATGCTAAATATTTGTGTCCTGGATTGGCCGCTGTTGGAAACAAGTTACTGGCATTGATAGACCTTTGGTCTGACCCAGTATAGAAAGCCTTATATTCTTATGTTCTTGTGGTGAAAATTCTAAAGCCCTTTAAGGATACCATGATGGAGATGAGTGCTAGAACTGCCTCCTTCAGTAATGTTATCTCCAAAGTAAACATCCTGGAGTAATTGTTGGAAAGCTTTAAAGAGGAAGAAGGAATGACAGCTGAGGTGCTGTGCTGTCTGGATTTCTTGCAAAAGCAGGTGACAGAGAGAGTAGGACCTCTCACCAAAAACAACACATACATGCTAGCTATATTATGTGATCCTTACGTGAAAGTGAGTCTTGTCTTTGAGGCAAACAATCTTGGACATATAAAGAGCATGCTGACAGATAAGATCTATGAGCAAAAGCGCTAGAGGCTGAGGCAGAGGAGGAATGTAGCAGAGGAGGAAACATTGGTACATCGGATGGTTGTAAAATAGGAGCAGCACCCTATCACTGAAACTTTCCTCCTCCACTTCAAAGCCTTGTTGCCTGTAATGAATCCTTACTTCTGGCACAGATGATCATGAAAGAAGCTGGGAAGAAAAACGCATGAAGTACCCAAGCGAAGAAAACAGCAGAACAAATCTCTGTAACAAGCTATTTCACAGAGACCATTGAGGTCATGGATACAGATGTGCTGACATATTGGGCACAACTATCTACCATTTGGCCAGATCAAGCCAGAGTAACTCAGCACTATTTATCTTCCCTACAAACTAGTGTGCCCAGTGAGGAAGTCTTTTTAATGATAGAGGATAACATGAACCCTCATCACTAAAGGCTATCACCACACTTGATGGAAAAGCTAATGTTCCTCAAAATCAATCTGTCTTTGCTTGGGTTTCCAGATTTGCCATATGAGTAGCAATATGTATGAAAGCAATTTAAAGGCCTTTTTGCTGCGTTGCCTGTCTTGCTCTGTACTAGGGATGTGAATCGTTTTAGGACGATTAAAATTATCGTCCGATAATTTTAATATCGTCTTAAACCGTTATGGAACACAATACAATACAGATTCTAACGATTTATCGTTATAAATCGTTAGAATCGTGAGCCGGCACACTAAAACCCCCTAAAACCCACCCCGACCCTTTAAATTAAATCCCCCACCCTCCCGAACCCCCCCCCAAATAACTTAAATAACCTGCGGGTCCAGCGGCGGTCCGGAACGGCAGCGGTCCGGAACGGGCTCCTGCTCTGAATCTTGTCGTCTTCAGCCGGCGCCATTTTCCAAAATGGCGCCGAAAAATGGCGGCGGCCATAGACGAAAAAGATTGGACGGCAGGAGGTCCTTCCGGACCCCCGCTGGACTTTTGGCAAGTCTCGTGGGGGTCAGGAGGCCCCCCACAAGCTGGCCAAAAGTTCCTGGAGGTCCAGCGGGGGTCAGGGAGCGATTTCCCGCCGCGAATCGTTTTCGTACGGAAAATGGCGCCGGCAGGAGATCGACTGCAGGAGGTCGTTCAGCGAGGCGCCGGAACCCTCGCTGAACGACCTCCTGCAGTCGATCTCCTGCCGGCGCCATTTTCCGTACGAAAACGATTCGCGGCGGGAAATCGCTCCCTGACCCCCGCTGGACCTCCAGGAACTTTTGGCCAGCTTGTGGGGGGCCTCCTGACCCCCACGAGACTTGCCAAAAGTCCAGCGGGGGTCCGGAAGGACCTCCTGCCGTCCAATCTTTTTTGTCTATGGCCGCCGCCATTTTTCGGCGCCATTTTGGAAAATGGCGCCGGCTGAAGACGACAAGATTCAGAGCAGGAGCCCGTTCCGGACCGCTGCCGTTCCGGACCGCCGCTGGACCCGCAGGTTATTTAAGTTATTTGGGGGGGGGTTCGGGAGGGTGGGGGATTTAATTTAAAGGGTCGGGGGTGGGTTTTAGGGGGTTTTAATGTGCAGGTTTTTCGATTTTTCGATTTTTCACGATTTTTAACGATTTTTCACGATATTTTACCCCCCCAAACGGCAACAATACGATTCCCTCCCCCTCCCAGCCGAAATCGATCGTTAAGACGATCGAGGACACGATTCACATCCCTACTCTGTACATCACCATTGGAGTCTACATGTACATCCAGTCATCCAGTGACATCCAATCATCTGCCTTCCTTGTCCTGAATACTACCACTAGGGCCTAGGGATGTGCAGACCAAAAGTTTAAGTTCATAAGTCCATAAGTCTAAAGGGGGGGGTCATTTGCGGTCAATATGGACATATGGAGAATTCCATAAGTTGAGTCTATGTCCATATGTGCAAATAAAAATTTAAACCCCTCACCCTCCTTAATCCCCCCCCCCCCCCCAAGACTTACCAAAACTCCCTGGTGGTCGAGCAGGGAGTCAGGACGCCATTTCTGAACTCCTTTGCGAGAAGCACGTGACGTCGGCGTCACGTCGGAGTGACGCGGCGTCACGTGATTCCCCCCCGCGTTCGCTCTGGGACCCTCGTTTGACCCAAAAGGAACTTTTGGCCAGCTTGGGGGGGTCAGGAGACCCCCCCAAGCTGGCCAAAAGTTCCTTTTGGGTGCAACGAGGGTCCCGGAGCGAATGCGGGGGGAAACACGTGACGTCGGCGTCACGTCGGAGTTGGGGGGGCCTCCTGACCCCCCCAAGCTGGCCAAAAGTTCCTTTTGGGTCAAACAAGGGTCCCGGAGTGAACGCGGGGGGAATCACGTGACGCCGCATCACTCCGACGTGACGCCAACGTCACGTGCTCCTCGCAAAGGAGTTCAGAAATGGCGTCCTGACTCCCCGCTCGACCACCAGGGAATTTTGGTAAGTCTTGGGGGGGGGGGATTAAGGAGGGTGAGGGGTTTAAATTTTTATTTAGGATCAACAATCGCGATTTCCAACGTATTCAACATAGCTATGTTGAATAAGTTGGAAATCCGATCGTTTTCGCCTCATCACTTTTTTAAGTTAAAAAAAAAAAAAGTTGCGTTTTACATTTAAGTTCAAAACGAATGCACACCCCTACTAGGGCCTACATTAAGTCCTCCACTGACATTCACTGACTGGGGTCTACAGGTACATTCCAGTATCATCCACTAACTACATCCGCCTGCCTTGCCCCAAATACCACTACTAGGGCCAACATCCAGTCATCCAGTGACATCCACTGACAGCATCTGCCTGCCATGCTCTGAACGTCAAAACTGGCGCCTACAAGTACGTCCATTCATCCAATGACAACACTGAATCCATCTGCCTGCCTTGTCTCAAATATCACCATTGGGACATACATCCAGTCACCCACTGATTCCATCTTCCTATCTTGCCAGGAATACCTCCACTGGGGAATACATCTAGACATCTACTGACTGCATCTACCTGCTTTGTCCTGAATACCACCACTGGGGTGTATATCCAGTCATACACTCACATCCACTGACTGCATCTGCCTGCTGTACACTGAAAACCACAACTGAGGCTACATGTATAGCCAGTCATCCACTGATATCCACTGAGTAGCCAGTTGTCTTGCCCCAAATATTTCAGCTGGGGTGTACATTCAGTTATCCATATCCAGTAGGGATGTGAATCGTTTTTTGACGATTTAAAATATCGTCCGATATATTTTAAATCGTCAAAAAATCGTTAGGGCCACGATACAATACCAATTCCCCCGATTTATCGTTAAAAAATCGTAAATCGGGGGGAAGGGGGAGGGCAGGAAAACCGGCACACTAAAACCCCCTAAAACCCACCCCCGACCCTTTAAATTAAATCCCCCCCCCTCCCGAACCCCCCCCCCAATGCTTTAAATTACCTGGGGATCCGGCAGTGGTCCAGAACGGCGGCGGTCCGGAACGGCCCCCTCAATAGAATCGTGTTGTCTGCAGCCGGCGCCATTTTTCAAAATGGCCGCCGCAATATGGCGGCAGCCATAGACAAAAACGATTCGACGCAGGAGGTCGTTCCGGACCCCCGCTGGACTTTTGGCAAGTCTTGTGGGGATCAGGAGGCCCCCCCAAGCTGGCCAAAATTTTCCTGGGAGTCCAGCGGGGTTCCGGGAGCGATTTCTTGCCGCGAATCGTTTTCGTACGGAAAATGGCACCGGCAGGAGATCGACTGCAGGAGGTCGTTCAGCGGGGGTTCCGGACCACCGCTGAACGACCTCCTGCAGTCGATCTCCTGCCGGCGCCATTTTCCGTACGAAAACGATTCGCGGCAAGAAATCGCTCCCGGAACCCCGCTGGACTCCCAGGAAAATTTTGGCCAGCTTGGGGGGGCCTCCTGACCCCCACAAGACTTGCCAAAAGTCCAGCGGGGGTCCGGAACGACCTCCTGCGTCGAATCGTTTTTGTCTATGGCCGCCGCCATATTGAGGCGGCCATTTTGAAAAATGGCGCCGGCTGAAGACAACACAATTCTATTGAGGGGGCCGTTCCGGACCGCCACCGTTCTAGACCACCGCCGAATCCCCAGGTAATTTAAAGCATTGGGGGGGGGGGGGGGTCGGGAGGGTGGGGGATTTAATTTAAAGGGTCGGGGTGGGTTTTAGGGGGGTTTAGTGTGCCGGCTCACGATTTTAACGATTTTTCACGATAGTTTACACACCCAAACGGCAACAATACGATTCCCTCCCCCTCCCAGCCGAAATCGATCGTTAAGATGATCGAGGACACGATTCACATCTCTAATATCCAGTGATATCTACTGTCTGAATCTGCTTGCCTTTCCCTGAATACCACCACAGGTATTCTGTACACATACACGCTGCTTTTGCCTCCTAGTCCAGACTGCCAGTACAAGGGTCTAAATACACAGAATTCAGATATCTGCTGTGACCCAAACACCACCACAGGTTCCACCCTCCTCTGTATACATACATGCTTCTTCTGCCTCCTAGGCCCAAAATGACAGCACAAGGGCCTAAAATACATAGAATCCTAATATCTGCCATGTCCTATACAACAGCATTTGATCCATACTACTCAGAATACACTTCTTTTGCCTCCTAGTCCTGAAATGCTAGCACAAGAGCCTAAATACAGTAAATCCTGATACCTGCTGTATCCTGAACACCAGAACTTAGGCCACACTCCTGTGCATGCTGCTTCTGCCTTCAAGGCCCAAAATTCCAGCACATGGACCTAAATACATAGAATCCTGATACATGCCATGTTCCAAATACCATCACATGATGCCATAGGGGTGTGCATTCGGATTGACCGCATTAGTAAAACGCAACTCATATTTTTTTTTTACTTAAAAAATTGATTCGACATAAACGATCGGATTTCCCACATATCGAACATAGATATGTTCGATATGTGGGAAATCGTGATTGTTGAGCCAAAATAAAAATATAAACCCCCTCACCCTCCTTAATCCCCCCCCCCCCCCCGACTTACCACAACTCCCTGGTGATGGAGCGAGGAGTGAGGACGCCATTTCTGCAATCCTTGGCGAGAAGCATGTGACGTCGGCGGCACGTCGAGTGACGCCGGCGTCACGTGATTCCCGGCTCGTTCGCGCCGGACGGCTCGTTCGGCCCAAAAAGAACTTTTGGCCAGCTTGGGGGGGTCAGGAAGCCCCCCCAAGCCCCCCCAAGCTTCCTGACCCCCCCAGCTTGGGGGGGTCAGGAAGCCCCCCCAAGCTGGCCAAAAGTTCTTTTTGGGCCGAACGAGCCGTCCGGCGCGAACGAGCCGGGAATCACGTGACGCCGCGTCACTCGACGTGCCACCGACGTCACATGCTTCTCGCCAAGGATTGCAGAAATGACGTCCTCACTCCTCGCTCGATCACCAGGGAGTTGTGGTAAGTCTGGGGGGGGGATTAAGGAGGGTGAGGGGGTTTAATTTTTTTTTTTGCACATATGTACATATACCCAACTCATTGGATTTTTTTTATGTCCATATTGGCCGCAAGTGGGACCCCCTTTCGGACATAAAAAATATGAACATAAAATTTTGCTCTGCACATCCCTATGATGCCATGCTCCTCTGTACACATACACTCTGCTTCTGCTTCCTAGGCCCAAAATGCCAGCACAAGGGTCTAAATACACAGAATTCTGATACCTGCTATGTCCTGAACACCACCACAATTGCCACCCTCCTATGTACAAATATATGCTGTATCTGCCTCTTAGGCTTAAAATCCAGCACAAGGGCCTAAATATACAGAATCTTGATATTTACTGTGTCTTGAACACAACCACAGGTTCCATCCTCCTATGTAAACATACATGCTGCTTCTGCCTCATAGGCCTGAAATGCCAACACAAGGGCATAAATACACAGAATCCTGATATCTGCCTTGCCCCAACCACCACCACTTGGGCCACTCTCTTCTGAACATTCTGCTTCTGCCTCCTAGGCCCAAAATGTCAGTACAAGAGTCTAAATATACAGAATTCTGATACTTGTGGTGTACTAAATACCACCACAGGTGCCAACCTCCTCTGTACATGTAGATGCTGCTTCTGCCTCCAATGCCCAATATTCCAGCACAAGGGACTAAATACATAGAATCCTGATATCCGCTGTATCCTGAACACCACCACAGGTTCCACCCTTCTATGTAACATATACGCTACTGTGCCTCCTAGGGCCAAAATGCCAGCACAAAGGCTTAAAAACACAGAATCCTGATACCTGCCATATCCCGATCATCACCACTTGGACCACACTCCTCTGTACATGCTGCTTCTGCCTTCTAGGCCCAAAATTACATTACAAGGGCCTAAATATACAGAATCCTGATACCTGTCATTTCCTAAACACCATCACAGGTTTCGCCTCCTATGTACAGGTATAAGCTTCATCTGCCTTCTAGGCCTGAAGTGCCAGCACCAAGATCCTAAAATATACAGATTCCTGATATCTGCTATGTCGCAAGCACCAGCACTTGAGCCACACTCTTATGTACACTCTGCTTCTGCCTCCAAGCTTAAAATGCCAGGACAAGGGCCTAAATACACATCATCCTGATACCTGCCATGTTCAGAGTACCACCACTTGGGCCAGATATATCTTGCTTTATCCTGCCATAACCCCAACATCATCACTAGGGCCAGACACATCCTGCTTCAACCTGCCATGTGCCAACCATAGCCACGGGGCCTGACATATCATTATCATCTACCAATCCACTCACAATATATGCATATAAGTACATGCATTGCTCCGAGATGGCATTTTTGAAGAATAAATATAGCAGATGTTTTTGTCGCTAAAGAAATATTTTTATGTGGTTCTAAAATTATGGGTGAGCTGAGATATTTGAAAAGATTGTTTTTTGAACATATTGAAATTCAATTGTTAATATTATCTTATCTTTTGTAGATAGTACCGTGACACAGCCTAGTTTGACGAAATGTGATTCATATTAGGTTTTTGTCAATTATAAGAAATGAACTGACTCACTTTACAGGTATATTATAACTTCTTGAGCTTCAGCCATGTCTAAGAAATTGTTACAAATGAACTGAATTGAAGAACTTTCTAAGCCAAATTTTTATGACGAATTTTTCACAATAAGAGTTTTAATGCTTCGCCAAAATGTTTCACTAAAAAATATAGATCTTTAGACTGGTGATTTTATTGGTATCACTCAAAGTGTTCAAGTGACACTGTACTAGATGAAGTCTTATCTCCTTATACAAAAAAAATTGATGACACTAGAAGATTTATTATAATGTGAACATATAGACTCTGGTCTATATTGTCTGTTATACTACAACCACAACAAATGGATCTTGACACATCTTGCTTCAGCTTGCCATGCTCCAACCACAACCTCTGGGGCTAGATACATCCTGCTTCAGCCTGCCATGTTCAAGCCACAATCACTAGGATTAGCACATCCTGCCTGAGTCTGCCATGTCCCCAACACCACCATTGGGGTTGGAAACATCCTGCTCCAGCCTGCCAGTTCCCAACATCACCACTAGGGCCAGGCATATCCTGCTTCTCCCTGCCATGCTCTAACTACAACCACTGGGGCCAGACACATCCTTCTTCAGCCTGGCATCTCCCCAATACCACTACTAGGGCCTGAAACATCCTATAGCAGCCTGCCATGTCCTCAATATCACCACTGGTCCTTTTATGAGTGCCCTGGGATTTTTTTCTGCCACCTTTTTTGCTTTGATTCTCCTTCCTGGTGCCTTAGGGTGCTGATGCCATGTTTGGTGCCAATTTAACTCTAGTGATGCATCAAGGGTTCACATCACTATTGCTGGTGCTCTGTTTTGGCATCTTGGGGAGTTCTTGCTGCTTCCATGGCTGCTCTCACTGTCGCTTGAGGAACTCCTGCCAATGCTGGTGCCCCTTTGTCTCTTTGTGGAACCTTAAGGTATTTGAGCCATTTTGGTGCCACTTTGCTACAATCTAAGGGGGTCATTCATCAAATCGCAAGTCCTTATCATGGGCGTTAGGGCCCTAACAACAATGATAACTCCATAATGCATGTGATAACACATCGTGAGATGTGTAGGCAGATTTTAAAAATTTGATCAAATGGGAGGAGTTTAGGTGGAATTTATGAACATGAGGGGTGCTTACCATTGCATGCGATACCATAACACAAGTTATTGTAGGATTTAACATCAGAAATAACTACAGATTTTTTCCTGGCATTATGCAATAATTTTTTTGTTAGTGCGCGCAAACGGGAGTTAGCGCACACTAAGCCAAAAAACGATTTTTTACTAAAAAAAAAAAATGCCGATCCACAGGAAAAGGAGATTTTCCAGTGGCCACACGAACCTGAAAGCACAAACGATCGGACACCCGCTGCACATCCCTAGGACTTACTCATGTATATCAGTATTTACTTGCATAAGTTAGCCAGGTTTAAAATATGTGCATATCAGTTTTTAACAATCAGTTTACCAGTTAACTCAGTCCTTTCCCAGGTCATTGAGAACCTCCTGGTTCTTTAGTCTGAATGCCACCCAGTTCACCCAGCCAGTTCAGCCAACAGTAGACAATAAACATATTTAATATTAATTATGCCAGATAATTAGCAGTTGTAAAAATGCACAAGTAAATTGGACACCCCTAGACCGCCCCCTTTTTTGTGCATGTGAAAGTGAATATATACGCCTATTTTCTACTTTTATAAAATATGGAATATGCAAGTAGAGGTTACTTTCACATGTATAGGCTAATATTTAAGTATGTACATTTTTGAAAATTCACCTAACTTTAACCACCTTGTGTTCTAAAACTGGATCTGAAGTTAGGTGCCCTATTGAAAATGTTGTCCTAAACCTGCAAAATCTTCCTTTGTCAGCAGCACTTTCTACTCAGCTAGCCTATGGAATAGCATATAGGCCATGGAGTTTCTACCTGACTCACAAGTACCTCCTTGCCAGTCTGGAGTTCAGGATTTCCAGACAGCATTTGCCTGACATATATTTTCATATGAGGCAGGGCCTGAAAAATCTATCTCATGCATATTTATTCTGAATATCCTGAAAAACAGATTGGTTAGTGGATATTCAAGTAACTGGTTGAAAATGCCTGATACAGGACATTCAAACAGTAGGGATATGCACAGTACAAAATATTATTTTGTTTTTCATTTTGCTTTGTTTTATTAAATTTGATTTAGTTTATTTCAAATGAAATAAACATAAAAGGAAAACCCAGAAAGCAAAACAAACAAAAAAAAAAAAAAACCCAAAAGAAAATAGGGCTGAGTTCCCCTTTCCTCCAATTCTCCCTCCCCCCTGTGCAGAAGAAATGAAAATGATGCTGCTACCACCAAACCTCATAACAAGCATACAGAAATTTAAAAATGGAATTTCCCGTGTCTGACATAGCTGGCCCATTTGTGGGGTTCCAGTAGTTCCAATGGGGCAGGAGCAACACCCAGTTATTCCTGCCCCACTGAGTCCCAATCTGAAAATGGTGCCAACTAGCTCTAAGGCTGGCACCATTTTGTTTTCTGGCCGTAGTTGTACAGATATAAGGATTATGATCTCAGAAACAGCTGGCGCTGTTTTATAAATGAGACCTAGTGGAGCAGGACTGACTGACTGGGGATTGTTCCTGTCCCATTTGGACTAACTGAAAAAATGGGGTAAACCATAATGGAGAGGGTGGAGGCGAGGTGGGATAACATTCAATTTTTTAATTTCTGCGTGCTGTTAGGATAGGGATTGACAGTGGAGGTGGCGTTCTGAAATGGAAAGAAAAGCCCAATGAATTCTGTAGGGTTTTTGTTCGATTTTCTAACAAAAAGATGAGGTTTCTCGTACATTGTTCATTTTGATAGCACATGAATGCTCACCCCTAACACACAGTCAAAAAGTAAAGCATGACTCAAGATACCTATGAGCTCTTAACAAAATACAATGGCACTTGATGAAAATATGGTATCAATCCACCAAGATTATGAAAAAGAACCACTATCAAGGACAGAGTGATTGTAAGAGACCCCAAAGAATTCATAGACCCTTTTGCTGCATACTATCAGATGTTATGCTCTTTTGAGCTAGATGAAAGCAAAGTAGTTATTGCAAAGTTTCTGGGGAATTTAAATACTCCTACTCTAGATGCAGAAGCAGATGCATTTGAGGGCCTAATCACAGAACTTGAGGTAGAGGAAGCAAACAGATCTCTCAATTCTGGAAAGTGTTCATACAAAACGTTTGCTTATAATCTGGTTCTAAGACTGACAGATCTTTATAACTGAATTTTGGAGGGAGAGCCTTTACCTGAGTCCATGGTGACAGCACTTATCATGGTCATTCTGAAAGTTGGTAAGGATTGTGGTTCATACAAACCCATATCTCTTCTAAGCTATGACATTAAAATATGTGCAAAATTCCTTTAGGCAAGCTAAAAAACATTTTACCAAAAAACAAATTGGTTTTATTAAGAGGCAAAAAGATTCAGATAATGTTAAAAGGACAATGAATTTAATTGAATAAATAAGGAAAGTAGATCAGGAAGCCATTCTACTCTTATGCCTGTCGGTCGCAGATGGCTGCGACCGCGAGTACTCACTGCTTGTGCTACGCTCCTGCCCTCCCTGGTCTGCTCGCTGTGCGAGCCTGCCTTCACCACTGAGCTTCTTGGGTCTCCTTGCGGCCACATTGACGCTGCTACTTCCTACTTCAATGTTGGATCTTCCTAGGCATGCACGCGTGTCACAGGCCCTGCCTTTGAAGCCTCTTCAGCGGGAACCTCGGGGGCGTCCCTGAGTGATGAGGTCATCGGACTCCTGAACTTATCCACCTTCACCCCCAGCAAGCTGACTTGGCAACAAGTTCTGTACCAGTTCTCTACTCCTGCCTCGTGTTCCTGAGATGCCGCTCCTGCCTAGCTTGGGATCCTGTCTGGCACCCGCTCCTTGGGGGTCAGTGTGCGCTCCTACGGGGACTTGTTCTTCTGGCCTACCCCACTCCTCGGGCTGGCTTCACGCCTCTTGGGTCCTATCTGGCTACCAGCTCCTACCTGGGGTCTCCCTTGGAATTACTGCTGCATCTCGTGAGTTTCCTGGCTGGCCTTCCCCGCTCCTCGAGGTTGTGCCTATGTTCAGCAAGACTGTCTGAGCTCTCCCGCTCCTCAGGCAATGCTCTCTACTCTGGAGACTATCTTGAGCTCTCCCGCTCCACGGGGCCTGCTTCAGGGAATATCACTACTGTCAGCTGTCCCGCTCCTCAGGCCTGCTTCTCTACTGCTCATCCGGTTCTCCTCCGATTTCCAGGTACCTGTCCATGTAAGCTGCTGAGACTGAGCTCAGGCTTCCCTGCCTTGTGGTTTGGTCTGCGCTGTCCAGTCTATGCTGCAGCTCCGCCCCTCAGGGCTGTTTTCCCAGAGAACCTCCTGCATGGCTCTTCCTGCGCCTATTGTTCCGCGGCCTGCCTGGTACCTCTCTCTCTCCAGGCCCTCACTCCAAGGACTGCTTACAGCATACCACCCTACGGGGGTCACCTCCTGGTCTCTGGGGATCTCCCCACTACTGTGCCCAGAGCCTCCCACTATGCTTATACCTCGCCTCCTGACGGTGCGGACCCGTGGGTCTCCTCCCCACAGGCTGTAACAACTCGCACCTTGGACTAAGGGTCCACATACCAATAAATCATAACATCTACTTTCATTGCATACAAAAAAAGGGCTGGCCTGCCTCCCTAGATGCCTAATAAATCTAAATATCTCAGGGTGGGTTTTACACACATGAAACCTTGTGCACTCTTCCTGAGTGAAAATAATTTTTCATGGAAAGAGTAGTTTCAGAAATGATAGCAAAAGCCAGAATAATGCTTGGCTGCATAGGGAGAGAAAAGGTCAGCAGAAAAAGGGAGGAGATATTGCCCCTGCATAGGTACCTGGTGAGACCTTATTTGGAATACTGTATACAATTCTGGAGACCACACCTTCAAAAGGATATCGACTGGATGGAGTTGGTCCAGAGGGTTTCTACTAAAATGGTCAGTGATTTCCATTCTAAAGCATATGGGGATAGACGTAAAGATTTAAACATACACCCTAGAGGAAAGGTAGGTTAGGGGAGATATGATAGAGACATTCAAATATCTCAAAGGTTTTCATGTACAAAAGGTGAGCCTCTTTCGATGGAAAGAAAGCTCTGAAATTAGAAGTCATGGGATGAGGATGACTATTTTATATATTTTTTTTTACAGAGCAGCTGGTGGATGTATGGAATGACTTCTCAGTGGAGGTGGTAGAGGCAAAAACAGTATCTGAATTCAAGAAAGCATGGGATAAATACAGAGGATCTCTAAGGAAGTGGTGGGAATTAATATAGCTAAATTAATTAGGCAGATGGGCAGACTAGATGGGCCAAATGGTCTTTTTATGCTGTCATGTTTCTCTGTTTTTATGTTTATATAAGCTATTTTCTATGGGAATTGTTTTCTGTATTGCAGAAAAGGCAAATTATGACTCATTAGCAGGTTATATGAGAAAATATTGCTAGTTCTCTATCTGAACTTCATTAATTTCCGATAACCTAGAAACTATCATCACATTACAATATTACTTCTCTCCAGTTCTTTATTTAACCATTGGAGGTGTGCCCAAGTTGTTTATTTTTTGGATCACAAATGTCCTGTTCTTAGAGTCATTTTCTTTTTGCAGCATAAATAAATACATTCATAAACTGTGATATAATGCAAAGTAAGAACTTAAGGTTCTTTATTTTATCCTTATAATTGAAATAATCAAAAACAAAACATTATAAAGAAACTATAAAACAAAGGGATCTATATTCATTTTTAACAAATTGGCATTCTGAAACAAATGGGGCCATATTTATTTCATTCATGGGTCTCTAAAATGAATGAAGGGGCCCCCCAAAATTTATATATATATATATATATATATATATATCATTCTTCCCATTCATTTCTGTCCTCCATTCATTTCTAGTCTAGCCCAATGCCAGAGTCCAGTGCCATAAAACAAAATGGTGCAATATGCTCTACAGGAAGGCTCTGTAGTAACATTACTATGGTACATCTTTGAGGCAAATTACATCAATTTTAGTTGCTGGATCAAGAAAAGAAGACATCGGAAGACCTGCTGTCATGCCCATGTGCTTAGGCCTTGGGACCAGCAATGAGAACATGCCTTGGCCAGACCCCTGCATCAGGCCTGGGCTTAGGCCTAGGCCCAGGTCTTGGCAATGGGACCCAGCACGGGCAGGACTATGGCAATGGATCTAGGCCGCAGGACTTAGTGTTGGCCTAGGGCCAGTTCTCAACAATGGAACCCAGCCTTGGTCTGGCCCTGGTATCACACCCAGGCTTAAGCATATGCCTGGGATTAGGACAGGGTCTTAGCAATGGGACCCGGTCTCTTCTGGGCCCCTACTCAAGCTGGGCATTGGCCTCGTGTCTAGGTCTGAGACTTGGTGACAAGGACACAGAATTTAGAAGGGCCCCAACATCAGGCCTCAGGCTACACTGAGCCCAGGCCTCAGCATTTAAATCCAGCTTTGGCTAGGCCTTGGTATTAGACCTGGATGTTGGTGACTTGGAACTGAACCTGTAGGTATTGGATCCATGCATTAGTAACTTACAGTACAAAGGTAAAATGGTGTTGACCCTAAACATTTATTTTCTTGATTATTATTCAGATAATCAGGCACAGACAAGACTGGTTTGGAACATTCGAAGGCATACATATTTATTTGGTTATGCTATTCAGAATTCAACAAGCTGGAATGATATGAGACATTCTCTATAACAACATGATCCAAAATGTTATCTAATATGATCCCAGTTTAGCTCTTGAAAATTCCAGTGATGACCAAAACAGACCTCCATTCCCCCTCCATTCTTTGTCTATGATTTTCCTTCACTTATTCCCTCCCTCCCTCCAGCGACTCACCCATGGAAAGCAGGGAAGCAGTGGTGGCAACATGAATGGTTGTGATGCTGGCTACAGCTATGGCAGTCAGCATAGGGCATGTAGGTCAGTATGTGCTCACAGGCCCTGGTCCTCCAGACTGATTTCTAGAGGAGAGGGCAGAGCCTGCGAGCATGCACTGATTCACAAATGTCATGCTTGGCTATATATTGTTAACACTTTACTTAAAATTTTCCATCCTGGTTCCTATTTGAATGCTAACAGAACTTCCTTTTCTTCATTTCTCACAATTGTATATATTGTAAATATTTAACATCTTTGCAAATATATATATAAACCTTATCTCTTGCACATTCACTGCTTATTCCTTTTTCAGATCCTTCTATAACTGAGCAAAAAATGAAAGCACAATAAATATAGTTAACATAAAGATGTCTTTGTCTTGCTATATGCTTATAGCATTTTCTAAATTGTAAAATTTTAACAGCACAGCTAAATCTTGACTGTAGTCAGTCATACAGTGCAATATGGCCCATCAACTGGCTGCTGTGTTTCTTAGGACTTTAAATTTTTTTCCCTGGTAGCATTAACATAAATCCTGCCTGTTAAATGACTTTAATATTCCAGATGCCTTTTTCTCAGATGTCACAATAGCTGATGTCACTTGAAAAGAAAAGAGAAATCAAATGTACTGTAAATCAAGAGAGGGGTTAGAGACACAAATCAAATGCTGAAGAAATAATGACCTGTCAGATGACACTGAACAGTTTCTTTTATTGCTAGCTACTGGGAGAAAAAGACGGTGCTACTTTCACAACCACATATTTAACTAGGAGAAATAAAACCAAAATCACAAAGGAGAAATTTCATAGCAAGAGGAACAAATGCATACCTTCACTTTTAATAGTCTATCCTTGACTCTAATTCAAAACACTTTTTTAATATTTTTCTCTCATAAGTAAATGGTCTTTAGGATGGGAGTGGGTGAGTGAACCTATTCAGGTGGCTAGGTTTTCCTTTCTTCAGTGGGTGCATTGCTTTGGGAACCCAGGTTCCAATTTTCTGAAAAGACACATGTTGGGAGGCTGGGAGAGGTCAGTTAGTGGGGCAAGTAATATTAGGCATCAATTACTGTTTAGGCTTTTGGTGAAGATAGTGGGAATGTTGCTGGTCTCAATGTAGGGCTACATTTCTTCTTGCATTTTTAAGGGCTTTCCTGGTGGGGAAGCTGATTGCAACATCCACTGTGCATCTGGGGTCAGCAGGATTGCTGAAGGAAAATGTTCAGTTGTTAGGGGATTGCGTTATATTGAGGGTATACAAGTCTAAGATAGCCATCTTAATAATGTGGTGGCAAGTCATCACATTATATTGATCTGGGGACAGACTGGCCTGTTTGATGAACAGTTTGCAAGCATGCGAGGTTGTCCATTCTCCTGGAGGTGAGCATTTTTTGATTCATGCCAATGGGTCTCCACTCATCCGTGATCAATCTCCAAGATCCTAAAACTGGCAATAGTCAGTCTGGGGTGGAATGCTGGGGAATATAAACCCATTCTTTCTGGATAAGGGCCACCTCAAGTACCGAGCAGGCCAGGTTTTCAGTGGCTACAATCCAGCTTATTAGGCATTAGCAATTTGGGACCTTCAGAGCATATGTGCACCCGGATGAGGGGGATGAATACTTTGCAGTTTCATCATTTATTAATTGTATTTGTTTTATTTCAGGTTTGTGGGAGGGTTTACTTGTGAAGGGGTGCGCCTGGGTGGTGACCATTCCTTCATGTTTTCCAGCAAGCACTTGGGAGCTTAGTCCTGTCATGATTTTATTGCAGCAGCCATGAAGGACTTCTCCTCTTTGATGAATGCTATGCTGTCTACCAGACTCAGATGGTTCAGTATCACTGTGAGGCCTAAATTCAATTATCAGCCACCATAGAGGAGGAGCATTAGAAAGGTCAATGCCCAATTGGGTTCATGGTTGGTGTCTCAAGGTAGGTTTTGAATTAAACATGTGGGCAAAGGATAGGTACCTGGACTTCTACAGAGCAAACAGGGTACATTTGTCTGCCATAGGCATGGATCTTTTTTAATAATGCTGTTCAGGAGGCATGGGGGGATGTCTTGTAACACATTTAGCAAGGCCGCAGCTTTGGAGGAATGTGAGCAATTCGTGATTGCCCTCATTTGTGGCAGGAACCTGAGCCCCAAGGGACTAAACTGTGTAAATTGCTGGGCAGCTGCACGGTAAGTTTACCTGTGTTATGGTTATTGGTGTTTGGATGGATCCTTGGACACTATGGCAGCTGACCATGCCCACGGGTGGCAGTCCTGTGAGGGACCACAGTGTAAGGCTAAACTCCGGACAGACAAACACAGAACTGAATCTTTATTTAAACAGTATATGGAACCACCAGAGGTGGCAGTAGTTAGTAGTGGTTTTAGAGCCCAGCTGGGCACGCCTCACAGGACGCTGGAACAGCGGATCCTCTGTAGTCAGTGCTGTAGTGGAAAAGAGACTGAGAATTATGAGCACACAACAGAATTAGCATTCAGAGTCCCAAGTAGAATAGGAGAGCTCAGAGACAGGGAGAGCAGGCCCTCGAGGAGAGAGTACCTGATTTCTTAGAGCAGCGAGACTCAGTAGCGTTGTACTCACTAGCAATAGCAGAGATTCCACTAGATGAGAGGTCTGGCACCAGAGCAGAGGGCAGGTCCTCGAAAGAGTATCTGATTCCGGTGAAGCAGTTCTGTAGAGAGAGATGTTTCTGTACTCACAGAAGGTTACTAAAGTTAGTTCTTCCAAGTAGACGGTAGAGGTTGCAGGCAGTGACACAGGGAACATGGGCCCTTGAGGAGCGAGTACCGGTTTCCTGATAGCACCTGAAAGAAGCAGAGAGGCTCCCGAGGAGTGGGTACCCCGTTAGTGACCCCAAAGGGTAGTAAGAGTTCCAGTAGAGCTGGAGTGGCAGAGTAGCTTAGGAACGGAGAGAGAATCTCATCCGTAAGAGTTCCAGTTGCTAACTCAACAAGCTAGAAAATGCAGTAGGCAGATACACCCTGGAGTTGTGACGTCAGAACAGGGGGGCGCCCCTGAGGTTCACGCCAACGTGGAAATAAAGATGAGGGAGGTGTGCGCGCGCGCGCCCTAGAGGTACCTTGAAGGAGAATGGTGGGAGGCAGCACCATAGCCAGTCTGGGGACACCGGAGAGTAGAGATGTGCAGACAAAAAGTTTATGTTGATAAGTCCATAAGTTGAAGGTGAGGGTCAATTTCGGTCAATATGGACATATGGAGAATTCCATAAGTTGAGGCTATGTCCATACGTTCACCGGTTCCCTAAATAAAAGTTTTAACCCCTCACCCTCCTTAATCACCCCCAAGACTTACCAAAACTCCCTGGTGGTCCAGCGGGGAGTCAGGAAGCCATTCCTGTATTCCTTTGCGAGGAGCACGTGACGTCGGCGTCACGTCGGAGTGACGCGGACGTCACGTGATTCACCGCGCCTCCGCTCCGGGACCCCCGTTGGACCCAACCGGAACTTTTGGCCAGCTTGGGGGGGACCTCCTGACCCCCCCAAGCTGGCCAAAAGTTCCGGTTGGGTCCAACGGGGGTCCCGGAGCGGAGGCGCGGTGAATCACGTGACGTCCGCGTCACTCCGACGTGACGCCGACGTCACGTGCTCCTCGCAAAGGAATACAGGAATGGCTTCCTGACTCCCGCTGGACCACCAGGGAGTTTTGGTAAGTCTTGGGGGGGTCAGGAGGGTGGGGGGTTTAAGTGTTTATTTAGGTTCGACGTATTCAACATAGCTATGTTGAATAAGTTGGAAATCGCGATCGTTGTGCCTCATCACTTTTTTAAGTTAAAAAAAATAAATAAGTTGCATTTTACATATGCGTTCAAAACGAATGCACACCCCTACCGGAGAGGTCGGCAAGCAGACACCGCGGCAGCCATAAGTCCAAGGTAAGCGCTAGGAGCCTCAAGTAGAGAGGTTTAGGCAGGGCGAAGCCTTCGAAGATTGACAGACGCAACAGTGCACCCTTCAAAGGACGGTCTCCAGCCCTTTTACCAGGGTTATGTTTGTGAGGATGCATCTGATGAAATTGAAAAAGCATCTCTTTGTCCAGGATATTTGCTATCGGCTCCCAAGATTTTCTTCGGGGCCATAACCTTCCCAAGATAGAAGGTATTCCCAAGTTTTTCCACGTCTTCTTACATCCAGAATAGCTTCAACCTTATATTCAAGGTCTTCTTCTGTGGTAATAGAAGTTGGTTCTGGAGACTTGGGTGAGAACTTACTGAGAATGAGAGGTTTCAAAAGTGAAATGTGGAATACGTTATGGATTTTCAATCCAGGCGGTAGCTTCAGACTGTACATAATTTTGCCAAGATGTTGGAAAATTGGAAACGGTCCAACATAGCATGGAGAAAATCGAGTAGAAGGTAACTTTAGTTCTAAGTGCTTAATTTACAGCCAGACTTTGGCACTAGGTTGAAATACAGGCACTTTAGAATGATGAGCGTCGTATGATTTCTTGGCTCGTTCACCAACTTTGGTTAGCATGTCTTTAGTCTGAATCCATAATTGATGGATATCATCAGTAGTGAATTGAGCTGCTGGGGATGACACTGAGAGAGTCAGTGGAAGTGGTGGTGAAGGTAGTCATCTATAAACCACTTTGAATGGTGTTGATCCAGTGGATGACATAAGAACATAAGAAATTGCCATGCTGGGTCAGACCAAGGGTTAATCAAGCCCAGCATCCTGTTTCCATCAGAGGCCAAACCAGGCCACAAGAACCTGGCAATTATCCAAATACTAAGAAGATCCCATGCTACTGATGCAATTAATACCAGTGGTTATTCCCTAAGTAAACTTGATTAATAGCCGTTAATGGACTTCTCCTCCAAGAACTTATCCAAACCTTTTTTGAACCCAGCTACACTAACTGCAAAAAAAGAAATTTCTCCGATTAGTCTTAAATGTGCTACTTGCTAACTTCATGGAATGACCCCCTAGTCCTTCTATTATTCAAAAGTGTAAATAACCGAGTCACATCTATTCATTCAAGACCTCTCATGATCTTAAAGACCTCTATCATATCCCCCCTCAGCCGTCTCTTCTCCAAGCAGAACAGCCCTAACATCTTCAGCCTTTCCTCATAGGGGAGCTGTTCTATCCCCTTTATCATTTTGGTTGCCCTTCTCTGTACCTTCTCCATCACAACTATATCTTTTTTGAGATGTGGCGACCAGAATTGTAAACAGTATTCAAGGTGTGGTCTCACCATGGAGCGATATAGAGGCATTATGACATTTTCTGTTTTATTAACCATTCCCTTCCTAATAATTCCTAACATTCTGTTTGCTTTTTTGACTACTGCAGCACACTGAGCCGACGATTTTAAAGTATTATCCACTATTATGCCTAGATCTTTTTCCTGGGTGGTAGCTCCTAATATGGAACCTAACATCGTGTAACTACAGCAAGGGTTATTTTTCCCTATATGCAACACCTTGCACTTGTCCACATTAAATTTCATCTGCCATTTGGATGCCCAATCTTCCAGTCTTGCAAGGAATTCGCCATTAGCTCACATCCGCTGGATGTGAGTTAATGGCGAATTCTGCCCATGGCAACAGTTCGGCCCAGTTTCTGACGGCAACTCACATAGGCATGAATGAACTGTTTTAGGGTCCCATTCATCCTCTCAGTTTGGCCATTTGATTGGGGATGATAGGCAGATGTATAATCCAGAGAGATGTCAAATAGCTTGCGCAAAGCCTTCCAGAATTTTACTGTGAATTGCGATCCTCTATCCAAGACAATGTGCTTCGGTAGGCCATACAGGCGAAAGATGTGGACAATGACAAGCTTAGCCAGCTCCAAGGCTGAGGGTAAGCCAGGCAGCACCACAAAATGGGCCATCTTACTGAAATGGTCAACTGTCACTCAGATAGTATTCATTCCTCCAGAAGGAGGCAGATCAACTACAAAGTCTGTAGCGATGAGAGTCCATGGCTCCTCCGGAACTGGCAGCAGTTGCAGCAATCCCCAGAGCTGCCCAGAAGTAGGCTTATGTTTGGCACAGTTGGAGCATGACGCTACATAGGAGTACCTGTCTTCCTTGATAGTAGGCCACCAGTAATAATTCTGTAATTTCAGCAGGGTATGGCATTGACCAGGATGGCCAGCCAGCTTGGAATCATTTATTTATTGTATTTATTTAGGTTTCTTCTATACTGGCATTCATGAACAGATCACATCATGGCAGTTTACATTCGAACAAGGGGTGCATAGAACAATAATCATGAGCCCAGTGTAATAGTTTTCTTCTGAGATTCTTCGGTACAATCAGTTTTCCGGCAAGCACAGAATGGGTAGCCGCCAAGATTACTTTCTTCGGGTCGATGATATGCTGTGGTTCTTCAGGAACATCCTCAGAGAGGAAAGAGCGAAACAGGGCATCTGCTCTGGTATTCTTGTCTCCGGGACGGTATTTGAGCACAAAGACAAAGCGATTAAAAAACAAGGACCATCTGGCTTATCTGTGATTAAGACATTGCGCATGACAAAGATACTCTAGATTCTTATGGTCCGAGAATACGGTAATTTGATGTTGAGCGCCTTCGAGCCAAGGCCGCCATTCCTTAAATGCCATCTTAATAGCCAGGAGTTCTTTATCTCCAATCCCATAGTTCTTCTCTGCAGGAGAAAATCACCACGAGAAAAAGGAGCAGGGATGTAAGGCTTTAGAATCTCCAGTTTGGCTCAACACATCTCCTATGCCAACATCTGAAGCGTCAACCTCCACGATGAAGGGTCTGTTGGGTTCCGGGTGATGCAGACATGGCTCGGTGGAAAAGGCAGTCTTTAATTTCTCAAGCGCAGAAATGGCCTCCGCAGACCAGTTTGAAGCGTTGGCCCCTTTCCATGTCATCGCAGTTAAGGGCACTGTCAAAGAAGAATAGTTCTTTATAAAGCTTCTATAGTAATTTGTAAATCCCAAAAATCGTGTTAGGGCCTTCAGACTATAGGTTGAGACCAATTCTTGATACGCTCCAATTTTTGGGGATCCATTGGAAGCCTTGTTTCAATATTATGTAGCCAAGTAAAGTCACAGATTCCTTGTGAAACTCACATTTCGACAATTTGGCGTAGAGACGGTGTTCTCAAAGTTTCAGTAATACTTGTTTGATATCTGCTAGATGAGTAGGCATATCTTGTGAAAAGATCAAGATGCCATCTAGGTAGACAACGATATATTTGTACAGTGGGTCCCGCAGAATGTCGTTCATCATGTTCTGAAACATGGCGGGGGCGTTGCACAGGCCGAAAGGCATCACCAAATATTCAAAATGGCCATCTTGAGTGTTGAAAGCTGTTTTCCACTCGTCGCCTTCGCTAATGCAAACCAAGTTATAGGCTCCCTTCAGGTCAAGTTTTGAGAATATCTTGGCCCCTTGCAGTCGATCAAACAGCTCCAAGATCAGAGGTAAGGGGTATCGGTCTTTAATTGTGATCTCGTTCAGACCTCGATAATTGATACAAGGACACAGTGTACCATCCTTCTTCCCCACGAAGAAGAAGCCTGAGTCCACAGGAGACTTAGATGGTCTAATGAAACCCTTTTGTAAATTCTCCTCAACATACTCTGACGTGGCTTTATTCTCCATCACCGACAGGGGGTAGACACATCCTTTAGGAGGTTTAGCATTAGGTTTCAGTCTTATGGCACAGTCATAAGTTCTGTGTAGCGGAAGGATGTCAGTATCTTCTTTGGAGAACACATCATAAAAGGATGCATACTGAGGCGTCAGTCCTGGCATCACTGGAGTAGTAAGCATACAGAGAATAGGAGTATCAACCTTTAGGCATTTTCCATAGCATTTTGGGCCCCAACGAAAGAGTTCTAACGTGGCACAATTAAATTGCGGCATATGCAACTGCAACTAGGGTAACCCCAGAACGATAGGGTGCATGGCCTTCTCTAACACAAAGAAGGAAATCAGTTCGGTATGGAGAGCGCCGGTGCGGAGGGATAACAGTTCGGTACAGTAGGTAACAGCACCCGGTAAAGGCTTCCCATGTATAGATGATAAGAGTAGTGGAGTCTTCATAGTGGTGATCAGAATCCTCAAACATTCCACTAAATGTTGAAGAATAAAATTACCTCCTGCCCCTGAGTCCACCAGGGCAAGAGTCTGAAATTCCTACGGTCCGCAGATCAGAAAAACAGGGAGAGAGAGTGGAGGTGAGGCCTAAGAAGAGTCCTCCAGCAGGACTTAGGCCCGTTCGTTTCCCGGACATATTGGGCATGTTTGGACTGCTTGACCAGCTTGTCCACAGTACATGCACCATCCATTCCTCTTCCAAAGTCTTCTCTCTTTGGATGACAGGTGTCCGTGACCAAGTTGCATCAGTTCTTCCTCACTGGCAACGGGAGTCAATGGAACCATCCTGAGTGCAGGTTTAGCACGAACTTCCTTCTGAATATGTCCTTTACAAGGCTTGAGCTCTAGCACCTTATCATGAAGCAGGTGATCAATTCTAGTAGCCAAGGCCACTAGCTCATCCAGCAAGTCAGGTGTTTCACGAGCAACCAGTTCATCCTTCAAGCGGGAATCCAAACCTTTGAAGAAGAGAGTTTTCAGGCATCTAGGGTCCCAATGTAATTCAGTCGCAAGAGTCTTGAACTCTATAGCGAAATCAGCCAGAGGCCGGTTGCCTTGCTTCAGGTCCATCAATGTAGAACCAGCAACAGTATAGCGGGCAGGATCATCAAAAATGGATTTAAATAAGTCCATAAATCTGTCAATATCCTGAAGTATTAGGTCTTTGCGTTCCCACAACACGGAAGCCTAAGTCAGAGGCCTTCCATCCGGGTAGGATAGAATATAAGTAGACTTGGCGTAGGCTGTGGGGAAATGAGTAGGTTGCAATACAAAATGCATACAACACTGGTTTAGGAAGCGTCTTGTTCTGTGACTCTCTCCAGAAAAATGTACTGGAGCAGCAAGAGGCATGATAGTCTTCATAGTTACTTCAGGTAACTGACCTTTGTTGCTGCATATAGAACCTTGATTCTTCTGTGTGTGCAGCTGATGAAATGCAGTGGTTAATTTATCCAATGTGTCTTGTTGTTCAGCAACATGCAAGGCCAGTCCTGGAATGGCCTGCAAGGCGTTGAGCTGAGCCGGATCCATGGAGTTAGCAATCTGTTATGGTTATTGGTGTTTGGGTGGATCCTTGGACACTGTGGCAGCTGACCACGCCCTCAGGGGGCAGTCACGTGAGGGACCACAGTGTCAGGCTAAACTCGGGACAGACAAACACAGAACTGAATCTTTATTTAAACAGTATATGGAACCACCAGAGGTGGCAGTAGTGAGTAGTCGTTTTAGAGTCCGGCTGGGCACGTCTCTCACAGGATGCTGGAACAGCAGATCTTCTGTAGGCAGTGCTGTAGTGGAAAAGAGACTGAGAATTATGAGCACACAACAGAATTAGCATTCAGAATCCCAAGTAGAATAGGAGAGCTCCGAGACAGGGAGAGCAGGCCCTTGAGGAGCGAGTACCTGATCCTTTAGAGCAGAGAGACTCAGTATCGTTGTACTCACTAGCAGTAGCAGAGATTCCACTAGACAAGAGGTCTTGCACTGGAGCAGAGGGCAGGTCCTCGAGGAGCGAGTACCTGATTCCAGTGAAGCAGTACTGTAGAGAGAGATGTTTCTGTACTCACAGATGGTTACTATAGTTAGTTCTTACAAGTAGAAGGTAGTGGTTGCAGGCAGCGACATAGGGAGGAACATGGGTCCTCAAGGAGCGAGTACCAATTTCCTGATAGCACCTGAAAGAAGCAGAGAGGCCCTCCAAGGAGCGGGTACCCCGTTAGTGGCCCCAAAGGGTAGTAAGAGTTCCAGTAGAGCTGGAGTGGCAGAGTAGCTTAGGAACAGAGAGTGAATCCCATCTGTAAGAGTTCCGGTTGCTAACTCAACGAGCTAGCAAATGTAGTAGGCAGATATACCCTGGAGTTGTGACGTCAAAACAGGGGGATGCCCCTGAGATTCGTGCCAACGTGGAAATAAAGATGAGGTATGCGCGCACGCGCCCTAGAGGTACCTTGAAGGAGAATGGCGGGAGGCAGCACCATAGCCAGTCCGGGGACAATGGAGAGGTCGGCAAGCAGAAACCGTGGCGGTCATAAGTCCAAGGTGAGCGGGAGGAGCCACAAGTAGAGAGGTGTAGGTGGGGCGAATCTGTCGAAGACCGATGTACACAACAACCTGCTGCCCTGCAGGTCCTTCTCTGTTGGAATGAGGTAGAGAGTGACTTAGTTGTGGATGTCTGCCGTGCCAGTTTGTAAGCTGGTGTTGCTGTTGGCAGCCCTGGTGGAGTTGTAGCATGGGTTGCCATAAATCTAGGTGGGAAAAGAGGGAAGAGCAGTAGGGATGTGAATCGTTTTTCAACGATTAAAATTATCGTCCGATAATGTTTATATCGTCTTAAATCGTTATAGAACACGATACAATAGAAATTCTAACGATTTATCGTTAAAAATCGTTAAATCGTGTTAGTGCGCACTAACTCGAGTTAGTGCGCACTAACTCCCCGTTAGTGCGCACTAACTCGATTTAGTGCGCACTAACTGAAAATGATACAAATAAACACTTTCCAGGTCACTGAAGGTCAGTTAGGAATGAATATGTGTTCCTATTGGCTGGCTGCCCTCTTATCTATTGATGTTACCAAGGTTACCACTGAGGTGATGGTTGGGGGGATGGGAAATGGAACTGGAAACTAACGAACACCAACAGAAAATGAAACAAAGTGTTCACACTTCCCAGGTCAGTAAAGGTCACTTAGGAATGAATATGTATGTATGTATTCCTATTGGCTGACTGTGCTCTTATCTATTGATGTTACCAATATGGTTGGGGGGATGTGAAATGGAAACAGTTGGAAGCTTGACAAAAAAAGTAATGTAATGATCAGCACTCACGTGACTAGAACTTGTTTGTTTATTATTTTGTTAGCAGGCACCTGAAATGCTAGTGCATGTTGAATTTGCCAATCACTGTGCATTTTAGAAAGGTGGTCCTGGCTGGAACTGTACACAGTTCAAATATATGTAATTGATTGTTGGTAAGTGTATTTTTTTAAGTAGCCACACTGGCACCAGTATGTTTACTTTTCCTCCTACTTAACTCACTAGCTCAGCTTTGTAAGAAGGGCTTCTCTGCTTGTGTGTTGTTTTTGTTTGGTGTGAGGAGAGCAGAAACATCAGATCTTTATTCAATCTACTACAGTCATCTCTTACAGTGCCCTATCCCTATTAATACCAGGAGTGTTGTGATCTTCCTGCACACAGTGCCCTAACCCTGATACCAGTCTGAGACAGCTCCCTCCCTGCATTACTAGTGAGAGGCTGGCTTCACAGACAGGGGGGAGCTGCCTGACCCTCACTCCTGACTTCCCCCATGTCCCAGCTAGTGAATGGTGTGTGGGTGAGGGGGGGGGGAGGATGGTGAAGTCTGAGACAGCTCCCTCCCTGCATTACTAGTGAGAGGCTGGCTTCGCAGACAGGGGGGAGCTGCCTGACCCTCACTCCTGACTTCCCCCATGTCCCAGCTAGTGAATGGTGTGTGGGTGAGGGGGGGGGGGAGGATGGTGAAGTCTGAGACAGCTCCCTCCCTGCATTACTAGTGAGAGGCTGGCTTCACAGACAGGGGGGAGCTGCCTGACCCTCACTCCTGACTTCCCCCATGTCCCAGCTAGTGAATGGTGTGTGGGTGGGGGGGGGGGGGGGGAGGATGGTGAAGTCTGAGACAGCTCCCTCCCTGCATTACTAGTGAGAGGCTGGCTTCGCAGACAGGGGGGAGCTGCCTGACCCTCACTCCTGACTTCCCCCATGTCCCAGCTAGTGAATGGTGTGTGGGTGAGGGGGGGGGGGAGGATGGTGAAGTCTGAGACAGCTCCCTCCCTGCATTACTAGTGAGAGGCTGGCTTCACAGACAGGGGGGAGCTGCCTGACCCTCACTCCTGACTTCCCCCCATGTCCCAGCTAGTGAATGGTGTGTGGGTGAGGGGGGGGGGAGGATGGTGAAGTCTGAGACAGCTCCCTCCCTGCATTACTAGTGAGAGGCTGGCTTCACAGACAGGGGGGAGCTGCCTGTCCCTCACTCCTGACTTCCCCCATGTCCCAGCTAGTGAATGGTGTGTGGGTGAGGGGGGGGGGGTGGATGGTGAAGTCTGAGACAGCTCCCTCCCTGCATTACTAGTGAGAGGCTGGCTTCACAGACAGGGGGGAGCTGCCTGACCCTCACTCCTGACTTCCCCCATGTCCCAGCTAGTGAATGGTGTGTGGGTAAGGGGGGGGGGGGGGAGGATGGTGAAGTCTGAGACAGCTCCCTCCCTGCATTACTAGTGAGAGGCTGGCTTCACAGACAGGGGGGAGCTGCCTGACCCTCACTCCTCCGGGGTATTGTGATCTTCCTGCACACAGTGCCCTATCCCTGATACCAGGGGTGTTGTGATCTTCCTGCATGCAGTGCCCTATCCCTATTAATACCAGGAGTGTTGTGATCTTCCTGCATGCAGTGCCCTATCCCTATTAATACCAGGAGTGTTGTGATCTTCCTGCATGCAGTGCCCTATCCCTGATATCGGGATGTGTGCAAGAAGATCACAACACCCCCGGTATCAGGAATAGGGCACTGTGTGCAGGAAGATCACAACACCCCCAGTATCAGGAATAGGGCACTGTGTGCAGGAAGATCACAACACCCCTGGTATTAGGGATAGGGCACTGTGTGCAGGAAGATCACAACACTCCTGGTATTAATAGGGATAGGGCACTGTGTGCAGGAAGATCACAATACCCCTGGTATCAGGGTTAGGGCACAAGTTCTAGTCACATTGACTGATCACATTACTTGTTTTGTCAAGCTACCAACTGTTTCCATTTCCCATCCCCCATATACTGTCAGTAGGAAACTTGGTAACATGAATAAATAAGAGGGCAGCCAATAGGAATACATATTCATTCCTAAACTGACCTTAACTGACCTGAAAAGTGTCAAATTGTATCATTTTCAGTTAGTGCGCACTAACTCCCAGTTAGTGCGCACTAACTCCCGTTAGTGCGCACTAACTCGAGTTAGTGCGCACTAATCGGAAAAAACGATTTTTAACGATTTTTTAACTAAAAAATCATGCCTAAGACGATTTTCTTGCCCTGCCACACGATTTCTATCGTTAAGACGATATGGAAAACGATTCACATCCCTAAAGAGCAGTAATTATTTTTGTAGGATGTCAGTGTTAGATTAATACGTTCATACACTCAGTGTTTGGGCTCAGGGTGATATATGTCAAATTACAGCCTTGTTAAACCCAATTACTAGTGTCTTGGCTGGTTTGTTTAGCAGTGTGTGTGTATTGGGGAGGGGGGGGGGGACGGATATAAAGAAGGAGGACCTACCTGATGCTGTTTAATCCTGTATACCCATGTTAACATAAAGAGACTTGCATTTGTCAAAATGGATAAGCATGTTTTTGTTTTTTTGGAGTTTTTTTTTATTGCTTGTGAAAGATGTGTAGTACTAAATGTGAACAGATGACAAAAAGCGTGGAGATGATTCTGACAGAGATTGACTGAGAGAGAGTGTAGCATATGAACCAAAAAATAAATACCATTATTACAAATGTAAATCCCAAGCTTCCCACAGACAGAAAAAGAATGTGTTTTGTTTAATTTCCTCACATTTATTTCTGGAGTTCATACAACACCTCTCGGGATGATTCCCCCCTCCCCCTTCGGTTTCTTTTATACCTTTTTCGCTGTTTTGGAGAATTGACTGAAAACATCAGATCTGAAGAACACCGAGTGCTCTGAATGTTCCTGAGAATGTTTATGTAAGCATCAACGTGTGGTCTATCATCAGTGTCCTTGTATTATAATGACTGTTCTTTAATCTGGCAGGTTTCTTTTTCACAGGTGAATTGGAATTTGCACATTAGGAAATGCAAGCAGCATGCTGTCTAATGACTGAAATCCCTCCAAAGTACTGTAATGTTTAATTGGATGTACAGTTATATTAATATCTTATGACAGACATGTTAATAGTGCCAATGCTGGAAACTGTCCATATTTTTTCTGTTACGCTTGTGTCGTACCTATCTATAAAGCCATGCCTGTCTTTCAACTCCTAAACAAGACAGTTGTTAATAGGGATATGTGCATTCATTTATTGTTTTGTTTTTATTACTCCACACAAGATTTTTAGTGGACACTAATTGTATAGTATAAATTACAAAAATGAGTGTGCACTAAACTGAAAAATTGTGCACTAAATGGAAACTAGTGTGCAAGAAAATGAAACAAACATTCTAGCAAAATGAAACAAACAAAACATGTTTTTGGTTGTACATCCCTAGTTGTTAATATATTTTGTGTTATGTTTTAACACATAAAATAATCACTGTTGCTGATTTATGCAGGGGAAATTGGGTTTATTTCTAAATGGTGATAACTCCATAAAAAATCATGGATATCTGAGCTATGTTGGGTAATCCAACCTTTGCAATTCACTCAATGTTTCATCCAAAAACCTTTGCCTTAAGGGATTAATTTTTCTTTTCCAGCTCCTTATATTAAATTATATGTTATATTGAAGAAATAGCCTTTTTTGGCCATATTCAATGGTTAATTCCCCCCCCTCCCCCTTATATATAAAATTACCACAAACTGGTTTGAATAGCAAAATAAATGCACAGATGTGCAACAAGTAAGAAAATGGGGACCTCCTTTCATTCACCTTTCAAACAACATAAACTTCATAAGAAAAATGGATGACTTGCTTGAAGAAGGTGACATTGGTGTTTCAGCAGCCCAGGATTCCCCTCCCCCCCCCCCCACACACACACACAAGCCATCCAATCTCCCACTCCCAACACTGCTTTCCTTCTCAGCAAGTATGATTTATCACACTTTGTCTTTCATTCACTGCCTGAAATCTTTGATACATTTATTGAAAAATATTAGTCACAGAACAGAAGTAATTAGACTTGACAACCCTCCTAGAGATCAATTTTAAAAGTGTTGCTCATGCAAAAACAGCCAGAAACGCGTATATGTGGGCTGTGCGGGATGAGCACGTATTTTTATAGCTGCAAAATATGCGCATATATATGTGTGCTAGAGCAACAGTATACATGAACAAAAGGGGTGTTTTAGGGTTGTGGAAGAGGTATGGTCTGGTTATGAGTATATGAACGCGCTGGATGATGTATTTTAAATCAGACCTACACACTGACTTGTAGGGATGTGCATCCGTTTTCCACGTATTTATAATCCGCAACTTATTTTGTCCTATCTGTTAAATACGTGGGGAGGTGAAACGCATCGTGACCCCCCATGTATTTAACAGATATCTGTTTTATTCGGCCTCCTAAATAAAAATTTAAACCCCCCCACCCTCCTGACCCCCCCAAGACTTACCAAAACTCCCTGGTGGTCCAGCGGGGAGTCCAGAAGCCATCGCTGCACTCGTTTGCTGGTTTCATCATGGCGCCGATAGCCTGTGTCACAGGGGCTACCGGTGCCATTGGTCAGCCCCTGTCACATGGTCACCGGCGCCATCTTGTGCTCCTACCATGTGACATGGGCTGACCAATGGCACCAGTAGCCCCTGTGACATAGTATGGGCAAAGGCTATCGGCGTCATTTTAAGTCCTGGCATCGGATGGCAGGTTGCTCCGGGACCCCTGTTGGACCCACAGGGACTTTTGGCCAGCTTGGGGGGGCCTCCTGACCCCCACAAGACTTGCCAAAAGTCCAGCGGGGGTCCGGGAGAGACCTCCTTCACGCCGGCCGTCCGATGCCAATACTCAAAATGGCGCCGATCGTCTTTGCCCTCACTATGACACACATAGTGAGGGCAAAGGCGATCGGCGCCATTTTGAGACTCAAAATCGCCGTCCGATGCCAATACTCAAAATGGTGCCGATCGCCGTCATAGTGAGGGCAAAGGCAATCGGCGCCATTTTGAGTATTGGCATCGGATGGCCGGCGTGAAGGAGGTCGCTCCCGGACCCCCACTGGACTTTTGGCAAGTCTTGTGGGGGTCAGGAGACCCCCCCCCCAAGCTGGCCAAAAATCCCTGTGGGTCCAACGGGGGCCGTCCGATGCCAGGACTCAAAATGGCGCCGATAGCCTTTGTCCATACTATGTCACATGGGCTACCGGTGCCATTGGTCAGCCCCTGTCACATGGTAGGAGCACAAGATGGCGCCGGTGACCATGTGACAGGGGCTGACCAATGGCACCGGTAGCCCCTGTGACACGCCGTGATGAAACCGGCAAACGAGTGCAGGGATGGCTTCCTGACTCCCCGCTGGACCACCAGGGAGTTTTGGTAAGTCTTGGGGGGGTCAGGAGGGTGGGGGGTTGTAGTTAATTTTAATTTTAGCTGGGACACTAATTTAACTCGCCGTAGTAACGTATTTACAGATCGACAACTTATGGAATTCTCCATACTTCCGCATGAAACGGAATTGACCCCCCACAAATACGTATCACGGATGCAACGAATACTTTTTGGCTGCACATCCCTACTGACTTGTGCACACTTACACATGCAATCTTGCTACTGGGGATTTACGCACACGGCACCAGACTTTCGATTAAGCTCTTGTCATTTGTCAGGCTGCCTTCTCTTGCCAAGTGGAAGCAGGAACTGCCAGTTTGAGGGGGTGTAGGACCTCCAGTGCTGACTGTGACCCATTGGGGGGTGGGTTAGAGGTGGAGCAGCAGTCACATATTGATGGATTTGAGATAAGAAGATACACTTTCATAGCCAAATGACTATAATCACTGTATGGGTTCTCATGGCTTTAAGAAACAAGAGAGCGAGAAAGAGAAAGAGAGAGAGGAAGAGGAGGAGAAGATATCCCACATACAGAGTCTACAGGACATGGACTCAGTTTTTAGATCTGTCAGAGGAGGAAGTCATGCGTAGGTTAAGGTTTAATAAGGAAACCATACAATACCTATGCTAGCACTTACAGGAAGACCTACAACCCAACAGGGGGGCCATACCTTGCCAGCACATCTCCAGATTACCACTGCCCTTGCATTTTTTTCCATTGGCACCTTCCAAACTCCTCGGGGGGGGGGGGGGGCGGGGGGTCACAACTGACATAAGCCAGTCCTTCACCTCCATGTGCATTGAAGAGGTGCATGCCACCTTGCTAAGGAAAAGATGCCAGAATATATCATTCCCTCAGAGCAGACAGTACCAAGAACAAATCACACAGGATTTCTTTCAGGTGGCACGCTTTCCCTCTGTCCTGGGGACAATCGATTGCACACACATACCTATAAGGTCACCAGGGGGAGTTGAGGCCACCTACCACAACCATAAGCTATTCCTCTTCCTCAATATGCAGGTAGTCTGTGACACTAAGGGTCTGTGACCCAACCTAATCCCATAATTTCCAGTGCAACCAGAAATCCTAGATACAGCTTTACTCTGGTTTCTCTCTTGCAGGTGACAGAGACTATCCCCTCAAACCCTGGCTCATGATTCCTGTGACCACCCCACAGAGTGCAGCAGAGGTGCAATACAACAGGGCCCAATGGATGACCAGAACAGTCATCGAGAGAACCTTTAGCTTACTGAAAACATGCTTCTGGTGTCTGGACAAATTGGAGGATGCCACCCCTGCAACCCACCTAAAGGCTGTCAGATATTCCTAGCCTGCTCTATGCTACAAGCTTGGCCAAAACCAGATGCATTCCTCCTCCAGAGGGACTATATGAGAATACAGATGAAGAGGGAGGAAAATAAGAGCTCAGACCTGAGGCATTGCAAGTGATACATTGCCACAGTCAAAATCCGGCTACAGACGAAGGGAACACTCTTATACAATTACATTTTCGTTGGTGACAGTCAATTTATTCAGGTGTGAGTGCCAAATAGTCAGAGTGCTGTACATAATAAATGTAATGGGTCTTGCGCTGATACTTTCCCTTTCTTGGGCTATGTGTGTGTGGGGGGGGGGGGGGGGGAGGGGGTACTGGCAAGCTGTGTCTTGCACTCCTCCTTAGCAATGGGCCTTCAGAGGGTACAGGACCAGGCTCTTCATGCAGGTGGCTACAGGAGGGTGTAGATGGTTGGTTAGGGACCACTGATGGTGATGGTGGTGGCTGGAGCTGCAAAGGGGGCAATCTTGTGAGCAGCTGTCTCCATACAGTGGTCTGCTCTGCCATTTCATGCCGCAGACCCTCAGCTCCTTCCTTAGCCCCTGTCCCTCTCGCTTAATCACCTTCTGTAGGCTGTGGAGTTCTGGACGTAGTGCAGCTACCTCCTCAAGCATTCAAGCATTCAGCTCCATAAGAAGGTCTTCTGCTGGCTTGGCCTCCACCTGTGGGTGCTCTGCACCCTCCTCTGTAGAGGTATCAAGGCCAGCTTGCTGCTGTTCCCTCACTGGCGCCTCCTGCATCACATCCTCTAGCTCTTGCCATATGGTTGTGGATGTTCTTCCTCCATGGGTGGCTGTTGGTGTAGCTCTGCTGCCTCCTCCTCCTCCTCAGAGGTATCAAGCAGTTTCCAAATATGGCATCATGGCCTTTGCAGGCCACTTGGCCCAGCCTGGGCCTCATCTCGACTCCCTACAATAGTAAACATGGTACTTGTTGATGTTTCACATTATAAGTGTGTAAGTGTCTAAATAATGTCTATGTTCACAATCATTTCAGGACCTCAACTCCTCGTTCTGCTCCTCCTGATTCTCCCATGAAAATATCAGTCCTGTACCCCTTCCAAACATATTGTTTCTTTTAACTCAGACTTTTACTCTGTCTGTCAACTGCTGAGGTAACCAATTATCTGCATACACTCTTGAAAAGGGTTACTTATTGGCTCTATATTTGGTGTTCTACATGGTCATCTATCACTTTTAATTCATATGGTTGAATAGAAAATCTGGCAAAGATGTTTACATTGAGTTGGGTCTAGATTCAAGAAGACAGTAGACAGTACTAGATCCTGTTAACATACACATATGGAAAGTACAAAAATGTTCCTGTATACCAGATTCCTACAAAATGTGCAGACCATAAGTCCTAGTATAATTTCATGACACATATAGCAATGGCACTGATGGCCCGAGAGCAGGAGATCAGTCCCGGGGTTTCCACTGGACCACCAGGTACTCGTAAAAAGTTTTGGGGGGGTTCGGGAGGGTGGGGGAAGGTAAGGGTTTAGTTTTAAAGGGTCGGGGTGGGTTTAGGGGTTGTTTTGGTGTGCCTGTTTTCCCGCTCTCCTCCCAAATAACTCCCATTAGTGGACACTAACCCATTAACGATTTTTCACAATAAATCGGGGGAATTTCTATTGTATCGCACACTCTAACGATTTTTGACGATTTAAAAAATATTTTTTTAAATCGTCAAAAAATGATTCACATCCCTAATGTGTTCTGTGCAAGCCACACTTCCTGTTCTTCTCCCAGCAATATAGGATGATAGCAAGGGGAAGGGGGGGTGAAGAATGGAGAGCCTAGAGAACACCAGCCCTGCAGGATGGCTTCTTAAGCCTGCTAAGAGTTTGTGGGACATTACTGGCCAGGTGCCCACAAATTAGGCCCTAGTCTCTTTGCAGATGCCTCTCCCTCCCAACTGAACTTGCCCATTGCGTGTCCCACCATGCACCTTCAATCATCTCCTCTCTATACATGAGTAACTGCATTCCTAATTTTAAGTCATGCCATCATTTCTGGGTCCCCTGGGTATGCAGAAGTGTGTAAAGGTTGCAATGCATATGTACCTAAATGTATTTTCTTTTTTCAAGTTGATGTCAATGTCATGGCTCGTCGTTGTGTTTGTGCTCCAGCACTTTATTCCAGCACAGATGCATCTCAGGCCTGCATGCCTCATCTCTTTGCAGATGCCTCTCCCTTTTTGACCTTTGGCATGTTTCTTTAAGGTGAAATAAACTACATGAAATGATGATTCATGTCTGGAGTTCTTTTTTTTTTTCAGTCTGTTCTTCATTTTCTACTTATTGGTTTCTCAACACTCCTTCTCCCAAACTCTGTTTCCCCCATCTCCCTATCCCAAACCACCTTCCCCCTACTTCCCCCTTGTTCCTCTCACTAGGTACTCAATAAACACAGGCATGTGAATTTTGCATAAATATTTCTTTGTTAAAAGTTTCAAAATGTAGTAACATAAAGATTGTAAAAAAAAACCCAAAACCACGGGAGGGGACATCTAGGGACTAAAGATCTTTAAAGATGGCGCCGGCCATCCAGTGCTCCTACCATGTGACAGGGGCCGGCCAATGGCACAGATACCCTGTCACATGGTAAGGGCAAAGGGGCATTGGCGCCATTTTTTTTTTTTTTTAGAACAGCTGATGCCTGGGAACGGGAAATCTTTCCCCGAGGCCCCCCTGGATTTCTCCTCTCCCCGAGGCCCCCCTGGATCTCTCCCCAAGGCCCCTCGAGGCCCCCCTGGACCACCAGGTAACTTTAAAAGGTTTTGGGGGGGTCGGGAGGGGGAGGTCGATTTAAAGGGTCGGGTGGGTTTGTTTTTTTTAGCGGCGCGGGCCTCCCTAAAAAAAAAATTAGTGATGTGAATTGGAATCGGAAACAATTCCAATTCACATATATTAATGATCAGATTCGGCCCCCCCCCCCCCCCCCCCCAGCTGAATCTGATCGTTAAGACGATCTGGCACACGATTCACATCTCTACTGCCTGATTCACAAAAGCTTTTCTCCTATTCTGTGTCTATGGGAAAATACCTCAATGAATCAGGCCCTTACACTGTCATTTAACAAATTGATTTAGGGTCTTATGGCATGATAATAGGCTCTAAAGCGAGTTATATCATGCATATTGCGTGATACACATGATATTTTCCATGTCTCTGCCCAGATACCCTCCCCTATTACAATGACAAGGCAATTCTATGCAAATATTTTATCGCAGCTGACTGAGAAGGTGGTTAGCTGTGATAAAATAATAACACCTCCCTGACATGGTTAGATGTGCAGTGGGAGACCCGGGACCCTAACACAGTTCCCAAGGCTCTGACTGCACATTTAACACAGCAGGGAAACAAAAGGAAAAAAATGCGGCCAAATGGAGAGGTTAAGCTGGGGTCATTGCTGACCCCCGTTTCAACCCGGCCTTCCACTGCGCACCAGGCCTCATGCTGGAGCTCGGTGTCCTCGGCTTTGTCGGCCACGCCCCTATGCGCACGCGTGTGGACCACCCGGCCTCTTGTAGGGCCAAGGGCGAATCCTAGCTCTGCGGCGCGTCGTGATTGATTCCCTGTTATAAGTAAGTCATTGCTTGAACTTCCTTGCCTTGGCAATCGGGTCGGCGTTTGTGCTAGAATGTCACTGCATTTGTTGCTTGCTCCTGTCATCCTAAGTTTCATTTATTTATTTGTGTATTTATTTAAAAACTTTTCTATACCGTCGGCAAGTTAAGAACATAAGAAAATGCCATAGTGGGTCAGCCCAAGGGTCCATCAAGCCCAGCATCCTGTTTCCAACAGTGGCCAATCCAGGCCATAAGAACCTGGCAAGCACCCAAAAACTAAGTCTATTCCATGTTACCATTGCTAATGGCAGTGGCTATTCTCTAGGTGAACTTAATAGCAGGTAGTGGGCTTCTCTTCCAAGAACTTATCCAATCCTTTTTTAAACACAGCTATACTAACTGCACTAACCACATCCTCTGGGAACAAATTCTAGAGTTTAATTGTGCGCTGAGTAAAAAAGAACTTTCTCCGATTAGTTTTAAATAGGGATGTGCAGACCAAAAGTTTATGTTCATAAGTCCATAAGTCGAAAGGGGGGGTCAATTTCGGTCAATATGGACATATGGAGAATTCCATAAGTTGAGTCTATGTCCATACGTGCACCGATTCCCTAAATAAAAATTTAAACCCCTCACCCTCCTTAATCCCCCCCCAAGACTTACCAAAACTGACTGGTCAGGAGGCCCCCCCAAGCTGGCCAAAAGTTCCTTTTGGGTCCAACGAGGGTCCCGGAGCGATCGCGCGGGGAATCACGTGACGTCCGCGTCACTCCGACGTGACGCCGACGTCACGTGCTCCTCGTAAAGGAGTACAGAAATGGCGTCCTGACTCCCCGCTAGACCACCAGGGAGTTTTGGTAAGTCTTGGGGGGGGGATTAAGGAGGGTGAGGGGTTTAAATTTTTATTTAAGATCAACAATCGCGATTTCCAACGTATTTATTTTTATTTTATTTTATTTATTTGTGTTTTTCTATACCGGCATTCACGGCAGTTCGTATCATGTCGGTTTACATAAAACAAGGGGTGAGCAATACATTATAACGTACATAGCTAAAACGTAAGAGTATACATTACAAAAGTATAACAAGTGCGTAGAAGAAAAAGTTACAATAAAACAGGGGTTATTCTAACTGGGATTAGAGTTAGAGGAGAGATAAAAAGTTTAACAAGAAGTAAAACATTGTAGTGATTGGTTGGTATTGTCTGTTTCAGTTTAATAGAAGATGCTCAGTGTTGCTGCATTTGATGGAAGTGAATCATTAAGGGTCCGGAAATGCTTTCATGAACAGCCATGTTTTAAGTCTCTTCCTGAAGGTTGGAAGACATGGTTCCTGTCGTAATTCTAAGGGGATTGAGTTCCATAGTGGGGGACCTGCTGTGGAGAAGGCCCGATCTCTCAATGTTATATGTTGGGTGGTATTGTTGTGAGGTACTTGTAGATATTCTCTATATGCTTCTCTGATGGGTCTGTTGGAGGAATGTTTTTTGAGAGCTATTTGTAGATGGAGTGGAGCCAGTCCATGGATATTTTTGTAGATTGTGGTGAGGGACTTATGAATTATTCTGTAGTGGATTGGTAACCAGTGAAGGTCTTTGAGGACTGGTGTAATGTGATCTCTTCTCCTTTTGTTTGTTAGAATTCTTGCTGCCGTGTTCTGTATCATTTGGAGAGGTTTAGTGTGGGATGATGGGAGGCCTAGAAGGATAGAGTTGCAGTAATCAATTTTCGCAAATATTATTGCTTGGAGCACTGTTCTATAATCATGGAAATGAAATAGGGGTTTTATTCTTTTTAATATGTGCAGTTTGTGGAAGCAGTCTTTGGTTGTTTGGTTGATAAACGATTTTAAATTTAGCCGTTTGTCTATAGAAACTCCTAAATCTCTTACTTTTGAGATTTGCAAGTTGGCTGGCGGGTTTGTAGTGATTTTGCAATTATCTGGAGAGATTAGCATGAATTCGCTTTTTGATTGGTTTAGAATAAGATTTAAGCTGGATAAGAGATCGTTAATTTCTTGAAAACAGTTTTCCCAAAGTTCTAGAGCTTTAGTGATGGATTTCCAACTTATTCAACATAGCTATGTTGAATTTAGTTCAACATACTAAATTCAACATAGCTATGTTGAATTTAGTGATGGATTTCCAACTTATTCAACATAGCTATGTTGAATAAGTTGGAAATCCGATCGTTTTCGCCTCATCACTTTTTTAAGTTAAAAAAAAAAAAAAAGTTGCGTTTTACCTATAAGTTCAAAACGAATGCACACCCCTAGTTTTAAATGTGCCCCATGCTAACTTCATGGAGTGCCCCCTAGTCTTTCTACTATCCGAAAGAGTAAATAACCAATTCACATCTACCCGTTCTAGACCTCTCATAATTTTAAACATCTTAAACAAGTTAAATAACCATCTCAACGGTTAAACAAGTTAAATAACCATCACAACGGTTTACAGAAGGGCACGATAATAAAAAATGGGTGGTATATCTAACAAATTAATAATGTGCCTTCTGTTCCAGTTCTGTTCCTGCCTTGTTCCTGCTTCGTAGTACTCCAGCATCCTCCTGTTCCTGTTCGTCTGCTCATCTACCCAGGTAGTACCCCGGACTGTCTTACTGGTACTGACCTCAGCTTGTTCCTTGACCTGTCTGCCTGTCTGCTGCCTGCCTTCTGACTCCAGTCTGTTCCTTGACCTGCCTACCTGTCTGCTGCCTGCCTCCTGACTCCAGTTCATCCCTCGACTTGCCTGCCGGCTGCCTGCCTCAGACCTAGGTCCATTCCTCGACTCGCCTGCCTGCTGCCTGCCTCTGACTCCAGTCTGTTCATCGACCTGCCTGTCTGCTGCCTGCCTTCTAACCTCAGCCTGCCTGTGACCTCATCTGACCTCCAGTACCTGGCCTCTGCTTGCTGACCACTCCTCGGACTGACTCCTGGACTTTGACCTCTGCCTGCCTGACTACATCCCTAGATTCTGGCTCTGCTCCTCGCCTTGTCATCACCCACGCTCTTCTGGTCCTCCTTGTTACATCGGACCTCCTGCTTCGAACCTAACCGCGCTCCCCTTCTGCCCGTGGGCACGCCGGACTTCCACCTTCCCAGGAGACCCTGCGAGGCCCACCTGTCCAAGCGGCCTGGGTCCCCATGGCCTTCTCCCGGGGGGGACCTCGGGCTTCCAGTGGTGAAGCTCATCCTAGCCTCTGTCTCCTCCAGTGCTCCGCCCCCTGGGGGCAGGTGCTTCCTGGCCCCAACCAGGAGGCAGTTCTCCACTGCCTCAGGATAAGGGTCCACCCCTGAGCGCAACAGATTTGACTGCAAAAATACAAAAATCTATTGAATCTGAATCTATCTATACAGGATATTGTATTAGTGTCATTTTTTTTTTTAAATTAACATTAATATTCTATGATGTATTTGTTCTTTTGCAACAATAATTTTTTTGTTTTTGGGAGAGAAAATTCTCTATTTCCTGATCTTTAAAAAAAGGCTCAATTTGCATCAGAAGGACATTTTAAAGATAAAGCAAGAAGTTTTATCTTTAGGGGCTCACTTTGTTATTCATTTCCCTTGTAAGTATTGCATTAAAATTCAAAATGTCTCATATATTTTTTTACCCTCCCAATTATGTTTATTTGTCTTGACTCTTAAGAAGTTAAGTAGTCCATTGTCTCTGCTGTGATATCCTGATGTTTAGATTAATTTAGTGAACTTTAAATGTATTCATCTTTGTCCAGCTTATTATATTCTGCTTGTTTTTCTTTGCTGTGTTTTGCAAATCTCTCACTAGTGTTTTCTCCTTGAAGGTGAATTTTAAAAGCCCAGCACGAAACATCAGTCAGGGAATGCTTGAATAAACTGAGCTTGTGTGCACCAAGTGGGTTTTAAAAGCCACTGAGATAAGTGTGTTATCTCCCACAGCATGCATATCTTGACATTTTTTAAAAAGGGGCTGGGCATGATCTGGACAGGGCATGGGCAATTCAGAGTGGAAACCTGAGATGTGCACTTAAATACTTACACACCCTGGCACACACAGAGCTCCCCTGCTGTGTAAATTTTACTTCTGCTATGGAAGTTGTAAAATAAATAAAACCAGGCAGATTTGTGGGGTTTTAAAGGGGGTGGTTAATTGGGGACAGTAAAAGTGATTCTTTACTTAGGGCCTGATTCATCAAGGCATTTTCCCATAGACACAGAATGGGAGAAATGCCTTAGTGAATCAGTCCCTTAGTTATCTATCCCATTTGACACAGACGTCTCTGGGAACTTAAAAATGGCATAAAACTCCTCATAAACTGTTTTTTTGGTGGGTTTCATTATCAGAGGGGTGTGTACAGAGTTATGAAGGATCATTAAATTAGCTAAAAATGTTTCAGATTTTGAGTTATTTAACTAAATGGCTCTGAAGGGGGCTGTAATGGAATTTTACAGGTGTGAATAACAGTGTGGTACCTGGGGAAGATGGGAATGATATGAGAGTGACTTTGAACATTTAGTTATTTTCATAGAGATTTCTTTGGTGGTAATTTATTTCTGTTTATTTTAATGGGGTTTTTTTTTTCCATTTACATTAACGTGAATGGGGCTGCAAAAAAATAAAGTCTGTTAGTAAAAAAAAAAAAGACCAAACTGTCATGGCATATCCAAGGTGAAACTGTCATCTTGGAAATGTCATGACAATTCCATGGCAATGTAACATTTACCTGATGCTAAGAACAAATAGGCTAGAGGAATTATACAAAATCTTAGGCAAAGCTCAAAGATGATCATTCAGTTATTTCTAGTGATCCAAAAAAATTATCTTTTAACCTGTTTATTATCTGTACCAGAATATTTTTATTAAGATTTGAGAATGTTATATAGTATGTCTAAAAGAGCTAGGAACTATTTCCTGTGCCATCACTAGAATAAGGACATCACAGGTGAAAATGTTGTTAATTGACAGTTTAGAATTGGCTCACTGACTGTTGAAACTCCACTGAGAGACACAGAATCTGTGTAGCTAGAACCCATTTTCGAAGTCCAGTTTATGTATAAATCACTCCGTTTAGTAAGGAAACACAAAGGAATATGTGTGAATGAGTGAAATATAGCTGTTAACTTTGAGATAACCTTTACTAAAAAAGGTAATAAAATAGTGATAGTTATATATAAATACACTAGCCGTTAAGCCCGTAACAACGGGCTACATTTAAAAAAAGATTTTCGGTCCATTTCCTTCCCACTTCCTCCCCCCTCTAGTCTCCCTCCCCCCTCCCCTCACTCTCTCCTCCCTCCCCCACCTCACTCTCTCCTCCCTCCCTCCCTCTCACCTCCCCCCTCTATTCTCCCTCTCCTCCCCCATCTCACTCTCTCCTCCCTCCCTCCCACCTCCCCCTTCTATTCTCCCTCTCCTCCCCCCTCCCCTCTCCTCACTCTCTCCTCCCTTCCACCTCCCCCTTCTATTCTCCCTCTCCTCCCTCCTCCCCTCACCTCACTCTCTCCTCCCTCCCCCCACCTCACTCTCTCCTCCCTCCCTCTCACCTCCTCCCCTCAGCTCACTCTCCTCACTCTCTCCTCCCTCCCCCTCCCCTCACTCTCTCCTCCCTCCCCCCACTCTCTCCTCCCTCCTCTCAGCTCACTCTCTCCTCCCTCCCCTCACTCACTCCCCTCCCCTTTCAGCTCATCCACAACCAGCAAACAGGGGGGTGTCCCGCGCGCGCGTCGCCGCCGCTACTGCTCCTCCCTCCCTCGCGCGCGCGCACGCCACCGCCGCTCCTGCTTGTCGCCGCCACCGCGGCTACTGCTCCTCCTGTTCCTGCTCGTCGCTGCCGCCGCTGCCACTCCTGCTCATTGCTGCTGCCGCCGCTGCTCCTGCTCCTAAGGAGCAGGAGCCATTTTTTTTTGGGGGGGCACGCTCTGCTCTGGCCGACGTGCTCGCATGCGCGGTAGAGCTGCTCTCTACTGCGCATTTGCGGCACGTCGGTCAGGGCTCCCTTATCTTGTAGATATCCAATATGCATATTTATTGGCTTTATTAGAAGATTGAAAGGAATGATTGAATATATGAATAGCTACTCAGACAACTCTCACACTAAGATAAAAGTGGAAGTTGGAGTTCCCAAAAAGAATGATGCTCTATTATTACAGGCTGTCCAGCCTGTATATAACGTTTACGAGGCATAAAGCATTACACATGAAAGCTGGCCTTTTCCATATGTAAAGGATAAGGAGATGAAGAATATAATCCAGCTACTGTTTAATTTGTTTGCATCAAGTAAATTGTTAGCAATATAGATATATATGGGTATATAAATACTTGAACATATTGGAGCCCCTTTGTGAAAAAGTCTTTATGGACATTATCTCTGCTGGACAACATAAAAGGCTTCCTTCAGCTTAATACAATCCAGAAGCTGATGATTTTAATGAAGATATTGTGAGAAGATGAAGATTTAAAAGACAGTAATATTAGATTTTATGAGTATATGAATACACAAAAATGATATCCATTAATTGAGAAAACTCAACCCTATTTGGATTCCAAAACAATATAGATGACATAGTATACTCTAATTACCACAGCTCCCTCTCTGTCCTTTATTTAGAGAATTTAATTATTCTTTATTTTACATAGTTAAAGTTACTAGTTCACTACTTCAGCTGGACTACACTAAGGGGTTGATTTTAAAAGGAGCGCACTAGCATCCATGTGCTCATGATTCCTGGCTCATGCAAGTTATAAAATACTGGTCCCGCGCACACATGTGCATCAGATTTTCCTCTTCCCCTCTTCTCCCCGACCCCTAAATCTACTCTAAGTATCCTGTCCCAGCCCACCCTGGTCTGCCCCCTGCCCAGACCACACCCCTTGCCCACCCCTTTTCTAGGGCCTGACACTTCTGCACATAACAGGGGTTATGCACGTGGCCGAGCCCATTCTAAAAAGCACATGGTGTGCGCAAGGCCCAGCCACATGCATAATCACCGGTTTTTACACGCGTGGCCCTTTTAAAATCAGGCCTTAAGTGAACACTGAGGGGTCGATTTTAATACCCACCCATGCACATCCATTTGTGTATGGTTGCTGGTGCATGCATGTTCTAAAATCCAATGGCCACGCACACATGCATGCCAGATTTTGAAATCTGGGCATGCATATGCAGATGGCCCGTGACTCACGCATGCAGGGAGGGGGGATTTTACAAAGCAATGCACAGTGATGCGAGTAGGGCTTCCCCAGTTCCCTCCCACTCTGCTCCAATTAAGGAGCAGAGTGGGAGGGAACTTCCCTATACCCCTGTTGAACCTTCCCACCTTTTCCCCTCTCCTCCCCAACCCCTACTCCCTACCTATTAGATTTTTTTACAATTTTTTTACCTTACTGCTCTTTTGGAGCAGCAGTAGACTCTATGTGCTGGCTAGCTGCCAGCGTGCACTTCCCTAGGACAGTGGCTAATGGAGCTATTCCAGCCTGCCCTCCCGCCCTACCCATTCCTGTCCATACTATGCCCCCTGGCCTGCCCCTTTTGCAGGGCCTGGCACTTATGCGCATAACGGGGGTTACACTCATGGCCAAGCCCGCTGTAAAATGCACGCAATTTACATGCATGGCCCTTTTAAAATTGGGACGTTAGTAAGCAGAAAACCATTGTGGGAAAGGGAGTTAGTTCTCTTTTTCAGTTTGTAAAGTTAGTGTAATAGGTCCTGAAAAGACTACAGGGTCCAAGGTGGGAGATGTACAAGTCACATCCTCTAACAACGAGCCCTAGAATTGAACCCCAGCAGCTAAAGCTGCTCTTTTTCTAGGGTGTCGCAGTGCCACACTCACATACAATGAGAGCTAGTTCTACCCCCAAGCTTCTTCACTGAGGAAAATTAAGCAAGAATGGTAACTTTGAAACAACTGCGCAGGTGCACATGTATGCACGTATGCCAGCTTGTATGAAAGGATGAGACCATTTATAACAAACAGGCAGATATGTGCACAAGATACAAAATAGGCTGTATGCATATACATGTGCGCACAATTTTATCTGGACACATGCATGTGCACTCAAATGCCACCTCTACCACATAAGTAGGGATTTTACTGGATATGTGTGCTGATGCAATTACCAGTTTCCCCAGTTCATTCCCAGTTCTCCCACATAAAGGATAGGGATTCTTAATCCCCCCCCCCAGTTAATTAACCTCCTTTTACTCTGTTAACCCCTACCTTTTAAACCCTGCTAACTAGCTTGCTATTTTTTTGTTCCTGGATTTACATGCCATCCATAGCAAAAATAGAATTATGTGACTTGGGATGCCAGCACACACATTTCATGTTAAAGTCCCAGAATGCTCATGTCCTGCCCAAACCCTTCCCAAACCATACCCATGCCCTACCCCTTTTCCCACATCTTATTTGTGCACATACAGGGAGATGCACATGTACTCTGGCACCTTTTAAAATCTGCTCGGCATATGCCAGATGAACATACTCGCATTTTTTCCAGTTTTGAAGTACGCTGGGCTTTTAAAATTCATCCTTAAGTGTGCTCCAACAGAGAAAGACGTTAATTAGTAAAAGGAAAGACAGTTAATGATAATTAGGGGTAGATGATAATTAGGGGTAGATTTTAAAAGCCCTGTGCATGTAAATCCTGCCGGATTTACGCGCGCAGGGCACTCACGCGCTGGCGCGCCTATTTTGCATAGGCCGCCTATTTTGCATAGGCCGCCGGTGCATGCAAAGCCCCAGGATGCGCATATGTCCCAGGGCTTGCTAAAATGGGCAGTCCGGGGGCATGTCTGCAGCCCGGCCTCCGTTCCCTACGAGGCCACTCTGAAATCGGAGCGGCCTCGGAGGGAACGGAGGCAGGCTGCGCGGCTCGGCGCACACAGGCTGCCGATTTTGCGCAGCCTTGCTTGCACCGACCACGGATTTTAAAAGATACACGTGGATACGTGTGTATCTTTTAAAATCCGGCGTGCTTTTGTTTCACTGGTTGCGCGAACAAAAGTACGCATGCGCGTATTTTTTTTAAATCTGCCCCACAGAATTTACACACAAACAATGCTTTACCTGAAAAGAGACCTTTAACATTTGGAGAAATTCTTCTTAGACACTGTTGAAAGACAAAGCACACAAAGAATCAGTTCTTAAAGAAAACATATAAAAAGATACATTACTTGAAATATAAAAACACAGTAAAAGAGAAAGGAGTGTTTCTTATCCAAAAAAGTTGTTCTTTATAATAATTTGCTGATGTCTTTTCTGGGAACCAGTTCTACATATATCTGTGTAGCTGTTGAACTATAACACATTTGAAAGCTGAATATTACTATTTTTATTTGCCAGTTTAGTTCTAAGAAGAAATAAAAATCATTACTATTAACAATGCTCTAATTTTATGAATTTTATATATTTATTTTATTTTAATTATTTTGTTGTGATTTACCTGGGAGACAACATTGGGTGAACAGTATGTATTATTTTAAGGAAAACTCTCTAGCCTTAAACACTTGAGCATTAATTTGACCGAGCCATAGAGCAGTTCACTATCTCAGTCGATTTACATATCTTTTAAATGAAAAAACAATCTCATGGTCTATTGTTTATCTAATTATTGTACAAAGATGTCCAAAAGAGTAGCTCTAGCTAGAACTTATGACTGTAACTGCTCTAGAAACCTTGAAAGATCCAATGTATTAGAAGGCAACTTAACTTTCCCCAAATTTTCAGAATAAACTATCTTTCCTCAGTCTGGAAAATAATTTACTTTAGAAATTGAAGGCATAGATCCCTTGGGTATTTTAAAATATTCTACATAAATGTCTTCAAAATTTCCAAGGAAGAAGTTAAATAGCAGAGAAAATTAAGAAATCTTAAATTCAGCCTTCAAACATAATTCCCCATATTTTCCAGCTTATAATATGACAATTTATTATTTTTAACTAAAACCACATTACATTCACACAAATTATAAAACTTATTTTCAATTCCAACAATCTTCTCACCAAACACCCTAACTGAAGACGCATGTTGATTCACCTGCATAGATAAAGCACCTGAAGTAACTAACAAGTCTATTTTAGGAGAAAAAAAATATTTCCAAATTATTAATAACTGCCCATAGTACTTCCAGAGTGATTACTGCAAATTTTACTAGCAGAGATTGACTCACTGCTTCATGTCCAGTGGATACTGATGCAGAATACAATATGGGACCCACTAAAACAGGAAAAGGGATAACATAGAAGCATAGAAATGATGGCATAAAAAGACCAATTGTCCCATCCAGTCTGCCCAGCAAGCTCCCACACTTATTTTCCCACACTTATCTGTTTCACCAGTTTCACAAGTTCAGGGCCCTTGTTGGTAACTGTTTGATTCAATTTTTCTGCCACCCCATGCCATTGATGCAGAGAGTAATGTTGGAGTTGCATCAAAGGTGAATATAAGGCTTAATGGTTACAGGTAGTAACTGCCGCATCAAGCAAGTTACCCCGATGCTTGTTTACCCAGACTGCACAGATCCATGCCTTGTTGGATGTTGCCTGAATGTAAATCCTCTTTTCCACATTTCTCCCTGCCATTGAAGCAGAGAGCAACGCTGTATGGGCCAGATTTTCAAAGGGGTACGTGCGTAAGTTACACGCATACCCCCCGAAAACCTGTCCAAAACACCCCCTGCATGCACCAAGCCTATGTTGCATAGGCTTCCGGTGCACGCAAAGCCCCCGGGACGCGCGTAAGTCCCTGGGCTTTCCTGGGGGGGCGTGTCGGGAGACGTTTCGCGATCCGCCCATCATCAGGGGGCGCGTCGGGGGGGGGGGGGGGCGTGACGCGGTCGGCGCGTCATCCGGGGGCAGCGCCGTGGGCGTGGTTTCGGCCTGGCGGCATTCCGGGTGCATGGCCGTGGCCTCCGGACCAGCCCCCGGACCGGAACATGGAGCATGGCAGCTGGCCCGGCGTGCACAAAGTTACGCCTGCTTCGAGCAGGCGTAACTTTCATGATAGACGTAGGGTGGGTTTAGATAGGGCCATGGGGGTGGGTTAGGTAGGGGAAGGTGGAGGAGGGTGAAGGAAAGTTCCCTCCGAGGCAGGCTGTGTTTCTCGGCGCGCACAGTCTGCCGATTTTGGGCAGCATTGTGCGCCGACCCCGGATTTTAATGGATACGCGTGGCTACATGCGTATCTATTGAAATCCCACGTACTCTTGTTCGTGCCTGGTGCACAAACAAAAGTACGCGTGTGTGCAGATTTATAAAATCTGCCCCTTTATGCATTCAAAGTGAAGTATCAGGCTAAATTGGTTTAGGGTAGTAACCGCCGCAATAAGCAAGCTACCCCACGCTTATTTATTTACCCAGACTGTGTAGTTCAGTCCTTGTTGGTTGTTGACTGAATGCAAATCCTCTTTTCCATATTTTCACATTTCCCCCTGCCGTGAAGCAGAGATCAACGCTCTATATGCATTCCAAATGATGTATCAGGCTTAATTGATTTAGGGTAGAATCCCCCGCAATAAGCAGCTACCCCCATGCTTATTTGTTTACCCAGACTGTGTAGTTCAGTCCTTGTTGGTTGTTGTCTGAATGCAAATCCTCTTTTCCACATTTCCCCTTGCCATTGAAGCAGAGAGCAATGTTGGAGTTGCATTAACCGTGTGAAGGCTTATTGTGTAAGAGTAGTAATCACCAGGTAGTAGCCTCCATTCCAGCAAGCCACCCCATGGCTCTTCTCTTCATTCCCATCTTTTAGCCATCTGTTTATCCCATGCCCCTTTGAAATCCTTCACATTTTTAGTCTTCACCACTTCCTCCGGAAGGGCATTCCATGCATCCACCTCCCTCTCTGTGAAGAAATACTTCCTGACATTGGTTCTAAGTCTTCCTCCCTGGAGTTTCAAATCGTGACCCCTAGTTCTACTAAATTGTTTTCAATGGAAAAGGTTTGTTGATTGCCATGGGTCATTAAAACATTTCAAGGGTAGGAGAGCAAACCACTGCATCATCAAGAGGAGAAGGGGTGGGAGAACTAACTACTATACCCCTGCTCACAGATTCAAGCTGTCAACATCTATTCACCTGAAGAGCAGAAGGGCCATCAGGACTAAGAGAAACAGTTGTTTCCCCTAGAATAGAGCCTGAAGCTCCAAGTTCAGCTTGTCCTGGGTTAATTTATCTCTTAAAATTAAATGCCTTGAGAGTTGGTTGGACCAAAGTAGAAGAAGCAGCTGGCTGAAATGATAAGACTCAAATACTTTTTCTCTTCTTGCCCATATCAGTCCAGAGACTGAAGCAAAACACAGTGAAGCCAAGCAGGAAATTGACACTAGTTAGTGATGATGTACTGCTGTGCACCGATCTTTTATGGAGGTCGGGTCTTGTTAGATGATGTCAACAAAGGGTCCAGGATCTCTGCACAAAGCCCTCCAGCAGGGCAGAAGTGCAACTCTTCTCCAAAAACTCTCCACAGTTTACTTTGTGCACTGGTCTTTTATGGAGTTTGGGCCCTGTTAGGTGATGTCAACAAAGGGTCCAGGGTCTCCGTGGGAAATCCCTCCAGCAGGGCAGATGTACAGCTCTTCTCCACATGCTCCCCACAGATATTGCTCTGCACCAATTTTTTATGGAGGTCAGAACTTGTTAGATGACATCAACAAAGGGTCCAGGGTCTCTGCAGGAAATCTTTCCAGCAGGGCAGATGTTTGGCTCCTCTGAGAGCACTCTTTGTCCGTTCCGTCCCCCCCCCCCCCCCCATGGCACATGAATATGGTGAATGATTTTGTAATTTATTGAATTTATAGTTTCACTCACATGTTTTTTTCTAGATGCTATTATATTTTTACCATATTTAATATGGCACATTGGAACCAAACATTCAGTTATTCTGATGAACATTTGGCAAGCATATTATAGGAAACATCTTTATTTCAGATGACTAACATGGGGGGACAGTCCCTTTCCGCTCTGAAAAAGCACTCAGCGCGTGCGCAGCCTGGCCACTCACCTATCTCCCAGTATTTGCGCACATCGTGCATTTAAAATTTCCTCGATAATGTATCTGTGAAAGAGAGAGAACCTATGTATGTGAGAGAGAGGAAGTGTATGAGAGAATTAAGGTGTTATTTTGGATGTGTGTGATAAAGAAGAGACAATTTGTGCTGTTCTATCTCCCCTAATCCACTACATTCTCAGGGTGACTGGAAATCAAAAGATCCCAGATATGGAGTGCAGGAAATATTTTCATCCTTATTAGTTTTAATTATCACGTGTAGTCTGATATTTCTTCTCTCTTGAAATATTTAATTTTTTGGGGGGGTTGGAATAGAACATTTTTTAATTATTGGATTTTTTATTCATCAGACGTTTTGAAATCTTTTATTGGTGTTTGGGAAATTTTGGATGTTTTATTCATTAACTGACTTGAAATATTTATTCTTTTTATGAATATGATTTTACTATTATGGTTGATGTTTCATATTTCTTGATTATATTATTTAATATTTTATGAAACATGGTAATATTTCTGTTTTTCCATTGTTGCTCTGCATGTAGAGCCTGGCTTGTTGTGGGTTCCAGTTCAGTTCTTCTCAGCATGTTTCTGTTTATACTTTCTGATCTCTTTATTCTGTATTTGGTGAGGGTCTGTCTGTGTTCTGAATATGTCACCAAGGTGAGATGTTTTGCTGGCATGTAATTTCTATATAGGGATCTAAAGCAGCCTGGTTTCCTAATAAGAGTTTAATTGATGTTCTAGGCGGGCCTGGTGTAATATGTGAAGTGATGCCTTTTCATAGATAAGGTTATTACTGTTTGAGTGCTAGCAGTTAGGGTTATTTTATTTCTATATTGTAATGGTAATTCTGTTTGTTCATGGCTTACTGAAGGCCAAGCCCACACCCAAGACACATTACAAAAAGTCTAATTCCAAAGGAGTTCCAAGTGTCTTTTTTGCAGAGTTTTCTGGTTGGCAACGCAGCAGTGCATGTAAACATAATACGCCTGTTTAAATGTTATTTTTGCCTCAGAAAACTGTACTTTTGAATGTTCATTTTCATGTAAAATCTGTTATAATACAGAATGTAATTATGTGTATCTGTAAAAGGTATGGGAGTGTGTGTGTGTGTTGGTGGGGGGGGTGTTGTGAGTGCAAGGCTGTAATGTTTGCCTAGGGTACCTAATACCCTTACTTATCTATGGGGTCTGTGGGGGGGGGGGGGGCATGTCAGTTATTAAAAATATAGATTTCAGGACGGACCTGAACTTCATTTAATGGGCCAGGGAGGGGGACAGCAGAGTAATTGTTTGCATAGGGCAGCAAAAACGATTGCACCAGCTCTGCATAGAGTGAATGTAATTTGGTAGCAGAGTTACAGAAAAAGATTTATAAAATTCAACTGTAAAGCCATTCATCCCCGGAACCTATGGATGGAATATTTCACGTTGAGTAAACAATATGTTCTGAATTACATGGAACTATGCTCATCAAATATAATTACATGGAACTATGCTCATCAAGTTTATTAAAAAGCAAATGATTCCGTGAGGGCTATGTATTAATAAAGCTCCCTGTTTATTTATTGAAGATTCTGACTTTATTGATAAATAGATAGCAAATTTGAATAAATGTTCTTTGGACTTAATGCTGTTGATTGTTGAATATTTTAAAAGATCTTCAGACATGATTACTATTCATATTTATAATATTGAGACTAAATTAAAGAAACAGTGTGTCCCTGGAGACCTTTGAAACATCTTTGCAAATTATAAAACTTCTTTGGAACAGTTTTGTGCATCTATTAAGCAAACTATGTATGTACCTGATTCACTAAGGGCCTGATTTTAAAAGTCTGGCACACGCAAATGTGCATGGCTGGGCCGTGCGCACTGAGCACATTTTCGAAACAGTCCAGCCACTTGCAGTATTGTTCTGGGGAGGGGGCCAGCAGGATGCATGCCCTGTATAGGTTTTTCCCGTGGATACAAAATGGGAGGAAAGCATTAATGAATCTTAAGAACATAAGAACATGCCATACTGGGTCAGACCAAGGGTCCATCAAGCCCAGCATCCTGTTTCCAAAAGTGGCCAATCCAGGCCATAAGAACCTGGCAAGTACCCATAAACCAAGTCTATTCCATGTTACCGTTGCTAGTAATAGCGATGGTTATTATCTAAATCAATTTGATTAATAGCAGGTAATGGACTTCTCCAAGAACTTATCCAATCCTTTTTTAAACACAGCTATACTAACTGCACTAACCACATCTTCTGGCAACAAATTCCCGAGTTTAATTGTGCGTTGAGTGAAAAAGAACTTTCTCCGATTAGATTTAAATGTGCCACATGCTAACTTCATGGAGTGGAGTGCTTATATAGTTAAATTTCAGAGATAAGAATGATTATGAGTACAATCATGTGTATTTTTGGGTTAATAAGTATAATAGTAATTCTTCTAATAGACATGTTTCTTTCAAACATTCATCTGGTGACCAAGAATTGAGTGTGTCTGATGATGCCTTAGGATGCTGATAATTGCAATCTTTTTTAGGAGAGAGTTGGAGCCACAAACCACAGAACATTTTTTTTGCAATCAATGTGTAGTCTTGTCAGTAATGAGGGAAGATTGGAACAGACCTATGACTTGGTCTCCAGTGCGTCCACCACCATTTTGATCAAACTTTCAGATAAATGTTTGTCTAAACAAGCTTACAACAATGAGAAAGGAGAGTAGTATACAGGGATAAAGAAAAAAGAAAAAACGATCTGCAGAACACTCATGCACACTACCCCAACCTACACGGGTATATATATTCTATTTTTATTTTTAAATATGTTTGCTTTCAATTTTAAAATATGATACAATAAAGAATGGATATGATATAACATGATATAACACAATTATGAGTAATTATAAACGAGCTGTGTTACCGTAAAGTCTTGGCACTTGTTTAGTGATAGATTTTATCTGTTTTCCAATAGTAATATTGGTGCCTTCTTGTAAACCGTTATGATGGTACCTAACTTAATGAAGGTATAGAAAAGTTCTTAAATAAATAAATAAATAAATAAATAATGATTAGGAAGCACTTTTAAATCAAGTTTTATCATTTGTGCCCATAGTTTTTCATGACCCATTTAAGAGTCATAGTTTTATTAATTGATTTGTCAGGACATTACAAATTAATTTGCATTTTTCCCAGACATTGGTGCCATCTTCGTCTATATCTTGTCTCTAGTTAAGCCTAAATCTTGATGTGTTCCATCTGCTCCGGTTGATTGGTGTATTCTATATTCAGAGATTTGGTGTTAAATGATTTTGCTACTGTCGAGGCAAATCACAAAAAACAACTTCTTTCAATTTATATAGGGGGGAGAAACAAGCCATTCAGCAAAAGTGCAATATATTTCTTGTGGTCAAGCCAGCAGACAAAGCTGAAAAAAGTATTGTCTTTCAAAGAGATGAATAGGTACAGGAGATGCAGCAGTAGTTGTCTAATGTCTAATAATATCGAAGGTTGAATTATGATCCAGCGATTGAGATATCAAAGACAATAAGCAGTTTAGTACAACAAGCCAAGTAACAAGGTTTTTTTTAAATGAGGAATGAGCAGGAGTTTCTTACTGTATAACATCCTAGAGTCATAGCTATATATGGAATTCCTAAAATACATAAATAATTGTTTCACCTTCTGCATGCCCGATAGTATTTGCTAATGGAAACATTTTGATCTTCCTTCCATTTTTATAGATCAGTTTCTTAAATAAGTTCAGAAGATGAGGTGTTTTGTACAGAGCACAGCACATGTGTAGTTTATAGCAATTTTCTGGCATGTTTGATCAGATATGAATACTGAATCTTTTTATACTAATATCCCATAGGAAGCTGAATTATAATAATTTCTCCAGCAGAAAAAATCCACAGCATATTCCAATTTCATTTATATTGTAATTGGTATATAAAGTATATTATTAGACAAGTATTATTTTGCTTTTGATATTATTTTGTATTTACAAGTACATAGGATAACTATGGGTTTTCCCCTAGCACCAAATTTAGGAAATGTATATGTTGCTTCTTTTAAGGAACAGTACATCTACAATATATGTCAGTGTAGTTTATCCATAAGCACCAAATTTAGCAAATGTATATGTTGCTTCTTTTAAGGAACAGTACATCTACAGTATATGTCAGTGTAGTTTATCCATATTTAGCTGTGGTCTAGAAACAAACAACATTTTGTTCCTTTGGCAGGCTAGCATTTCAAAATTACCACTTTTTCATCAATGGATTAATCATTTTAATTCTCATGTAAAATTCACTATGCAATATGATAAGATTCGCTGCCTCTTTTTTTTTTTTTTTGTATATTTTGCTAAATATACAATGTGGAGTTTTGGAAACATCTTTATATTGTCAGTGGAAAGATATCATTTTTTTGAGATTTCAAAGTTATCATCATAGGTCTTTAAAATTGGTCCTTCTAGTGGGTCAGTTTTTTTAGAATATGATGTCTGTGTTTATCTAAACAGAATTTCAAACACCAAGCTTGTGTTTTCACAAGTTTTTGGACTGTGGGTGTGATATTTTCGGTCGCTTGATCATCCTTTTCTGTCAGAACACAGATATAGCTTCTACTGCCTATTCCTCACTGCAGGCTCCAATTTCTGGGAAACTCGGGGAAACAAAATTCTCATAGCTCGATCTTTTAGTCACCAAATAACTCTTAGACTGTTGAAGACATTATATTAATCTTCATCCACAACATTTGATAACTATTCTGCACCACTCAAGTCTCTATTCAAGTCAGCCAAGCTCTCTGAGCTACTTCACAGTTTTTGAGGTTGTGTCAACTCTGCCTCACTGTAACTTTTCTCAAATGTGCATATTTGTGAGCATTTTAATCTGATCCAGAAAGTTTGTTGCAATATAAATCTTCTTATCATGTGCCGTAATAATCATGTGCTACAACTATCTTGTGACAGAGGCTATCAATGCCATTGGTAATCCCTGTGACATGACAGGATCAAAGGGACAGCACCATTTTTTAAAATGACAGTCACCAGTTCCTCACTGGTGACTGTCATTTAAAAAATTAAATTAAAAAGCACAGGTCCAAATACATATCCCTGAGGCACTCCACTGTTTACCTTTTTCCACTATGCTAAGTGCCTTAAGCACATCCACCAGCTTTGAATTGTAGAGCTAAATTTTCTAACATTTGTTTTAAATGTGCTACTTAATAACTTCAGGGAGTGTCCCCCTACTCTTTGCTGGATTACCATGACAATTTGCTGAGATCCAAGCATTTAAAATATGTGGAACCTTGTCCTTTAGCTAATTGGAATGATTTTTTTTTTATTGTTGGATACAATCTAAAGACATGATTTGAAAAAGCATTTACTCAAGTAAAACTTTTACTTGATTATATGCACTTTACTTGAGTAAGTGGGCTTTTGAAAATTGTTACAATATATGCCATTGAATTGTCCATAGGATTTACTCATGCAAGTGCACTTTACTCGAGTAAATGGCTTTTGAACATTGCTACGATGGTATGTTACATTTACATGCATAATTCCTTTGAAAATTACCTCCGTAGTTTATCATTTCATAGCATACATGCATAGCAGATATACATATGAGAACTTGAGATGTGTAAGGAAGTGAGGTTGCATGTACAGAGGTAGATCTTAAAAACATACGTGTGTGTGGATTTTATAAGATACGTGCGTAGCCGTGTGCATCTTATAAAATCCGGGGCCAGCGTGCGCAAAGCTGCGCAAAATCGGCAGCCTGTGCACGCCGAGCCGCGCAGCTTGCCTCCGTTCCCCTATCTACCCTATCTTCCCCTATCTACCCCACCCCTCAGCCCTATCTAAATCCCCCCCCCTATCTTTTGTTGTGCAAGTTACGCCTCAGTGTTCCCCGGCACTGTGGCCTGTGCCGGGGGACTCGGGGCCGCCCTACCAGCCCACCCCCGAACCATCACCACGCCCCCGACCCACCCCCGGACCGCCCCCGGACCCCGGACACGCCCCCAGGACATGCCCCCGGCCTGCCGCCAAGCCCCTGGACACGCCCCCTCTCGCCCCTTTAACAAAGCCCCGGGACTTACGCGCATACGGGGCTTTGCGCGCGCCGGTGGCCTATGCCCACAGGTAGAAGGGCATCTCTTACAGTGTCAGTGGACGTAATAATTTTGAAAGTTTAGTGAGATATGTATAGTTCTGAAGCAGTACAATTAAGCTTCTGTTTTGGAAGTGATGACTAATACAGCAGTGGTGAGTGATCTGGCAATGACTAAATATAAAACAAGTGTTCTTATACGTTAATGACAGTGAATTTTCTTTTACGTTAATGACAGGTGAATTTTCTTTTTTTTAATTTTATGTTTACTAAATTTAATATTTCAAGTACAAGAGTATACTTGCTAGGAATAGTACCACAAGAAATATATTTTTACACCACAGAAGGAAAAAAAATCTCTCTCAATAATATTAGGTACAAAAGTCCACCACTATTAAGGGGACACTACAGACAAAAAGCTAGGTAAAAGGAGAAAAGAAGAAATTTAGAGAATGTCCTTTAGACCAGAAGGATAAACATTTTAAGAGGATTAAGCTTCAAACACCATGGACTCAGCTGGAGTAGGCCCCACATTACCACATTCCAAGGCTCTAGTATTTAAGAAAAATTGAACCAAGATGCCTTAAAGAAAGCATATTTAACATTTCGATACCTAATCAAACATTTTACAGGCTATTTAAGAAAGAACATTACTCCTATCTGGAGTGCTTTAGGTCTTAACAGTAAAAATTATTTCCATCTTGACTGTGTAGCTACAGAAACATCCAAGTAAATTTTTATCCGACAACCAAAAAACAAGTCATCTTTATGTTTACAGAACAATTTCATAATAAATTCACAATCTGGTTCCAAAACCAATTGAACCATAATCGTTGCCTTTTTTTTATTCAAATTCCACCAGGCAGTTTCAAAACTTAATCAAGTCTAAACTTCGAGAAGAAACAGGCTCCAAATCTCTAATCTGATCTTTAACCACCTCCATTTTTTGGAAGGGAGGAAGATAGAAAGCCTTATAAGTGGGGGAAGGGGGTTTCACTAAAATCTTCAGGATTCCCACCATACATTTTCAAAAGATTTATTTTGGTGCCATCAATTCAATTTTTGTAAAATTAATCAAACTTAGGGGGTCATTTATCAAAATGCTATAAGGCGTTTTCACATGCGTTAAGGGCTTATGGCATACGAAAAGCGCCATTAACGCATGCGATAAGCCCTTAACGCATGCAAAAATGCCTTTTTTAAAATTCTTTCTTTATTAATTTTTTCAAAAATATTACAAGGTGATAAACAACTTTGCGAATGAAATATTAAAGTTTTGAACATTCATTCTGAATTCAGATCCTTATACAATAATATAAATAAGAAATATACATATTGTTCAAAACTAAACATCATAGGGGTAATCCCAAGAGAATGAAATTTGTAAATGAGGAGAAAAATGCCTTTAACACATGCGATAGCATCATAATGTATGGTGCGATGCAAATCCGAAAAAGAGGAGGAGTTAGGGGTGGGAGTGGGCTGGGTTTACCATTTTGCGAAGTCCTATCGCACGGCTTTAATGCCAATTTTAGCTACACCTTTTTAAGTAGCATTAAGGCTTTATCGCATTTTGCGATGTGTTCTGAAAAGCCTGTTTTAATAGTTTTGAAGCTCCTGGAGCACCAGCCTAGAGAGAGAGAGAGAGAGAGCCTAGCCATAGTGCCCTACCAGAGATTTGTGCAATGTTCTCTCAACCTAGCTTGATGTTACCCAGATAGAGAGTCCATCAAGCTAGGTTGAGAGAGCATTGCACAAATATCATCTCTGAGTGAGTTTCCTCACTCAGATGGTCATCAAATATTCACAAGAGAGCACTGTTCTGTTCGTTCATTTCACTTTGAATGTCAAAGTGGCCCCTAACTCCTACACTAATACCTAAACCTCACCTCGAGTTATTTGGCCTCCTATAGAGATATAAATACCTATCCAAGTGTGAAAGTGTGAAAATGTTATGGCTGGTCTCTCTCTCTCTCTCTCTCAGTAAAGATGGTATAATCCTTCATCAATGTTGCAAGATTAGCTTGTAACTGAGTCACTTTTTGTTCCAATGCTTCAATCTTGCTCACAGAATCTTTTACCTTTCCCTCACAGACATCTAAGCATTCCATACAATTATTAAAAGCAAATGTAAATTGCAACATTGAGTGGAAAGCCCCCTTCTCAGACCCTCTATAGCTGTCCATATTGATTCCAGTGAAAATACTTGAGATCCCACTAAGAAAAAAATGCCTGACTCTTTGAAGCAGACTCGATAATATGAGAAGCCTGGACACCTCCAGTCAACTGCGCTGAAGCACCGGCCTCCATTGAGAATCCTATCAAGGTCAGATCTCTTACTTCATTTGTCTCTGACTGCATATCAGTAGAAGCTGTCACAATGACATCATTAAAGATGGATCGGTCCCACTCAGGGTCATCCGATCCTTCCCTCAAGAGGTCCACCAGAGTTCTCCTCTCCTCTTGGCTCAAGGAAAACCCATGGGACAAGGATGCCATCAGGGAACCTTCCTCAAATGGACTTTCAAGCTGCCCAATGCCAGAGGAATCCTATTGGATGTAGTCATAAAGCACAAAGCAGTCTATGGCCCTTGAGGGAATGCTTGCAGTAGGTATGACAGGATAAATTAGTGTTTTGCCTTTATATTTAACCATACTAAGAAAGAAATCGAAATAAACAGCACATGGAAATACCAAGACTGCCATCTTGCTCCATCCAAACGTTTATTGGAAATAATTAAATATCATGAGCCTTGCTAAGACTATTTTGATATGTTGGAGGATAATATGTGAAGCTAGAAGTGTCAGGTACCCGGGATTTTGGTTTGAACAAAACAGGTTTAAGCAGGATACATCAGGAGTGAATGGATATGGTGGAGCATAGGATAATGCAGCTGGAAGTGTCAGGCCACAGTACTCATGTTTGAAGCAAGTCAGGCTAATGCAGGCTACATCAGGCCTGAGTCAATATGGTTGAGCATGGGATGCTGCAGATGGAAGTGTCAGGCCACAGAGGTGAAGGCTGCAACAAGGCAGGCTTATGCAGGATATATCAGGTCTGAGTGGATATAGTGGAGCATGGGATGCTGTAGCTGAAAGTGTCATTCTACGGTGCTCATGGCTGGAGCAAGGCAGGCTTATGCAGGATACATCAGGTCTGAGTGGATATGATGGAGTATAGAATTATGCAGCTGGAAGTGTCAAGCCACAGTGCTAATGGTTGAAAATAGCATGACAAAGCTGTGACAGGCATCAGTGGTAATGGTTGGAATATGGCATGCCACAGCAGTAAGTGTCATACCACAGTGCTTAGGCATGGAATATACATGCCATAGCTGTAACTGTAAGGCCACAGTGTTTATGGCTTGGAAATAGCATGTCACACCTGTAAGTGGCAGCCACATTGGCTATGGCTTGAAAATGGCATACCATAGCTGTAAGTGACAGGCCACCATGGATATGGTTGAAGTAAGACGGGCTAATAAAGAATAAGTTACTATTCAATGGTGGTTTTTGGAGAAGAGGCAGAGGACCTCGGTGGAGTCATGTCCCAGTAGTGTTTTGCATGTGTCAATTCTGAGGCATGACTCCACTGTCTTCCCCTGCCTGCTTTTCCTCAATAACTGTTTAGAATGAAGCAGGCAGAGGAAGACAGTGGAAAAACATGATTCTACTGTCTTCCCTTGTTTGCTTCTTGTCAATAACTGTTTGGTATGAAGCAGGCAGGGGAAGTCAATGGACTCATGCTTTGGTGGTGGTATTTGGGGAAAAGGAGACAGAGGAACTCAGCAGACCCCAATTTTTCATTATGAGGCTGCATTGTGTATGTTGAATTCCAGTGAGTACCCACATCTATAATGAGAAGCTTGTGAGAAATCTCGAATTCCTCCTTCTTTTCACAGAAAAGTCTCTCTCTTTCACACTTCAGTGGAAGTGCCCAGCTATACTTCTCTAATAAACTGTGCAAGTATACATGCTCTGGATCCCTGGACCCCAACCCCAAGACCTCCTTCACTACTAGTTAGGGATGTGCAGAGCAAAATTTTATGTTCATATTTTTTATGTCCGAAAGGGGGTCCCACTTGCGGCCAATATGGACATAAAAAAAATCCAATGAGTTGGGTATATGTACATATGTGCAAAAAAAAAAATTTAAACCCCCTCACCCTCCTTAATCCCCCCCCCAGACTTACCACAACTCCCTGGTGATCGAGCGAGGAGTGAGGACGTCATTTCTGCAATCCTTGGCGAGAAGCATGTGACGTCGGTGTCACGTCGAGTGACGCGGCGTCACGTGATTCCCGGCGAGTTCGCGCCGGACGGCTCGTTCGGCCCAAAAAGAACTTTTGGCCAGCTTGGGGGGGCCTCCTGACCCCCTCAAGCTGGCCAAAAGTTCTTTTTGGGCCGAACGAGCCGTCCGGCGCGAACTTGCCGGGAATCACGTGGCGCCGCGTCACTCAGACGCGGCGTCACGTGATTCCCGGCAAGTTCGCGCCGGACGGCTCGTTCGGCCCAAAAAGAACTTTTGGCCAGCTTGGGGGGGCCTCCTGACCCCCCCAAGCTGGCCAAAAGTTCTTTTTGGGCCGAACGAGCCGTCCGGCGCGAACGAGCCGGGAATCACGTGACGCCGACGTCACGTGATTCCCGGCAAGTTCGCGCCGGACGGCTCGTTCGGCCCAAAAAGAACTTTTGGCCAGCTTGGGGGGGCCTCCTGACCCCCTCAAGCTGGCCAAAAGTTCTTTTTGGGCCGAACGAGCCGTCCGGCGCGAACTTGCCGGGAATCACGTGACGTCGCGTCTGAGTGACGCGGCGCCACGTGATTCCCGGCTCGTTCGCGCCGGACGGCTCATTCGGCCCAAAAAGAACTTTTGGCCAGCTTGGGGGGGCCTCCTGACCCCCCCAAGCTGGCCAAAAGTTCTTTTTGGGCCGAACGAGCCGTCCGGCGCGAACGAGCCGGGAATCACGTGACGACGGCGTCACTCGACGTGCCGCCGACGTCACATGCTTCTCGCCAAGGATTGCAGAAATGACGTCCTCACTCCTCGCTCGATCACCAGGGAGTTGTGGTAAGTCTGGGGGGGGATTAAGGAGGGTGAGGGGGTTTAAATTTTTATTTTGGCTCAACAATCGCGATTTCCCACATATCGAACATATCTATGTTCGATATGTGGGAAATCCGATCGTTTATGTCGAATCAATTTTTTAAGTAAAAAAAAAATATGAGTTGCGTTTTACTAATGCGGTCAATCCGAATGCACACCCCTACTACTAGTTGCAGGGTGTGAGCAAAACATCCTACACCCTGATATCCCCCGTTGGATACTGCCTTTACCATATTAGAGCCATTGTTGGTGACAAAAACCTCTGTATTCTCACTCTCTGATTCAGCTGCCAGCACTCCAGCCTTTCTTTAATAGCTGCTGAAATATTGGCAGAGGTTTGGGGATTGTTCACCAGGTGAATGTGCAACAAAACCCACCTACATCTGTTGCTCTGGTCCTTGTGGAACAGCTGCCTTCCCTTTCCTCAGCCAGGTCCCACCAGTGTGTCAACAGAGAGAGAAAGGAGTGTGAGGTGTGTGTGGATGTCCAGATCTTGCTTGTGCAATGCACACTGCTCCCCTATGCCTTCTCCAGCAGTGCCTGCAGATGGCTACGCAATGCTTCTACAAACTGGGGATGACCTTTCTGCTTAAAGATGTCCTGGGGGGCATTTTATAGTTTGGCACTAAGAGCTGCAGCAAATGTATAAGACCCATGTTCTCCATAACTTGGCAGAGTTGATCATCTAAAGCATTCATTTCCCCAATAATCCTAGTCATCACTTTGGAAGCTACCTGCCTCTTTCCCCATGACAGTGCCACCAAACACCATCACATTTCCTTCATTGTGGGCTGTCGCTTCTTAGATATAGCTCAGAACTGTTGCAGCTGGCCTACCACCTGCCTGGTAGAAGAAGCCAAAGGCTTGGAAGCATCTTGAAAAACACTCATCCCTTTTCAAATACTAGTATTCTCTGGCTAGCAGAGGGGGGCCCCTGTCTACTGCTACTACCATCTCCAGGTGTATATTGGATAGGGATATGCATTCGTTCTGGTTTGGGGAGCCTGAAACCTGAAGGAAGACTGCAGTAAAATAGAGACTTCACACACAACAACAAATCACCTTGCATTCTCCATGAGAGAGCGATCCAAATGCAAGCTGTAAGAGTCTGAAAATACTATAAGAAGAATAGACAGAGCTGTGATTCATCATTTTGCTTAAATACTTCCCTCTGATAGGTTCCCTTGCTTTGTCAGTATGGTTTCCTTGACAACAGATCTTGGTTCTCCTCTGACCTCGCACATGAGTCATATGTATCAGGGATGGTTGCTATGGAAACTCCAAAATGACCTGCCTAGCCTCAGGCTTCATCTTTCCATTGCAGCCAATGCTTTTTGATGTGAAACATAAACAAATAAAATGAATGACATATGTTTCATTCGTGGTACTTGCTCATCCATTTTTGGGGCAAAAGAATCAAACAAATACAACATTTTCATCGTGGATTGGCCATTTGTTTTAAATGGATGCACATCCCTAGCTTCTATGAGGCCCTGAGCAAACCTCACTCGGATGGGCCCTTCCCCACTTCTCACCATAGAAATCTTTTGTGCAATTTAAGAACAATACACTAAGCTGATCCTTGTTATGAACTAAAGAAGATAACATCACATGTTAGTTAGCTATCTTATTTTTCCTTCTCTTCTTTTTATTTTGTTTACCAAGTGTCCTGTGTATTTGTCAAGTTGTATGGTGTGGTGTATGCAGAGTGTTAGTATATTATGTGTGAAGTCAATAGGTGTGAGGTTATGGATGTGGGGTAGACATAAATATGTATAAAGCAGGTGCAAGTATATGGGGTTATGTGGGTTGGGTGTTCATGCATGGTGGGGGAGGGTGGGTGATTGTGCATGTGTGTGTGTAGGGGTGAGGAAGATATGTTTGGAAAATATGGGTATGAGTGTTGGGTATGTATGTGGAATACGTTTGTGAGGATGGCTGTGGGTGAGGTGTGGGTGATTAGGTGCTTCAGTATTTCTTGGGGATTATTGCTGTGCGGAGGTAGTAGGTATGGTTGACAGGATGTATGTGAGAGAGGCCATTGGGAAATTGTGAGAGATTGTGTTCATGGAAGATTTGTGGTATGTATAGGGATTGTGGGTAGGTGTGGGATGATTATAGGGTATTTGTTTTATTGTAGGGTATAGCTAAATATATGTAGGCAATGTAGGCAGGTGTGTGGTTTTGGGGCTGTGAAAGGGTAGACTCTGTTTGGGGCAGGTGAGAGGATGTGTGTGTATGTGTGTGGGGGGGTGTGGATGTGGGGGGGTGAATTGAAGTGTGGAAGAAGGTAGCTTTGAAGGCATCTTTCTGTATCACCCTTTATTAGTTGTGTAAGTTATTTCCCTTTCTCTGTATATACATTTCAAGTGACCCTGCTCAGCAGTAACAAGGCTATGAAATGTTATAACTGATTGAAGTAAATATTGGATAAAAGCTATTTTATTTGAATTAGTATGCACAAATTAAATTTTGGAATGTCTAACCTAAATGAATTCTCTAATTTATTATGTCATGTTAATGAAGTATTTATCTTTTGGATTATGAGTTGAATAAACCCCTGTGGTAAAATTCTAGAAAAAAAAAAATGTTTTGATGTACTTGTTTTTTTCCTGATGCATATGAAATTATTTTTCCAATTTCACTATTAGAGTAAACTTTAATTTGCTGCATTAGCTGAGACACCCTCTGAGTTTCCTTATGAAGATTCAATAAACATCTAATTTTGTATTTACTTCTCTATTCCCTTACACGGACATTTGTGGCAGTCACAGGGAATACTTAATCTTCTATAATAAAAATAATAATAATAATAATAATAAATCTAGGTGTAACCATTTGGTGGGGAGCTCTACTTCCCAAGGATATACAACCTAATTTTTCCTCAGAGGCTGCTTTCTCTTTCTCCCCAAGGGATGGGTCCTTTTTGTGGGGGGAAAGCTTAAGTTGTGGCTCAGGTGGTAGTGTGTATCTAGCTCCTTCTTTCTTAATAACTTTAATGTTCTTCCTGGATCAAACAGGCAGGACAAGGTACTGGGTGTTCAAATTCAAGTTTACTGATTCTTTCAAGTTAAATCAAAGTCTGATTTATCTAATAGTTGAATGTACAGCTGTGATGTTTACAGTTGACTTTTTTTCTTGGCAGGTGTCCTTCTTTCTTACTCCTGGGGTTTTAGCTTACCATTTTTACTCTAAGGGGTAGATTTTAAAAGGTGCGCGCGCAAGTTATAAAATCAGGGGTCGGCGCGCTCAAGGGGGTGCACAATCGTGCACCTTGCGTGCACCGAGCCCATGCCAAGTCTCGCTGCCTTCCCACGTTCCCTAACCCCTCACACCACCTTCCCTTCCCTTCCCCTATCTCCCCCGCCCTTTCCCCCTTACCTTTTTCTTTTTTTTTTTCTTGTTTTAAAACGTACTTCAGCCCTGGGGCTGAAGTAACTTGCCCGCGCCAGCCAACTGTCGGCGCACGATCCCCCACACAATAGCAAATGGCCACTGTGCTGGGAGCCTCTGACCCTGCCCCCATCCCGCCCCCGGATCGCTCCGCCCACGCTTCCGAATTTACACGCGTGTAACCCTTTGAAAATCCAGCCCTAAGTGTATAAACTGTCCCAGTGCTGTAGGGAAATCTTATAGGGGGAGTGGTAGGATCCCACTTATCATGGAAAAATCCTTCCCTGGTTGCAGATATTCATTCCTAGTCCCCCAGCCTGTGTCCTGGTCCCTTGGGATGGAGGTTTTTGAGGGGGTATCCATGATGTTCAGTCTCTCCCACATTCCAATAGAGGGGACTTCTCATAAGGAAAAATCAGTAGAACTGGAAACCAGCTATACCAGCCTAGTTCCCACATGAGAAGGGGTGGATCCATTCAAACAAACCTAGAATCCTTTCTTTGTTTTAAAAATCACTTGTGACTGATGTTATGCTGTCACTGGTGCTTGCCTTTTCTAGGCTCACAGGAATCCAGTGCTTGTCCTTTGGGTCCGGGGGGTGGGGTGGGTTGCCTTCTCCAGAAGGTTCATGGTTTATACATCAGTCCCAATCGCAAAACAGGATACGTTCTAACTATCAAAAATCCCATGCTGGGTAGTGCTGTCAGTGGTGTAGAGCAGGGGTCCCCAACCACCGGTCCGCGAACCAGTACCGGGCCGTTGGGGTTTGTTGCCGGTCCGCGGCGCCGCGGCTGCTGCGGGGAGGCGGGGCGAAGCTGGAGACCCGCCTTCTCCAACCCCAAGAGACAAAAAGCTAGCGCGTCGCAGTGAACTATGTTGCTGGAGCCGCGCAGGTGCTCCTCCTACTTCCTTCCTGCCCGCCCTGGCCCGGAAGACAAATGTTGCCGGAGCCGCACGGGCAGGAAGGAGGAGGTGCTTCAACCGCGTGCAGGAGAGGGCTGCAGGAGAGGCGTTTCAGCTGCGTGAGGGAGAGACATTTCAACCGCGTGCAGGAGAGGGCTGCAGGAGAGGCGTTTCAGCCGCGTGAGGGAGAGGCGTTTCAACCGCGTGAGGGAGAGGCCTTTCAGCCGCGTGAGGGAGAGGCCTTTCAGCCGCGTGCAGGAGAGGGCTGCAGGAGAGGCGTTTCAGCCGCGTGAGGGAGAGGCGTTTCAGCCGCGTGAGGGAGAGGCCTTTCAGCCGCGTGCAGGAGAGGGCTTCAGCCGCGTGCAGAAGAGGAGCAGCGGGGCCGAGGACCCAGGGCCGCTGCAGAGCCCTGCCTGTGGCAACCCATAAAGAAGAGGCCCAGAGGTGAGAGAGAGGTTTGTGCGAGTATGAGATGAGTTGAGAGATTGTGTGTGAGAGTGAGTTGAGAGACTGTGTGTGTTTGCAGAAACAGCATGTGAGAACCTCTGTGTGTGTGAAAGAGACAGCATGTAAGAGTGAGAGCCTGTGCTTGAGCAAGGCAGCATGTGGGAGTGAGAGAAAGCCTGTGTGTGAGACTCAGACAGCATGTGCCAGTGAGTGACTGTGTATGTGTGTGTGAGAGAGAAATGCATGTGAGAATGAGAACCTGACTGTGTGTTTGAGTTGAGTCACATTCACATTATAAATGTCATAATAAATGATAAGTATGCACTAAAATCCAACCCCATCCATAACCCCGCCCCACATGACCAAAGCCCCGCCCTCGCCCCGCCCCTGCCCCGCCCCCACCCCGCCTTGCCGGGCCATGGAAAAATGGTCTTGCTTGAAGCCGGTCCCCGGTGCAAAAAAGGTTGGGGACCACTGGTGTAGAGGGATGACTCACAGGTCTGCAGCCCCTAGTCACTTGATTGGATACCAAAGTTTTCCCCAGAATGAAAATCCAAATATGAGTCCAGCAAAAACCTATCTCTCTTCCAAATTTAGGCGGGCCCCTCAGAAAGGGAGTGTATTGAGGGGAACTTCCTGGGGAAAAAACCTTCAATTGGGCAGAGATCCCAACTTAAAAAGGGGAACCAAAAGTGCGCTTTCCTCTCCACAGGCTAACTAAAAAATGATCACAGTGCTCTTACCAATTACCTCACTAAGGGGTAGATTTTAAAAAAAGCGCGCGCGGCCCATCTGTGCGCGTGCTACCTGGCGTGCGCACATGTACGCCCGATTTTATAATATGTGCACGCAGGTGCGCACGTTATAAAATCAGGGGTAGGCGCGTGCAAGGGGGTGCACAATTATGCACCTTGTGCGCGCTGAGCCGCGCTGCTTTCCCCCGTTCCCTCCCAGGCCACTCCAAAATTGAAGCAGCCTGGAAGGGGACTTCCCTTCCCAGTAAGCTGACCTTCCCACCCCTTCCCCTAAACTTTCCTCCCCCTAGCCCTACTCTAACCCCCCAAACATTTTTTATTTACCTTTTGCGCATGCCGGAACCTAAGCACAGTGGTAAATGACCCCTGTGCCTAGAGCCTCTGATCCTGCTCCCAGACCATCCCCGGACCTCCCTACCCCACCCACACCCCACCCTCTTCCCGCCCTTTTAGTAAAGCCACCGGACTTACACTCATCCTGGGGCTTTACGCGCGTCCAGGGCCTTTTGAAAAATAACCAATTCACATTCACCCATTTTAGACCTCTCATGATTTTATAGATCTCTATCATATTCCCCCTCAGTTGTCTCCTCTCCAAGCTGAATAGCCTTAATCTCTTTACCCTTTCCTCATAGGGGAGCCAATGCATCCCCTTTATCATTTTGGTTGTCCTTCTCTGTACCTTCTCTAGATCAACTATTTCTTTTTGAGATGTGGCGACAAGAGTTGTACACAGTAGTCAAGGTGCAGTCTCACCATGGAGTGATACAGTGGCATTAAGATATTTTCTGTTTTTTTCACCCCTCCCTTAATAATAATTCCTAATATTGGGGTAGATTTTAAAAGAAGCGCGATCAGCCTACTTTTGCTTGCGCATCAGACTCAAGCAAAAGTACGCTGGATTTTAGTAGATACGCGCGGAGCCGCGCGTATCCACTAAAATCCTGGATCGGCGCGCGCAAGGCTATCGATTTTGTATAGCCTGCGCGCGCCGAGCCGCGCTGCCTCCCCCCGTTCCCTCCAAGGCCGCTCCGAAATCGGAGCGGCCTCGGAGGGAACTTTCCTTTGCCCTCCCCTCACCTTACCCTCCCTTCCCCTACCTAACCCACCCACCCGGCCCTGTCTACACCCCCCCCTTACCTTTGTCGGGGGATTTACGCCTCCCGGAGGGAGACGTAAATCCCCGCGCGCCAGCGGGCCTGCTGCGCGCCGGGCCGCGACCTGGGGGCGGGTACGGAGGGCGTGGCCACGCCCCCGGGCTGTAGCCACGCCCCGTACCCCCCCCCAAAACGCTGCCGACACGCCCCCGAAACGCCGCGACGACCGGGCCCGCCCCCCGACACGCCCCCGACTCGCCCCCCTCCGAAAACCCCGGGACGTACGCGAGTCCCGGGGTCTGCGCGCGCCGGTAGGCCTATGTAAAATAGGCTTACCGGCGCGCAGGGCCCTGCTCGCCTAAATCCGCCCGGTTTTGGGCGGATTTAGGCGAGCAGGGCTCTGAAAATCTACCCCATTCTGTTTGTTTTTTTGACTGCCATAGCACATGAGCCAACAATTTCAATGTATTATCCAATATGACGCTTAGATCTTTTTCCTGGATGGTAGCTCATAATATGGAAACTAACATTGTGTAACTACAGCAAGGTTTATTTTTCCCTATATACAACACCTTGCACTTGTCCACGTTGAATTTCATCTGACATTTGGATGCCCAATCTTCCAGACTCACAAGGTCCGCCTGCAATTTATCATAATCTGCTTGTGATTTAACTACTCTGAATAATGTTGTATCAGCTACAAATTTGATTACCTCAGTTGTCTTATTCTTTTCCAGATAATTTTAAATATATTGAGCACTGGTCCAAGTACAGATCCCTGAGGTACTCCACTCATTACCGTTTCCACTGAGAAAATGGACCATTTGAACCTAGTCTCTGTTTTCTGCCTTTTAACCAATTCCCTATCCATAAAAGGACATCGCCTCCTATCCCATGACTTTTTAATTTTCATAGAAGCCTCTCATGAGGGACTTTGTCAAATGCTTCTGAAAATCCAAATACATAAAAATCTACCAGTTCGCCTTTAACCCCTTCAAAAAAATGAAACATATTTGTGAGGTAAGACTTTCCTTGAGTAAATCCATGCTATGTTCCATTAAACCATGTCTTTTTATATGTTCTCTGATTTTGATCTTTATAATAGTTTCCACTATTTTTCCCATATTCTCAGCCATGAAACTTCAGGAAAAATTCCTTGAGCAAAATCTAGAACTATCTATGGTCTTTATAGACCTGACAAACACCTTCAGTACAAGAAACCATAATGGTCAATGGAACATCCTCCAGAAATTTGACTACCTGGAGAAATTTGTTTTCATCATTAGATTTTTCCATGACTTGATGCAGGCCAAGGTTCAGGAATGCTGTGAGTCCTCTATCCCTTCTTTGTCTGAAATGGAACAAAGCAAGACTGCATACTGGTGTCAACACTCTTCTCTATTGAATTTTCGATGATGCTCTTCAATGCCTTCCAGGACTTGGGTTAGGGAATTTACATCCAGTCAAAAGTGGAGGATTGTTATAGCTGAGCTCTACAGGCTCACTCCAAGGTGATGGGATCATTAATCATGGACATATTGTGTGTGGATGACTGCACACTAGTAGCCCACTCGGTAGAGAACATCCAATGTTATTGTAGTTCAGTTGGTCAAGGCAGCTAGATGCTTTGAGTTCAACATAGGCCTAAAAAACAGAGATCATATACCAGCCAGCTCCCATTTAAACCCTATGTCAAGCCTACAGTTTTCAACAAGGGCACTGAACTGAACACAACTGATAAAGTCACTCTTTAACATAGTAAAGAACCTAATAGAGAATAACAATAAAACATCCCAACCTCTGAGGCAAAGAACCTAAGCCAAGACCTCGCAAATTTCTTTAAAAACAAAATAGACAAGACATCTGAATCTTCAACATCACTTCTTCTAATGAAATACCTCTTGATACACCATCAACAGCAACATGGTCAAAATTCGAACCAATATCTAATTTTGAAATTGAAAAGATGCTTCTAAAAATAAATCCTGCTAGACATGATCTCGATACTATCCCAACCCGAGTATTAAAGGAAATATCATATATTATTTCCCCAACATTAGCTGCAATCATAAACAAATCACTCGAAGAGGGACATATACCAACTAATCTGAAAACTGCTACAATAACTCCCATTCCAAAAAAAAGAACATAGATCCAAAAGATCTAAACAATTACCGTCCAATCTCCAACCTTCCCTTACTTGCCAAATTGACTGAAAAAGCTGCGTTGACTCAACTAAATGAACATCTAGAGAGTAACAATATTCTTCACCCTGCACAACACGGTTTCAGAAAGAATCGAAGCACTGAAACCCTACTGATCAATTTATCTAACAACATAATAAGAGGCTTCGATAACAAATGAAGCCACTTATTAATACTACTTGATCTCTCCGCAGCCTTTGACACGGTAGATCACAGAAAACTAATTTCAAGTCTTGCCAACATTGGTCTAGCCGGAAATACACTTGACTGGTTCACTTCTTTTTTAAAAGACAGGTTTTTCAAAGTCACCTTTAATAACATCTCATCTGATCCCTGTCCCCTCGAAACAGGGGTACCACAAGGGTCTGCCTCTCAGCCACCCTCTTCAATATTTACCTTCTCCCTCTCTGTCATTTCATTTCTAATCTAGGCATCACTTTCTTTTTATATGCCGATGATATTCAATTACTCATCCCAATAACAACCACCATTGAAGATGCTATCCGCCTCACAATAAATCACCTCAACTCGATCAAAAAATTTCTGAACTAACTAAAGTTATGTCTAAACATGAACAAAACTCAATGTATCCTCATAAAAAGAAACAACCCAGAACAATCATCCCAAATGCCCTCCTTTCAAATTGACAACATCAATATCCAACTGAAGAACCCAGTAAAAGACCTTGGTATTTGGCCAGACAATGAACTGAACCTCAATAAAAATGAGAGAAGGTTTTCACAAACTTCATGTACTCAAACATCTCAAACCTCTACTATACCCGCATGATTTTAGAGCAGTTCTACAATCCCTCATCTTCTCAAGTCTTGATTATTGCAACGCGATTTTCATTGGACTCCCCAACTCTACTCTGAAACCTTTACAATTACTACAAAATGCCGCCGCTCGAGTTCTCACCGGCAAGAAGAAATATGAACACATCTCACCAACTCTAATGAATCTACATTGGCTACCAATCACACAAAGGATCAAATACAAGACATTAACTATTTTACATAATGAAATCTACAAAGTTAACATCTCTTCACTTGATCACATGATCAAACTACACAAATCACCACGCTCTACTAGAATCTCTGGCAAATTACAACTAATCATACCCCCCTTTACCTCCGCGAAACTATCTTTCACCAGGAATAGAGCCTTCTCCATAGCAGGACCAAAAGAATGGAACTCTATACCAATTAACTTAAGCTCAATCAGGGACTCCAAATCTTTCAAAAAAGAACTTAAAACATGGTTATTTAGACAAGCATTCACAGACTGAATTGGATAACAAAAGTCTTTATACTGAAACTCTCTCACTGTAACTACCATAATTTCCTTTCACTCCTCTCCCTGTCGTACCTCTTACTTCATCTCTCCCCTAACTCCACCTTATATTATTATTTGTCTCCCCTACTTTCCTTGCACCTTCACTTCCTTTCTACCTTACCAGCTCACCTTTGAACAAACTGATCTAACACACTATAATGTTACTCCTAAATGTATTACCCATTAACCAATTTCTCCTCTTAAAATATCAGCAAGACTGTTTTACAAATCATTTCTATTTAAATCTGTTCTACTCGGCTTTTGCTGAAATGTTATCTACTATTTACTATTTACATGTTGTACACTATGAACACGTTTCATGTATGAAGTTGTTTCACTGTAAACCGGAGTGAAGGCATTCTACTATACTTCGGTATAAAAAAGAATCTAAATAAATAAAAAATAAATAAATCTCAGAAGCATGCTTTCCAATACTGTTAACATAGACATGAGTTTATACAATGGATTGCCAAGGTAATTTCTTCCTTTGGCAGACTCTATAATCATCTAGGAAATGAGTGAGGAATACGACTACTCCCTAAGATCAGTGTACCAGATAGAAATACTGTCCACACTGTTGTGTGGATGTGAAACCTGGATGTTAAACCACAGACATCTCAGGAAACTTGAGCAATTCCATCAGCTCTTCCTGAGCTCCATCTGCAATATAAGGTGACAAAAAATACGAAGGTAGGCGATCTAAAAAAGCCATCAGGATTGCAAAAAACGGCTGCCTCAGGGGCTACAAGTGAATCATAAAAAACAATAAATACCTAATAATTAAATCAACGTAATATAATTCTGTAAAAACAATTTAAGAATATTGTTATTTACTCTATTAAGAAATGTTTTTTAAATGGTTTTAATTATTTTGTAATTTAAAATTTATTTTTACGTTGATTTAATTACTAGTTATGTATTGTTTTTTATGATTCGCTTGTAGCCCCTGAGGCAGCTGTTTTGGCAATGGCGAAACTTGGCCTAAATTGAGCTGTAACATTTTAGAGACGTCTCCACTTCAATAAAACTTTTGAAAAAGACTGTGGCATCTAATCTTTTTTGCAATCCATATAAGGTGACAAGACATGATCTCCAACAGAGAACTAATCGAAAGGTACTACATTTTCAATGTGGAGGGAATAATGATGAAAGCCTAGCTTTGGTGGATAAACCATGTCACAAGGATGGAGGACACCAGAATTCCCAAACTTATGTTTTATGGTCAAATGAAAAGTAGATGCAAATCAAAGGTAATACCACACCTTAGATTCATAGGTATCTTCAAGTAAAACCTTAAAATTTGTGAGGTAGAACTCAATGGTAGAACTTTGGATAGGGTTAGATGGAGGCAGCTTGGACACCTGGACATCCATGTCTTGAAAACCAAGTGAACAATGCGCAAAAGGAAAAGAATGAGAGAAGAAAGACCAACTACACAACTGCATCAACTGCAGCTTTCACTTGCAACACTGGTAGTCTCACTTTTGGGTCAATAATTGGTTTTATATCACCTCAATGGACACATTTATTTAGTCAAAGGGAATTGCTGAAAACTCAAATGTTGTCATCGATGGGAGACTTCATCAGCTCACATAGGGGTAGATTTTCAAAAAACGCGAATAGGCGTACTTTTGCTGGCACATCAGGCGCAAGCAAAAGTACGCTGCATTTTAGTAGATACGCACGGAGCTGCGTGTATCCACTAAAATCCCGGATCGGCGCCCGCAAGGCTATGAATTCTGTATAGCCGGCGCGCGCCGAGCCGGGCAGCCTACCCCCGTTCCCTCCAAGGCCGCTCCGAAATCGGAGCGGCCTTGGAGGGAATCCTCTAACGCCCTCCCCTCACCTTCCCCTCCCTTCCTCTACCTAACCCACCCGCCCGGCCCTGTCTACATCCCCCCCTTACCTTTCTCCGGGGATTTATGCCTTCCGAAGGGAGAAGTAAATCCCCGCGCGCCAGCGGGCCTGTTGCGCTGGGACGCGACCTGGGGGCGGGTACTGAGGGCGCGGCCACGCCCCCGGACCGCCCCGGGCCGTAGCCACGCCCCCGTACCCGCCCCCAAAACGCTGCCGACACGCCCCCTAAACGCTGCGACGACCGGGCCCGCCCCCGACACGCCCCCCTCGGAGAACCCTGGGACTTACGCGAGTCCCGGGGCTCTGCGCGCGCCGGTAGGCCTATGTAAAATAGGCTCACCGGCGCGCAGGGCCCTGCTCGCCTAAATCCGCCCCGTTTTGGGCGGATTTAGGCGAGCAGGGCTCTGAAAATCCGCCCCATAGACTTCTAGAGCTTAAATGGAAGCTTCTTTCACAGATGTCTCCTCCCTTTCTGTGTTATCTGTGTCTAGATTCATTTTCTGAATTCTTTATTCAATATTTTTCCAGTGATACTTCTACCACACCTCCATTTCTCTCCCCCTTTTTCTTATCTCTTTCCTTACTTGTCTTCTCTTTTACAACCCTTTCTTCTATCCTCACTCTTTTTTCAAGGAAGTATTCCTTTTCTTCTTTTAGTTAAAAATATCTATTTATTTATTTATTTATTTATTTATTTATTTGAAGAGTTTCTTTATACCATTATTCGGTAAAGCCATCATAACGGTTTACATAGTAAACAAATATATCGAAGGAAATTTTGAAAATATTATTATAACATAGTGAACATTACAGTAAAACATAGTATAACAATTCTAGGAAGTAATGTAAGGTTGGAAGAGGAGGTAAATGTGTTAGATAGTATATTATAGTTATTAGTTCATTTGAGAGTTGGTATGAGCAGATGACTGGGGGGTCCGTGAAGAATTTGCGAAACAGTAAAGTTTTTAGGTCTTTTTTGAAGGTTTTTATGTTGTGTTGAGTTCTCAGGTCTTCAGGTAGAGTGTTCCAAAGATTGGGGGAGGCGATGGAGAAGGCTCTCTCTCTTGTTGATGTTAGATGAGCATCTTTGATGGTGGGGATTAATAAGTAGTTTGAGTTATTGGATCGTAGATTTCTTGAGCAGTTTTGAAGAGTTATGTTAAGGGTGTTTAGGCCTTGATGATCATTGTTAAGAATTTTGTGGATGATGGTCATGGATTTGAATACAATTCGTGCAGTAATAGGGAGCCAGTGAAGTGAGGATAAAATGGGCGTAATATGGTCGTTTCTTTTTGTTCCAGTTAGGGCTCTAGCAGCGGAGTTCTGAAGTATTTGTAGTGGTTTGAGGGAAGAGAAGGGTATTCCCATTAGTAGGGAGTTACAATTTATTTCTTTTCGTGGACAAATTATTTCATATTACAGCTTCTATAATAGATTTCCATATTTTCACAAGATAAACATAACACAATATACACATCTATCTTGGTGTTGTCTATAGTTTCTATTTATATAGACTATGGTCTTGAGGCTGAAATTTGCCCACAAAGCTTGTATTCCCAGGCCACTATAGTTTTTCTTCCCATGGGCTGATTTCACCCACAAACGATTTATTTATTTATTTATTTTTACCACAGCTATACAACAAAATTGTGCCAGCCGCATTGGAGGAGGGTACTGAAGTGAAGTCTATTTTGCACCAACCCCAGGCAGACAGCACCATTTTTTCAGCACTGGGCATGTGTGGATGTGAAACCTGGATATTAAACCACAGACATCTCAGGAAACTTGAGCAATTCCATCAGCTCTTCCTGAGCTCTATCTGCAATATAAGGTGACAAAAAACACGAAGGTAGGCGATCTAAAAAAGCCGTCAGGATTGCAAAAAACGGCTGCCTCAGCTGGGTATTACTCCTGACGCCAACACTGGAGTTAGGAAGGGGGACTCAGAAAAGCCAGAGTAGAAGCTGGCCTGGGGCTAGGGCTCAACATCAGCTCCAGCATGGAGCTAAACCAAGCCCTTGGAGCCAGGCCCAGTCTAAGCGTTTGCCTAAGTGGAGAGAAAATAACATGCTGAGCTGTCACAGACCTGTTTTCAAAAAAAAATGCAATGAATATGAAAATTCATGGTATAAACCCTGAGAATCTCTGAGAGAGTGGTAAAGATTTTAATGCTGTTGGTATGGACAGGCAGTCTAGATAGGCTACAGTGGTCTTCTTCTGTAGTTTTATATTTCTATCTATATCCTTTATTTGTCCATTCCACCCTACTCATGATTCAATAAACTTCTATCATATCCCTCTTTGCCATCTCTTTTCCACACTAAAGAGCACTAACCTGCATAGTATCTCACAATAGGTGAGCCGCTCTATCCCCTTTATAATTTTGTATGCCCTCCTATATAGCTTTTCTAGATCCGCTATGTCTTTGTTAGGACGGGGGAGTCAAAATTGCACACAATACGCAGAGTGCATGTACCATGGCTCAATACAGAGGCAAAATTATATTTTCTGTTTTATTCTCCAATCCTTTTCATATGATTCCTAACATTTTATTTGCTTTTTTTGTCCAACACTGCCCACTGAGACGTGGAAATGAATGTATTGTCCACAAGGATTCCAAGGTCCTTTCTCTGGGTAATAACTCCCATTTAAAGAAACCAGCACTATGTACATGTATTGGGGATTATTTCTCACTATGTGCATCAATTTGCACTTTTTCACTAGGGATGTGCAAAGGCAAAATTTTAATTTTGGTTCATTTATCACAGGGCACATCTATTCATTTCATTAGCTTCAAAAGGCCTGGCGCTGTGCGTAAAGCCCCAGGACGCGCGTAAGTCCTGGGGCTTGAAAAAACGGGAGGTCCGAGGGCGGGACGTGGGCGTGGCCAGAGTCCTCTCTTCGGCCGCTGGGCCTGGGGATCGCGTGCCTGCACTCGGTTGATGCGTGCAAATTACGCCTGCCTCTGGAACGGGGAAAGCCTTCGGGGCTCCTCTAGGGCTCAGCGTGAGCAAGGTGCACTAGTGTGCACCCCCTTGCCTGCGCCGACCCCGGATTTTATAACATGCGCGCAGCTGCGCATGCATGTTATAAAATCGGCGTACATTTGTGCACGCCGGGTAGCGTGCAGAAATGTGGGCTGCGTGCATAGGGGCAAATTTTAAAACATATGCGCGGGCATAGATTTGTTTGCGCAACCTGGCGTGAACAAATCTATGCCCGATTTTATAACATGCGCGCGCTGCCACACACATCTCATAAAATCCAGGCTCGGCGAGCGCAAGGGGGTACACACATGTGCACCTTGTGCACGCCGAGTCCGAGGGAAGCCCCGATGGCTTTCCCTGTTCCCTCCAAGGCCGCTCCGAAATCGCAGCAGCCTTGGAGAGGACTTTTTTCCAGCCCCCCCACCTTCCCCTCCCTTCCCCTATCTAACCCACCCCCCAGCCCTACCTAAATTCCCCCCCTTACCTTATTTTCTGTCTTACGCCTGCCAGAGGCAGGCGTATCTTGCACTCGCTAGCTGGCTGCAGGCGCACAAACCTCTGGCACGGCCGGAATGGAGGAGGGCTCGGGACATGCCCCCGGACCGCTGTCACGCCCCAGAACCACCCCGTACCACCCCCTGACCCCCGGACACTCCCCCAACATGCCCCCAGATTGCCATCGTGCCCCGGACACGCCCCCTTCCTGCCCCTTTTCGAAGCCCAGGGATATACGTGCATCCTGGGGCTTGCGCGTGCTGCCGAGCCTATGCAAAAATGGCTCGGTGCACACAGGGGTAGATTTTCAAAGGCTATGGGGCGGATTTTAAAACCCCTGCGCGCGTAAATCCTTCCGGATTTACGTTGCAGATTGTGCATTGAACGTTGCAGATTGTGCATTCGTTCAAAACGAATGCACATCCCTAGTGCATGTATCTCTTTTAAAATTCACCATAAAGAGTTAAAAAAAAATTGGTATATATGGCACCGTTCTTACCTCATTCCATGCATCCTTTTCAGGTTGCTCTCAAAAATATTTTTCTACGCTGGTATGTAATGTATAGTCTTGTTTTTCTTTGGGAATGCAATAAGGAAATCAAAATAAGTCCCAGCATGCAATGGGGTAAAACCAGGACTGGATCCACCTGTCCTGAAAATCTGGAACCAGTTGACAACCCTACCCAGAATGTCCCTAACTTGCCCCTATTTTCTGCAGTAAAATGTTTTCATGAAATGGAAAATTACACAAATACTCTCAAGATTTATAAAATAGTATATAATCAAGTACATACTATTTACTCACCTACATGCTATTTTAACATGCTAAAATTTACTGCAAAGTATTTAAAACACTCCTAATCCATCCTCCACCAATCTGCATTTTCCAGCACTACAGCTTCTCCACCAATCACCATTCATAGAAGGATATATTTTCCAATCATAGCTTATGGAGCAATTTTCTTCTATTAACTCCACTCAGGCTTTGAATGCTAGCTCCACTGATATGACTTCATGTTGTCCAATCAGAAAACTCAGTCATGCTTTATTCATGACATCATTCACATAGCAACACTTTTCATGTAGTCCTAATTATGTTACTGTGCAAGTGATGCTATCAACAAAATGTGACTGAGTTTTCGGATTGGCAAAATGAAGGCATGTCAGCGGAGATAGCATTCAAATCCTGAACACGTTTTAGTATGCTCGAATTAACATCTTTCTAGGTCCCTTCAACATACACAGTAAGGCCTTCCTGCATTGCATGTTATTTTCAGCATACACGAGGGCCTTAACCTGCACACTAAAGTTTATTTTTAGGCTCCATAATATATCTAATATATTTATGCATGTGTGCTAAAGATTAAGAAATAAAAAATCAAACAGTGAAACTACAGTTGATCTAAAGACACAGAAAAGGTTCTATCTTGCTTGCAGAGATTTAACACGTTCTCTGATTAAACATATTTTTTGATAACCAGCATTAATGTTTGAATCTTGCACATCAGAATTAGTGTGATTCTAATTAGAATTAGTGTTTTCTGATATCCTTGCACGTTAAAGTTCCATTGTATGATATATTTTAGGAATGACATGATGAAAAAAAAAAGTGTAAAGCTTTAAGCATTATGCAGGATGTAACCTTTCATAAAATGGTGTAAACAATTACAAAATTAGAAGTGTGAGTCAAGATTTTGGATTTGTTATTATAACAGAATGATTCAGTGGCTCTTAATTAAAAACTGTTTCAGCAGTAACTGCACTATAAATATTTAGAATAACCCACACAGATATGACTTGTAGAAATATTTTGTAGTTTTAAATTCTATTTTTGACTAGCTGAAGGAAGCTTTTTGCTTGGCTCTGTGTCACTGGTTAGGACAAAACAGTTATGCCAATAAGTCAGTGCTTCCTTTAGAACACTGTTTATTCCAGTCAGCAAGATTTATATAATATTTTAGGGTCAATATACAAACCATTTTGAGTGAGTAAACACTCGTTTTTCTTGGGTAAAAAGGCCTTCTTAAAATTGCCCACCTCCAATGCAGGTAACTATATGGGTGCTGCTTCCCAGAACAGGCACTTTTACTTGCATGAAAATCGGGGCCAGAGTAGGTCAGGGAGTGAAAGAATACCCAAAGAAGAAATAGTTTTAAATCTCTCTGCACATACTTTCACCAAGTACACTTTGTACCTACTCTCATGCAGGCTCAAATTATGTGCTTACAAAAGTATCTGCACGGTACATGCTGGCAAAATTTTCAAAAACGAAGCACTGCTGGGAGTTTCATTTAAAAAAAAATGTGTGAGCAGGCTCATGGGGCTTCAAAATTCTCCTCTTAATAAGACTCATATTTCCAATTATATCTTGTCTTAATGCTCTTGAAAGCATAAGGGAAAACATGCATTTATTGGGGGCTTATTTCTTAGCTAATGGAACAGGGGCATAGGACCCATGAACCTCACCTGCCTCCACTCCCCTGCTGCCCCCCCAGCTGTGTTCAGCCACAGTGGAATCATCAGACATAAGCACTCACAGATAGGCATAGGCCATTAACTCAATATGGATAATGTGGCCACTGCTTTATCATTAACAAGAAATATTACAGGTAATAGGAGCTGAGCCTCACATTCCAAACACCCCTCCCCACCCTATGAGGAGGTCCTTCCCCAGCCTCGTCCAGGATGTTTCCAAAGTTGTTTGAGGAAGTGCACCCTGCCCAGCCATGCCCATAGCCCTTTCTCTAAGGCTGCCATGGATCATAAAGCTTTGCCCCTTTGTTGCCCGAGCCTGTGATTGTCCAGGCTCACTGTACTGACAGCCAGGCCCATATTTAGGTCTAGGCAACATAGACAATTGCCTAGGGTGCCAAATTTTGAAGGCACCAAGTATCCAGGCTAAAGAGGAATGCAAATGTGCCAAGGAGGAGCCTGTTTCAATCATCTACTTCAAAGAGGCACTGCTATGGGACTCTGGAGGGGTGTAGTGGTAGAGAGACTTCACCCACTCTCTTATTTCCATGGTCTTCCACCCTCCAATTCTGTCTATGGGCACCCAAATCCTAATCTGCCACCCATTGCGTACACAAGGACTCACACCTCCCCCCTTTTCTCTTGAGGATCAGACACCCTCTGTGACAAAGTCATGATTGAATCATACTATCTCTAATACTGAATGTTTAATGCTAACCCGAACTTAACAAAGTCAAATAAAAGCAGAAGAGAGAGAACACAGGAGCTGGCAAGGGAGACAGTGATTCAGAAAGGATACAGACTGCCCTGTTTGTTTCCCTGCCAGCTCTCTCTCCCATTTCCCGGGCAGCCAGCAAATTATGTCCCTGAGTCGAGCTGGCTGCCAGGTGACATTACTATGTGGCTACACAGTATGCTGGGAAGGAGCTCAGAAAGAGCCATGCTGGCCACACTGCATGGATGCCTTGTGCTTGGGGAATGGGCTGCCATGATGCTAAATTGTCCTCCCTCCTTCATATACTGCAAAGCAGAAGGCCTCAGAGTCTGATGGGCTAGGTGAGTCACCCAACCAATTCACCCACCGACATACACACAACTGCTTAAGAAAGGGGGGGAAGAGTTGGCTGCTGACACTGAAGGAAGGAGATCCCAGGCACCTGTTACAATTTATGTCCATGCATCTGTGGTGCAGCAGTTCCAAATAATGAGGGCTTCCGAGATCCATCCATAACCTCCCTCCATATTCAACCACAACTGAATCAGATATAAGCAAGCACTCACAGATAGCCACATGACATTATGTTGATTTGGAATACAACTGGCCACAGCTTTAATTTTAAGAACAATTACACATAATGGGGATGAGCTCACCTTCCTAACTCCCCCTCCCCTACCCCTATGGGGGGGGGGGGGGTTCTGTACCTACTTCAAACTAGGAGCTGTTTCCAAGGCCGTTTGAGGAAATACTACCTGCCTGTGGCCCCTTTTCTAAGGTTCATGGTTTTCAGTAGATGTTGACACATAGAATATGTTCCTACATTGTTCCCACAAAGGTGGATGACCAACATTGGGGTAATCACCTGGGTGTGCCAAGTCCACCAATAGCTGATGAAGAAAGGGAACACATTCTTCCCAATGCATGACAGATTGGCCAAACCATTTCATTCTCAAGCTCTCCTCAAGTCCGCCAAGCAAGATGGACTTTGTTGCTCTTTTTTCCCTGGAGATGAATGAAAGCCCCAAGAACCAACCAATGTGAAGTATCTCAAAGATACCTAAGAAGAGAGAGAACCAACTTAGGAGTCAATGAATGTGTGAGCTGGCATATCCAGGGGTACCATCCTCGTGTGTTATATACAAGATATAAGCCATCTTCCAGGCACTAAATTGCCTGCACTTGGAAACCTGAGGCTGTGGTGCTACTGGCTGCAACTGACTGAAAAAGTGTGTGATGCATTGGGAAGTCTGCAGGCTGACAGACTGCAGCACCCATTTGAAGATGGATGAGAAGTAGAAATGGCTCAAGAGGTGAAGATTCTTGTGTGTGAGAAAAATGGCACCCTCCAACTAGCTAAACCACTAAATAGGTAGCTGCATTTGCGACCAGGAATGTGACCAGGTCAACCACAGCTGACACTGAATACCAATAGCCAATAATAGAGAAATCTTTAGTCTTTTATTATAAGATATCTCTTAATAGGAGCAGTGTAGCTTACCAAATAATTTAGAGTAAACTCTAACTCAATATTTCTGAGCTGTTACACTCAGTTAAATGCATTACTGTCTCTAAACTTACACACCAATGAGTTTGTTTGTTTTCATAATATTTTTAAACTGATTGGCAATATAATTGTATCTCATCTATGCTAATAAGACTGGATTCTTGTAAGTCATATGATTTCTTGTAAATTGAGTTCAGAAGACAAAAACAAAACTTTATGCCGTACTTTAACATACTGGTTAACCTTTAACATATTCTAGCATTTCAACAGCCTTGACTATTTCTACAAGTCTGATCAGTGCAATCTCATGTGCTGTGATTATGTTGTTAATATCTTTCTGTTTTTTTATTACCATCAAACTAGTCTGGCTTCATAGAAAACCTTCTCAAAGCACCTTTATATTCCCCCCCTTTATCATATTTAGTATGACAATATATGTTTCAAGATCTAATACTGTTGACCTCCATCTCATGTCTTAGGTTGGTCTCATGCAGACCCAGCCCAGGGAGCAATGGGTTAAGCTAAAGCTCTTACCCATTATAGATGTAGAGGCTCTGGGTTAGCTAAGGTTGATTAGCAATATTTGGAATTATTTTTTTCCTTTGAGAGGAAAATAGAAGGACAAAAAGAACATTTTAAGAATTTCTTCTTTGAGTGGAGATCAGAAAGTTCAATATGAACCGGAAGTATGGATAATACTATTGCAGAAATAATAAAATGGATGCAGGTTTATGGTAGGGATTTAGCACACATTGAGAACCAAAGCACAAGACAATAAAGACAATTGAATGTAACTGTAATAATAAGTGCACATCAGTTTATTTCCTAAACAGGATTGGGTGCCAATATCTAGGAAGTCCTATTTTATTGGATGAGTAGTAGAAATGGTTCAAGAGGTGAAGATTCAAATAACAAATATAAAAGGGTCTATTGGGTCTAAGACAGTCAAAGCAGATCCAGCCTTGAACCATCAGAATGCCAATGTAATAATCTTATTGTAGGTGGGCCTGTCCCTTGCCCCTTCACCCTTTACAATCCTACATCAGCACTTGACATAGGGAGCTGCAATAGGAAATTTAGGAATGAAGAATCGTTGCTAGCACTGAATTCAAAGTGGTCCTCCCTGGGGGGAAGGGGGACAAGAAATAACCAATTGTCCTTTGTCCACATTGCGTGCAATTGATAAGGTTTAAAGAAGCGTGCAGTTGGTTTAACATGTGTTTATGGGAAGTACTAGATAAGCCTCCCGTATTAGTTCACAGAAGCATGGGTTTTATAAGACCACTGTGGCTAGGGACCATATTTCTGTTTGTAAACTCTCTATCCCATTAGTAGTAAAGCTCAAGACATGGCTCTTCACAAGAGCCTACACATGATCTGCACATTTTCTTTCTCTACCCCTTTTACCCTCTCCTCTCTACCTCCTCTTTCTCTTATCCATTAAGTTTAGACACGGAAGACGACACCCCACCTTTCCTCTAACCTCTCTCCCACCTCCTTTTTACAACAGCCAACACTAGTCTCATTCCTACCTATTTCACCCTAGCTCCTTCCTTTCTATTTATAAAACTGAAGAATTTGCTGTTTTGCAGCCCTACATGTATATAATCTCTTCCCCTTACACCTTTCTCTCTTCCTCCCCTACTTAAACTCATACCCTCTCCTTCCTTTGCCCCCCCTTTACTCTCCCTTGACTCTTTTATAAATTGTAATATTATAACTACTCCATATAATATTATCATTATATATCTATTTATATTTTATAAATTGTTTTTTGTTAATGCATTTAACCGTTTTTAATGTAAAGTTTTCTCAGTTGTTTTCTTACTGTTTTATGTAAAACGCAATTGCGGATTTTGTTCTATGTACACCGATGTGATATCTCTGATGAGCGGCGGTATATAAAAACCAATAAATAAATAAATAAATAAATAGTTTAATTAGTCAGGAATTCTACTACAGCTGAAATATTATGTATGGTGCCTCTAGTTCAACGAGAAACATGGTTCTCACAAAACTATAGAATCCTGTGGATCTTGCAGCAAGAGGATTGTCATTGCAACATGGGTATGTAGGAAGGTTATTGCTGTCTAAATGGAAGCAGGGACCAATTAAGTGCTGGGAAATGGAACACTTGGGGTGTTATGAATTTGAAGGCTATAGTACCAGTTCTTTTCATTCTGTTCTTGCATTTGTTTCCTATCCATTTCCCAGAAAATAAACCACAGGGAAAGGAATTTGCAAATCCATTGAAGATTGTTGCATTTCTCTGTTATTTTCAAACCATCCTCACATAGTAAGAGATGGAGACCAAATCCCCTCTCTACTTGTTACAGTACAGTTATGGGCAGAAGTTATATTATTAGTAAGATAAAAGTAATGAGTTTGGTTAATGGAGCACATATACATGGGTGTGGTATTATTACGGAAACAGTCTGAACAATTTCATATTCTGGATATGCATTGAGTAACATTAGGCCATATAACAATTTGATTACATTTGCATCCAATGGAGGACATCTCCACCTATCTTCTCACCCATTGTACACACAGGCTCACATCAGAAGCAGGGGGTTGCATTGGAAAATACTGGCACTGTGGGGGGCATTTTAACTACACAGTAGTTTTGTTCAGTGTTTCAAGGTTTTGAATGAAATGGCTAACAGCTCTCTGTTTACATGCTATGCATACCCACCATATAATTAAGCTGAAGGAGTTGGCCTAGCTCATAGTCAAAGTAATATAAGTATTTGTAAGGTATGGGTATGTGTCTGGTATTAATCTATGACTGAGAAAAAACAATATATAAGAATGCTATGTTGGATCTCTAGACCTCTGTATTACACAATAGGATTAGTAGGGGGATTGTTATGCCTAAACACTAACTTGGGGGCCTAATTCTGGTATCACTTGTCATCTCAATTATTTGTCTGCTTGTCAGCCTCATCTATGCTATTGTCTGCTTCTCTTCCAGGTCATTTGCCATCATGTACAACTATTCTAGATGTATTATCATCTGCTTCTTAGCCTAGTACAGAATTGCATGTTTTCACTTGTGACAACCTTCACTCCATTTGTGATCAAAGGAGGTGGCTGACAAAATAAAAATAAAAAGGACAGCATTTGAGAAATATAAAGGATCCCAAAAAGAGGATCACAGGGAAGAATATCTGGTTAAACTGAGACAGATAAAAAAAGTAATCAGGAATGCAAAATGTCTGGTGGAAGAAAGGATTGCCAAAGAGGTAAAGAGAGGTGACAAAATATTTTTCAGATATATCAGAGAAAGGAGAAAGGTCCAAAGTAGCATAGTGAAACTGATAGGTGAAAAGGATCAATGCGTGGAAAGAGTTCAAGAAAAGGCAGAAATATTAAACAAATACTTCAGTTAAGTGTTCATTAAGGAAGACCCTGGAAAAGGACCGTCACTAGTTAATAAGGCAGTCAATGGGGGTGGATTGATGAAACCCTGTTTACGGAAGAGAATGTATGTGTTGCGACCATCACTGCTCGACACCTTCACTCCGCCCTCTTTACCTCTGTGGCGACTCCCTCCGGGTCTGATAGATGGCTGGCTGCCGCGGCGTCTCCATGCCATCTCCCTCCGGCGTCCCCGGACCAGCTCGATGTCACAAATCTGCCATGTTGCCTGATGACCTAGGGCACGCGCGCGCATGCTCTGATTGAAGTACCAGCAAGGTCACGAACCTCAGGGGTGCCCCCCTGAGATGACATCATCCCCTTCCAATATTTAAAGGTCTCTAATTTGCTGTCTGTTCACATGCTATGGTGGATGCCTGGAATGCCCTTCCGGAGGAAGTGGTGAAGACCAGAACTGTGAAGGACTTCAAAGGGGCGTGGGATAAACACTGTGGATCCATAAAGTCAAGAGGCCGCCAATGAAGTGTGGGTGACTCGCCAGAATGATGGCTACTGCCTGGAGACAATACCTTTATTCAATAAACATACACATGGTTACTGTGACTCCAACATCGCTCTAAGCTTCAACAGCAAGAGGAAATGTGGAAAAAAGGATTTGCACTCACAAAGACGGGAGTAGCTGGCTTGTTACGGCGGTTACTACCCCAAACCAAATAAGCCTGATACTTCACTTTCAATGCATATCCAGCATAGTTCTCTGCTTCAAAGGCAGGGGAGAAGAAAAACTGATACTTCACACATCCAGCAGAGCTCTCCGCTTCAACGGCAGGGGAGAAGAAAAAAAAGGGTTTGCACTCACAAAGCGGGGAGTAGCTGGCTTGTTACGGCGGTTACTACCCCAAACCAAATGTGCCTGATACTTCACTTTCGATGCATATCCAGCATAGCTCTCTGCATCAACGGCAGGGGAGAAGAAAAACAACCAATAAGGGCTGTATAACATAGTCTGGGAAAAAACAAATGAGCATGGGTGTAGCTTGCTTATTGCGGCGGTTACTACCCCTACTACCCCTAACTAATCAAGCTAGATATTTCACTTGGATGCAGCTCCATCACTGCTCTCTACATTAATGGTGGGGGAGGAAGGGAAATAGAACCAAGAGCTAAGAGAAATAGATAAGTATGAGAGAAAAAATGTGTGAAGCTTGCTGGGCAGACTGGATGGACCATTTGGTCTTCTTCTGCCGTCATTTCTATGTTTCTATGTTTCTATGTAACTGAGTTAGCAAGGAGAGGATATGGATACGGATTCGGCTACATTTCCTCCAAGCTATCGTTTTGGGGGAGCCCCCGATTTCTGACGATTTTGAAAATATTGACGATATTTTCAATCATCCGAAGCCCGATTCACATCCCTAGTTAGCAGAATACCCCAGACGAACAGATGCTGCCAAGCTAAGGGAGGGTTTCAAATACGATTTCATCATACCCTTTCCTGAACCTCCTAAAGGACGTGTCTATCCACTCTCAGTGATTGAGAACAAGGCTATGTCTGAATACATCGAGGAGAATTTACAGAAGGGTTTTATTAGACCATCAAAGTCTCCAGCCAGTGCAGGCTTCTTCTTTATGGGGAAGAAGGATGGTACCTTACGTCCTTGTATCGACTACTGAGGTCTGAATGAGATCACGATTAAAGACCGTTAACCCCTGCCTTTAATCTCAGAGCTGTTTGACCAGCTTCAGGGGGGGAAATATTCTCAAAACTTGACCTGAAAGGGCCTACAACTTAGTTCGCATTCGCAGTGGCGATGAATGGAAAACAGCCTTCAACACTCATGACGGCCATTTTGAGTAGTTAGTAATGGCCCTTTGGCCTGTGCAATGTACCCGCTGTATTTCAGAACATGATGAACGACATCTTGCGGGACCTGTTGTACAAGAGTCTCGTGGTATAACTGGATGATATCCTGATATTTTCTCATGATTTACCCACTCATCTAGAGGATGTCAAGCAAGTACTACGCTGACTCCGTGAACACCGGCTCTATGCCAAACTATCCAAGTGCGAATTTCATAAAAACTCTGTGCCTTTTCTTGGCTATATCGTGTCTAAAGATGGCTTCCTGATGGACCCTCAAAAACTAGAGAGTATTAAAAATTGGTCCCAACCTACCAGCCTGAAGGCCCTGAGATGATTTTTGCGGTTTACCAACTATTATAGAAGCTTTATAAAAAACTATTTTTCTTTATCAGTACCCTTGACCGCAATGACTCGCAAGGGTGCCAACGCTTCAAAATGGTCTGCAAAGGCCATTTCCACTTTTGAGAAATTAAAGACTGCCTTTTCCATGGAACCATGCTTGCGTATTCCTGACCCCAACAAGCCATTCATCGTAGAATGTGACACTTCGGATGTCGGTGTGGGGGCTGTATTGAGCCAAACTGGAGACTCCAAATCCCTACATCCCTGCTCTTTCTTCTCACGACGTTTATTCCCAGCAGAGAAGAATTATGGGATCGGAGATAAAGAGCTCTTAGCTATTAAGCTAGCATTCAAGGAATGGCGGCCTTGGCTCGAAGGCACTCAACATCAAATAACCATATTCACGGACCATAAAAATCTAGAGTATCTCCGCCATGCGCAACGTCTTAACCACAGACAAGCTAGTTGGTCCTTATTCTTCAATTGCTTTGACTTTGAGCTTAAATATTGCCCCAGAGACAGAAATACCAGAGTGGATGTTTTGTCACACTCCTTTCTCTCGGAGAAGAAGAACCTCAGCACATAAATGACCCGAAGAAAGTCATCTTGGCAACTACACATTCTGTGCCTGCTGGTAAAACCATCATGCCTAAACACCTCAGGAAGAAAGTCCTCTTTTGGGTGCACGATTCCAAGCTGGCTGGCCATCCTGGTCAACACCGCATCCTGCTCAATCCAGAAGTTCTATTGGTGGCCTACTATCAAAAAAGATACACTATCCTACGTGGCATCTTGTACCAATGGTGCCAAACACAAACCCGCTTCTGGCCAACCGTGGGGATTCTTCAACCGCTGCCAGCTCTGGAACAGCCCTGGTCACACATCGCTACTTACTTTGTAGTCAATTTACCCCTTTCTGGAGGAATGAATACCATCTGGGTAACAGTCGATCACTTCAGCAAGATGGCCCATTTCGTGGTGCTGCCTGGCTTACCTTCAGCGTTGGAGCTTGCGAAGCTCTTCATATTGCACATTTTTCGCCTTCACAGCCTACCAAAACACATAGTCTCAGACCGAGGATCCCAATTCACAGCAAAATTCTGGAGGGCCTTGTGCAAGCTATTTGACATCTCTCTAGACTACACTTCAGCCTATCATCCTCAATCAAATGGCCAAACAGAATGGATTAATAGAACCTTAAAACAGTTCATTCGAGCCTACATGTGTTGCCATCAGAATAACTGGGCTGAAATGTTACCTTGGGCTGAATTTGCCATCAATTCTCATCCAGTAACATAAACTGGATCAACACCTTTTGAAGTGGTATATGGACCTTCACCAACACCGCCACTTCCCCTGAAGTTCTCAGTGAAGTCCCCAGCAGCTCAATCGGTGTTTACTGAAGAGGATGTTGGGGAGGTACCCGTAATGGAGAAGGTTTTCATGGGTAATGATTCAGATGGACTGAATCAAATCACGGTGAACCTAGAAGATGTGGTAGGCCTGATTGACAAACTGAAGAGTAGTAAATCACCTGGACCGGATGGTATACACCCCAGAGTTCTGAAGGAACTACAAAATGAAATTTCAGACCTATTAGTAAAAAATTTGTAACTTATCATTAAAATCATCCATTGTACCTGAAGACTGGAGGATAGCAAATGTAACCCCAATAATTAAAAAGGGCTCCAGGGGCGATCCGGGAAACTACAGACCGGTTAGCCTGACTTCAGTGCCAGGAAAAATAGTGGAAAGTGTTCTAAACATCAAAATCACAGAACATATAGAAAGACATGGTTTAATGGAACAAAGTCAGCATGGCTTTACCCAGGGCAAGTCTTGCCTCACAAATCTGCTTCACTTTTTTGAAGGAGTTAATAAACATGTGGATAAAGGTGAACCGGTAGATATAGTATACTTGGATTTTCAGAAGGCGTTTGACAAAGTTCCTCATGAGAGGCTTCTAGGAAAAGTAAAAAGTCATGGGATAGGTGGCAATGTCCTTTCGTGGATTGCAAACTGGCTAAAAGACAGGAAACAGAGAGTAGGATTAAATGGGCAATTTTCTCAGTGGAAGGGAGTGGACAGTGGAGTGCCTCAGGGATCTGTATTGGAACCCTTACTGTTCAATATATTTATAAATGATCTGGAAAGAAATACGACGAGTGAGATAATCAAATTTGCAGATGACACAAAATTGTTCAGAGTAGTTAAATCACAAGCAGATTGTGATAAATTGCATGAAGACCTTGTGAGACTGGAAAATTCGGCATCCAAATGGCAGATGAAATTTAATGTGGATAAGTGCAAGGTGATGCATATAGGGAAAAATAACCCATGCTATAATTACACAATGTTGGGTTCCATATTAGGTGCTACAACCCAAGAAAGAGATCTAGGTGTCATAGTGGATAACACATTGAAATCGTCGGTGCAGTGTGCTGCGGCAGTCAAAAAAGCAAACAGAATGTTGGGAATTATTAGAAAAGGAATGATGAATAAAACGGAAAATGTCATAATGCCTCTGTATCACTCCATGGTGAGACCACACCTTGAATACTGTATACAATTCTGGTCGCTGCATCTCAAAAAAGATATAATTGCGATGGAGAAGGTACAGAGAAGGGCTACCAAAATGATAAGGGGAATGAACAACTCCCCTATGAGGAAAGACTAAAGAGGTTAGGACTTTTCAGCTTGGAGAAGAGACGGCTGAGGGGGGATATGATAGAGGTGTTTAAAATCTTGAGAGGTCTAGAATGGGTAGATGTGAATCGGTTTTTTTACTCTTTCAGATAAGAGAAACACTAGAAGGCACTCTATGAAGTTAGCATGTGGCACATTTAAAACTAATCGGAGAAAGTTCTTTTTCACTCAGCGCACAATTAAACTCTGGAATTTGTTGCCAGAGGATGTGGTTAGTGCAGTTAGTGTAGCTGTGTTTAAAAAAGGATTGGATAAGTTCTTGGACGAGCAGTCCATTACCTGTTATTAATTAAGTTGACTTATATAATAACCACCGCTATTGCTAGCAACGGTAACATGGAATAGACTTAGTTTTTGGGTACTTGCAAGGTTCTTATGGCCTGGATTGGCCACTGTTGGAAACAGGATGCTGGGCTTGATGGGCCCTTGGTCTAACCCAGTATGGCATGTTCTTATGTTCTTATATAAAGCACCCATCTAACTGAAGTGAGAGAGAGAGTTTTCTCTATCGCCATCCCAAAACTATGGAACACAAAGCCGGAAGCCCTACGGTTACAGAAGAATTTCAAATCATTCAGAAAAAGAGTTAAAAAATGGCTATTTAAAATTGCCTTTCGGCATGATTAAGTATTCTAGCAGATAGCAGGGATAAAGCATGAATATATATATACATAAGATCTTAAGATCAAGGGTAATAGTGAATAATTGTCTGTTTTTAAGTATGTGTATATTGTAGTGCTTTTTTAAATATATATTTATTTCTTGTGCACTGCTGTGATTGTTTTATCAGAATGACGGTATACAATCAAAACAAATAAATAAATAGATAGATAAAAAAGTAAACAACTGATTAATGTTTACTTGTTTCATTCCACTCATTATTTTATAAATCTCTGTCTTACAGTATCTCCCCTCAGCGGTCTCTTCTCCAAATGGAAAATGCCTTAAGTTCTTTAAACCTTTCATAGCTCCTTAGCTTAGGCTTTTTTTTTTTTTTTGTAATTAACTCCAGTTTTCGGCTCAAGGACGAGGTAGAATATGCAATTAAATTTATTTCTGCTTCATTTTCATTTTTTTAAAATGTAATTGTTCCCAACATCATTTTCCAACTGTACTATAATGCAAAAGATATTCAGAATTCTTATGAATATTAAAGATAGAAAATTGTTGATACTACATCTTTTCAAAAGCTTATAAAAAACATATACAAGTTATTTCCTTAAGAAGATTAAATCTTTCAGATATAAACAGATAAATAGAGGCAGAGAAGTTCCTTTCTCGGCAAGGTCCATGATATTCCTGGCGGGGAGGGGGAGGAGGGAGAGGGAAGAAATTATTTTACAGACAAAGCAACCTCTTGACTATTATTCTGTACAAATATACATTTTAGTTATTCATTCTCTAATTTGCAGGAAATATACTTAATAATTTAAATGAAACTCATGCATTCATTAACAGATAATATCATGCTGCTTTATAATATTTCTTTTTTTTCCTAAATCTAAATGGAATCCTTTAATATAAATCAATGATGATATCATGCATTTAAAACAGAAGAGAGAAAAAATACTCTTTTTAAAGAAGAAAAAAATCTTTAACATCTAAAGGTAGTGGGTAATTAGGAAGACTGAGGCCAATATTTTCTAAAACACCACAGCATCATGAATCGCGCGGTGCAGGGGGGCGAATCGGGGGGCGGGCCTGCGATAGCCAGCAGCGATCACACCTCCGTGGTGCGATCTCTGCCGGCTTTTGCACCCAATAACACCATCGTAAAAGGTGGTGTTATTGGGCGCAAAATTGGAAGCAAAAAAGCTTCTTACCTTTTCGCCGTCCACGCTGTCTTCTCGGCGTCCGCGTCAACTCCTCCTCTTCCGGGGCAGACATCGCCCTGACTCCACCCCTTTTTAGCTATTGCATGTGAAAAGGGACTTTTCGCGTGTGAAACGTCCCTTTTCACGTGCGCTAGCTTTAGAAAATGACCCCCACATTTAGTAAATCATAAAATATAGATAACCATTTTTTGGAACACAGCTATTCTTAAACTTCAAAACCTTTAAGTCTTTTCTTTAGCCAACTTGGCACAGTCAGTATAAAGTATAGGGAGTATAGGAAAGAAAATACAGAAGAAAATCATTAACTTGCTATAACAATGTAGATTCACAAGGGAAAGTGATCTGTCAGAATTGACAGTCTGCAAAAAAGAAAATGAATAGAATCAGAAGCAGGATTTCAGATACATCAGGAAAAAAATCTTAAAAGGTCCTGATTTTAAAAGCATTACACTCTTAAATTTGGGTTTTACTTGTGTAAATGCACTTTACCTATGTAACTGGGCTTTTCAAAATAGCTACAGTATATGTCATTAAATTGTCAATAGGTTTTACCCACGTTCAGTGCTCTTAGTCTTAACGCGGATAAATGACTTTTGAAAATTGCTATGAAAGTATGTTACATTTACATGCATACCTCCTTTGAAAATTCTCTTAATAGATTGACTGAATCTGCTTAAGTGGATTTTTAACCCTTTAGTCTAAGCTCATACTTTCAGAACACACACAAACGTAGCCACATTCAAAAGAAGCATTTCAATCAAGTCATTTCAAATTAATATCTTTTCAATTTCAATTTGGATCATTAAGGTTGAGGATGGATTTGTCAGGTGGTTAAAAAATAAAACATTGATCACAATATACTGATAATATATCAGAGCTATATGGCACCATAAGCAGTTGGTAGCTCGCCAGAAAACAGAACCTTTGTGGTTCTCAAAACAAAAGACAGGAATATTGTCCTTCCTTAGGCTTATTCTCTTCCCTGGGGCATTCTTGTTCTCAGAGGGCTTAGATTTTTATTCCCTTGTGAGGAGAACACCCTCAGAGCAGAACTCCCTTCCTGTCTGTGGTTTAAGGTGGATCAGATTAAATGCCCAGCCCCAGCTTTTAAGGCGGGTTTATCATACACTTCTTCACATACCATCTCCCTCAGATTGACCTTGCTATGTCGAATGTCTGCCACAACCCATGGTAACTCCTGGGAAAATAAATCATCACACTTCCAGAAAGAGAGGACTAGGCTCATCTTCATACTTTTCCCAGAAAACCTGGCATAGAACTGCAGAGGACACCACAAGCCATCCAGGCTTCGACTCCAACAGCCCCAGATTCCACAGGCCATACAAACGTCCAGCAGGAGAGGACCAGGTTGAGATACTAACAAGGAATTATTGCAAAACAAGAATCATTTCTTTCAACAGATACCAGAAGCTAATAAAAACTGAAGGGTGGCTGAGAAACATCAGATTGCCAAAGCTGTTGCCATTATTACAATAACTTCTACTGCTGCCCAGAAAAATGTCCTGATCCATAGTGAGGAGCTGGTTCAGAATGATCAGGATACAGGTAGTGCAATTCTGAGAGGAGGTGGTGAGACTGAGAAGCAACCAGAAGAATGAGGACTACATCGATAAAATACTTATTAAAGCATCAGAAACTGAGAACTCACAGAAGGGAAGGTGTAACTAGACCATGAGATGACAGCTGGCCCAAGATTACTATGGATACTAGATCCTACCCCCTGACTTCAATATCATTTGAGCTGATGAACCAATATTCCACCCTGAAAGTGGAGGAGGAAAAACAATCCCAGAATGAGGAGGAACCAAATCATGCAGATCCCAAAGCTGTGGGTGCAACAATCACTGCAACTAGGATGTGGAGGGTAATAGTGGTTGGTGACTTTCTTCTGAGAAGCACAGCAGCATCCATCTGCCAACCAGGCATGTTTCTCTGGGAAATGTGCTGTCTGTTGGATGCCAAAATTTAAGATATTGCAGAGAGATTGCTGAATATATTCAAATCTGACTACTATCCAATACTGCTCATCCATATGGACACGAATGAAACTGCCAGATACCATACAGATCAAATCAAAATTGACTTCATGGCTCTGGCAGTGAGGATAAAGAAGATAGGTGTACAGGTGGTATTCTCTTCCATCCTCCCAGTCTAGGATAAAGGCCCAGGCTAAAGCTTATATTTTGGAGATAAATGAATGACTGTTGATAAGCGCATGTTAGCTTCCTGAGCACAGATGGAGTTGACCTGTTAAAGAATGGTGAGGAGAGTTTTAAACTAGAATCATCAGAGCTGAGTGAACAAAATCCTAAGATAATTAAAACATTAAATATTGTATAGAAATGGGAAAAAAAAGGCAATATGGAAAGCTATGTACACTAATTCTCATAGTATGGGAAATAAAGAGTTGGATCTAATGAAAGTCATTGAAGAAGCTGATTTAGATTTAGTGGCCGTCAAGGAGATTTAGTACACAGAAAGCTATGACTAGGATATAGTTATCACACAAAATCAAAACCCAATCGATAAGAAAATTGAACAATTTAAACCACTTCTTTAACAACAAACATGTTAGGTAACATCAAAGAATGCTATACACACTGGGATAGATTTTCAAAGGGTTACGCGCATAAGTTACATGCGTAACCCTTAAAAAAAAAAACCCTGCGCGCTCCGAGCCTATTTTGCATAGGCTTGGCGGCGCGCGTATGTCCTGGGGCTTGCAAAAAGGTGCGGGGTGTGGGCGGTCCGGGGCGGTCTGGGGGCGAGGCGTGGCATGGCCGGAGCCTCCAGGCACAGCGGCCATTGTGCCCGGGATCACGGGCCGGCAGGTGCAACTTACCCGACAAAGGTAAGGGGGGATTCTAGGTAGGGCTGGGGGGTGGGTTAGGTAGGGGAAGGGAGGGGAAGGGGGGGAAGGTGGGGGGAGGCGAAGGGAATTGAGGACGGCTGTGCGGCTCGGCACGCGCAAGTTGCACAATTGTGCACCCCCTTGCGTGCGCCGACCCTGGATTTTATAACATGCGCGTAGCAGCGCGCGCATGTTATAAAATCGGGCATAGATTTGTTTGCGCCGGGTTGCGTGATCAAATCTATGCCCGCGCGCACCTTCTAAAATTTGGCCCATAGTGGGCCAAATTTTAAAAGGTGCATGCGGGCATAGATTTTTTTCGCACAACCCAGCATGAACAAATCTACGCCCGATTTTATAACATGCGCGCGCTGCCGCTCGCATGTTATAAAATACAGGGTCGGCGCACTCAAGGGGGTGCACAATTGTGCAACTTGTGTGTGCCGAGCTGCGCAGCTGTCCTCCGTTCCCTCCAAGGCCGCTCCGAATTCGGAGCAGCCTCGGAGGGAACTTTCCTTCCGCCTCCCCCCACCTTCCCCTACCCCTACCCCTATATATGTTTCAGCCTTATATATAATCACTGGTTGACTTTGGCCACATTTCAGGCTCTCTGCTCTTATTATTTATTATTTTTCAAGAAATGTTCTTTATGCAATTACAAATTGAAAGTAAAATGTGTAGTGAAGTATTTATCTTTTATTTTAAATCCAAATTTATGCTGTGTCCTGTGAATTACTCACATTGTCATGATGGCATTCTGTCTCAATTTACCATACTTGGACAAACTTTTTATCTGATGCCTGTGCTTGACTCAAATGCCTGATACAGATCTATGTTTCAAACATAAAGTTCTTCCACAGGAGGATGGTCACTGTATGAATCTTACAAAATTAATATTGCTTGTAAAAATTATGTTTTACCACCTTAACAGGCTAAACTCAAAGAAAAAAAAAGAAAGAAAAAAAACACAATATACTTCAGCCATCATTTCCACCAGTGTCAGATTACAGGAAGTGATGCCATTTTCATGATCAATGCTACATACTTTTTTATATTACCCATCTCAACATAATCTAATGTTAAAAAAGTAGAAGTAGACACATCGTAGTGGTATTCATTATGAATTGTATGTCCCAAAAATGTTTAAAATATGTTTAATTCACCCTACATTAATGAATACCAATATAAATCTTCATTCAGACCTACTGGCAAAATGGTGACCAAATGGAATATCCAAAATTGCTCATATGTGTTCAAATTAACGATTTGGTTTTCTCTTCTTAGTGAATTCCCTATCTACTCAATCACTCTCCATTTTTAATTTTGAAAAGTGTGTGAATGATTATACAATGCTAGACCATCAGGGCTTTTAACTTGCTGGTGGTAAGGCAACTTCTATGCTCAACAAGACATTTGAAAACTTTTCTTTTTGTTCTCCCAATGTATTTTTTGGAACAAAGGGCATACTATCATATATATGACAAACTGGGTCTGACAGTCTGTATGATGTTTCACTGTATATGTTTTCCCCATTTGTTGATCATACCAATCTGGACCTGTTAAAATTTGAGAGCACATTAAAAAGTGGCCACACGGCCAGTGTCCAATTGCTAATTGTGTCTGTGTGCTGATTACCACAAAGTAATGTATGCTTCTTCCCTTCGCATATGTAATCAATGGAAGTTCGCTAAATACAAGATAAAATTGGAAAAAGTGGCCAATATTTAAATATGAGTGATATAATGGCTTTAGCTCTACCTGAAAACTGTAACACACACACACACTATATAGGATCTGTCCTCTTTTTGTGCATTATCCAGTAAAAGCCACTCTCTATTGGTATTATATGCTCTCTTGTAAGCTTTTTTATTATATGATAGGCATAATGCCAACTCAAAAGTCTATCAAAAACATCATGAGATTGCAAAATTAAGTCTGTCTTCAATGAATATAACCTCCTGATTTATCAAAATGTGCTAAGGCATTCATGGCTTATCACATGCAATAGCACCATATCATGGTGTGATGCAAATTAGAAAAACAGGTGGGGTTATGACCTGTTTTAGTAGATTTCACCTGAGAGAGAGAGAGAAAGAGAGAGAAAACCACATAGCTATAATGGCCTCTCCATAGACAGGTATTTGTATCCCTATGATAGGCCCACCTAGTAACTCGAGGTGAGGTTTAGGTATTAGTGTAGGGGGTTAGGGGCCACTTTGACATTCAATGTGAGACCTACGAACAAAACAGTGCTCTCTTGTGAAGATTTGATGGCCTTCGGAGTGAGGAAACTCACCCAAAGATGAGATTTGTGCAATGTTCTCTCCACCTAGCTTGATGAGTCCATCAAGCTAGGTGGAGAGAACATTGCACAAATCTCATCTTTGGGTGAGTTTCCTCACTCCGAAGGCCATCAAATCTTCACAAGAGAACACTGTTTTGTTCGTACGTCTCACATTGAATGTCAAAGTGGCCCCTAACCCCCTACACTAATACCTAAACCTCACCTCGAGTTACTAGGTGGGCCTATCATAGGGATACAAATACCTGTCTATGGCAATAACACTACAGCTAGGTTCTCTCTCTCTCTCTCTCTCTCTCTCTCTCTCTCTCTCTCTCTCTCTCTCTCTCTCTCTCTCTCTCTCTCTCTCTCAATGTCCAAAAAAGCAATTTTATGGCTATCATGAGTCATTGTGAAATGAAGATTTGTATTAACAGTCTTAAACCAATGTATAAATCCAGTAAGCCAGATTTTCAGAAAAAAAGAATATCATCTATTTAATGTACCCGAATGTGGTCAAAATAATGTGCTGGATATAAAAAAGATTCTTCAAAAGAAGTAATGTATAGATTGGCAAGATCCTGGGCCATTGTGGCCCCCATGGCTTGTCATGTATTTGCAAATAAAAGTTACTGTCAAACACAAGGCAATTTTGACACAATACCATTTCTGCCATACTCAAAAGAATTCAGACAGGATGCAATGTGGCCCAGGTCTTAAATCAAGATTCTTCTGTATCACTGTTAAGGCTTGTTTTTGTGATATGCATATATAAAGTGACTTGATGTCTTAAGTAACCATAATCAAACCACATAGTAAGTTTTTTTACCAGTAATATCTATTTTGTAGGATTCATACAGTCATCATACCCATGAGGAAGAACTTTACTTTCAAAACATAGATCTGTTTGGGGTATTTGAGTTAAGTACACAGGCATCAGATAAAATGGAATATTAGAGAGCCTGAAATGTGGCCAAAGTCGATCAATAATTATATATAAATGGTGAAACATATATAGTGTGTGTAGCACTCATTGATGATGTCTAGCATGATGGTCATTAATGAAGTGGTATACATTGTTCAATTTTTTGTACCTGTGTGATAGCTTGTGTGCCTGAGGATGTGAATGGGTGCCTGGGTAAGAGCTTGTGTCTGTGGGGGTGAATGGGTGCCTAAGTGAGAGCTTGTGTCTGTGGGTGTGAATGGATGCATGCGTGAGAGCTCGTGTGTGTGGGTGCCTGGGTGAGAACTTGTGGGTGTGAATGGGTGCCAGGGTGAGAGCTTGTGTGAATGGGTGCTTGGGAGAGAGCTTGTGTGTGGGTGTGGATGGAAGCCTGGATGAGAGCTTGTGTCTGTGGGTGTGAATGGATGCATGGGTGAGAGCTTGTGTGGGTGGGTGCGAATGGAAGCATGGGTGGGAGCTGGTGTCAATGGGTGCTTGGGTGAGAGCTTGTGTGTGTGGGTGTGAATGGAAGCCTGGGTGAGAGCTTGTGTGTTTGGGTGTGAATTGATGCATGGGTGAGTGTTTGTGGGTGTGAATGGATGCATGGGTGAGAGCTAGTGTGAATGGGTGTGAGAGCATTTGTGTGTGATTGAGAGATTGTATATAAGGGAGCATGAGTGTGATTGAGAGAGAGACTGGTCAGGGAGGTGATAGGTGATGTGTTTCTGTGTGTGAGAGAGAGACTGGTGAGGAAGATGACTAGTGTGCGTAATGTGAGAGAGAGACTGGTCAAGAAGATGACTGGTGTGAGAGAGACCAAGACTGGTCGCGCGTGTGTGTGTGTGTGTGTGTGTGTGTGTGTGTGTGTGTGTGTGTGTGTGTGTGTGTGTGTGGTTGTGGGCGCTAAGGAAGAGGACTGTGAGGCAGAGCTTCTGGTGAGTGCTATTAGCTGGAAGGGAAAGGAGTAGGAGAGTTGCTGGAGAGGGTAAGTAAAGGTGGCTTTTTAAATTTATTTTTCTTGATTGACTGACATTTTTATTATTGGGTATTATGCGATGTCTGCTGTTTTGAAATATTTTATTGATATTTGGACATATTTTAATAATTTTTATGAGTTTTTAATTGTTGGATATTATTCTGTTCAGCAGCTGTTTTGTAACATTTTTACTATCGCTTTACAATTATTTCTGTGTGGGGCTCTATAGCAGCTTGGCTTATTCTGTTTTCTCAATAGGAAATGTATTAGTGTTTAGGGCCTGGTTTAATAGTTGTATTTCTTAGATAGGGTTGTTACTGTTTGAGTGTGTTCCATAATACAACTTTAAGCGGGTTAGTTTGTGTGCATTATTGCAAATCCTGAGAGTCTGTTAGGTGCTATATTTCCCTTTCCATTTCTTCAGGTTCGCACTGCATGCAAAATGGCTTTTTGGTTTTCCATTCCAGTTTCAGTCTCCATATTTATAGTTTGTGGTTTTTCTATACTTGGTGAAGGATGTGTAACCGAGGTGAAGTATTTTACTAGCATGTAGGCATTTGTATCAATCTTATTTGTTGTGTTTTCTCAATAGGATATGCATTCCCGTACATTCCCGTACAAACACCCCCTCCACTGGACCTACTCCCACACCCTCTAAGGAATTACAAACCCCACACCTTACCTCTAGCACATAATATATGACACATAGCTCTACCGTACCCATCTTTTCACCTCAAATACTGATTTACTACATGCTTATACAATTTTGTATATAACCTATGTATATGTCAATAATATAACCTATGTCAATTTGTCAATGTATATAGATGTCAATAATATAACCTTTGTATATGTCAATAATCTCTCGACCCCTGTACATATTACTCCTTTTGTACCTGTGTTCACCCTCCCCCCGCCCCCTCCCCTGTCTCAACCACCCCTACCCCTCCCTCCACAAGTTTGCTAGTTACTTGCTCTGTTTCTGAGCGCATGTTAGACACTGTTCCTTGTAAAGGCTTTGCCTATATATCCATTGTTGTAAGTTATCTGTAAACCGGCACGATGTGCAAACGGTTGCCGGTATATAAAATTAAATTAAAAAAATAAAATAAATAAATTAGTGGTAAATTACTGTCTTTTCATAAGGAAGGCTATTGTGCCTGGTAATAAAGGGAGTTTGTTTTGCTTTTACTGGGATGTCATCAGAACCAGAATATCTTTTTTGTATGGCGAGCTGTACAGGGTAATGCCCTAGATCTGCTCTGCACTCATTGCTGGGGTTTGAGGGGATTCCTGTGGATGCAGAGTGCATGTTTACATTTAGTCCCGTGATGGTCACATGTTCAGTGTGTCACGCTTCTGAGAATCATCTGGCAGGTGTGTCCCATAAAGATGGCGCTGGCCATCCAGTGCTCCTACCATGTGACAGGGGCCGGCCAATGGCACGGATACCCTGTCACATGGTAAGGGCAAAGGGCCATCGGAGCCATTTTTATTAACGCAGTCGATGGCCCGATAGCGGGAGATCGCTCTCCGCGCTGCCACTAGACCACCAGGTAATTTTAAAACCTTTTTTTGGGGTTCGGGAGGGTGGGGGAGCGTTTTTTGATTATCAGATCGGGCGCAGCCAATAATCAAAAATCAAATCGGGCCGGGCGATAAAAACTTTAAGATTTGGATCGGAACTGGAACCGATCAGATTCCGGTTCCGATTCACATCTCTACTAGATATGTATTCCAAGTGAAGTATCAGGCTTACTTGATTCGTGGTAGTAACCGCCGTAACAAGCAAGCTACACCCATAATTATTTGTTTACCCAGACTATGTAATTCAGTCCTTGTTGGTTGTTGCCTGAATATAAATCCTCTTTTCCTCTTTCCCCCCTGCCGTTGAAGCAGAGAGCTATGCTGGATATGCATTGAAAGTGAAGTATCAGACTTATTTGGTTTGGGGTAGTAACCACCGCAACAAGCAATCTACTCCCCATTTTTTTGTGAATGCAAATCCTTTTTACCACATTCCCTCTTGCCGTTGAAGCATAGAGCAATGCTGGAGTTGCATTGACAGTGAGTATGTTTATTGAATAAGGGTATTAATCTCTAGGTAGTAGCTGTCATTCCCGCAAGCTACCCCCATGCCTCTTCTCTTCATTCACATCCTCTAGACTTTATGGATCCACAGTATTTATCCCACGCACCTTTGAAGTCCTTCACAGTTTTAGTCTTCACCACTTCCTCTGGAAGGGCATTCCAGGCATCCACCACCCTCCCCATGAAGAAATACTTCCTGACATTGGTTCTGAGTCTTCCTCCCTGGAGTTTCAAATTGTGACCCCTGGTTCTGCTGATTTTTTTCCAATGGAAAAGGTTTGTCATTGTCTTTAGATCATTAAAACCTTTCAAGAATCTGAAAGTCTGTATCAGATCACCTCTGCTCCTCATTTCCTCCAGGGTGTACATATTTGGATTCTTCAATCTCTCCTCATAAGTCATTCGATGAAGACCCTCTACCTTTTTGGTCGCCCATCTCTGTCCCTTTGGAGATACGGTCTCCAGAACTGAGCACAGTACTCCATGTGAGGCCTCACCAAGGATCTGTACAAGGGGATAATAACTTCCCTTTTCTTACTCAATATTCCTCTCTCTCTGCAGCCTAGCATTCTTCTAGATTTAGCTATCGCCTTGTCATATTGTTTTGCTGACTTCAGATTGTTAGACACTATCACCCAAGGTCTCTCTCCTGCTTTGTGCACACCAGCCTTTCACCCCCCATCGAATACAGTTCTTTTGGATTTCCACACCCCATATGCATGACACTGCACTTCTTGGCTTTGAATCTCAGCTGCCATATCTTTGACCACTCTTCCAGCTTCCTTAAATCCCGTCTCATTCTCTCCACTCCTTCCGGCGTGTCCACTCTGTTGCAGATCTTAGTGTCATCCACAAAAAGACAAACCTTACCTTCTATCTTGTCTGCAATGTTGCTCACAAAGATATTGAACAGGACTGGTCCCAACACCGATCCTTGCGGCACCCTGCTTAACACCGCTCTCTCTTCAAAGTAAGTTCCATTTAACATCACACATTGTCTTCTGTAGATATGACAGCGATATTTAAATGTCTCAGTGCTTTCTATGCACAGAAGGGTAGCCTATTTCAACAGAAAGGAAGCTTTAGAATAAGGAATCATGGGATGAGGGTGAAATGGGGTAGATTCAGGAGTAATCATAGGAAATATTTCCTTACAAAGAGAATAGTGGATACACTGAATACCCTCTCAGTGGACGTGGTGGAGACAAAAACTGTATCTGAATTCAAGAAAGCATGGTATAAATACAGAGGATCTCTGAAATAGTAATGGGAATTGTAAGGGCTATATAAATTGGATGGATGGGCAGACTAGATGGGCCATATGGTCTTTTTCTGCCTTCATGTTTCTATTTTTCTATATTCTTTTCCTACACTAAACTGTGACTGACCATTTCTTTTCACTACAGAGGGTAGGACAGGTATAGGGTCATCTAGGCCAGAGGGTACCTTCCCTGCCCCCATTTGTATATGCTTCTGGCCCAACTCAGGAGAACTGCTTTTGAATGGGGCTTACTTAAGTTTTCTACAGCTCCCCTTCTCATCCCTTTTTGGGACATTGACTATGGGTTCTGGCAGTCTTTAGACACTGAGACCTCTCTGATTTTTGTCTTAGGTGTTTCCTCTGTGGTCTTAACTTATGACTGTGTGTGGTATACTTTTGCAATGTCCCATGGAGAGGCTTTCAGAGGAGATGTTTCAATGGAGTCTGGACTGGCCCAGTTGGCCATGAGCTGGCCCCATAGAGTCTTAAACTAGGGATAATCTCTTCTAGGAACCACAGAGTATGGAAGCTTGGGAAGTATACCTACCTCTATATAGGTTTGCCCCACTGAGGTCATCAGCAAGACCTGACTGGTTGGGGACTGTTGCTGGTCACCAGATATGCAGGTAAATGTTGCCTTGCCTTCTTCCTATAATCAATATACTCACACAGGGCTTGGGTGGGAACCTCATTCAGCTTAACTGAGATCACAAAGTCTGAAAGACCCCCACATGGACTACCCACCAAATTACAGCTTTGCATCTTTGTAAAAGTACAAACCTACTCATGCTTTCAATCTTCATTTTTAAGTTTTGGGCAGTTCTTGATAATGTCCTCTTTTACTTAACAATGGGCGCATAACTGAGGAACTTGCTCTGCTTTGATTTCAACAGTTCCTACAAAGGTTTCATCAATTTTTCATAAAGGAAATTATTTTCCTCATGTCCTTTCCCAGCACAAAGGGGCTGATGCAGTAAATTTATGTAGAAAGTGGGCTCTGAACAGTCAGCACCCGCTTTCTTAACGCGTCCCAGGCGCCCCCAAGAGGGGTGCCATGTAGTATTTAAATTAGGGAGCTCCCCTAGGGTCTACTTGCTAACGCGACCCCGATCGGATTTCCTAACTTGGCCATCTGCCGGTTAGGAAACCGACGCTTGAACTTGTAAGTTCAGTGTCCATTTCCTGCACCCAACTTTCAAGTGTTTTTTTTTAAATAACATTTCTTTAAGCATTTAAAACAAGTACAGAAAAGCATTTTTTTCTGCTTTTCTATACTTTTTTAAATGGCGTCGGAGACGCACATTTTTTTTATGCATCGGAGTGAATGCCTAATAGCCTCATTCACATGAATTTGCATGTGATAAGCGCTATTACATTCACTCCACGTTGGATGCGCGTTGAATAGGCGCTAATCCCCTTATTGCATCGGTCCCAAAGTGAGAAAAAGGAAAAAGTGTCTGGACTGTTACTACTCAGGAGGAAGGTATATCAGAGACTTCTTTCCTCTACTGATTCTGTGGTCATCCCTGAATTGAAGGTCCTCCCTTGACAGTGCATGCTTTATCCTCTAGTGCTGGCTGTGTTACCAGATTAACATCCATGGCTTCACTTCCTTGGATTCAACAATCTCTGGCCAAATAACCTCACCTTCCACAACTGAAACAAGTTGGGGTGCCTGGGGGCTGTGACCTGAGTACAGAACCAGAGATGTCCTCCTCTGAGAATCATTACTGGGGCCCTTCATTCTCACCATCATGCCAGGGAGCCTGGGCAGGTTGTATTTCTAGCTTCTGTATTAATTCTGGTATCGAGCCTGATGGAAGGCATTTGCCAGTTACCAGATCCAACACTTTCTCCAGGGTGAACCCTGAGTGCCGACATTCGAGATGTGCATCAGGTAAAATATTTGTTTCAGGCTTCGGATTTGGCCTATCGCAGGAAATTTTGTTTTCCCGTGGTTCGGGCTTTTTTTTTTTCGGGGACCCCTGATTTTCGGGTTAGCGTGCACCCGAAAAATTCCGATCATTTTTTGGGTCCTCGGAACCAGGACGAATTAGAAAATTTCAATTCATCCAAAATGAATGCACACCCCTCGCCGACATACCCACTTCCACATTTGGCCAGTCCAACTTGTCAAGAAACTGCTCTAGGAGGATGTGATTGGCTATCTCAAAGCCTTTCTTTGTCTCTGGTTGCAGCCATATCCATCTGGCATCTTTCAGCTGATAAAAAAGACTTTGTGGATTTTCCCTGAGCTGTAGGTGTTTCTTCAATATTGTTGCTGGTACGTTCCATTGTATATCCTGCTCTTTCCAGGATGGCAGTTTTGACATCAGAATAGTTGATTCTCCCATATGGATTGACAGCTTGAAAAATGGCTTGGCTCTTTCTGGTAAGTAGATTTGTCAGGTAGGTGGTCAAGCTAGCTTCTAGTCAACTAATCATATGGGCTTTTCTTTAAAGTTCTTTAAGAAAAGATCCAGGTCTTTCCCTGACTTCATTTTAAACAATTGGAGGTACTGGGTTTGTCCATGTTGTTGCAGCTTACATTGCTTGGGCCATTTATGTATTTTACTGTTGTTTCAATAAAAAGATTTGAACTCATTTTGTTTAATGTTTATTTCATTTCTTTTGTTAAAAAAATGATATAAACATTAAATAAAATCCCCAAGAACAAAACAAAAAAAATAGATCTCCCATCCCCACCAGCCATCACTCCCACCCATAAAACTTCTGGATCCAGAATCTTCCCCAGCCCTTACCGGGCTCTGGATGGGATCCGCTGGCAAGGCCTAGACCCAGGCCCAGGTCAAAGTTTTGGCCTTCCAAAGGCCTAAGCTGTGGTAAGCTCTGCCTCGGCCCTATTCAAGGCAAATGCCAGTTCCCATCGCCTGAGCCTAGGCCAGATGCCAGGCCCCAGCTTGATGCTGAGGCCCAGTATGGAGACCGGGTCCCAATGCCTAGGACCTGGACCAATGCTGGGCCCAGGCCCAGAGGCCAGGTCCTGATGCCTAGGCCTCAGCCTAAACTAGAACATGACCTAGGCCAAATGACAGGGACTGGTCCAGAGACAGGGTTCAATACCTGCGCCTCAGCCTAGGCCAGAGCCAGGACCCAGACTTGATGCCAGGGTCTGGTCCGCAGGCTGGATCCCGATACCTGACCTTCATACTAAGCCAGAGCCTCGACCCAAGCCTGACAACAGTGTCTGATCCAGAGATCAGGTCGCAATGCCTGGACTTCATCCTAGGCCAGTGCCTGGACCCAAGCCTGACACTGGAGACTGGTCCAAGGTCATGACCATGCCTAGAGCTTGCAGTACAAGCCTCGGAGTCTTCCTTCTTTTTTCTTCTCAAAATGATACTGTCCACTGGGGATGCGCCAATGTAAATTAAATCTAGTGTATTCTGCGCACCATTTTGCTGTACATCTAAATCCCCAGTGGACAGCATAGTTTCAAGAAAAAAGAAGAAAGAAGAAGGAAGACTCCAAGGCCCAGGCTCTGACCTCTGGACCTGTGTCTAACCCTGGTCCAAAACCCCAGTGTTGAGACCCAGTCTCTGAACTGGGCTGGGCCCCAGCCTTGTTGAGGTCCAGGCATCAGGAACCAGTGTCTGGACTGGGTCCCAGAATTGGGTGTTGTTCTAGTCTCTGGCCTAGGCCAAGGCCCAGTCAGCAGGATATGGTCCCTGGACTGGGCCTAGGTGTTGGGCCTTGGTCCTGCCTTTGGCCTAGGTTGAGGCCCAGGCATTGTAATGCAGTCTCCAGACCTGGCTTAGGTGTAGGGCCTGGGTCTGGGCTCTGGCCTAGGCTGAGGCCCAGGCATTGGGACCCAGCCTCTTGGCTAGGCCTTGGTTTTTGTCCTGGCCTTTAGCTGATGCACAGGGGTTGGGACCCATTCTCTGGACTGGGACCCGGTGTCAGGCCTGGGTCCAGGCCTGACACCGGGTCCCAGTACCTGGGTCCAGGTACTGGACCACTACCTGGACCCAGTACCTGGGTCCAGGTAGTGGCCGAACCTGTTGCCCAGGCATTGGGACACATCCTCTGAACTGGGACCCAGTGTCAGGCCTGGGTCTGGGCTCTGGCCTAGGCTGAGATCCAGATGACAAGACCTGGGCTCCAGACCAGACCCCATGTCAGACCTTGGTCCAGGCTCTGGCCTAGAACAAGGCCGAGGCACCAGGACCCAGCCTCCGGGCCAGGCCCCATTTTCAAGTCAAGGCACAAGCTTTGGTCCTGGCCTGATTCAGTCCCAAATGTTGGGATGCAGTCTGCATCATCTTATCCCCAACAAATCAGCTTATTGTTTGGAAATTTATTTTGGGCCTGGGCCTTTGCTCAGTTCTTGGCTGAGGCCCCAGCATCAGGCCTGGGTCTTGGCTGAGGTGCCAGTTTCACGCTTGGGTGTAGACTGCAACCCCTACATCAGGCCACAGCCTAGGGCCTAGGCGTAGGCCTGACAAATTAAAAAAAAAATTATGAACAAAAGGAATAGGAGTTGTTTACTTTGGAGGCCTTCTCAATTCATTTTGAGTCCCCCACAAAAGAAACCAATTGGCCCTATTCATTTCATTTTGCACATTCAGTTTATCCAAATACACTTCCTTACTCAGTCAACAGTATCACAGAATTTATCTTTAATTATAGTCTTTTCCTTCTATATGTGCATGGGTCTCAATTAGCAGGGCCATGAAAACATCCACCCTCTTGGTCAAGAGTTGTTCCCGGGTGGAATAGGGATACTTGATTGGACAGGATAAACCATTCCAAAAACTGGTAAAATATTTAAGCATGGACTCTGTACAGAGAGTCAAAATCCTTTCACTCCCCAGGGGCGAAGACTCCAGAAAGGGGGTCTTCAATGGTCTCAGATGGCTCTTATTCACAATTAGTTGTTTGTTCGTCTTCTCTTTTTTCACTTTATTGAATTCCTGATGCGAGGGATCTACTCAGGAACAAGCAGCTCTAGATGTTCCTAGGCAAGGTATGAAGAGGGGCAGCCAAAACTTCCTCCCTGATCTTCTTAACGAAATTCTTCTTCCCTAAACCGAGGCAGAACACCAGAAGGTCCTGGTACCAGGTCACCACTAGTTCTCTGTCCTCACTGAGATGGGAAAAGGGCAGATCTTCCCTAGCTGGGACTCCCAAAGAAAGGTTTCTCTATGCCCTCTCTCCAGGCACTGTCCAGGGGTCCCATCAGGCTTCTTAAAAATCAAAGTCTCTGAAAAATCCCAAAACAACCCAGAATACCAGCTCTACCCATCAGGCAGTGGATGGACAGAACAGATACCTGACCTATATCACAGGCTCCAGGCAGGGTTTCTCTGAGACCTAAAGGAAGGCCCCAAAATTCAACTTAGGAAAAGCTCCACACACCTCCTATAACTCCAAAACTCAACTACTCTGCCCCAGAGCTCTCAGGAGGGAGCTGCTTTTAAATCCTCTAAAAGGAGATGGCCATTCCAGCACTCTCAAAAGGAGGGACTGTACAGAATGGTGCCTCCCCCTACTCACTAACCTTTATATTTCATTAGTTAAAAATCCGAGTTACCCAAGGCTATATTGGTAATGAGTCCCAGGGGGGGCCATATCATTAAAGGGATGCTGAAATTCATATTTACATTGAGGGTGTTAATATATTCCATAACGTAGAGGAGAGGGACATCTTAAACCCTGCATAAGCATTGCTTTACCTTATATTTTCTAGGTATACACACACATTCCAAACTGCATTTTTCTAAACAAATGATCAAAGTACTTTTACTCATAAAATATATTGAAACATTTTCAACTGTACATTTTTCCAAGTCTTCAGTTTGTATGATTTGAGCTCTGAATCATTATTTTGCATAATGGCATTGCTAGAGATAAATGTTTTGAAAAATAGGATCTATTGTGAAGCATGTAAATCTACCATACAGCTTGTTGTATTATGTAACCTATTTAAGAATGTTATCTAATTTTAATATGAATACTGATGCATGGCTTGTGGCTGCAATAAAGTTTTGCAGTGTTTACTAGAGACTTGATAAATGTAAAACCATAGCCCTAACACAGAGTAAACAATTATCCTTATTTTAGCCCAGTCTAGGAATGAGCCAATCAAATAAGGATTGTACTGGGCTTTCAAAGTGAATTCTAGAGAACTACAGAATTAGCAGAGAATAAGCAAAAAGAGGAGATGAAGATTAATACAGTATAGGGACCTGTATAGAAGGAAGGAAAGCGATGATGCAAGGAGAAGAAGTAAACACCATCAATAAGATCTCGTCCTCAGTAAACTATATGATACCTAAAGAGTCTGGTGAAAGTGTTAGGGGAAAAAGAACCATTTTTGTACTCATTTGTACAGTGTCATAAGCATCAGCCAAGGTATTGCAAATGCTGGAGTTAACAGTGAAAGTCCTGTTTTGCTAATGCTGCGTCCAAGCTCTTCTGTGATTAAATGGCCAATGTTCAAGACATACTGAACCCTCCATATGGCAGGAGCAAAGAGCAGCAAGACCAGCAAAGGGAGACGTTATCTAGAAAAATGTGATCTTGCCTAATGCCTATAGTATCATTGAAGAACCCCTGATTGTGCCATGATGGGGAAAAATGTCATACCCCAAATGAATTGGCTTGGTGGTGCAAAAACCAACAATGATGGACTTCACAGTTCCAAGGAACAGGAGAATCAACTATAAATAATTTATTTGACTTTTGTAAATAAATGCAGTAATTTTTGGATCATTAATCACCTAAAAAAAAAAAAAGCAAATCCTTGGGGACCCCAATTCAGTTTGTGAAATTAATTGTTATGTCTACCCTGAGACCCTTTCTTCCCAGGGTACAATTCAACATCTTCACAACCCTATAAAAATAATTCTCACAACTCTCCAAGGAGCAGTCTTGTAAGAAAATGGAAAAGATTACCTCATAAAAAGTAAATTACCTACTAAATTTTCAAAGAATTTATAAACAACTGAATTCAGAATTTTCAAAATGTTTCAGCTTTAATGAAATCAGAAAAAATATTTTCTTGGTTCAAAAGAGTTTTTCCCAGTTTATAAAAAAAGTTTAATACATTAATGTCAATACTAAACTTCAATTAAATGCTATCAGAAAACATATCTATGATGTAAAAAGGATATTACTTATCTTCCATCGATAAGCAGGCTGCATTACATGTGACTGATGTCATCCAGCAGCACCGCACAGACTTGTCTCTCCAAATTAGTAGAGCTCTGAGCTTTACTGAGCATGTGAAGGAGTTTCTACATGGGCGTTGCCTAATGAGTCGCCTCAGTCATTTTTTGTCTGATCACAACATAGATGTGTATGCTGTCTTTCCTTAGGTTTTCTCAAAATTCTCTCAGTTTGGCTATTTCCTACAAAAAAAATATTTTCTTTGCTGCCTTGTAGCCCCACAAAAGCACTTTTTAGTGTTACCAAAAAAAAGAAGATAAAAACAATGAACAGAGGCCTACCTTCCTCTCCAGATCAGCAGGAGAAGGAGTCAGATTGCCGCTGCCCCCTTCCAACGACTAGTGCACTCATCCAACCTAGAATAGAAGTGAAAAGACTTTACCTGGAAACGGCAGAACAGGTATCCCCTATAGTCCCGCTCACCTCCAGCAGGTCATAAAAAAATAAAATAAACTATGGCAAAATCCTAATTGGCTTCTACTTGAAATGCTTGTACATACAACCAGGTTTTCAGTGCTTTCTTAAACTCTTTTAAGTTACTTTGGAGCCTTAATTCAGTGGGTAATAAGAACATAAGAACATAAGAAATTACCATGCTGGGTCAGACCAAGGGTCCATCAAGTCCAACATCCTGTTTCCAACAGAGGCCAAAACCAGGCCACAAGAACCTGGCAATTACCCAATCACTAAAAAGAACCCATGCTACTGATGCAATTAATAGCAGTGGCTATTCCCTAAGTATAATTGATTAATAGCCATTAATGGACTTCTCCTCCAAGAACTTATCCAAACCTTTTTTGAACCCAGCTACACTAACTGCACTAACCACATCCTCTGGCAACACATTCCAGAGCTTTATTGTGCGTTGAGTGAAAAAGAATTTTCTCCGATTAGTCTTAAATGTGCTACTTGCTAACTTCATGGAATGCCCCCTAGTCCTTCTATTATTCGAAAGTGTAAATAACCGAGTCACATCTATTCATTCAAGACCTCTCATGATCTTAAAGACCTCTATCATATTCCCCCTCTGCCAAAGACCTGGTCCGGCCAATGACACAGCCCTTTCCCTAACAGAAGTAAGTCTGGCGGTGGCAATAGAGGGAATTGTAAGGAGCCCTTTGCCAGCTGACCGCAGATTTCGTTGTGGAGTGTGAATGCGTATGACTGCATTCATCCAGTCTACTTGCTCTGCATAGACTGCTTTGTGTATTAGGCATAAAGTCTTGTATTTAATTCTAAATTCTACTGGTAGCCAGTGTAATGCAGTGAGGACAGGAGTAATATGATCTCTTTTATTAGTGCCAGAAATGAGTCTGCAGCAGAATTCTGCAAGACCTAGAGTGGTCTAATGGATGACTTTGGAAGACCAAGCAGTAAGGATATTTTTTTTAAGATTCTGCTTTCTCTTATCCTACTTTAGGATCACACAAACATTACATTTCCTGCTTTAAATGACTGCCTTGGTCATGCTTTGTACTTGTTCCAATAGAGTGAGTGCACCAGTGCTGTCACCTACCCGCACACACACACAGTTAGTCACACACACACACACCAATAGGGCCTAGACCTTTTTTTCAGCCACCAATAGGATGGGGTCTGCTGTCAGCCACCGCATCCTCCTCCTCTCTTAGGTCACCAATTGTGGGATGGGTGGCAGCAGGAGTCACGTTTATCCTCACATCATCTCCTGCTGCCGGAGGCCAGTCTCATGGTAAAAGCTGTGAGACTGGCTTCGTGGCAGCAGGAGATGATGTCGGGATAAATGCAACTCCTGCTGCCTGGGGTTAGGGATGTGTGTTGCCATTGAGTGGATTGGGCAGGGGTTTGGTTTATCCCTGCCCATTCAGATGTTTGACTCTGGAGGCAAACATCTGACTCTGGAGGCAAACATTCAGATGTTTGACTCTGGAGGCAGGGTGAGGCGGTGGCTGTGGTAGAGGTGTTTTAGAGGGGCACATTTTGCTGCTTCAAAATTCTGCTGGCTGAGGCTGCCACCTCACCCTGCCTCATGATAGAACTGCCCCTGCCTCTTCACCTCAGGTGTCTGCTGTTATCATCTATCTTGTCAGCTTGATGAATAAGGACTTTGTATATGCAAGAAAGAAACCTAAATTTGTGTCTATCAACTGTGTGCTAGTATTTTAGCAGCTGTTAGAAAACAGGCAGTTAAAATACTTTTGAGTTTTGACTATAGTCTCTAAGCAGTTAATATGTATCATACTGTGATAGGGGCATGGTTTATTTTTCAGGCTGAGACAGTTTACAGCTCAGCTTACCAAACCGGTCCTGGGGATCCCACAGCCAGTTGGATTTTCAGAATATCCACAATGAATATGCATGAGATACATTTGCATATCATGCATATCATGCATATCATGCATAAAATCCGGCTGAGTGGTTCCCAGGACAGATTTGGGAAGCCCTGGTTTATAGGGACCAATTTGTCTCATTCTCTAGAAATAAAGCCTGACCACCTAAGTTAGTGCCTAAATCAAAACCATCTCCACTATGTGTCATGAGTTACTTAACCTTCCTGTGGTCAGTAAAAGGTTTCTCTGGCCAAGATTTAATTATTTCTCCCTGCTGAGCAGATACATGTTAAGTTGAATTTTCAAGTTGCATTAATAAAAAACAGCATTTATGTGTGTAAATAAATAGCATATACTTCTTTATATAGTACAACATGAGTAAATCTACACGTGTGAAAAAAGGGGATGGTCAAGGTGTTCCCAAGTGGAGGCCAACATTTATGTATGTTAGTCGCTATTTTATAAGAGATTTACTGTATGTGTAGATTTGGCAGCTTACTTAATATTTACTCTCGCTCTTTATCTGGAGTAAGTGATCGTATAAGTCTTAAAAGTGAAATACTGACTAGGTGGGGGTCTGGGGGAAATGGGGGAAGCTGAGGCTGATCTTGATGAGCTGCAGATGGACTGGAAACTGAAAGACTAATTGATAACACTGGTAATTTCATTGCTGTGTGCATGTTAGAAAATCTCTTGACAAGCACACATAAATCCCAATTTATGGGGATAAAAGCGTATAAATTTTGCAAGAAAAATATCCACACATATATTTTTTAAGTTAGAAGTAAAAATATCTGGGTATAGTAGTTGTGTGCCACTACTTAGCTGGATAAGTCTTAAAAGTGCTACTTATATCCATCTAACACCTAGAGCCCCTAAGCTGTGATGTATTTTTGCAGGACAGGTCCCACTATCGTGGGGTGGGGGGGGGGGGGTATCACTGTGATAGTGGGGCCTTTTCCCCCCAAAAAAAAACACTGTGGTTCTATGGAACTTTGTTTTGCCTATGGCCAAACACTGTGGGACAAAACAACGCAGCTAGCGGCTCTTTAGGTTTTGATGGCTGGCAGCCCCAACCTCAAGGGACTGCCACTGCCTTAAAGGACTAGCTGCTAAAAAAAAAAAGCCCTGTAAAAAATATGAGTTGAGCAAGGATCAGGGCTGAACACTCGAGGCAGCCCTAACACCCCTAAGTAAAAAATAAAAGTATTCAGTATGTCACGTGACCCAACCCAGTCTTCACTCAAATACAGTCCCCCATACACCGACAGTGATAAAAAAAAAATAATTCAGAGTATAGTGCCCCCTCCCTTCCCTTAAATGAATAAAATAATTTCATTGGGGTTCAGAGGGACCCCTCCCACCACCTGCACCCCCACACCTTCAAAAGTTGAAGAAGCCCTCTCAATGGGGCTCGGGGGCCCCCTAGCCCCTGACCCGGTCGGCACCCTTTCTCAAATTTATTTATTATTTATTTAAAGGCTTTTATATACCGGAGTTCATGTACTAGTACATACCACTTTGGTTTACACAGAACCAAAATTGGAAAATTACATCAAACAAGTGGGTATAAAATAACAAGGCTAACTTTGTAGGAACTTAGAACTTGAGGTAAAGGAGAGAACAGGACCAAGTGGTAACAGATCAATGTAAATAGCTAAATAATAAATACAAATTCTTACAATAAATACAAATGCATACAATAAATACAAATGCTTACAGATTACAGTCTTCAAAATCTAAGTTTACATCTTCCGAATAATGTTTAAATCTACAAGAACTAACGGTTACATCTTCAAGGTTTGTAGACTTCAAAGCTGAGGTTACATCTGACTTAAAAGGTCGTGTGACTTGGGCAAGGTCCAGGGATCAGACCTAGGCATAACTTATGGGGCGGATTTTAAAACGAGCGCGAACAGCCTACTTTTGTTTGCGCTCCAGGCGCAAACAAAAGTACGCTGGATTTTAGTAGGTACGCGTGGAGCCGCGCGTATCCACTAAAATCCTGGATCGGCGCGCGCAAGGCTATGAATTTTGTATAGCCGGCGCGCGCCGAGCCGCGCAGCCTACCCCGTTCCCTCCAAGGCCGCTCCGAAATCAGAGCGGCCTCGGAGGGAACTTTCCTTTGCCCTCCCCTCACCTTCCCCTCCCTTCCCCTACCTAACCCACCCGCCCGGCCGTCTAAACCCCCCCCTTACCTTTGTCGGGGGATTTACGCCTCCCGGAGGGAGGCGTAAATCCCCGCGTGCCAGCGGGCCTCCTGCGCGCCGGGCCGCGACCTGGGGGTGGGAACGGAGGGCGCGGCCACGCCCCCGGGCCGTAGCCACGCCCCCGTACCCGCCCCCAAAACGCTGCCGACACGCCCCCGAAACGCCGCGACGACCGGGCCCGCCCCCCGACACGCCCCCGACACGCTCCCCTCCGAGAACCCCGGGACTTACGCGAGTCCCGGGGCTCTGCGCGCGCCGGGAGGCCTATGTAAAATAGGCTTCCCAGCGCGCAGGGCCCTGCTCGCGTAAATCCGCCTGGTTTTGGGCGGATTTACGCGAGCAGGGCTCTGAAAATCCGCCCCTATGTGCGTAACCCTTTTAAAATTCGGCCACAGTGCACTGCACAATGAATATTGCATTGGCCCGTTTGAAAGATGTGTGAATGGTCAGTAGCCATGGTTGAAGCCTTGACGTTGGCGCTACTGCTCACAACTTGTGCTAATTCAACCAGACTGAATTTTTATTTCTGAATGTGTATGACTGAGTGCCATACTAAATTTAAAAAACACTGAAATTTGTTGGATTATATATATAATATGATTACGTACATATCTGTTCTCTGTAAATTGAGTACCATACTACTTCATTTAGTAATAATAATAATGAAGAATAAGTTCAATAACTTCTTTAAATAATATATAGTACAGTAATAAAATAATATAAAATACAGAAAGACATCTATGAACGTAATCAAGCACAGGACAGTTATCAGTGTCACATTATAATAATTGAGTCCATTAATATTTCCCAAATTAAAAATATTTTATTAAATAAAAAAAATAATGAAAATAAATAATATTGTTATAAAAATAAAATATAACGTTTTAAAATGACAAAATAATAAAATAAAAAAAATCATGTGTTTAGCAGCACCCCACTCAGGGCTAATTTTGATACTCATTAGTATTAATCATTGCAAGGATGTGGAGAGGAGGATGGCAACCCGGGAGGAGGATCCTGCTCTAGAGCAGAGGGCACTGTCATCTCTTCCTCACGAGGCATCTCGTGAGGAGGAGATGCCTCGTGAGGAGGTGCAGGGTTTTAGAAAAATGAGTTTATATATTCTACAACATCAGAGAGGGAGAGTGGAGGGATATCATTCTAGATAATTAGATAATATTATATAACATAACATACATCTATCCCACCCTATATAACTGACTGATCACAATCAATAATTTTGTTTTTCAGCCTCACACAGATACTAGACAGACTACTACTACTAGTACTTACGTACTGGCCCTGTGGCCCAAAATACAAGCCATTAAGCCTGTGAAAACGGGCTACATTAAAAAAAATGTTTTTCAGTTCATTTTTTGAACACGGCACTCTTCTACACTTCTTCTTCCTCACTCATCCTCTTTCTCCCACTGCCTCCCTCCCCTCTCACTGACTGATACCCCCTTCCCTCAGTCTCACATCCCCCCCATTCACATCCCCCCCCCCCCCCATTCAATTGGTCAGGGCTCAATTATCTAATAATATTACCTGGCCCACCAGTGACTGTTCCCTCCATCCTCCTCTGGTGGCAGCTACAGGGCGCAGGAAGTCCCGCCTCGTCCCTGCTGGTGTGTGGTTCTGTACGAAGACACAGATCAAAATTCAGAGAACAACAGTTAAAATTTTAAAAAGAGGAATTAGATCTGACACAAACATTATTAAACACAAATTCCATTACAATTAATTGAATAATATTTGTGTACTTGTGTAGTATTCTCAAAACAACCTACCAAGCAAAAGACGAGCTAAAGTCCTGTGGACCTCCTCAAGCCAATCACCCGCGTGAAGGCTCAGATGCTGACCTGAGAATTAGAGGGAGAAAGGAAATAGAATAACATTGATTGATTAATAAATAAATTACAAACACAACATGCCCAAGTTTTGCCTTGACCTACTAGGTTATTTTTTATGCAATATATAAAATTCAGTAAAAAAAAAAAGTACTTAGCTATCTTTCAATGTGGCAATCTAAATTCCCAAATACAAATACCACCATTTCAAAACGATAAATATAAATAATATTACTAGTGATAACATTATCTCTTACCTTTCTTCTTGAGATCTTTGATCTCACATGGGTAAGAGGCTCTCTGGCAGAACTCCTGGAGAGCTACCCAGGCAGCAAACTCCCTTTGCAGGTTAGGCCTGCTGCCTGGGGGGGTGTACAGATTCTCCTCATCCAGAAGGAGTAGCCGGGCTAGGAGGTCCACATCAGCCTGTGTGAACCAGGGCTTCCTGGACCTAGTATCAGCTGCCTTGGAGGAGGACGGTTGGGCTGACTCCCTATCACGATCCATCTACAATGAGAAAATAAAAAAGAAGATGAAAAAAGTATGTTCAGAAGCTCAGAATGCAAAGGGCTGAAGTATCCCACCCTTCACATCCCTAACCCCCCCCCCCCCCCAACACACACACACACACACACACACACACTGCTGGTATATGGGAGAGAGAAGGGGAAGGGAAGGAAAAGGGGGAGGTGAAGGGCCAAGCAGTCCCACTCCCTGGTCTCTAAAGGACAGATCTCATCAGAGCTGCTGAATGCAGGGGCTGTCTCCTCCTTCACATCCCTCCCCCCCCCCCCCCAACTGCTGGTATATGGGAGAGAGAAGGGGAAGGGAAGGGAAAGGGGGAGGTGAAGGGCCAAGCAGTCCCACTCCCTGGTCTCTGAAGGACAGATCTCTTCAGAAAATCAGAGCTGCTTAATGCAGGGGCTGTCTCCCCCTTCACATCCCTCTCTTCCCCCCCCCCCCCCACTGTTGGTATATGGGAGAGAGAAGGGGAAGGAAAGGGAAAGGGGGAGGTGAAGGGCCAATCAGTCCCACTCCCTGGTCTCTGAAGGACAGATCTCTTCAGAAAATCAGAGCTGCTGAATGCAGGGGCTGTCTCCCCCTCCACATCCCTCTCCCCCCCCACTGTTGGTATATGGGAGAGAGAAGGGGAAGGGAAGGGAAAGGGCGAGGTGAAGGGCCAAGCAGTCCCACTCCCTGGTCTCTGAAGGACAGATCTCTTCAGAAAATCAGAGCTGCTGAATGCAGGGGCTGTCTCCCCCTCCACATCCCTCTCCCCCCCACTGTTGGTATATGGGAGAGAGAAGGGGAAGGGAAGGGAAAGGGGGAGGTGAAGGGTTAAGCAGTCCCACTCCCTGGTCTCTGAAGGACAGATCTCTTCAGAAAATCAGAGCTGCTGAATGCAGGGGCTGTCTCCCCCTTCACATCCCTCTCCCCCCCCCCTCCCATTCACTGTACTCAAGTTTGCAGTTCCTGTGTTAAACTAAACTTCTTTTTTTCCACTAGAGTAGAATAAAATAAAATGAAGTACTTTGTGTATTAAACTAAAGAAACTTTACATAAAATGAAATTAAGTACTTCTCTATTTAATATTCTACGTTAGTGAAACAAAATATTTAATAAAGAAACTTGCAAGCTGAACTTCAAAACATTAACATACTATAGAAAAACTAAACAAAAAAGTTTATTATTAATTTATTATACTTACAGTGGTTAAATTTACAGAGCACTACAGTACTTACTGGTGCAGCCTGCTGGCACTTTCCTCTTGTGGCTGGCACTTTCTCTTGTGGCTGGCTATGCTAATGACTGGCTATTGCATGCTATCTGGTGCAAAATGGCCACGGGGAACAGTACCGAGCATGCGCAGCTTAGTACGTACAAAAATAAAATAGTTAAATATATGGTTCTACATTCCCATTGGCTGTCTCCAAGGTGGTGGCAGCCAATGGGAACGCAGAACGATACCTCTAGCTAATGAACATTTCCTCAAATGTTACTTTTAAACCATTAAGTAACAATTTTTGATAGTGCGCACTAACGGAAGGTTAGTGCGCACTATTCGGGAAAACGATTTTTTTACTAAAAAAATCATGCCAATCACGATTTTTTCTCCCGCCAGACGAACCCGATTGTAAAAACGATCGGGCACACTATTCACATGCCTACTGGCTAGTACTGACCATTCAGCATTACACAGGGGTTCTTCATCATGTATTGCAGTACAGTATAGTAAGTCAGATGCGTTAGAGCACACTGCTCCACATTGAAGTAAACTGGAACCACATCCTAGTTTGTAGTCTTTGTAGTCTTTGTCATTGGAGTCCTGTATAAGTGAGCCAGTGCCTTTAGGTGCCTTGACCCACTTCCAGATCTTCTAGATCATACCTTGCCCCCAGATGACCTCACCAATCCTTATATACAAAAAAATACCCCTATTGTGAGCTTCTTCGCCTTCTTCAAATGCTAGATTCTTCAGCTGAACCAGCAGTCCTTCCAGTTCCCAACATCCTCAGATGTGAATGTGGTAAACTTCCATTTCAGGCATTCCTTCAACTAGAAAGCTGGGCCTTAAATGTTGAGTTCAGCAATCACCGTGCTTTGGTGTCATCCAATTGCCTTGCCAGTCTGTAGTATCTGAGTCTACTATGAAAAAGGTAAAGAAGACATTTTCTAACCTCGCTATTGGACTCCATCCTCCTAAACTTGGAAAAAAAACCCAGCCTTACCACCTTGCATTACTCGACCTATCCGCAGTGTTTGACACCGTGAATCATTCCATTCTTCTAGAGCATCTATCAGACATTGGTATTCAAGGAGTGGCATTCAGCTGGTTTAAATCATTCCTAGACAATAGAGTTTACAAGGTTAGGATCAACAACAAGGAATCACAGTCCATCAAATCAAACCTGAGAGTCCCACAAGGATCATCTCTCTCTCCTACCCTCTTTAATATTTACATGCTCCCACTTTGCCAACTACTTTCCAATCTAAAATTAACGTATTACCTATACGCTGATGATGTCCAGATTCTTCTCCCAATCACAGATTCCCTGCAAAAAACCTGGTCTTACTGGAATAGTTGTCTGCAATCGATCAATAATCTTCTCGCTAGCCTTAACCTGATCCTCAATACAAATAAGACCGAGTTCCTCATCATTTCACCGGATGAAAACCAAGTTCTCCTCAACTCCCCAAGCGCTTCTCAATTCGCTAAAACAGCTATCAACCTCTCCCCTTCTGTCAGAGATTTAGGGGTTTGGCTCGACAACCAATTCAACTTTAAATCTTTTGTCCACAACACCACCAAATAATGCTTCTTTAAATTACAAGTACTCAAAAAACTAAAACCTCTCCTGCATTTTCGAGACTTCCGTCTGGTGCTTCAATCTATTATCCTTTCTAAATTAGATTACTGCAATTCCCTGCTGCTAGGTCTCCCTGCAATAACTATCAAACCCTGCAGATGGTCCAGAATGCCGCCGCCAGGATACTCACCAACTCAAATAAAAGAGACCATATCACTCCCATACTTCAGTCACTTCACTGGCTACCCATCAAATTTAGGATCTCCTTCAAAGTTCTCATGATGATCCACAAGGACATCCACAACATCGCCCCTCTCAAGCTCAGTAATCAATTCCATCCACACACTTCAGACAGGAGAGCATACAAAGGCTCCCTGTATGCCCCCCCTGCCAAATCCCCACTAAGAAAATGAGCATTTTCAACAGCAGGGCCTACTCTATGGAATACTCTTCCACCAGATCTATGGCAAGAACCTAGTCACCAAACCTTCAAGAAATATCTAAAGATGTGGCTCTTCATGCAAGCTTTCCCGGAAACTCAAGCTCACTCTGTCGCTTTTCGAAGGACATGGACTAAGGCGCGAGGATAAATTGGTCACACCTCACTCTCGACACAGTCCCCTAGGCCTCATCGGGGTGCCCTTTTCCTCTGCTACTGCCACCCGCTCAATGCCACCTTTTAGATCCTTTCCGCCCGATTTCCCCCTCCCTCCACTTTCACCTCCCTTTTCTCCCACCTTTCTCCCCTGAATCCAAGCATCAAGTCTTATGTCTTTTACACTATTTTACGGCATCAATGTCTTATAGTTATCTCGCATTCAGTTTATAATGTTTTCATTTGTTCCTTACATTCTCCAAATGTTCCTAATGTTCTGATGCTCTAATATTTTATGTACAAAGTGTTCCGATGTGCTAACGTTTTATGTTCTATGTAATCGCCACTCGCGACAGTTCTGTTACATTATAAACTGGTATGATCTGTATACTTTACAGGAATGTCGGTATATAAGAATTCAAAATAAATAAATAAATAAATAATTCACTCTAATTTTCCCCCATGAAGGACTATAAACTTATAGATAACTTTGGCAAGAAAGTTTTCCAAAGTGCAATGTTTTCTGCTCATTAATCTATCCACCAATTCTACATGGTGCAGCATATTAACAACTGCATTCAGAAACTGAAGCCTGCCCTACCTACTACTGAGTCAGGCAGCTACTATCCCCAACCACTCCTGGATGAAGAAGAGGGCATCCACTACCTACTCTGATCAGTCTATGAATCATTTGAATCTATTTCATGTACCCCCTAAGTCTTCAATGGAGCTGGAAGTATGCATGGCTTCGAGTAAGCAGTGTCTGAGAATACATCCATGAGAAACTGGTGGACCTGCCCTGTTTGGGGGACAATCATTTTGGTGCTAAGGATATCTCCCATTGCCATGGCCCATGCCAGATCCACACCCTGGCCCAGGCCCAAGACCCAGATCTAGACCTGATGATGGGGCCTGGCTGAGGCTGGGTCCCATTTCCAATGAAAGGGAAGACTGGGTACCATTGCCAAGACATAGGCCTAGGACTAAGCCCAGGACAAGGCCAAGTGCCAAAGTCCAGAACCAAACTTAATACTGGGATTGGCAAGGCTGGTTTCCATCACTGAGTACCAGGCCTGAGCCCTAAGCCCAGGTCCAAGCTATGCCAGGGACTATTTCCCATTGCCAAGCCTTGAGTTAGCCTTGAGGTCTAGGCCTGATGCTGAAGCCTGCCACGTCCAGGTTCTATCACCAAGACCTAGGCCTGGGACAATGCCTCAAGTCATCCTCTTCCATCAGACTGTCTTCAAATGAGATCATCCATTGTAAGGCTGTAACTCGGTGATGCCCTCAATATTACATCATCTGCTTTGCAGAAAGGTAACACAGTGACATCACTGAGGTGCATCCTTCCAGCAGGTGTCATCATCTAAAGAGGATGGAAGAGAACAAATTGGGGGCTTGTCCTAGACCCAGGTCTAGACCTAAGTGGTGGGACCTTGCCTTGGCTGGTCCCTGGCCCTGGGCCTAGGTGCAGATTGCAGGACCTGCTTTCAGCTGTGCCCAGGTGTTTAGTCTGGGCCTGGGCTTTCTAGGCCCAGGTCTTGATAACAGGACCTAGCCTTGCCTGGGTCCTGGCATAAGGCCTGGTTCTGCACTTTCAATGGGACCCAGCAATAGGTACCCACCTCATCCATTCCCCAGTGTTAGGCTTAGGCCTTTTGCCTGGATCTGGGTCTAGACCTAGGCTTATGCCCAGGTCTTAATGTTAGCATGCAGCCTAGGCAAGGCCCTAGTATTGGGTACAAGCCTGGGCAAGAGGCCTGGGTTTAGGCCCAGTACTGAGTGACAGGATCTGGCCTTAGGCCTGGGCCTCCATGACAGAACCCAGCCTTGGATCAAGCCCCAACATCAGACCTAGGCCTCAGCAATGGGATCCAGCTTCTGGCCTAGCCTCAGTTTCAGGCCTAGATCATGCTGATGGGAGCCAGTGCCAGAACTAGGCCTTGATTCCAGATGTCAGCCTTAGAGCCAGGTCCCTATGCTGGCCCCAGCCCCAGTCCATTTACTTTTTTATATTGAAGCCAATGGGGGCCTAAAGTTTCTTTCACCTTTTGACATCAATGGAAAATTAATGATACAAATAAACAAAAATTTTGTAGTTTATTACAAACCTAATGAAGGTTTGTGTTGCGACCGTCACTTCCCGACGCCTTCACTCTGCCCACCTTTCCTTTTTTGCGGCTCCTCCTGCTCTTCATGGATGCCTGGCTGCCACAGCGTCCACCTGCCGTCCTCTCCGGCGTACCTGGACTCCCTATTGAAATGGCCGAATTATTTAGACGACCTGATTGAGAACCCTCTTCCAAAAAGTTTGTGGATGATTTCAGTGTGGGGAGCAGGTTCGTCTGGTTATATTTATGCCCCTCCTACTTTTCACTCTACGCGAAGAAGATTATATCAATGTTTGTTGAATTTGCCTTTGGATAACCTTGATTTGATCATTGTTTGGTTTTTAGAGGACTTGACTGACATTTCTTCTGACGTCATTTCCGGAGGAAGTATAAATGCCCAGCTATATCACCATGTTGTTAACTTAGCATGTCTGAAATTAGACCGCCGAAGAAGGACCTTAGAAGACGCCTTTGCTGTTGCCATTAAGGGAATATTGTGGACTCAAGGATTGCTCTTAAGGGAAAAGATGATTGCCCCCTGAAGCAGGACCGCGGGGTTCGAAACACGATCGCGTCGGGACTTTACTATGAGCTAAGTATCACAATTTTGCTGAATTTCATGAAAGTTATACTACAAGTGAATTTTCAACTGTGATATTTTGAGTTCCCATGGCAATATGGACTGATTTTAGTGAATTATAAAACCCAAAAAAATAGTTGAAAGATATAATAAAGTAATGTGACCTTTCCATGGTGGGTCTGATTGATATACAGACTTGTTGAGTATTGGTCTACAAAACCATCACAGTCTTAGCATTGAATTGTGTTTATGTGGCGCATTATAATCATAAAAAGATTGACCAGGAAACCAGTTGTTTAAATATTTTGTACTTGTACTTAAGGTTTCTGGAGTACAGTGTGTTAGGGCCGATTTTGTTGCAATAGTGTAATACCAGGATTACATTAGCCTATTCTTTTTGTCATGTAGCCAGTTCATGACCCTATTCACCAGGCCTGAACACACCACCATTGCAGTTCATCATTGCAGCCAATGAGCCCTGATGAGCAGGGATCCAAACACAATCCCCACACCTCAGCATACTCTGCGACCAGCTTGAAAGGCTTTTTTTCTGAAGCAGATTAACTTTCAATGACTACAGTTCATCAACATTTATACCTTCCAAAAGCAAAGGTTTGTTTTGTTCAATTTCAAAACAGAAGTTCATGCTACTTTCCCCCTATTATTTTCCTAAAGAGCAATGCATACAAATATTTCAGAGCCTATTTAAATGAGACCAATGGGTGACAAGTATTTTTAACTTCTGTTATGTTTTAACTTGGTTTGTGGGCCCTTGGGTCACGGAGAGAACTGACTCCACCCATAAGTAGGAGCCCTGTGAGGAGTCTCCATGACAGGTGGGGTCTCAGTAGTGATGGACACAGGAGTCAGAGAATTTTTATTATACAGCAATGAGAAACCCGAGGAGCGGGTTGTAAACTCAGTCCTGGAATTAGTAGACCTGGGATGGATTCTCTGGTAGTGGTCCGCAGAGCTGGGTAACCCAGAGAATCCTTGCTTCTTGATAATCTTGTGCATGGAAGCTCCGGTAGTAATCCTTCATATGGGGTGGGCCAGAGACAGATGTGAGTAATGGATACAAGACAGTGTAAATCCGGTAGTGGTCCGCAAGGCGGGGTAACCTGGAAAGTACTTGCTTCAGATATAGCTTGTGCGTTGTAGTTCTGGTAGTGGTCCGCAGCACAGGGTAGGCCAGAGGTAGGTGTAGGCAATTGGCACAAGATAGCGTGGATCTGGTAGAGGTCTGCAGAGTGGGGTAACCCGAGGATCCCACACAGCAGAGTAGAAGAAGTCATAAAAAGTAGGTCTTGTACTCACAATGCAGTAGAGAATAAGTGCCAGCAGCAGCGGAGATACGATGTAGGAGAATCCACTTAGCTGACGATGGTGAGACAGGCAGGAGAGGCTTTCCGAGGAGTGGATAGCCCTGAGTGCAGCAAGGCCCAGAGGAGCGGGTACCTGAGTCACTCAGCCAGGAACGCCGGTATAGTGATGCAAAGCGTCTCAGAGAAATGAATAGCAAGATGGAATCCTTGCTAACTCGTAGGTAGGAAAGTCCGGTTAGCTTAAATACACGTAGGCAGTGACATCATGTGGAGGGGATGCCCCAGAGGTTCCTGCCATGACATGCACAAGAAGGAGGCAGGCGCATGCATGCCCTAGGTTACTCCAGGTTCAAGATGGCGACCGGGATCACCCTCGCCGTCCTGGGAACGCCAAGGCGGTTGGCGTGCAGAGGCAGAGACGGCCATCTTAGCCAGGATCGAGGCTACTGGGCAAAATGAGGTGAGCAGCAAAGGTCGCAGCCATCTGCGACTGATGGGCGCAACATTGCCATTTATTCTTGCTGACATCACAAACTAGATGGAATCAAACATTTATTGACAGGAAAGAAATGTGTTAAATATCTCCTAATTTTCAAAGTATGTTTTATTTTTCATTGTCCATCATAATAACATAAGAACATAATAAATTGCCATACTGGGTCAAACCAAGGGTCCATCAAGCCCAGCATTCTGTTTCCAACAGTGGGCAATCCAGGTTACAAGTATTTGGCAAGTACCCAAAACATTAAGTAGACACATGCTTCTAATCCCAGTAATAGCAGTGGTTATTCCCTTAGTCTACTTGATTAATAGCAGTTAATGGACTTCTCCAAGAACTTATCTAAACCTTTTCTAAACCCAGCTACATTAACTGCACTAACCACATCTTCTGGCAACAAATTCCAGAGCTTACCTGTGCATTGAGTGAAAATAATTTTCTCCAATTAGTTTTAAAAGTGCTACATGCTAACTTCATGAAGTGACCCAAGACCTTCTATTACCTGAAAGAGTAATTGACCAATTCACATTTACCTGTTCTAGTCCTCTCATGATTTTATAGACCTCTATCATATCCCCATTCAGCCATCTCTTCTCTAAGCTGAATAGCCCTAACCTCTTTAGCCTATCCTCATAGGGGAGCTATTGCATCCCCTTTATCATTTTAGTCACCTTCCTCTGTCCCTTCTCTAGTGCAATTATCTCTTTTTTGAGATGCGGCAGCCAGACTCGAGGTATGGTCTCACCATGGAGTGATTCCTAACATTCTGTTTGCTTTTTTGTCTGTCGCAGCACACTGAGCCGAAGATTTCAATGTATTATCCACTATGACACCTAAATTTCTTTCCTGGGTGGTAGCTCCTAATATGGAAGCAAAAATTATGTAACTACAGCATGGATTATTTTTCCCTATATGCATCACCTTGCACTTGTCCACATTAAATTTCATTTGCCATTTGGATGCCTAATCTTCCAGTCTCGGAAGGTCCTCCTGCAATTTATTACAGTCCGCTTGTACTTTAACTACAATGAATAATTTTGTATTATCTGCAAATTTGATAACTTCACTTGTCTTATTCTTTTCCATAAGAACATTATAACATAAGAAATTGCCATGCTGGGTCAGACCAAGGGTCCATCAAGCCCAGCAAGTACCCAAACACCAAGAAGATCCCATTCTACTGATGCAATTAATAGCAGAGGTCATTCCCTAAGTTTAGTCAACTTGATTAATAGCAGTTAATGGACTTCTCCAACAACTTATCCAAACCTTTTTTGAACCCGGCTACACTAACTGCACTAACCACATCCTCTGGCAACAAATTCCAGAGCTTTATTGTGTGTTGAGTGAAAAATAATTTTCTCCGATTAGTCTTAAATGTGCTACTTGCTAACATCATGGAATGCCCCCTAGTCCTTCTATTATTCGAAAGTGTAAATAACCGATTCACATCTACTCATTCAAGACTTCTCATGATCTTAAAGACTTCTATCATATCCCCCCTCAGCCATCTCTTCTCCAAGCTGAACAGCCCTAACCTCTTCAGCCTTTCCTCATAGGGGAGCTGTTCCATTCCCTTTATCATTTTGGTTGCTGTGGGATAGGAGTTCTGCTTTCCAGGCTCGCTGGAAAACCACGTCATGGAAAGGGGAAACTCCATTGCCATCTCTAAACTGGTTTTTCCTTAACACCTACTCTTAGTATAAAGAAAACGTTTTGTGCCGACCGCAGCAAGTTTTAGCAAGTAAACATACTTCCTGCCCCCAGCTAACAGGAAGTCAGCAGGAAACATCTAGTGCAAGCTTTTCTGCAGCCCCAGAATAGCTCATGACCTACTTGCATTTCTGTGGGTTTTCACACCTAGGTAGCTCAGTACCATTGCCTCATGACCAGCTAATGACCTCCCCCCTCCCTGCCTGGACTGACCGCTTGCACCTACTGCCCACTTGCACCCACGTAGTAAAAGGTCAGCATAAACACTGATGGTGGAAAACATTGTAGCAGGAAAATATGTGACGTATGTATCATATGAAATGCTATGTGATCATTTTATAATAAAAGAGCAGCCTTCCCAAAAGCCGGAGAGAGCACACTTCACCCTGAATCCCGTGTGAGGTGTCTTCATTACCGTTGCTACATGTGGTGAGCCCGACGTGATGTAAGTCTTGATCCAAGGAGTGACCCGAGACGTGACAACTCCCTGCTCATTCGGCTGGACAGAAAGCCTAGATGCGCATCGTACAACAGCAAAACTCGCTCCTGCAAACGTAAGTATTTTTTTTCTCAGCGAGTTTGCTCCCACCAACAGACCCGTCGTAAGTATTTATTCAGCGAGTTTGTTCCCAAACATTCGTGAGTATGGGAGATAGCATTTCAATTCAGCATAGAAGTCATGCGGAAGAATTGAAAATATTAGTGAAGAATCATTATTTAGTCACCAAGGGAGAAAGGGTACATATCAAATTGGGGGATATGGAAAAATTGATGAAAGAAATAGTTTGTCGTTGTCCCTGGTACCCCGAATCAGGAACTCTAAATGTAGAAGATTGGATCCAGATAGGTAATAGTCTGCATACATATCCACGAGCTCCTTTAAAGCAGTTATTGCTCTGGAAAAAATGTACAGAGACTTTAGAACACATCAGGACTAAAAATCTCAAGCCACCACTTTTAGTTCATGCGTCCTTAGAAACAGACAGTAAAGAAACAGACAGACTGTCCGTCAGCACAGCTAGTACACACACTCATCCCTTACCAGATTTGCAAAAACCCTCAGGAACAGCAACTTCGCTGTATCCTCAGCTTCCCATGCCAGAACCCATGACGCAGTCCATTCAGACTTCCCAGTTTGATTCAGAAAAAACAGCTCCTAGGCACAATTGAACCACAACCTGGCCAGTGTGGTCCAATTTGCAAAGAAAATCTTACAGGAGAAGAATTATTAGAAGGACTTCAAGTCTTTCTCAGTAGAGAAAGGACCAATGAACTAGGAAGGACAGAATATGAATCCATAGAACATCTGGGAACACACACTCACAAGGCACAGTCCCCAACCACGGCTCCCGTGGTTTCCTCTGCGTTCATCTCAGAGAAAAAACCTCAGGAAACTAAAGACACTGAAATCAGAGAAGCTAGTCTCTCTCCGCCTTACCCTAAAGCTCTTTCACCTCTTGACCTGTCACCTAACCCTTGCCTCCAATCCATGCCTATTTTCCTTGAGAATAATGAGGAAGGCACGGACAGTAGTGAGGAAGTTGAAAAAGTCATTGTACCTTCGCCTGTCGCTGGTCCTCCAGCAGCACAAGTTGCCAAATTAGAACGTTCATTTTTTTATGTCACCATTTGGGTTGATTTATTTCACGGATGGACGCTTGCCTTAAGCCCACAAAAAAGAGTCTGTCCTCTGGAAGGATCTCTGACAACAATTGAATTGAACACCGCCCGGAGTGCCGTACGCAGTAAAAATGCTCCCAGGTCTTCCAAGAAATTAGCCAGGTACTTGGGCCAGGTACTCCTAATATCGCAGCAGCGATATAATCAAAAAAGGTTCCAACGTGAGAGAAATGATTTAATAAGACAGTACAATGCTCTATTGGAAACCAGAATAAACAAAACATACGTATTTAAAGCACATTTCCCTACAGGAAATGATAGGGGCCCCTCGCACATCAAAAAAGATTCAATGTATGTTACACCTGTGTTGAAATTTGGCCAAGACACTATAAATTTCATGTGAAATGTTTCCCTTTTCACAAAGTTAAATCGGACCAAAATTAAAATGACCTCGTGATTCTGAACCTTATATTTCATAGCTATTGATTACATTAATAGTGCACGGAATTAGTTTTTTTTAGGATAAAGTAGATTAGGATAAAATCTGACTATTGATTCATTGAATGGAGTTTTTTCCTCTGTTTCTTTTTCTCTTGAGAAACACTGTTCCTCCCACACACTGTCTTTCTGTTGTTAACTCGTGTGGGGGAGGGAGAACTTTTGAAAATAAAAAAACTGAACTTAGTACTGCAGTTTATCTCTCTAATTTTGTATTTGTATATATCTGATACATTTCTTTAACTGTGCGCTGAAGCTCAGATCTTCTGCTGATCCAAATCTATTTTCCCTCAAGCTTCAAAACTAAAACTTTTTAATGCTTTCAAACTGTGTTAATACTGAATTGAGGTTACTGACAATCTGAAAGGACATTTTAACCACAGAGTTAAACTGTCTCTTAGGGAAGCAAAAGTTGCTTTACCGTAAAAGCACTGTTCTAGGAAACTGCTTCTGTCAGTTCAGTGCTGAGCAAAGAAAAAAAAAAAAAGACAAAGAGGAAGTACGTTTTGTGGTGACAGGCACAGCACTGCTTATAGAAGTACTTTTGTCAGTGACTTGTGCGGCGAACGGAAATAAGAAAAAAACAGTTACTTTTGTTTAAATGGAGCATATTTAAGCTCTACTCATTTGATAATTAACTGATGTTTCAGTTCTAATTATTCTAATTACTTAGTATTGCACATTATACTTCAGCTCAGAATCTTATTGCTTAAATTTATTCTAGGTTAACATCTATAAAGTGATGATAGTGCATCCACTAGGAGGCACTGTGCTATTCTACCAAATGTTACTACCAGATATACCATATTGTTTTTTTTGTTATCTTAATAATTCTTTGAATACTAGTTTTATTTCAGGAAACTTCAGTTTTATTTTCTTTTTCTAAATTTTATTCAGAATTCTGAACTTTTATTTTTACTCATAGAGGTTGCTACATCTAAACCAATCCCTCCCAAGTTTTTTCTTGCAAATCCAAATTGATTTTATTAAATGGTATAATAGAATTAATTCTCCAAGGTTCAAAATGTAACGATTTCACTTTAATCATTACCTTAATAATTTTTTGCTGAGTGCTAGATTTTAATATTTTCCAGATTGACAGTCTTCCTGTCATGAGACATGTGAAGATGAACGCTTTACTTTGCAGCTTCTTTTAACAATTTTTTCAAACATTTCTTACACATCCTTTTGATTTTTTTGATCTTTGATCTAATTTTATTTCTGTTACATCTTGCTATGACACTTAAGCTGATGCTTCATTGTTTTTACTCATAAAGTGGAAAAACATTATATAAGATTAGTAATAGTAGAATTATAGCCATAATGAAATGTCATTAATTAATCTGAATTTCAGTTTTTTCCCTATATTAGGTACCCGACGCTACAAGAAACACATATCACAATTTAAGCCTTGATGAATGAAAAATTGATACACCTTGCTGTAAGATTGACTATGACATCATTAAATTTTATTAAACTTGCTGCAGCAGTCAGCGCAAAAAGCAGAACTAGCTGCAGTCATTCTACCCTTGCAATTTTTATCACTGCTAATTTAAACATTATTTCTGATAGCCAGTATGTTTGTAATGTTGCTTCTTCTCTTCCTGGAGCATAAACACAAACAAACAGAAAGCGGGAAATGCCATGCCATTGGACTTTGCCATTGGTCTTCCCCCTAAAACACTTTAAATCATCTAAATATATCAAATTCAAATCAGACCACAGCCATCGATAATCATTATGGGACTAAAGTTAGTCACCCACAACCATCAGTTTTGTATTGCCTAATACTGTCTGGCATGGTCCCGTTCCTGGGCATGCTACTGTGCTTTCTTTCACAGGTCCAATTTGGGTGCCAATCCATTGTATGAAGCCGTGGAAAGATGGAAAGGTGTCCGGATCCACAAAACCCGATCCCAAACTTCTCCCTGAGCCTCCACAATCCACAGACGGTCAGAGACCGGACTCCCCGCAAAAAGCAGCCCCTGATGACCTGGAGATAGATCAAAGCCCTATCCCACCAATCTGCACAACTCCTGGAACAGCAAGGCTTTGAGAAAACTCCAGAGAACTTCTTATTAGCTGCCTTTTCTTGCCTGAATGCCAACTCAATAACAATTGTGTTCTGTATACTCATATTTAGCTTCATCTCTCCTGCCATTGCGATGTCTGAACAAGAACTATTGACAATCCAATATGTACATTACCGATGCACAGACTTTATCACAACTATGGAAAAAACAGATTGCTGGGTTTGCATACACATGCCAACCCATTCCAGAGAAGGACTATTGATGCATGCAGTTTTTAACCTATCAAGATGGACTAATTACCCATGGACTTACACAAGGGTCTTTTATAAATTCACCAGTCAATTACACAGTAATGTATTTGAATAGTAGGGTACAAATTAATGCTGTTTTTGTTGGAATAAAATAATGACAGTATCACAGGGCTCAGGCTAGGGAAATACCCATATTGCAATCAAACATTCATTCTGCACCACATCATATCTAGAAAATACTCCTTCCCTAATGCAACCATCACTGACCACATGCACAATTTCACAAACATCTCCTGGCTCCAAGTCTCAGAAAGACTATTCTCATTGCTATATATATCAGATTATAAAGCAAATCTCACACATACCATAGAGCAGATGGAGACCATGATTGCTGAGGCTCCGCTCTCAAAGGAGCCAACACTGATATCCTCCTGGGACCGGCTATGGTCCTGGTTTCCTAATATCGGTGGTATCACACGACTCATTCCTGTTGTATTCTTGATACTAGGTTTCCTTCTTTGTTTGGCTTGCTGCCTTCAGTGCATACCCCATCTCGTATCCATTCTAAAACCCCAATCTCGGCCTGGATACAGAGACGTTCTGTATGCTGCCTAAAAATAAAAAAGGAAAGACGAGATGTGGGATAGGAGTTCTGCTTTCCAGGCTCGCTGGAAAACCACGTCATGGAAAGGGGAAACTCCATTGCCATCTCTAAACTGGTTTTTCCTTAATACCTACTCTTAGTATAAAGAAAACGTTTTGTGCCGACCGCAGCAAGTTTTAGCAAGTAAACATACTTCCTGCCCCCAGCTAACAGGAAGTCAGCAGGAAACATCTAGTGCAAGCTTTTCTGCAGCCCCAGAATAGCTCATGACCTACTTGCATTTCTGTGGGTTTTCACACCTAGGTAGCTCAGTACCATTGCCTCATGACCAGCTAATGACCTCCCCCCTCCCTGCCTGGACTGACCGCTTGCACCTACTGCCCACTTGCACCCACGTAGTAAAAGGTCAGCATAAACACTGATGGTGGAAAACATTGTAGCAGGAAAATATGTGACGTATGTATCATATGAAATGCTATGTGATCATTTTATAATAAAAGAGCAGCCTTCCCAAAAGCCGGAGAGAGCACACTTCACCCTGAATCCCGTGTGAGGTGTCTTCATTACCGTTGCTACAGGTTGCCCTTCTCTGTACCTTCTCCATCACAACTATATCTTTTTTGAGATGCGGCGACCAGAATTGTACACAGTATTCAAGCTACCATTAATTTGCAATGAAATAGGAAATAAAGACAATATTTCCTATTTTGTTGCATTTCGGGGACCTGACGAAACTGTAGGAAAACCCACAAAATTTCATGTGGTTTTCTTATCGTTTTTGAGGAGGAAGAAAGGGCACATAAAAAAAAACCCAAACCCACCCCAACCCTTCAAATTGAATTAATTACAACCCCCCCCCCCCCCCCTCCCCCCCCCCCCCCGAAAAAAAAAAACTTTTCAAAAGTCCCTGGTGGACCAGCGGGATCCTGGGAGCGATCTCCCCCTCTTGGGCTGTTGACTGCCACTAATCAAAATGGTATTGGTGGCTCTTTGCCCTTACCATGTGACAGGGGCTACCGGTGCCATTGGTTGGCCCCTGTCTCATGGTAGGAGCAATGGATGGCCCGTGCCATTTTTTAAGTTGGTGCCGACCGTCCACTGCTCCTACCATGTGACAGAGGCCAGCCATAGCCCCTGTCACATGGTAAGGGCAAAGGGCCACCTGCGCCATTTTGATTACTGGCAGCTGACAGCCCGAGAGCAGGAGATCGCTCCCAGGACCCCCGCTGGACCACCAGGGACTTTCGGCAAGTTTTGGGGGGGTTATAATTAATTACATTTGAAGGGTTGGGTTGCTTTTGAGTTTTTCGTTTCAAGGCAGCCGAAAAAAAATCGGCCCGAACCGCTGTATAAAAGTAAGCCTGGCACATGGTGCAAGTTGTCGGTGCTGACAAGGGAAGCAGGGGAGTTATAGAACCCTGGGAATAGAGGTGAAACAAGAATAAAGTACAACCAACAAACCTAAAAAAAGATCTGCAAGATGTCTCAGGATCAGCAAAAAGAGAAGAGGAGCTGTGGGAGAGAGAGGAGGAATGTGGAGAAGAGCTATAGGAGGAATTGGAGCTAGATGTCACCAAAGACACAATAGAGGAAGGGGCACACCCATACCAATGGATGTTTTGCTTCACTCCTGAAGAGAGCAGGATTCTGGTGCTGATGTTTTCAGGGACCCTTTGCTGTCATTCCTAAAGTACGTTTTTCTTTGTTAAAGTAGGAGACTTTTCTTTCCCCTGTAAATGTATCTGAAAGAGGCAGCAGAGGAATGCAAGTAGCAAAAGCTGAGCTTTGTTCATCTTCTTATTGAAAAGAATAAAATGTTTCACTTGATCCCAAAAATTTAGAGGGTTTCATACAAGTTTTGAATATTCCTTCTCTTGGAAAAATAAATGAAAGGGGCTCAACAATTAAAGGGGTTATTAGAAAAATAGATTTTGGATCCCTTTCAATCTGGATCTAGATCAGGAAATGGTACTGAAACAGTTTTACTGGTCTTGATAGATAGGCTGTGCCAGGAACTGAACAGGGATAATGTCTCCTTATTTGATTTTTTTAGATTTGACAGTGGCTTTTAACACCATCAACCATGATATTTTGTTTAATCATTTAGTAGATTTAGGTCTGGGTGGCATGACCTTAAAATGGTTTAAATCATTTGTAGAAGGAAGATCAAAGTGTAATTTTAGGTGAGTGCACTTCATTTAAATAGCCTTTAAGATGTAGGGTTCCTCAGAGTTCTATTCTTTTTCTTTCTCCACTATTCTTTAATATTGATATGTAAATCTTGGAGATTCGATTCAGAAATTTGGAGTACATTATTATATCTATGTCAATATACAATTTCTTTTTCTGATAGGTCCCAGGTGAATAGAGATGAGTAAGTTAAATCAGTGTTTGGGATCAGTTGCAGACTGGAAGCAATCAAACAATTTGAAACTTAAAACTGTAAAAAACAGAAGTTTTGCAAGTGAACAGATCAAGAATTCAGGACATGAATATTTCTGCAGTACTTGACGAGCTAGTTCTATCTCTGTGTATGCAGGTATGTACATTAGGTGGTGTTCTTGATTCAGTGCTGACTATGGAGCCACACATTTCTCCTATATCCAGGATAATGTTTGCACAACTATGTAGAATCCAATCCACCAGCTTCATCTTTTTCTTGAAAAGGCAGATTTAGCTAGGATGCCCTAGTTATGTCTTGCTTTGATTACTGCAATTCACTTTGTAGGATTACCTATGAAATATACACAAAAGCTGCAATTAGTTCAAGATGCAGCTTCCTACTTTAGATGTAGAGTTCATCTTAGTCCAGCTTCTAAAATCTTGCATTGATTATTGATATGTTTCCTTGCTCAATTTGAAATATTAATGCTGATTTTTTAAAAAAAGGAACTCTTTATTTTAACTTTTTCCGACATGCAAATCAGAGAGTGCTAAATACATACAAATAATTATGCTTAAGCATGACTGGATTGACCACAAAACATGCAGGGTACAGCTTACAGTGGTGCATCAAAGATACTTTAGAAAAGTAAAGAACACTGCATAAACATATAATAAAGTCATCTATTAGGTTAAAGGATTATAAAATTGGCAGGAAGGTTTCCAGATATTTAAAACATTTACCCTTAATCTTGTATCACAATCTTACTATCACAGATATTGTACGTACTTGCCCCTCCCAGTTCTCCAAAGAAGGAGTGGTCTTCCAAAAGGTGGAAAGAGTGAAACGGGCAGCTAATAACTACTGTCCCACCAAAGTCTAAATTTCACAAGGATTTGTAATCCCATCCAGCCACCAAGAAGACCCAACAAAGGTCAGATATGTGTTGCGGTCCTGGCCGCGGTGCTTACCTCTTGATTCCCGGACCTGCTCCCGCCTCCGGAGTCCTGGCTTGCAGCCTGTTTGGCTGTGTCCCCGCTGGGGCAGCACCGCAGTGAAAGTGCCGGTGGACGCCCTGCTCCTAGGCGCGCACGCGCGCCACTTGGGCACCTTTGTAGCTCGTTTCCCGCCAGTGCTGACTCCGCCCAATTCCTGACGTCAGACGCCGCAGCCTTGATAAGCCGGCTGTGGCCATCCAGCCTTTGCCTTGCAACGGGTTAGCATTCAGGTTTCCTGTTGCGTTGCGCTCCGGAGTGACCCACTTGGCTACGTCGCTCCGTTCCTGCTACAGTACCTGCTTGGTTCCTGCCTGCCTGCTATAGTACCTGCTTAGTTCCTGCCTGGTTCCAGTACCTGAGTCTTGCTACAGTACCTGAGTCTTGCTACAGTTCCTGCCTGGTTCCAGTACCCGAGTCCTGCTACAGTTCCTGCCTGGTTCCAGAAGCCGAACCCAGTTACAGTATCACTACTGTCCTAGTCTGGTTCCAGTTACCTGTCCTGATCCACAACCCGCCTGTGTCCCAGCGGCCGGGCCCCTACGGGCTCCTCCCAGGGGGGCTTCGGCGTCCAAGGGTGAAGCCACCTAAGTCCCAGCAGTTGGGCTCCTACGGGCTCCTCCCGGGGGAGCACCAGCTTCCAGGGTGAAGAGCATCTACGTCCCGCCTGAACATCTGCCTCCCAGCCTGCTGTTCATCAGAGACATTGTCCATCTCTTCCTAGTCTCCAGCAGGTCGGCCCAAGGGTCCACTAAACTGAGACCCCCACAACAATATGAACATGAAAGCCAAGAATATAAACTGTTTCCTGAGTAACAGCAGAGCAGAACTGTTTCAGAACCCTACACTCCCACCACATATGCATGTACATGCCAGTCACACCATAACCATGCCAACAAGCAAGATTGATGTCTAGGAACAACTTATGAAAGTACATTGGCTACGATATATTCGATGCAGAAGCTTGACCATCAGTTTCGTCCTTGGCACACATATGTTAAGTCTAAAGGCAGAGTCCCATATTGTTTTCTAAGATTTGAAATCCAACCCCAAATTTAAGTCAATATTTCACCAAAGGATCAATTTTAAAACGGTTTAACCAGCTAACTTCATAATTAGTTTGCAACTATGTGGACTACTTAAAAATTGGCCCCACAATTGTAAAAAAAAAAGTTGTACCTCCGGCCCTGAGTTTTATCTTCCTCCTTACTCTTCCTTTTGTCTTCTTTATTTTTCCAGTCCTCATCTTGCTCCCTTAACAGGAATAAGAATATATTCACATATCTACCCGGCGGGGCAAGAGCACACTGAGCTACATTACTACATTTAGCTCTTGGCACTATTTGGTCTCCTATATTTCCATGTCCCCTCTCCTACCAACTTGCTGCAGTCACTGTCAGAGTTCAATGAGTAACCTAAATCTGATCTAGACTTTTCCCAAATGTCAGCTGGATTATCCTTCTTTTACTTTCCTTTTGTATCTATCAGTTTCACCAAGGCTTTGAACCTCCATTTGAAATTGGACCCTTCTCATTACTTTATCTCTCTCTTCCCTTTTTATCTTGAACTAATACAGACCTTCCCCCACCAAGCATTTTGATGGGGTTATAAGATAAAACTTTGTACTCACTTTCATCCTCCTGGTATGATCATACCTTGGCCTCAGTTTCTGTCATGATACTAATACTGCCAAGGAGCTTCCCCCCTCACTGTTTTTTTGTTAAGGACAATACTTATTTCTCTAGGTTCTTATCCTACAGCTGTCTCCTCATCTATTCTGAATTTCCTTCAGCAAATCAATTTCACCTTCTACTTTTTCCTCCAACCACTTCAATTTGCTGTTCCCCTACAGCTCATGTGTGTTCTCATCATTGCTGAAACCCAGACATTATTATTTGATTAAGGGCCTAGTGTTATGGCCGCCGGTCGCGGCAGGCCATGACCGGTGCCAGATGTCATGGCCGCCGGTTGTGGCGGTCCGCGACCAGGGCCGAAGAACTCACCCGAGGCATCGGGCCACCTCTGGGGATCCCACAGAGGCAAGCAGGCCTCTGTTCTAATGTTTTTGCGGCCGCTGCCGCTGCAGGGCCCAGCCACTTGTGTTTCCTCTCGGCCAGGCTGACTCCTCCCCCTCTGGTCTCCTTAGAGCCATGCACGCGGCAGAGACCTTGTATTTAAAGGGGCCACGACAGGAAATTATCTTGGCTCCTCCCGGTAAACTCCACCATCCAGGTAGCTATTTTAGGCAAGGTCTGCTCCTCAGACCTTGCCTTCGCTTCTTGGCTTGTAGTTGGAGGTTCTGGTGCTCCGAGTTCCTGTGTTCTCTGTTCCTGGTTCTGCGTCTTGTCCAATTGGTTGGATTTCTTCAGGCTTTGACCCTTGGACCGGCTACCGACCATTCTTCAGGCTTTGACCCTTGGACCACCTTCCAACCATTCTTCAGGATTTGACCCTTGGACCGGCTGCCGACCATTCTTCAGGCTTTTAACCCTTGGACTGGCTTCCAACCTTTCTTTGAGCTTCGGCTCCTGGACTGACTTTCAACCTGCTGGAAGCACCAGCTATCTGGACTATACGACCTGCAGGAGGCCCTGCATCCAGATCTTTTTTCTGTCTTCAAGGGTCCACCTGAGTCCAGCCTTGCCTTCCGACGGTAAGGACCCAAGAGAGGTTACCCTCTTAGGTAGTGTCAACTCTACCTCGGACCAAGGGTCCACCTTCAGAATCATAGCATCTAGGGGTGTTTCTTGATGCAGCTCTGACCTTGGACAGTCAAGTTGCTGTTGTGGTTAAGTTGGGTTCAATTATTTACAACAGTTGAGAAAAATATAGCAATGTTTTATCCTGATGGATTTTACGAAGATTATGTACTCAGTACTTATCTCCCATCTTGATTATTGCAATTCCCTATACTTGGGATTGCTTAGGTGGAGCATTAAGCTATTAGAGTGCATACAAAATGTGGCGGCAAGGATAGTGGTAAGAGCTAGGATGAAAGAACACGTGTCTCCTATCTTACAGGGGTTACTTTTGCTAACTGTTCACCAGTAGTTAATGTTTAAAGCTTTAACTATGGCTTTAAAAACCCCCAAATTGTCTGGGCCCATGTTATTTGGCACGTGACCTGTTGTTGTACCAGCCAGGCCATACACTTTGTTCCCAGGTAGCAAGTTATTTAGGAAATACTTTGCCGCTAGAGTTTTGCCAGGAGGTGGAGCTAAAGTAGTATTAAAAAAGTTTGAATATCTGTTTATTTCCTAAAGGAGAGTAAATATAGTGGTGTTATGCTGATGGTTTGTTTTTTTATGTGATTATTATGAATGTGTATACCTGTTCTGGGTATTTTTTTAAGATGGGCAATAAAATAAAATAAATAAATTAAGAGTAAATAAAGAAATAGATACTTAGACCCTTTGTTTGCCCCTTGCTTTTGCCATCTGCTGGGGGCCTATCCTTCAGTAGTGCTATGATGTGCTGATGTTAAGCATCTCACAACCACCTTTTTCATTCCTCTAAGTCCACTACCTACTCCTCTGCCTACATTATCCATTTTATTCAATTGCCCCATACTTCTGCTGAAGGAAATAGAGGGGAGGCAAATATGCTGTAAACCACTTTAAGTGAATTCCATATTTTAAAAAAGCAGGAAATAAATTCAAGTATTAAATATATAAATAAACGTATGCATCAAAGAGTCCTTCTAGTGAGGCAATGCACCATCCTTAGATTCCTATCTTCTAATATTTCTTGACATGCACTTTGCTCTCCCATGCCCAATATCAAACTGGTAACTACCACTGGATTCCTACTTTCTTTCTAATTGCTGCACAGAAAGAAAGGGGTTGGTTAAGTTATTCTGAATAATGTGGCTTCCTGGTATTGCTGCCATACATCATCATCAGGCTCTTGCCTCCCATTATTTGCTTTTGTATGCATTCACTCTCTGGTGATTAATCTCAGCTGAAGTGTTGCTGGTCTCCTGGAGATCCATATTCCAAAACCATTTAGTCAGCTAACTCAGAAGTTAGCCGATTAAATGAATATTTGGACACTTATCTGGATAAATTCTAGCTGATAATTTAGCCTGCTAAGTTAGGGGCATTCCAAGGGTGTAACTGAGATGAGTTGGGTTAGCTGGCTAACTATACCACTGTATGAGGGGACACTTTCAAGTTGGGGCAGATTTGGGGAAGTGGTTTTTACATACACAGTCAGAGGAATTAACTGCAAATTTGATATAACTGATGAATTTCTATCATTTGAATCAATGAAAGGAACCAACAAGAGTGGATTATCACAAAGCTGTAATGCTTCTTCCCTTCTCTTTCTCTCTCTCTAAACTTTCTTTTTTGTAATAAAAACTTTTTCGGTCGGTAATGCGCCCGCAGTGGATTAATCAGCATGAGATGTGAAAAATAGCGTGGGTGCAGAAATTACCTATGTGATGGGGAAGCAGGGAAATTATCCTAACCACGCACCTTTTTTATCGCAGGCGCTATTTCTGCTGTATTTATAGTATTACGGTGAATCTAGGGGTAAGCGTGTCACAATAACTCTACAATATTCCTAACCATGCCCATATTTTATCGCGGGCACTATTTCCGCTATATTTATAGAATTTTGATGAATCTGGGGGGTAAGTCAGCCACCTAACTCTGATATTCTGAGTTAGCTAGATAACTTAGGGGGTAATTTTCTATAGCTTTTGCACGTGAAAAGTCCCTTTTCGCATGCGATAGCTAGATCGGGGCGGAGTCGGCACCGGAAGGGGAGGAGTCGGGGCAGCACCGGGGTGGATGCAGCAAAGACATCACTGACGGCGAAATGTGCCCAATAGCACCACCTTTCACGGTGGCGCTATTGGTTTGCGAAAGCCGGCAGCGACTGCTGCCGGCTTTCGCAGGCCCGCCCCCCGCTTCGCCCCCCCCCCCCCCCCCCGGTACCATGCGATTCACTAAGGTCTGCGATTTTAGAAATTCCAGGCCTTAGCTGGCTAAGGGCCAGATTTTAAAAGTCCTATGTGCGCCAGGCCTATTTTAAAAAGGCCCAGCGATGCACATAAAGCCCTAGGATGCGTGTAAGTCCCAGGGCTTGCATAAAGGGGCGGTCCAGGGGTGGGGTGTAGGCGGGGTGATCAGGGGGCAGGGCTGGGGTGGGGCTACAGGCCTCCGACACAGCGGCTATTACTGCTGTGTCAGAGGATTGCATGCTGGCAGGCTGCCAGCGCGTTCAACTTGCACCTGTCCGGAGGCAGACGCAAAAGGTAAGATAAAAGTCGGAGGGGGTAGAGTAGGGCCAGGGTGGGGAAAGGTTAGGGGAAAGGATGGGAAGGTCAGGCTAGGGGGAAGGCAGCGTGGCTCGGCACACGCAAGGTGCACAACTGTGCACCCCCTTGCGCGCGCCGACCCCAGATTTTATAACATGCGTGTGCCTGCGTGCGCATGTTATAAAGTCACGTGTCCATGTGCGTGCACCGGGTAGTGCTCGCACATGGACGCGCTCGCGCAGCTTTTAAAATCTATCCCTGTTTGATCAGGCCAAAGTCCTGCCCTAAAGTTTGCCGGCTATAATTATCCGGCTAACTTTAAGATAGACGGCTATGTTCAAAATTGCGGCTGCACTATTGAATATATCTCCAGTGTTAGCTGGATAAGTTTATCTGGCTAACTTTCTATACAGACTGTGACTGACTGTGGACCCCCCCCCCCCCCCCCTATTCTTTCTCAGGTTTCCTCACTTGATGCCAACTCCTCAAGCTGCTATGCTGCTACTGCAAAGTGAAAGGGCTCTATCCTGCTCTATGCTGCCTTTAATCTTCTGTGCCACATCTCTCCTTCTCTCATATTGATTGCTGCCACCAGGATCCCTGAGAAGTGGATTGTTCTCCCAGGATGCCCTGCTTTCTATCAGTGGGCTCTGGAGTTGTCTATCATGGTAACTTTGTGATGGCTGTCCTCCTTTATGCCTTGGTCTTTTCTATTATTTCCGAAAATGATATGCTTATTATAACCAAGATATTCCAGCTATATTTTTTTCTAGATTGATTTAAGAATTATTTCATTCCAAGGGATAGTTTTAGCAATTGTGTTCCTAAGTGCCCTTTTCCAAGAGCTTTATATTCTCATCACATTGGTTAATCAGATAGTTTGCTGCAGGAATTGTCATCATTTTAAAATGTTTATATGTTGTCTTGTCTTTTCAACACCAATCTCATCCTGCTGTGTTACTATATTGTCTTTTTCTGGAGGCATGCAGTGTGATAGTGTTAGATAATCTTTTCTTTCTTTGATCAAGAATGGATATAGGTCAGGGTTCTTCTTTCTACAGTAATAGCCCTTTCTTCATCTACAATTTGCTTCCTTATATAAGCTGCCAGTCTTCCCAGTCCTTCTCATTCATTCCCTCGCTTTCTTTTCAGCAGGGAAAATTGTTTAAAAAAAAAAACCCCAATAGCTGCTATTTTAGCATTAAATTCAGAGGTTAGAACAATACAGCCATTCTCTTAAAGTTAGCATTATGATGTTGAATATCAATAAAATTTAGAATGACATCGTAAAACCACCTCCTAGCCCATAAATTAATGACATTTAATGAAGAAATATTTTGTGTGTGTTCTTGAATTTCAAAAAATACATGTGCCTGTGTCATTTCTGAGATGATGATTGCATGAAATATAATGGATAGTATTCTTTCTTTTTTATATGTTAGCAGAAGAAAAAATAAATATACTTTTTGAGGTGTAATAAACTTCAATGATATAGCTTGGCCAAATGTTCTCCATTTTGCTTTCTGTTTTTATTTTCTATTGAATATGAATGCAAGCACTAGGGGGGCTTGGTTCACCAAAATTATTATTTTTTTTTACTTCTGGAAGAAAAATACTGAAGAATAACCTGAATAGTAACTGTTATTTGAATAAGAAAGAAAGATATTTAGAATGATTCAAAAACACATATTTGGTGATTGCAGGAAGATAATCCACTACAGATGCTCTGTTAATGCTTGTCCTCTATTCTGCCCACAGATGTACCTGTAAAGATGATTCACCCAGACACATAACTTCTGTTTATTCACCATCTTTAGCCCTCAGATTTGAATATGTTTACTCCAGTGAGGCAGGAGTAACTTTAGACTAGAACGCTGCTACAATCATACAGAGGTCATTTTTTAAGACGTAGTGGGCATGTGTCTCAGCTTCTGTGATCTTTGGCCTCACAGAGTTCACTATGACATCTTTGGAACCTCCTGACACTTATTTATTTAGATTTATATTCCACTTTTCACACTTTTTTCAGCACTTCAAAGTGGATTACATTCAGGTACTGTAGGAATTTCCCTATCCCCAGAGGGCTTAAAATCTATGGGGCAGATTTTATAATCTGCGCGTGCAGGGTACATTTGTGTGTGCTACCCGGTGCGAACAAATGTATACCCTATTTTATAACATGCACGCGTAGCCGCGCGCATGTTATAAAATCCGGGGTCGGCGCACGCAAGGGGGTGCGCACTTGTGCACGCCGAGCCCTAGGGGAGCCTCAATGGCTTTCCTTTCGCTCACCCCCATCTTCCCCTCCCTTCCCCTTTCTAACCCGCCCCCCCCAGCCCTACCTAAATCCTCCCACCTTTATTTCAGGATTTACGCCTGCCTCTGGCTCTGGCAGGCGTAACTTGTGCGCTCCAGCCAGCTGCCTGCGCGTCATCCCCCGGCACAGCCACTGTTCCGGAGGCCTTGGGACCGCCCCCAGACCGGCGCCCCACCCAAGGCCCCGCCCCCTTCCCAAAGCCCCGGGACGTACGCACTTCCCGGGGTTTGCGCGCATCGCCGAGCCTATGCAAAATAGGCTCAGCACACACAGGTTTTTGGGGTTACGAGCGTAATTTACGCATGTAACCCTTTGAAAATATGCCCCTAAGTTTGTATCTGAGGCAATTGAGGGTAAAGTAACTTGTCCAAGGTCACAAGGAGCAACAGCAGGACCAGAATGCTGGTCTCCTGGTTCGTAGCCCACTGCTCTAACCACTAGGCTACTCCACCACTCTCCTGTTCTCTGAACCAAACTCCTAAGGGTCTAGGCCAGTGATGGCCAACCTTTTGAGCTCAGTGTGTCAAAATTCATAAAAAAGCCGAGCATAACTCGGGTGGTGTGTCACTTCTAGAAAAATCCATAATTGTGATATTTGTAGCTCTAATTAATAACAAGTTATAATTTTAATATATGTACTGTATTTATTAATAAAGCAAAAACAAATAATTCTTTACCTTGCCTGCTTAGTGACTTTTTTGTTGCTGAATTTTGTCAGCTAAATCTTCAATTAAAACACTCTCTCCCCCTCCACCCCCCCTCCCACACAAACTCTTACTCCCCTGGATTTTCTCATACACACTCATGCTCTCACACTCACTGGCTCCCTCACATACACACAAACACACACACCCAGGCAGGCTCCCATTCATTTTCACACCACTCCCGCTCCATCCTCCAGGCAGGCACCAATTCATTCTCACACACACAGACATCCAGGCAGGCACCTATGCATTCACACACATACACCCCCAGGCAGAGTCCCATTCATTCACATGCACACACTAAAGGCAGACCCCCCTCTCTTTTGCCAGCAACCTCGGAACCTCTCTCATTCCTCTGCTGCCACTGTCACTGCTGCCACATGATTATTGGGGATGTTACTATTCTTGCACATTCCCAAAGATTACATGTGCCAATCACTAAAAATATATATATTTTTTTTAACCTTTGCTGTCTGATCTTAGTTTTCTAATTGATTGGTCACAGGCTTTTTTTTTTCCACCTTCCCTTTCTTATTTTTTCCACCTTCCCTTTCTTATTTTTTATTTTTTTTTGCCAATTCCTTTTATATTGTCTTTTTTTCTGTTTCTTTTCTCTCCATCTTCTTCCCTCAAACACACAGTCAGGTTCTCATTCTCACATCCATTTCTCTCTCTCACACACACACACACACACACACACAGGCTCTAACTGGCACATGCTGTCTAACTCTCACACACACAGGCTCTCTCTCACTCCCACATGCTGTCTTGCTCAAGCACATGCAGTCTCTGCAAACATTCAGGTCCTCACTCACACACAATCTCTCAACTCATGTCATACACGCGCGCACACACACAGACCCTCAGCCTCTCTCTCACCTCTGGGCCTCCTCTTCGCGGGTCGCGCAGGATGGGCTCTGCAGCGGCCCTGCTACCGGGCTTCTTCCTCTTCTCGGGCCGCTGCGATTTGAGATTTGCGGCGGCCCGTAAGTGCAAGCGATGCTCCTCTTCTGCACGCACTGATGCTTCTCCTCCTTCCTGCCCACGCGGCTCCGGCAACGTTTACTTCCGGGGTCGCACAGGCAGGAAGGAGGAGGAGCATCAGCGCGTTCAACACGATCTTTTTCTTTGGGCTGTGGTGAAGTGAGCCTCACCACGGCCTTGCCTGTCGCTGCGCCTCCCTGCGCCCGGGGGCATGGGGGGGGGGGGGCTGGAGGGATACTAAAAAACTAAAAAACTAATTTTAAAGGGTTGGCGCAGCCGAAAAAAAAAAAAAGGCTCGGCACAGCCAATAAAAAAAAAAAAAATCGATAGTCCCGAAACACTAGGCGTGTCAGCAAAAACGGCTCGGCGTGTCACCTCTGACACGCGTGTCATAGGTTAGCCCTCACTGGTCTAGGCTCAAACCTGGGAACACAAACGTCTTACTGAAGCCCTCTATAGACATGTGTATGTCTTTTATCCCAGAGGAAGCGCATAGCTAGCACTAGACAGTTATTTATCCTTTCAAATAATCCTAAGGGTCCCTCCATAAAATTAGTAACTAGCAGATTTAAAATAAATTGTAAGAAGTATTTTTTCACTCATCACACAATCAAGCTATGGAATCTGTTGCCAAAGGATGTCGTCAAGCAATTAATTTTTTGGGATTCAAAAGAGAGTTGGACAAGTTCCTGAAGGAACGATTATTAGCCAAGGAGACTTGGGAAAACCAATGCATACACAGGAGGTAGTGCATGCAGATAAATCTCATGCACATTCATTTTGGATATCCTGAAAACCAACTGGCTGAGGGGATTCATAGAACCGGTTTGAGCACCCCTGGATAGAAGTTGGAAATAAAGAAAAGAGTCCATGGGGATAACCTGTATGAAAGACAGTTAGTACCCTTAACAGAAGGCATGGGGATTACTACTGTGGCACTACCATGGGTTGGCCACTAGATGTCACTAGGTCCCTGCATTGAACCTTAATATCATGAGCCTTCCATCCCTCTTAGCCCCTCCCAACTTACGGGCCGATACAGTAAAGCGCAGCCGTGGTTACCCGGTTTGTAACCCGCTTTGGACGCACATTTTGGATGCGTAAGGCGTACCCGCGATTCAGTATCGGCTTTTACGCTTCCTTACCGTTTGCCGAAAAGGATGCGTATCCCTTTCCACCCGCCGCATGTATATGACATGTTAAGGATCAGATTAGCTATTCCCTCCGATACAGTAACGTGCGCCCAAATTATTGCCCTGTTAACCAGCTTATTTATCCTGTTTTTAACCTGAATATTTACCGCCTACCCTATCCCTGGCGTTAGTGTGGTGTTCAGTCAGTTTCGTACCGGACAGCGCCATGGACAACATGTATATACTGGCTCTGGCGATATTTTTCATTCGGTTGAGAAATGAGAAATGCACTGCTGCACTGTTTCTTACGCGTCCTTAATGTATCGGCCCGTTAGAGGGCCCGGATTGGATGCCTCAATCCTCTTTAGCTCATCCATTTTAGTGTTCTTTGGAGTCAGTTTGATTTAGCTTCAGACCAGTGAGGGTGTAACTTTTTCTCACTCTAGTGAGGCCTCCCAGCCTCATCAAGAACTTCATATTTTTAAGAGGTGCCTCTCCGTGCACACCTTGCCAAAGAATTGTTCTTTATTTAGTAGCAGTAAGATCAATTTTTGTCTGATTTCCTTTGGGGGCAAAAGGGTTTTTATCCCAGAGACATGAAGACCTGTGAGCTTCTTTACTCCCTAGATGGGTCAAGCACTAGAGACAGACTTTTGTGTGAGATTTTTGATGGCCAAGATGTCTCCTAACTCTTTGAGAAGGGGTTCCTGATTAAATCTGGCACCCTTTTGAGAAATTTCCCCCCAGATACAAAGGACAAGGGCTATGGACCCATGATCCCTAATCTACAATCTAGATAGATCAAACATTAGTGATAGTAAAGCAGCAGTCGCAACGAGATTTTTTAAAAAGTAAGTATTTGGACATTGTTTTGTGGGTAGGCTTTTGACTTACCTCTCCCCTCAGGGAAGCAGGACTGGCATAGCCTGATCCCCTTTGGCTTTTCCCCAAGAGAAGTCCTCAGTAATAACAACTAAAGATGAAGGAGCAAGGCCAGGAGACCCCAATCAGATCTCCACTCATTGGACCAGGACAGGCTGGGTGTCCAGGAAGGAAATGGAGTGAGGTTGTACTGTTTTTGCTGTGAATGTGGGAGCCCCTCCAATAGGATTCCCAGTTAGCTGCTAGGTGAGCTTTGCACAATTCAAATCACCATGAAAGTTCTACCTAGGTGCCTGAAATAAAAGGACACCTACCTACAGAGAAATACACTCATGTACCAGCAGTCAGATGTAACTTCAATGTTATTGACAAATGGACTTTAATTTAATTATTACCAAACAGCAAACTTTATTTTAAAACCAAAAGCCTATTCCTGTCTGATTTGTCCCAGCATCTCTCACCCTATGGGATGCAGCTATATTCTACATACACTGAAAGCAAGCCACTGTGGTCTGGGATATAACAAGAAGCGTGCTGAGATTAAGCATTAAGCATGGGGATAAATTACTAATGGAACAGTCCTGAGGAGTAAAATAAGTTTTTGTGCCCTTGGGATTAACCCCACAAGTAAGGGTTACGCTACCCTTAACCAATTAGCCTTGATACAATTGATGCAACTGCACCACCGCTCTCCGTTTCAATGGTGTGTGTGTGTGTGTGTGGGGGGGGGGGGGGGGTTGGAGTGGAATTGGTTTCAGACAACAGTCAATGTTGGGCCCCCATTTTTACAGTCCAGTGTACTGATTCACAAATATTTATTTATTTATGTATTTATTTATTTAATAATTCTTATATACCGAATTTTCAGTAGTTAGCAAATATTCATTAAAAAATATTTGCATTTCCAAAAGAAGAAAGGAAGTAGATACATAGATATTATGGTAAAAGCACAGGACTGCTTCTGTGGCTAAGTTCAAAAGCAAAACATGTTCAAGTAGCATTGTATGAATTATTAAGAAAGCTGCTCACCCTATAAAATGTTACTAGCAGTAATTTTGTTATGAGTTTGACAGTTGCTTGGTTTTGATTTTAAATATTACTAGAGATTTGAATCGTGTGATCGATCGTCTTAACGATCGATTTCGACTGGGGGGGAGGGAATCGGATCGTCGCAGTTTTGTTTTTTTAAATATCGTGTAAATCGGGGGGAGGGCGGGAAAACCGGCACACTAAAACAACCCTAAAACCCACCCCGACCCTTAAATATAAATCCCCCACACTCCCGAACCCCCCCCAAAATGTATTAAATTACCTGGGGTCCAGTGGGGGGGGGTCCCGGTGTGATCTTCCACTCTCGGGCACACTAAAACAACCCTAAAACCCACCCGACCCTTTAAAATAAATCCCCCACCCTCCCAAACCCCTCCAAAATGTCTTAAATTACCTGGGGTCCAGTGGGGGGGTCCCGGTGTGATGTTCCACTCTCGGGCCACGGGTGCATTTGATAGAAATGGCGCCGGCGCCATTTTGGTTCCTGTCCCCCGACGTCACGAGCGTAGGAGATCGCTCCCGGACCCCCGCTGGACCCCCAGGGACTTTTGGCCAGCTTGGGGGCCTCCTGACCCCCACAAGACTTGCCAAAAGTCCAGCGGGGGTCTGGGAACGACCTCCTGCACTCGAATCTTGTTGCCGTATTGCAAAATGGCCATATGGCCGGCGCCATTTTGCAAAATGGGGCCGGTCGTACGGCAACACGATTCGAGTGCAGGAGGTCGTTCCCGGACCCCCGCTGGACTTTTGGCAAGTCTTGTGGGGGTCAGGAGGCCCCCCCAATCTGGCCAAAAGTCCCTGGGGGTCCCTGGGGGTCCGTGAACGACCTCCTGCACTCGAATCGTGTTGCCGTACGGCCGGCGCCATTTTGCAAAATGGCGCCGGCCATATGGCCATATTGCCGTACGGCTGGTGCCATTTTGAAAAATGGCGCCGGCCATACGACAACACGATCCGAGTGCAGGAGGTCGTTCCCGGACCCCCGCTGGACCCCCAGGGACTTTTGGCCAGCTTGGGGGGGGCCTCCTGACCCCCACAAGACTTGCCAAAAGTCCAGCGGGGGTCCGGGAACGACCTCCTGCACTCGAATCGTGTTGCCGTACGGCCGGCGCCATTTTGCAATACGGCAATATGGCCATATGGCCGGCGCCATTTTGCAAAATGGCGCCGGCCGTACGGCAACACGATTCGAGTGCAGGAGGTCGTTCCCGGACCCCCGCTGGACTTTTGGCAAGTCTTGTGGGGGTCATGAGGCCCCCCCAAGCTGGCCAAAAGTCGCTGGGGGTCCAGCGGGGGTCCGGGCGTGATCTCCTACGCTCGTGACATCGGGGGACAGGAACCAAAATGGCGCCGGCGCCATTTCTATCAATGCACCCATGGCCCAAGAGTGGAAGATCACACCGGGACCCCCCCCCCCCCACTGGACCCCAGGTAATTTAAGACATTTTGGGGGGGGGTTCGGGAGGGTGGGGGATTTATTTTAAAGGGTCGGGGTGGGTTTTAAGGTTGTTTTAGTGTGCCAGTTTTCCCGCCCTCCCCCTTCCCCTCCCCTTCCCCCCAATTTACGATTTTTGATGATAAATCGGGGGAATTCCTATTATATATCGCCTCTAACGATTTTTGACGATTTAAAATATATCGGACGATATTTTAAATCGTCAAAAACGATTCACATCCCTAAATATTACTACCCTTAACATAAGGCTTGGGGATAACCAGAATGGAGCAGCCGTTACTACCATAAAAAAAACTAGTTGGGCAGACTAGATGGACCATTTGGACTTTTTCTGCCATCATTACCATGTTACTGGTGTGACCCTGCCTAGTGTCACAAAAGATTATTTGCTAAGAGAGTTCTTGCTCTCTAGATCAGTGATGGCTAACCTATGACACGCGTGTCAGAGGTGACACGCCGAGACTTTTTGCTGACACGCGCAGCGTTTTGTGGACTATCACGATTTTTTTTTTTTTTTTTTTAAATCGGCTGCACCGACCCTTTAAAACTATTTTTTATAGTCCCCCACAATGCCCCCGGGCGCAGCGACAGGCAGATCGGCAAGGCCCAGCAAAAGATCGCGTTTAAACGGGCTGATGCTTCTCCTCCTTCCTGCCTGTGCGTTCCCGGAAGTAAACGTTGCCGGAGCCGCGTGGGCAGGAAGGAGGGGAAGCATCAACGCATGCAGAAGTGGAGCAGCATTTGTGTTTACGGGCCGCCACAAATCTCAAGTCGCAGCAGCCCGGTAGCAGGGCCACCGCAGAGCCCATCCTGCGGCGACCCGCGAAGAGGCCCAGAGGTGAGAGAGAGGCTGAAGGTCTGTAGAGGGTGTGTTTGTATGAGATGAGTTGAAAGATTGTGTGTGAGAGTGAGGACCTGAATGTTTGCAGAGACAGCATGTGAGAGCCTCTGTGTGTGTTAGAGAGACAGTGTGTGTCAGTGAGAGCCTGTGCTTGAGCAAGACAGCATGTGGGAGTGAGAGACTGAGTGCATGAATGATTGTATGAGAGAGAGCATGTGACAGTGAGAGCCTGTGTGTGTGAGAGAGAGAGAAATCCATGTGAGAATGAGAACCTGTGTGTTTGAGAGAAGAAGATGGAGAGAAAAGAAACAGAAAAAAAGACAATATAAAAGGAATTGGCAAAAAAAATAAGAAAGGGAAGGTGGGAAAAAAAGCCTGTGACCAACCAATTAGAAAACGAAGATTAGACAGCAAAGGTAAAAAACAAAATAAAATTACTTTTTAGTGATTGGCACATGTAATCTTTGGGAATGTGCAAGAATAGCACTTTCTCTATGCGGATCTCACAATGTACAAGATCAGCATGGAGAAAGTGGAAGCCCACAGGGCCTGCAGAGAGGAAGCAGCAGAATGGGCTTCAGTGTCAGTAGCAGCAATCAGCGCCTCCCCAATAACCACGCGGCAGCAGTGACAGTGGCAGCAGAGGAATGAGAGAGGTTCTGAGGTTGCTGGCAAAAGAAAGAGAGGGGGTCTGCCTTTAGTGTGTGCATGTGAATGAATGGGTGCCTGCCTGGGGGTGTATGTGTATGAATGCATGGGTGTCTGCCTGGGGGTCTGTGTGTGTGAGAATGAATTGGTGCCTACCTGGAGGATGGAGCGGGAGTGGGAGCCTGCCTGGGTGTGTGTGTTTGTGTGTATGTGAGGGAGCCAGTGAGTGTGAGAGCATGAGTGTATACGAGAAAATCCAGGGGAGTAAGAGTTTGGGGGGGGGGGGGGTGGAGGGGGAGAGAGTGTTTTAATTGAAGATTTAGCCAATGAAATTCAGCAACAAAAAAGTCACTAAGCAGGTAAGGTAAAGAATTATTTGTTTTATTAATAAATACAGAACATATATTAAAATTATAACTTGTTATTAATATTAGATCTACAAATATCACAAAATTATGGATTTTTCTAGAAGTGACACACCACCCGAGTTATGCTCGTTTTTTTTAATGAATTTTGACACACTGAGCGCAAAAGGTTGGCCATCACTGCTCTAGATTCTTCCAGAATCAATTGAGCTCTGTGTTTCAGAGCGCTTGTAAACTGCAAGCATCCTCTCTGATAAGGAGGGTTTGGAAGGGCATTTGGTCATTGTCATCTAAGGTTGAGTGATGGTTTGAGATAGGGTTGTATAAAATAGGAGGTTCATTCCCTCAAAGGGGATGGGTTTGGTTGGTGTCTATTTAAGATGCTTATACAGGCATCATAGAGAGAGCCTTAGGACTCTTAGGAGTGAGAAGATTCCTAAGGCATAAGTAACTGCTTAAATCAAAGGATTTGATTAAGATTCCTGCCAGCCATCCAGACAGATGAGACTCACAAATTATGAGATGCCTTTTCTCTCCTGGGGAAGTTGCAAGAAAAGTATTTTGACAACATGCTGCCTTGAAGGCCTTGGGCTGAATGTTTTGTTGAAATTCATTTTCAAAAAAGATGATTTGAAGAGTTAAAATTGCTGATTCTGTTTATGTTGGACTGGATCCAGTTATCTACTAGAAGGTTTTGGCTGAAAGACTATGCTTGCTGTTTTGGATTTTCAAATCACTTCTAATTTGGCACCAATCTCTGGTGTGGACCTTGGACTTTGTTAGACCTTGGTAAGTCTCCCCCTGGGCCTCCCAGAGAAGTCTCTGGTCCCCCTCTAGCAACTCCTGGAGCACTGTGACTGTTCCCGGGGCTGCAGGAGGGTAGCTTACCACCTCTGCAGCCTCCAAAGGTGGCCCTAGTGGAAAGAGGGTTACACTATGTTACTGTGGAGCGAACATAGGCATTTTGATATTCTCTATTTTATTCTCCATTCCTTTCTTAATAATTTCTAGCATTCTGTTTCTTGGCCACTGCTGCACACTGGGCAGAGGATTTCAACTTATTATCCAGAATGATACCTAGATCTTTTTCCTGGGTGATGACTGCCAATGTGGAACCTTGCATTGTGTACCTATAATTTGGGTTCCTTTTCCCTCTATGCATTCATGTTGCACTTGTCCATATTAAATGCCATCTGCCATTTGGACGCTAAATCTCCCTGTCTCAAAGATCCTCTTGCAATTTCTCACAGTCCTCTTGTAATTTAGCACATTTCAATAATTTTCTATCATCGGCAAATTTGACCATATCACTAGTTACTCCCATCTCTAGGTCATTTAAATATTTGTTAAACACAGTGGACCAAGTACAGATCCCTGGGGCACTCCACCAGTCATCTCTCTCCAATGAGAAAATTGACCATTTACTTTTAGCCCTACTCTCTGGTTTTCTGTCTTTTAACCAGTTTTCAATCAACAATAGAACATTTCCTCCTATCCTATGACTTTTTAATTTTAAGAGTCTTTCATGACGTACTTTATCAAATACTTTCTGAAAGTTCAAATACACTATATCAACTGGCTCATCTTTATCCACATGATTATTCAAGCCTTAAAAAATATGCAGCAGATTAATGAGACAAGACATCCCTTAGCTAAACCCATGTTGGGGCTTGTCCAATTACACAGTGACTTTCTGTATGTTCATCAATTTTGTTCCTTATAATAGTTTCAATCATTTTTCTCAGCCCTGATATCAGGCTCACCAGTTTCCTGGATCACTTCTGGAACCCTTTTTAAAAATTGGCTTTACATAAGTCACCCTCCAATCTTCATTTATAATTAAATTAATTAATTACATTAATTCATCTTGAGTTTAATTATAGATTACAGATTAATAATAATAAGTCATCTGCAATTTTATTTTTTGGTTCATCAGGTACTCTAGGATGTATACCATCCAATCCAAGTGATTTGCTACTCTTTACGTTTGTCAGTTTTCCCTATTACATCTTCCAGGCTCACTGTGATTTATTTCATTTCTCTGAATCATCGCATTTAAATATCATTTCTCACCAGGGGAATAGCGCCCATGGTGCACAGTGGTGCAGAAGCACCAACAACTTTAAAAAGGGGTGTGCTGTGCACCTCCAACTTTAGATGCTGTTACACCTCACCCCAGTCTCTGCTTCCTTGTTTCCTCTGTGCTCTCCCCAAGTCCCATTCTTCCTTTGCCCCAGCCGGCACCTGTATGTTGTTGCGCTTTACCTCAAATACAGGTGCCTCCTCCATCCTACAGCCTCACAGTGAACACCCCCCATGACCTGCAAGGCTCTGAAGCTGTGGAAGCCTGCATGGTTCAAACATCTCCTGTTAGAACTCTGTGGCTCTGTGCAGTTCTAACAGCAGATGTTTGAACCTTATAGGGCTCTGTAAATAGAACCTCATAGTGGGGAATGCTTCACTGCAGGACTGCAGGAAGGAGGAATCATCCATAGTTCAGCTGCAGCCAAGCAGCTTAGAGGTACTGGTTAGGGCAGAGGTAGAAAAGGGCAGCGTAGGGGAAGAATTGGACTGATGGGGACAGCAGGGGAAAGCAGGAAGTAGAGTCCGGAGGAGGGGGAGGCAACAGAAGAAGAATGAGAATCAGGGACTAGGGAGTACTGCAGGGGAAGAATGGGAGGCAGGGAAGAGGAGGAGATAAGAGGATGAATGGGATGGGGGAATGGGGTGTAACTATGGAAAGAATGGGATCTGGTGACTCAGGGAGAGCAGGTACTGGGGCCGAGAGCAGGGATACGCCGAGAGCAGGGACTTGTGTATTGGAGGAAGGCTAAGAGTTGGAACTCTGACAGAGTTGAGAGGCAGAGTGAATGGTGAACAACCAGGGCTTGGGGAGCAATGGGGACTTGTATGAGTGAGGGTGTAAGATGGAGGTAAGAGAAAGAGGTGAAGGGAGGAGAACGTAAGAACATAATATGTCATACTGGATCACACCAAGGGTCCATAAAGACCAGTATCTTGTTTCCAACAGTGGCAAATCCAAGACACAAGTACCTGGCAAGCAATGAAATATTAAATATGTCCCATGCTGCCTTAAGGCCTTGGAGGAGGAATTCCTTCCCCCTGTGACAGAACTAGTGCCAGTGGATTCAGCCCCAAGGAAAATACAAATTCTTTTATGGCCCCGTTGGTAGTCTCCTGCTACCCAAAGATGGAGTTACATCAGTTTTTAGAGTGTGGAATATGTTGGTTTAGAAATATGAATTTCTTATATCTTTGTATTTTTTTTCAGTTCAGGAGGAAATGCATTTCTGTTTCTTATTCTCTGGCATTGCACTTCATGAGGAGCTTCTTGGGGTTTTGTCTGCATTCTTCTGTTTTTAAATTTGTGATCTCTTATTTTGTATTAGGAAAGGGTTAGTTTGTGTTCTGAGTGTGCGACTGAGGTGAGGGATTCTGCTGGTATGTAGTGTCTGGCATTTCTGTTTTTCCAGGAGAAGGAATATTAGTGGTCTAGGGCCTATAGTAATATTTGCAGTGCTGCCTCTTCTCAGGCACAGTTGCTGCTGTTTTGAGTCCTGGGAGTTTGTTATAGTTTGGCAGGTTTTCTAGATAGTTTCTGAATGTCTTTTGAAGGGTTTTGTATTATTTCTGGCAGTGAAAGGTGTTTGTGTGGCTATTACTGAAGTGACACTAGAATTAGAATTTTTTTTTTTTTGTATATTGAGTTGATATGGGCCTGTCTTTTGTGTACCTTATGAGTGGTCATAGGTGTAACGTCCATAATGAACAGTGGTGCACAGGCACCACCAATTTTGAAATGGTGGTGTGCTGTGCTCCAACAACTTGGGAAGCTATTATGTCTTCTCTGGCTCTCCACCAGAACATAGTTGCTGCTGCCTACCACTGCTGTTCCTGCTAAGCCTCACGTGTGTGCAGGAAAAGTTCTGCACTTGCGCAGGTGTGCAGTTCCAAGCTGCACATTATGTGCTTGTGCTCAACTTTTTCTGTGGGTGCATACAACCCCCTCCCCCCCCAGTGCAGGGGGGGACTGTGGTGGAGCCCATCCCATTACTTCCCAAAATGAAGAAGAGGCTGGCACGGCCGTGGAGGAGCCCATCCGCCACAGCATGAAGAGAAGAGGAGACTGGCAGGGCCGTGGTGGACCCCATCCTGGTGGACCCCAGCCGTGGCCATGGTGGACCCCATCCATGGTGGACCCCAGCCTGAAATGAAGAAGAGGCCATATGTTTATGTTTGTGGATGTCTGTGTGAGAACTTGTGTGACTGTATGAGAGCCTGTGGGTGTGTGTATATGTCTGTATGAGAACCTGTATGTGCGAGAAACTGTGTGCATGTGTGTGTCTGTGCAAGATCTTGTGTGCCTGAGTGTGTGGTTCTGTGTGAGAGGCTATGGGTATGTGTACATGTCTGTATGAGAGCCAGTGTGTGTGAGAGCCTGTGTGCATGTACATCTGTCTGAGAAGCTGTGTGTGGGTCTATGTTTAGACACTGTGTGTATTGTGTGTCTGAGAGCCTGTATAGAAACATAGAAACATAGAAATGACGGCAGAAGAAGACCAAACGGCCCATCCAGTCTGCCCAGCAAGCTTCACATTTTTTTCTCATACTTATCTGTTTCTCTTAGCTCTTTGGTTCTATTTCCCTTCCACCCCCACCATTAATGTAGAGAGCAGTGATGGAGCTGCAACCAAGTGAAATATCAAGCTTGATTAGTTATGGGTAGTAGGGGAAGTAACCGCCGCAATAAGCAAGCTACACCCATGCTTATTTGTTTTACCCAGACTGTGTTGTTCAGCCCTTATTGGTTGTTTTTCTTCTCCCCTGCTGTTGAAGCAGGGAGCTATGCTGGATATGCTTGTAGTATCAGTTTTTCTTCTCCCCTGCCGTTGAAGCAGAGAGCTATGCTGGATATGCGTGAAGTATCAGTTTTTCTTCTCCCCTGCCGTTGAAGCAGGATATGCATTGAAAGTGAAGTATCAGGCTTATTTGGTTTGGGGTAGTAACCGCCGTAACAAGCCAGCTACTCCCCGCTTTGTGAGTGCGAATCCTTTTTTCTTCTCCCCTGCTGTTGAAGCAGAGAGCTATGCTGGATATGCGTGAAGTATCAGTTTTTCTTCTCCCCTGCCGTTGAAGCAGAGAGCTATGCTGGATATGCGTGAAGTATCAGTTTTTCTTCTCCCCTGCCGTTGAAGCAGAGAGCTATGCTGGATATGCGTGAAGTATCAGGTTTTCTTCTCCCCTGCCGTTGAAGCAGGGAGCTATGCTGGATATGCGTGAAGTATCAGTTTTTCTTCTCCCCTGCCGTTGAAGCAGAGAGCTATGCTGGATATGCATTGAAAGTGAAGTATCAGGCTTATTTGGTTTGGGGTAGTAACCGCCGTAACAAGCCAGCTACTCCCCACTTTGTGAGTGCAAATCCTTTTTTCCACATTTCCTCTTGCTGTTGTAGCTTAGAGCGATGTTGGAGTCACAGTAACCATGTGTATGTTTATTGAATAAGGGTATTGTCTCCAGGCAGTAGCCGTCATTCTGGCTAGCCACCCACTCTTTATTGACGGCCTCTTGATTTTATGGATCCACAGTGTTTATCCCACGCCCCTTTGAAGTCCTTCACAGTTCTGGTCTTCACCACTTCCTCTGGAAGGGCATTCCAGGCATCCACCACCCTCTCCGTGAAGAAATACTTCCTGACATTGGTTCTGAATCTTCCTCCCTGGAGCTTCAAATCGTGACCCCTGGTTCTGCTGATTTTTTTCCTATGGAAAAGGTTTGTCGTTGTCTTTGGATCATTAAAACCTTTCAAGTATCTGAAAGTCTGTATCATATCACCTCTGCTCCTCCTTTCCTCCAGGGTGTACATATTTAGATTCTTCAATCTCTCCTCATAAGTCATTTGATGAAGACCTTCCACCTTTTGGTCACCCTTCTCTGGACCGCCTCCATCTTGTCTCTGTCTCTTCGGAGATACGGTCTCCAGAACTGAACACAATACTCCAGGTGAGGTCTCACCAAGGACCTGTACAAGGGGATAATCACTTCCCTTTTCTTACTCGATATTCCTCTCTCTATGCAGCCCAGCATTCTTCTGGCTTTAGCTATCGCCTTGTCACATTGTTTCGCCGACTTCAGATCATTAGACACCATCACCCCAAGGTCTCTCTCCTGCTCCGTGCACATCAGCCTTTCTCCCCCCATCGAATACAGTTCATTCGGATTTCCATTCCCCATATGCATGACTTTGCACTTCTTGGCATTGAATGTCAGCTGCCATGTCTTCGACCACTCTTCCATCTTCCTTAAATCCCGTCTCATTCTCTCCACTCCTTCCGGCAAGTCCACTCTGTTGCAGATCTTAGTGTCATCTGCAAAAAGACATACCTTACCTTCTATCCCTTCCGCAATGTCGCTCACAAAGATATTGAAAAGGACCGGTCCCAACACCGATCCCTGCGGTACACCGCTTAAAACCGCTCTCTCTTCAGAGAGAGTTCCATTTACCATCACACATTGTCTTCTGTCCGTCAACCAGTTTGCAATCCAGGCCACCACCTCGGCACTCACTCCTAAGCTTTTCATTTTATTCACCAGTCTCCTGTGCGGGACAGTGTCAAAAGCTTTGCTGAAATCCAAGTAGATGACATCGAGTGCTCTTCCTCGATCCAATTCCTTGGTTACCCAGTCAAAAAAGTCAATCAGATTTGTCTGACAGGATCTTCCAATGGTGAATCCATGCTGCCTCTGGTCCAGCAATTCTCCCGACTGTAGATAGTTCACTATTCTCTCTTTCAACAGTGACTCCATTACTTTCCCACCACCGAAGTGAGGCTAACCGGTCTGTAGTTACCAGCCTCTTCTCTGTTCCCACTCTTGTGAAGCGGGACCACCACCGCTCTCCTCCAATCATTCGGCACCACTCCCGTTTCTAGGGATCTATTGAATAGGTCACACAGCGGACCCGCCAGCACATCTCTGAGCTCCCTCAGTATTCTGGGATGAACTTCATCAGGCCCCATGGCTTTGTCCACTTTCAGTTTCACCAGCTCTTCCCATACATTTTCTACTGTGAATGGAGTTACATCTACTCCATTCCCCTCCAGTTTCTTGTTAACTAGTGTTGGGTCCTTCTCCAGGGTCCTCTTTAGTGAACACAGAACTGAAGTATTCATTTAATATTTCTGCCATTTCTTCGTCTCTCTCCACACATTGATCCTTTCCACCTTTCAATTTCACTATACCACTTTGAACTTTTCTCTTTTCACTGATGTATCTGAAAAATGTTTTGTTACCACTCTTTACCTCTTTGGCAATCCTCTCTTCCGCTTGACTTTTTGCCATCTTGATTAATTTCTTCGTCTCCCTCAGTTCTACCAGATATTCTTCTTTGTGTTCCTCCTTTTGGGATCTTTTATATTTCTTGAACGCTGTTCTTTTAGCCTTTATTTTGTCAGCCACCTCCTTTGAGAACCAGATAGGTTTCATTTTTCTTTGCTTTTCTTTACTTTTCTAACATATAGATTAGTTGCCTTGGTGATTGCTCCTTTTAGATTGGTCCACTGTTGATCCACATCTCTCTCGTTTTCCCAGCCTTTTAGTTCTTCCTCCAGGTACTTCCCCATTTCATCAAAGTCTGTGTTTTTGAACATCAAAACTTGGGTTTTTGTGCTTCTTTTCCGTGTCCTTTTTGTGATATTAAACCATACCGTTTGATGATCACTGGTGCTGAGGTGGGCACCCACCTGGACGTCTGAGACATTATCTCCATTAGTGAGCACTAAGTCGAGTATAGCTCCTTCTCTCGTGGGTTCCATTACCATTTGTTTGAACAAAGCTAATTGCAGGGCATCTACTATTTCTCTACTATTATTAGATTCTGCAGATGGGATTCTCCAGTCTACATCTGGCATATTAAAGTCTCCAACGATCACCACTTCTCCTTTCTTTGCTATCCTGTGGATGTCTTCAATCAGATCTCTGTCCAGCTCTTCCTTTTGGTTTGGAGGCCTGTAAACCACTCCAATAAAAATGGATGCCCCATCTTTTTTTAAGTCGGCCCATAGTGCTTCTTCTTTGCCCCATGTTCCTTGCAGCTCAGATGCTTGGATATTGTTTCTGACATATAGAGCCACTCCTCCCCCTTTCCTATCCTCTCTGTCCTTCCTTAACAAGTTATAGCCTGGTATTGCCGTATCCCAGTCATGATATTCTGTAAACCATGTTTCCGTGACAGCAACAACGTCCAAGTCTGCCTCCACCATTAGGGCTTGCAGCTCTGGGATTTTATTACCCAAACTACGAGCATTTGTGCTCATAGCTTTCCAGCTTTCTTTGCTCATATGTGTACATATGTGTACATATGTGTTTGTGAGCACATGCCTGTGAGAGCCTGTGTGTCACAAACAGGCTCTCACAGGGACATGCATACACACAAATGTGTGTGTGAGGAAGAGAAAGCTTGTGTGTATGAAAGAGAGGGAGTGTGTGAAAGCTTTGGCATGTATATGAGAGAGGGAATGTCTGAAAGAATGTATGTGTGTGTGAGTGAGGGAAAGGGAGAAGATAATTTGTGCAGCTCTACCTTTCCTAATGCACATTAATCTCAGGGAGAATGGAAATCAAAATATCCCAGGTAAGAATTGCAGGAAATGTTTTAATCCTTATTAGTTTAGATTATTGGGTGTGATTTGATGTGTCTGTTGTTTTAATATATATATTTTTTTTTCTTAGGATCTTGGATACAATGGTTTTACCCACAGGTACTGGGTGAGTAGCTGCCAAGATAACTCTTTTTGGGTCGATGATATGTTGCGGTTCATCGGGAACATCCTCAGAGAGGAATGAGCAAGATAGGGCATCAGCTCTGATGTTCTTATCTCCAGGGCGGTATTTCAGCACAAAGTCAAATCTGTTGAAGAACAGGGACCATCTCGCTTGCCTATGGTTTAGCGCTGTGCATGGCAGAGGTACTCTAGATTTTTATGGTCTGTAAAGACTGTGATCTGATGTTGTGCTCCTTCGAGCCAAGGGCACCACTCTTTGAATGCCATCTTTATTGCCAGGAGCTCTTTATCTCCTATTCCGTAGTTCTTCTCTGCTGGTGAGAAGTGACGGGAGAAAAATGAGCATGGGTGTAAGGCCTTAGAATCACCGGCCTCGCTTAATATGGCCCCTACATTGTTGTCTGAGGCATCAGCCTCAACAATGAAGGGTTAGTTGGATCTGGATGTTGGAGGCATGGCTTGCTCGAGAAGGCATATTTCAGTTTCTGGAATGCTGTTACTGCCTCCGTAGACCAATTGGCAACGTTGGCACCTTTCTTCATCATAGCTGAAAGTGGAACAATTAGTGAGGAGTAGTTCTTGATGAATATTCTGTAATAGTTGGTGAAACCCAGACATCGTCTGAAAGCCTTAAGACCAGTGGGTTGTGTCCATTTCTTAATGCTCTCCAGCTTCTGTGGGTCCATCTGGAAACCTTGGTTGGAAACAATGTACCCTAAGAAAGGCACTGATTCCTTGTGAAACTCACACTTATACAACTTGGCATATAGATGATTCTCGTGGAGTCTTTGCAGCACTCTTTGACAGCCTCCAAATGAGTGGTCATGTCTTGGGAAAATATCAAGATGTCATCTAAGTTTACAACGACACATTTGTAGAGGAGGTCACGCAAAATGTCATTCATCAAGTTTTGGAAGACAGCCGGGGCATTGCACAGGCTAAAGGGCATCTCTAGATATTCAAAGTGACCGTCCCGGGTATTGAAGGCTGTCTTCCATTCATTGCCAGAGCAGATGCGAACTAAGTTGTAGGCTCCCTTGAGATCAAGCTTGGAGAATATTTTGGCTCCCTGTAGTCTATCAAATAGCTCTGACATGAGTGGTAAGGGATAGCGGTCTTTCACAGTCATCTCGTTGAGACCTCTGTAATCTATACATGGATGCAAGGTTCCATCCTTCTTCCCCACAAAGAAGAAGCCTGCACCAGTAGGAGACTTGGAGGGTCTTATGAAGCCTTTTGATGGTTCTCCTGTATATATTCAGACATGGATTTATTTTCTACCATGGAGAGAGAGTAGACCCGTCCTTTGGGTGGTTGTGTTAGGCTTCAAATTGATGACGCAGTCATAGGGTCTGTGTGGCGGCAATACGTCTGCAGCTTCTTTGGAAAATACATCTTGAAAAGATGCACATTGAGGCGGCAATGCAGGCATCAATGGGGTAGTTGGCATGCAGGGTATAGGAGCGACCTCCATCAGACATTTACCATGGCAATCTGGATCCCAACGTGAAAGATCCAGAGTGACCCAATTGAATTGAGGCATATGCTGCTGCAGCCATGGTAGCCCCAGTACAATAGGGTGCATGGCCTTCTCTAAAACAAAGAAGGAGATGGTTTCAGAATGGAGAGCACCAGTCCATAAACATACTGGTTTGGTGAACTGGGTTACTTCGCCCGGTAAGGGTTCTCCATGAGTTGAAGATAGGAATAGTGGAGACATCATGGTGGCAGTGGGAATCTGCAAGTGCTCTACTAATCGTTGTAAAATGAAATTACCTCCTGCCCCTGAGTCCACCAGGGCAAGAATCTGATACTCTAAGGGTCCGCAGATCAAGGATACAGGAAGAGAGAGTGGAGGGTACAGTAAGACCTAAGAAGAGTCATCCTGCAGGACTTAGGTCTTCCAGTTTCTCGGACATATAGAGCATGTTTGAACAGCATGGCCAGCTTGTCCAAAATACATGCAAAGCCCCAACTTCTTCCACGTTCTTCTCTCTTTTGACTTCAGGTGAATGCGGCCTAATTGCATTGGTTCTTCCTCGCCAGCAACTGGACCCGAGGGAACAGGCCTGGGTGTGGACTTAACTCGGGCTTCACCCTGAAAGGGTTTTCTGGGAGTCTTGGTCTCTTGAACCTTGTCTTGAAGTCGGCGATCAATCCTTGTTGCCAACTTCACCAGTTCAGCCAAGGTCTCTGGCATCTCGCGAGCTGCCAGTTTGTCTTTCAAACGAGAGTTCAGTCATTCAAAGTAGAGGGTCCTCAGGCATTTAGGGTCCCAATGTAATTCAGCTGCCAGTATCTTGAGTTCTATAGCGAAGTCAGCTAAAGGTTTAGTACCTTGCTTCAGGTGAACCAACGAAGATCATGCAGTGGTATGCCAGGCAGGCTCATCAAAAACTTATCTGAACAGTTCGAGGAATCTGGCAAGATCATGTAGGATAGGATCATCATGCTCCCACAGTGAAGAGGCCCAAGCCAACGCTCTTCCATCTAGATAAAACAAGATGTAGGTGGTCTTGGCATAAGCTGTAGGAAAATGGCTATGTTGCACGGAAAAGTGCATGCAACACTGGTTAATAAAACATCTACATTTCCAAACTTCCCCCGAGAAGCGTGTTGGAGCAGATAGAGGTACAATAGTCTTGACCGTCACTTCTGGCGGTGTAACTTCTTCTTCTTTACCTGTGGTGGTAGGTAAGTTCATCTGTGCATGCAGATGATTGAATGCAGCAGTCAAATTCTCCAGCACATTCTGCTGTTTGGAGATTCGCTGGGCCAGGCCTGGAATTGTCTGCAATGCAGTGAGCTGAGCCGAATCCATGGAGTTAGCAATCTGTTATAGTTTAGCGGTGTTTTGGTGGTTTCTTGGGTACTGTGGCAGATGACCATGCCCATGGGGAGGAGCCCTGTGGGGAGCCACAGTACTGGTCTAGACTCAGGATGCACAAAGAATTTAGATCTTTTATTATACAGCTTGATGTTTACCACCAGAGGTGGCAGTAATGAGGTGATCCAGAGGTAGCAATCCCGGGACCCTCAGCAGAGAGAACCCATCTCACCACATTGGTATAGGGGATTCCGGTGTAGTTTTCCCAGGCAAGGCAATGCTGTAGATGAGACAGACTAAGATTACTCACCAGATGGTAGCTGTAGGTTGGCGATTCCACCAGGCTGAAGTAGATGGTACTGGCACCGAGGCTGGGAGAGCAGGCCCTCGAGAAGCGAGTACCTGATCCCAGTAAGGCACCTGAAATAAAGCAGAGGGCCCCCAAGGAGCAGGTACCCAGGTTAGTCAATACCCCGAAGGCAGAGAGAGAGCTTCCAGCGGCAGCATGGAAGCGGCAGAGTAGCTTAGACCCGACGAATCCAATCCTTGCTAACTCAATGAACTAGCAAACACATACAGGCTATATACCTGGATGGCGTGACATCACTTGAGGGGGACACCACGAGGTTTGCACCATTGCTGGAATAAAGATGTGGGTAGCATGCACGCGTGCACCCTAGTAGGGCCCTTGGGAGGAACATGGTGGGAGGCAACGCCATAGCCATTCCAAGGACGCCAGAGAGGGTGGCTTGCAGACATGGCAGTAGCAATATTCCCAAGGTAAGCGGGAGGAGCCGAGAACAAGGTGAGGCATACAGAGCAAAGCCATCTGAGACCGACGGACGCAACACTGACTTGGATTGTGCAATGTTGCATCAGACTTGAAATTGACATCTAGTATGATAAAATTATGACACCTAGTATGTATGAAAAATGGACATTGTTTAAATATTTGGACTTGATTAAATTATTGGTAGCATACCCTAAATTATGTCTGTTATTGTACAAATTATGTGTGAATAAGAATAATGATGTGATGTAAGAATGCTTGTCATTATGGAATAAAGTATTGATTGCATGCCCTGTTATTGAAAGATATTAGGGATGAGCCTCGGGGGAGGGGGGTTTAGGGAATACATAGAGCAACTATGACATAGCCATGTAGAATTTTATCTCTAATAAATATAATAAAAGATGAAGTGGTTCATATAATTTCTTTCTCAATTAAAATAAAAGGGAAACTAACAGTTGCTTGATGGAGATGTTTAACAACCAGGTCCTCCCAAAGCTGAGATTTTGTTTGGGTCATAAATAATTTTTTTTATGACACTGCCTTGCATTCTCTTTGAAAACAATTGAAACAAATAAATGATTTAGGCTCCCTGCTATTGCCTTGCCTCCCTAAGTGCACCTTTTACCCCTTGATAATCTAATGGTCTATATGACTCCCTTGCTGGTTTTTTGATTCAAATGTACCTGAAAAAGTTTATTATTATTAATTTTTTATTCTTTAGCAAGCTTCTTTTCAAATTCTGTCTTAGCTTTTTTTTTTTTTTTTAGCAATGTTTTGCATCTTACTAATTTTATTCCTTGTTTTCTTCATTTGTATCTTTTTTCCATTTATTGAAAGATTTTTTTTTTTGCTATAATTGCTTCTCTCACTTCACCTTTAAACCATGTTGGCAGTTATTCGGCCTTTCTTCCAATTTTTTAATGCATGGAATACCTCTGTTCTGGGCTTCCAAGATGGTATTCTTGAACAGAGTCCATGCCGGATATAAAGTATTAATCCTTGAAGTTTTTCCTTTCAGTTTTTTCCTAACCATTTTTCTCATTTTCTCATAATTTCTGTTTTGAAAATTAAAGCTATCATAGTAGATTTCCATAATGTCCTCCCTTCAATTATCAAGTCAGATTTGATCATGTTATGATCACTATTGCCAAGAGGCTGTTATGACCAGGAGGAACATGAACCCTTGGACCGACGGGGAGGTTGGTATACCTTAGGAGGTGGCTCCCCAGGTTCCTCTGTTGGGTGGCAAGGCGGAACAGACGTTGGGACTGACTGGGACCTCACTGCAGGAGACTCAGATGGCCTCTGAGAGGGCGATGAGGCGTGAAGTCAGAGGCAAGGACCGATTGGATCTTTGCCACTGGAAGCCCACAGTCCCCCTGGGAGGAGCCCATAGGGACCTGGGCCGGGACTTAGGTGGACCTTTGAGAGGTCGAAGAGGCGTGAAGATGGTGCAAGGGCCAACTGGATCTTCACCACTGGAAGCCCGCGGTCCCCCCGGGAGGAGCCCATAGGGACCCGGGCCGCTGGGACTTAGGTGGGACCTTGGAGGTGGATGGTCCGAAAGAAGTCCGAGGTCGAGTGCCAGAGGATCATCGCTTGCCGGTCTGAAGTCACACACCAAGGGATCACCGCTTGCCAGTCCAAAATCACACACCGAGGAATCACCGCTTGCCAGTCCGAAGTCACACACTGAGGGATCACCGATAGCCAGTCTGAAGTCACACACCGAGAAGAAGCAGGAATCAGGAACCAGGAACCGAAGCACCAGGAGACTCACCAGAGCGAGCAGACTCAAGCAACAAGTTGCCAAGTCGAGGAGGGAATGGAGGAAGTCTGCTTTTATACTTCCCTGTGCCTGGTTCATCAGGCACAGGTGAAGGCAATTTGGGTGACGAGGCCTCTTTAAATCCTGTGAGGGGGCGCGGCCTCGTGCCTAAGGGCACGGCGGCCATTTTGGATTCTAGATGCTGAGGAGAGCGGCCTGGCGCCGTGAGGGAAGACCAGGGATGCCTCCCATGCCGGTAACCACTGCGGAGACCCGCGCCAGTGTGCGCAGGCAAATGTAACCAGAATCCCATGGCCCTCTCGATGGTGCCGCGGCGGCCCCGCCGTCGCAGGTCAGGTAGGGGATCATGGCCGCGGAACACAACAGTAGCCTCAACATCTTGCACCAAATCATGTATTTCACTAAGGATTAGATCTAAAATAGCTTCCCCTCTTATTGGTTCTTGTACCAGCTGCTCCATAAAGCAGTCATTTATTTCATCTAGAAACTTTGCTTCTTTGGAATGTCCTGATGTGAAATTTATGCAGTCAATGCCAGGGTAATTGAAATTATTACTGTGTTGCTAATTGTGTTAGCTTCTCTAATTTCTGTTAGAATTTCATTATCTGTATGATAATTCTGCTCAGGAGAAGAGTAGTGCAGCCCCAATGTTATTTTATTTCCCTTCTCATATGAATTTTCAAGCCATAAAGATTCTACACTGCATTTTAGTTCTTGCAGAACTTTTATCCGGTTTGACTCTATGCCTTGTTTAAAATATAGCGCTATACCTCCCTCAATTTGAACCATCCTAGCACTGTGATATAAGATATACACTGGTATCAAAGTGATCCACTGGTTATCCTCCTTCCACCAAATCTCTGAGATGCCAGTTATATCTGCCTCTTCATACTTCTAATTCTTGTATCTTACCTTCTAGACTTCTAGCAATTGCATACAAATGTTTCAAAGTGTGTTTTTGTTTGTATTAACAATCTGCTTATCAGCTGACATGGGTAATTTGGGATCATTTTGCTCTGTCTGCTCTTTGCTGAAGGACCCTGGGTTATTATTTTAGCATTTACTGCAACTTCTCTATCAGAATGCTTTAACTTCCCTGTTCTGTTTATATATACTTTAAAAGATGCATCATTCCTAACTATGTGCTTCTGAGTGACTGTTGGCTTCCTCCTTTTATCAAGTTTAAAATCTTCTCTTTCTCCTTTTTAAAGGTAAATGCTAGCACCCTGGTTCTATGCTGGTGAATGTGGAGCCTATCCCATCGGAATGGGTTTCCCCTTCCCCAGAATGTATCTTAGTTCCTAGCAAATCTGTGGCAGACACCTGCCCCCCCCCCCCCCTCCCTAGGTCTGGCCACCAGATATCACTGTCCCTGGATACACACTTTAGAAGAAGTCATCCATTCCCTTAGTCCCTCCCACCTGGAGGATCTGGATTGGATGCCTGAACACTATTTAGCCCAACCATTTTAGGACATTTTGGGATCAGTTTGAGAAAGCAAAGGAAGAGTAAAGATGCTTAAATTTAATACTCTGGTGAGATCTTTCAGCTTCAACCAAATGGAGTTTTCATTTAGAAATGACACCTCATCGTGCACTCCCTGCCAGAGGGTCCTTCTCCTTCTAATTTACAGAGAGATATATTTTTATGCCTAATATCCTTTTGGGGCAAAAGGGCTCTTACCAGGGGACCAAAGATCTGTGAGCCTTCTCTAAACCCTAGGTGAGCAAGTATAAGTGATGGATTCTTCTGCAAGAGATAGTGAGGGCAGAAGATGTATCCAGTTTAACTTTTAAAGTATTTTTTAGACTTGAACAGAGTGGGGAAACGTTTGGTACCATCACTAACCCCCACACTGGGATTACAGTGTGGGGGTTAGTGATGGTAGAAATATCAACTGATCAAGAAAGGAAGAACAAGATCAGATGACCCCATTCAGATCTCCATACCATGGGAGCAGGATAGGCTGAGTGTCCGAGGAGAAGATGAATTAAGGTAGGACATTTTACTGGGAAGCTGGAGAACTCTCCACTAGGAATCATGGAAAGCTGCTGGGTGAGCTTTGCACATTAAAATTCACCATGGGTCTCTACCCAGAGGTCTGCAGAAAGGACACCTACCTGCAGAGAAAAATCATTCATGTACCATCAATCAGTTGTAACTTCACTGTTATGGACAAATGAACTTACCTGAATGATTACCAATCAATAAACTTTACTGTAACATCCAGATGGTAGTCCTAATATATTATAGCCTCTCACCTCATGGGAAGCATCTACATTATGTAAACACATTGTGCAGCAAGATTCCATGGTCTGGGCCACAAGCAAGACTTTACCCACCTAGAAAGGATTTAGAGTCAAGCATGGGATGGAATTTTCAATCCGGAGCAGCCCCTGAAGAGAAATAAATATTGTTTGTGTGTATTTTGGGTTAAAACCCTGCTATGGGTTGCAAATCGAAAAAACTCTTCCTGCTATTGCTTTGTAAACTATTTATGGTTAAAGATCATATGTTAAATGTTATACATGACATTTTATTCCTTTTTGAAAAAGGGTGATTGTTTTTGGTGTTGCACTTTAAACACACAATCAAATGGGGTGATTGTTGTGAAGTCAATATTCAATAACATCCACCAGCACCACACAGAATGGGAAATTCATTTTCTGCATCAGGAAAAATTGTAACTCGGTAGGTCCTGCAAAATAAAAAGTCGCCACCATTTTAATAACATCACAAGAACTGAATCTCCAGTCGTGAAAAGGCACATATAATAACATAAGTGGAATTACAGATGTCGTCAGATGCCGAGTTACAATTTTCACCTGATGCAGAAACTTCAAAATATGGCTCCATGTTGAGATGTTATTCATGAGATGTACAATTAAAGACTACAGAATTGTTGCATTCAAGTTAAATACAACTTTACATATTTCACAAGTGCAAAAAATTATGGTCAATTTGGAATTAATTGTCCATAAATGACAAGATTTTATTGCATCTAAATAATTATTAAAATTCTTGAAGTTGGAACAATGATAATATTTTTGACACTGACTCATGCTGTTGGATCCTGGTAGCCGTATAACGTCCTTTATTTTGATATGCTTGGAACGTGTTTTGTTTAGGTAAATTTTATTTAGCCAGATAAAAAAGAAGAGTACCAGCTGGGAAGATGGTGGTCCCCCGCCATCTCTGTGAGTGGTGCTCCATTGGGCTCACGACTCTAAGCTTGTTGGCCACCCCGGCCGAAACCAGACTCTCGAGATGCTTCGAAGAGAGTCTGGGTTCGGCCGCATGCCGCACGCAGCAAAAAACCCTGACTGGCCACCCATGGGCTTTCTTCAACCTCTTCCTGTGTCCACAGAACCCTGGGCAAGTGTCTCCACTGATTTTATAGTGGACCTGCCTCATTCAAAAGGAAATACTGTAATCTGGGACATTATTGACTGTTTCTCAAAAATGGCCCACTTTGTCCCATTACCTGGTCTCCCTTCAGCTCCTGAACATGCTAGACTCTACTTAACCAAATTTCATCTGCAAGGACTACCACAAGAAATCATTTCCGATCATGGCCCTCAATTTGCTGCTAAATATTGGAGATTCCTTTATAAAAAGTTCAATATTACATGAAACTTAACCTCAGCCTATCATCCGCAAGCAAATGGCCAAGTCAAGAGGACAAATCATTCTTTAAAGGCATTCCTCCAATCATATGTCAATGACCAGCAAGATAACTGGGCTGACCTCCTACCCTGGGCAGAACTATCTCATAACACCCACGTTGCCTCTGCCACTGACATCTCACCTTTTCCAGTAGTCTTTGGCTGCCAACCTCGCTTACTCCTACCGGTTCCTCTCACTGTACCTTCACCTGCAGATCAGTCTACAGCACAAACTATATGTAGAGAGACTAAGTCAAGCAGCTGAGCGAGCCAAAGGTTTTACTGACATCCATCGTCTGGCTGCACCGCTCTTCCAGCCTGGCCAGAAAGTCTGGCTCAGTACAAAACACATTTGACTATGACTGCCATCTCAACGGTTGGCCCCCAGATTCATCGGGCCATTCCCTATTTTTTGACACATTGGAGCAGTCACTTACCAGCTACAACTTCCTGGCTCTATGGAAATCCACAACACATTCCACGTATCATTACTTAAGCCCCTAGTCCTGTCTTGGCCTCCCTGAAGGCCTCTTCCTCCTACTCAGCATACAGCGGAACCTGAGAATACCCTGCAGGTCAAGGAGGTCCTTGACGTTCAACGTCGTTGTGGCCATTGGGAGTACCTCCTCTCATGGGAGGGTTTCAGCTCAGAGGAGAACTCTTGGGAACCCTAACACAACATTTATAATAAGAACCTGATTCTAGGATTCCATCGAGACCACCTGGAGAAACATAGACCAGTAAGCAGGAGGCCTAGAAGGAGGAGGTACTGTTGTGCTTCCCAGCCACGTTGGCACCACGGCTAGGCCTGCTCATCTCGCCCTCCCTTCCGCCAGCTCCGGGCACCCCTCACTTGTGACTTCAGCCAGGTCTCAGCAGGGGATATTCAACTATGCTGCTGAATATCATCATTAAGTTAGCCAAATAGCTATATCTGGCTAAATTAACAGTCACTTTGTGGCTGAATATCGGCCCCAACATTTCTATTCCACTTATCCTAATTACTAGGGATGTGCATTTGTCCTGTTTCGGGGAGCGCAAAACCCGAAGGAATTTTTCCCAAAATTTCAGGAAACATTTGTTTTCAGGTTTAGTGTGCACTAACGAAAAAATGTAATGAGGAGTTAGTGCACACCCCGTTAGTGCGCACTAAAATGAAATTCAGGCTCCCCGAATTTTAAAGGCCCGAACCGCGGGAAATACGAAATTTCCCGCGGAGGGCTTCGCACATCCCTACTAATTATTACCCTCATTGGATTGAAGCATTAACATAAAAACAACATAATTAAACAAACAGACATACTAGCAAAATATAAGAACAGAACCTCATTAAAATCTAATCTGCTGGTGTGATTCACACCATATTTCAGTATGATGGGATATTTTTTTATCCATACATACTCTGGAAAGTAGACTCCATTAGTTGTATTATTTATTAATCCCCTGGTAAGTATCTGTCCTCCTTTCTCACTGACTTTGATTCCTGAATATCTGTTCTTCCTTGAGCCTTCTTCCCCTTCACTAATTCTTGGGGACTTTCTGATGACCCCCTCACACTCCTATGCCTTAACCTCCTTGCTTTAAACTCATTTGACCTCCAAGTATGCTCCACCACTTCTACTGATCAATATGTCCATTACTTTGACTTGGTCCTAGTGTATTTAACTTTTTGGGGTACTAGGCAAACTGGTTAAAAGATAGAAAACAGAGATTTGGACTAAATGGTCAATTTTCTCATTGGATGAAGGTAAATAGTAGAGCTACCCAGCAATATGTGCTGAGACTGGTCCTTTTTAACATATTTATTTATTTGTAGATTTTTATATACTGTTGTTTGGTGCAAGCCTTCACAATGGTTTATAAGGAACAAACATAAACATACGACAATTGTAATCTGTGAAACAATAAGAAATTATTTATACACTTCAACCACCCTCCACCACCATCCAATTCAGAAAACCCTGCTCCAAAGATGACCTAATTTTCTCCCTCACAGACACCCTCAATAATCTCGAGCTATCCAACCCTGAATCTGCCTTCTCCAACTGGTACAACATTACCATAGACATTGCCAACAATTTCTGCCCCCTAACAACCAAAACCCTAAACTCCTCCCATAACTCTAGAAAACCATGGTACACCTCAGAACTAAAAAATCTCAAACGTGACCTAAGAAACTCTGAAAAGAAATGGTGCATGAATCCATCCCCCTCCCTACAGGCTTCATACAAATCCACCCTTGTCCTCTATAGAACCTCTCTACTTAATACCAAAAGTGACTTCTATGCCCTCAGAATTCACGACATTCATTACAATGCCAAAGCCCTCTTTTCCTATGTCTCAGATCTCACAAAAACCGCCCTCCCCATCCCCAAAAAAGAATCTAAAACCATGTGTGACAACCTTGCCCTCTTCCTCCACAACAAAATAATCAAGCTTACAGCCAGCTTTCCCACCTCCACTACCTTACCTAATACCCCCTCTAAAATTCATCATACCACTTTGGACACATTCAAATCTACCTCCTTATCTGAAATAGAATCCTTCCTAAAGAAAATCAAACCTGCAGCTCACCCCTCCGACACCATTCCCACAAAATACCTCCTTACTATCCCCAACCTAGTAGCCAAACCCTTAGCTGACATCATCAACTGCTCTATCTCATTTGGTAACGTCCCTTCCTCCTTAAAACAAGCCATCGTCAAACCCATCCTTAAGAAACCCAACCTCAACCCATCTGAACCTGCCAACTATCGATCTATCTCAAACCTACCCTTCCTAGCCAAACTTATGGAAAAAATAATAAACACCCAACTCTCTGATCACCTTGAAAAACACAACATCCTATACCCCTCTCAATTTGGCTTCCGAAATTTCCACAGTACTGAAACCCTCCTAACCTCCCTCACTGACACTCTCCTAAAAAGCATAGACAATGGGCATTCCTTCATCCTTTCAATGCTTGACATCTCCTCTGCCTTCGACACTATCAGCCACAAGATTCTTCTAACCCGCCTCTCTGAAATTGGCATCACTGGCACCACCCTTCGCTGGCTTGAATCATACCTCCATAATAGACACCACACAGTCAAAATTGGTAACAGCGAATCTGAGCCTATTAATTTAACACGAGGTGTTCCCCAAGGCTCCTCACTATCCTCCACCCTTTTCAACATATACATGCTGCCTCTCTGCCACCTTCTATCCAGTCTAGGACTCACCCATTTCATCTACACAGATGATGTTCAAATCTTTATCCCCATTACCGATTCCGTCTCCAAAACCCTCAAAATCTGGGAAACCTGCCTCTCATCTAAATCTGGGAAACCTGCCTCTCATCTATCACTCTCCTCCTCTCCATAATCTAACCCCACCTTACACTCATATGCTTCGTTACCACCACATATGCCTCAATACCCCACCTCTCCACCCCCAAAGTTTTATTTGCTTTGTTACATCATATTAAATTATATTTCCATATGTTGCCTTAAATTACATTATATTGCTCTTTGTCATATCATATTATAAGCTTTATTATTTTGTTATATTTTTATTATATTATGTCCTAATTTTTTGCCCTATATTCATGTTCTTTTTTAAATGTAATGCACAGTTACATTTTTGTTATACTGTTTCCTCCACATGTTACTTGTAAACCGATGTAATGCTCTGTGAACGTCGGTATAGAAAAACCTTGAAATAAATAAATAAATAATACATCTAACAATAGATAATATAAAAGATTAAGTATGAAAAAATATAGGGGAATATAAAAATCAACAAAATAAACTAATCTCATACAGGCCGATACAGTAAGGAGCGGTAGGAAGAGCTGCGTTAGTGACAGGCGCACTCGCGGTTGCCACACGCACAGTCCAGCTCACCTACCGCTCGATACTGTATGTAAATAGCTTGCAAATGCAAGCTGTGTCTAAGAAGTGTCCGTGAAGCGTTAGGCCCGCGCAACCCATTTTACTGTATAGAATGCTATACAGTATCCTGGGTACGCTGGCCTGCTTCACGGACACGCTGGTATCTGTCATTTCAAATGCAATTGGGCCGCTCAAGACGTGACGTCACATGCCGTGACGCCAAACGTCATGAAGTCATGCCTTGAGCGGCCCAATTGCACACACAGGGGCCGCTTTCGCCCGTGCAGGCGTCCATCTTCGCGGGCAGCTGGAGGCAGGGGAGCCGCGGTCATCTTCGCCGATGTCCGTCTCCGGAGGGGGGCTGCAAAAAAAGTAAGTCGCTTCGTTGCTTTACACTGCCAGTCCTCTCTCCCCTCCTCCCGAAGCAAGGCTGCTTTTCGCGCCTTGCTTCGGGAAGCGGGGAGAGAGGACTGGCAATCCCGAGCATAGGATTGCCCGTCCTCTCTCCCCTCTCTCTCTTGCAACTTTTTTTTCGCTTTTTTTTTTTTTTCACTTTTTTTATTTTTTCCGCTTTCGTTGCTTTGGGAGGAGGGGAGAGGACTGGGGCTGCCCCGGAGACCAGCACCCATGGACGTGGCCAGGGCAGGTGAGCAGGGGCTGGGGGAAAGTTTGCCGCCTACCCTTACCCCTGCCTCTAACGCAGGGGTAAGGGTTGGCGGTAAGTTAGCAGGTTAAACGCACGGCAAAACGGCAGGGTAAAAAAGCGATAGTTGGGGCACGCGTTACTGTATGGGAGGGAATAGCTAATTCGATCATTTACATGTAATATACATGCCGCGGGCGGAAGGGGTTACCCGGTGATTTAAGGACGCGGTAAGAGTAGGTAAAAGGGGATAGTGTATCGCGGGTTGGACTAACGCGGCCGAAAAATGGGTAGAAAGTGGGTTAGGAGCAGGGTAACCGCGGCCGCACTTTACTGTATTGACCTGATAGTTAATTATGAGTACCAGAGATTTGAATCCTACATGGTTCAAGAAAGAACTAAAATCTTTAATAACTGAAATAGACTTAAGTGAATCTAAAAGAATAGTCCTATGTGGTTATATAAAATGAAGTGGTGATGTGGTGATTGTGGAAGAGCAGTTTAGCCTATTCCGTCTTTGTATGCATGCTCGAACAGCCATGTTTTGAGGTGTTTTCTAAATAGCTTTAAATTGCTCTGCAGTCTTAATTTTTCTGGTAGTGTGTTCCAGAGACCTGGTCCTGCTAGTGAAATAGCTCTCGCCATACTGTAATAAGTCTGGCAGATACGACTGAGGGTATTGATAACAAGGCCTTATTCGCCGATCTCAGGTTATGCTGTGGGGTATGTATTTAGATTACTGCACTTAGCCATTCAACTTCCTTGCCATATATTGTCTTGTGTAAGATGGAGAGTACTTTGAACTCCATTTGACAATTGGTAACCAGTGGAGTGCTTTTAAGACAGGAGTGATGTGTTCTGTTTTTTTATGACCAGTTAGAATTTTAGCAGCTGCTTTTCGGAGGATTTGGAGCAGCCATGTAGTTGATTTGGGTAGAGATGTGAATCGTGTGCCAGATCGTCTTAACGATCAGGTTCGGCTGGGGGAATCTGATTCCAATTCACATCGCTAATTTTTTTTTTAGGGAGGCCCGCGCCGCTAAAAAAACCACCCACCCGACCCTTTAAATCGACCCCCCTTAGCCTCCCCCACCGGCGCCATCTTTACTCATCAGCCCCTATTATACTATACTCTATAATAGGGGCTGATGAGTAAAGATGGTGCCGGCCATCCAGTGCTCCTACCATGTGACAGGGGCCGGCCAATGGCACGGATACTCTGTCACATGGTAAGGGCAAAGGAGCATCGGCGCCATTTTATTTTAGCGCAGCTGATGCCTGGGAACGTGAAATGGCTCCCAGAGGCCCCCCTGGACCACCAGGTAATTTTAAAAGGTTTTTGGGGGGTTGGAAGGGTGGGGGAGGCTAAGGGGGGTCGATTTAAAGGGTTGGGTGGGGTTTTTTTTTATCGGGCCATCGGTGCCATTTTAATTAGTGGCAGCCAAAATTGCGCCAATGGCCTGAGAGCAGGAGATCGTGCCGGGACCCCCCCCCCCCCCATTGGACCACCAGGTAATTTAACATTTTGGGGGGGTTCTGGAGGGTGGGGGAGGGTAAGGAATTGGTTTTAAAGGGTCGGGGTGGGTTTAGGGGTTGTTTTGGTGTGCCGGTTTTCCCGCCCTCCCCCAAATAATTCCCGTGCCCTATTTAACGATTTAGGACTATTTATGATGATAAATCGGGGGCATTTGTATTGTATCATGCACTCTGATGATTTAGGACGATTTTAAAATTATCTGACGATAATTTTAAACGTTCAAAAATGATTCACATCCCTAGATTTGGGTAGACCTAATAGCAGTGAATTACATTAATCAAAGCTCATGAAAATCAGAGATTGTAGGATGGTTCTAAAGTCAGGTTGGTTTAGTAGAGGTTTTAATCATTTAAGTATTAATAGTTTGTTAAAACCTTATTTTATCTTCATGGATATGTGTTTCTTAAAATTCAATTCTAGATCAATCCATATACCAAGGTCCTTCACTTTATCATCTAACTTAATAACTGCATTGTCGATTTGCATGGTCTTATTTGGGATATTTATTGAGATTGTTCTTTCAAGAAGAATGCATTCGGTCTTATCCATGTTGAGACAGAGTCCCATATGAGTTAGGAGTTGGTTTATGGTGTTGAGATACGTAGCTGAACGTTTGAATGCTTTTTCTAATGTGTCTGTAACTGGTATGATTATTTGGATGTCATCGACATACATAAAGTAGGTAATCCTGAGACCTTTGAGCAGTTGACATAATGGGAGGAGAAAGATGTTAAAAAGTGTGGCAGATAAGGCAGATCCCTGTGGGACTCCTGTTTCCAACAATATTGTCTCCAATTTAGAATTATTAATGTTTACCTGAAAAGATCTGTTGCAAAGGAATCAGGTGAAACAATTCAATGTTGTACCAGTGAGACCTATTTCGGCTAGTCTGCATATCAAACTTTTATGGCTGACCGTGTATAAATCAAGTAAGATAAGAAGATAACATTGACTATTATCAAAACCCCGAATAATCATATCAGATAGGGCGAGAATTAATGCCTCTGTACTGAAGTGTTTTTGGAATCCATGTTGCATTGGGTATAGGATATCATTCTTATCCAAATGCTCATTCAGTTGCTTAAGGACTACTTTTTCTGTTAATTTAGCGATGAAAGACAATTTGATATGGGGTGGTAGTTATTTAGATCTGCTGGATCTAGATTCTTTTTTTTAAATGGGTTTAATTATAGCCATGTTTAGATTGTCTGGTAGTGCTTCTTCATCTAGTGATTTATTTATATTTGTGATAACTGGTGTAATGGTCTGTGATATTTCTTTTAAAGTGCGTATTGGGATTTTATCAAGTTCATGATTTGCAGGATTTAATGACTTGATTAAGCCTTTGATTTCCATGGTGGAGACAGGATCAAAGGTAGACCATGGTGTTACATCTTTATTAATTAATTTTACGTCTTGCTGAGGGATTTTGTTTAGGTTCTCAGTTATTTTATTGATTTTATATTTGAAAAATTTAGCCAGGTCTTGGCTCAGGTTTTTATTTGTGTAGGTAGTCACGGGGTTGCTATCAGAGATTAATTTATTCACTATATTAAATAGTGTCTTTGGATTGTGAGCATAGTTTTGAATTTAATTGCTATAGTATTCCTGTTTGGTATTATTTATTTTGTTTTTTAGTAAGCTAAATAGATGCGATAGTTTGCTAACGTTAGGGGGATTTCTTTTTGTGCCAGGCTTTTTCTTTTCTTCTTAAGATGAGTTTGATATCTCTCAGTTGTTTATTGTACCATGGATTGGAATTCTTTCTTGAGTTATCAATACTTTTAGTTTTTTCTGGATTAATAGCAATAGCGATTTCTGTTGTAATTTGGAGCCAAGATTGAGAGGCATTGTTAATATTTGAAAGGTCTGTGTTATTTAATTGCTTTCCGAGTTTCTGTTGTAATAACTCTATTGGGAATGGTGGCCTATATTTGAAGCTGGTAATATTAGCATCTTTTAACTGATTTTTACTATCAATTACAGTCTCACCATGCAATAGATAGTGATCAGTCCATGGTACTGGGATGCAAGATATAGATGAGTTACGAAAATAGTTCTCATTAATAAAAACTAAGTCAAGAGTATGGCCTGCTTTATGGGTTGGATCATTTACGACTAGTGTAAAGTAAAGCTGAGAGCAGATAATACATCTATGTAGGGATGTGAATCGTTTTCCATATCGTCTTAACGATAGAAATCGTGTGGCAGGGCAAGAAAATCGTCTTAGGCACGATTTTTTAGTTAAAAAATCGTTAAAAATCGTTTTTTCCGATTAGTGCGCACTAACGGGAGTTAGTGCGCACTAACTGGGAGTTAGTGCGCACTAACTGAAAATGATACAATTTGACACTTTTCAGGTCAGTTAAGGTCAGTTTAGGAATGAATATGTATTCCTATTGGCTGCCCTCTTATTTATTCATGTTACCAAGTTTCCTACTGACAGTATATGGGGGATGGGAAATGGAAACAGTTGGTAGCTTGACAAAACAAGTAATGTGATCAGTCAATGTGACTAGAACTTGTGCCCTAACCCTGATACCAGGGGTATTGTGATCTTCCTGCACACAGTGCCCTATCCCTATTAATACCAGGAGTGTTGTGATCTTCCTGCACACAGTGCCCTATCCCTAATACCAGGGGTGTTGTGATCTTCCTGCACACAGTGCCCTATTCCTGATACTGGGGGTGTTGTGATCTTCCTGCACACAGTGCCCTATTCCTGATACCGGGGGTGTTGTGATCTTCTTGCACACATCCCGATATCAGGGATAGGGCACTGCATGCAGGAAGATCACAACACTCCTGGTATTAATAGGGATAGGGCACTGCATGCAGGAAGATCACAACACCCCTGGTATCAGGGATAGGGCACTGTGTGCAGGAAGATCACAATACCCCGGAGGAGTGAGGGTCAGGCAGCTCCCCCCTGTCTGTGAAGCCAGCCTCTCACTAGTAATGCAGGGAGGGAGCTGTCTCAGACTTCACCATCCTCCCCCCCCCCTTACCCACACACCATTCACTAGCTGGGACATGGGGGAAGTCAGGAGTGAGGGTCAGGCAGCTCCCCCCTGTCTGTGAAGCCAGCCTCTCACTAGTAATGCAGGGAGGGAGCTGTCTCAGACTTCACCATCCACCCCCCCCCTCACCCACACACCATTCACTAGCTGGGACATGGGGGAAGTCAGGAGTGAGGGACAGGCAGCTCCCCCCTGTCTGTGAAGCCAGCTTCTCACTAGTAATGCAGGGAGGGAGCTGTCTCAGACTTCACCATCCACCCCCCCCCCCTCACCCACACACCATTCACTAGCTGGGACATGGGGGAAGTCAGGAGTGAGGGTCAGGCAGCTCCCCCCTGTCTGTGAAGCCAGCCTCTCACTAGTAATGCAGGGAGGGAGCTGTCTCAGACTTCACCATCCTCCCCCCCCCCCTCACCCACACACCATTCACTAGCTGGGACATGGGGGAAGTCAGGAGTGAGGGTCAGGCAGCTCCCCCCTGTCTGTGAAGCCAGCCTCTCACTAGTAATGCAGGGAGGGAGCTGTCTCAGACTTCACCATCCTCCCCCCCCCCCCTCACCCACACACCATTCACTAGCTGGGACATGGGGGAAGTCAGGAGTGAGGGACAGGCAGCTCCCCCCTGTCTGTGAAGCCAGCCTCTCACTAGTAATGCAGGGAGGGAGCTGTCTCAGACTGGTATCAGGGTTAGGGCACTGTGTGCAGGAAGATCACAACACTCCTGGTATTAATAGGGATAGGGCACTGTAAGAGATGACTGTAGTAGATTGAATAAAGATCTGATGTTTCTGCTCTCCTCACACCAAACAAAAACAACACACAAGCAGAGAAGCCCTTCTTACAAAGCTGAGCTAGTGAGTTAAGTAGGAGGAAAAGTAAACATACTGGTGCCAGTGTGGCTACTTAAAAAATACACTTACCAACAATCAATTACATATATTTGAACTGTGTACAGTTCCAGCCAGGACCACCTTTCTAAAATGCACAGTGATTGGCAAATTCAACATGCACTAGCATTTCAGGTGCCTGCTAACAAAAATAATAAACAAACAAGTTCTAGTCACGTGAGTGCTGATCATTACATTACTTTTTTTGTCAAGCTTCCAACTGTTTCCATTTCACATCCCCCCAACCATATTGGTAACATCAATAGATAAGAGCACAGCCAGCCAATAGGAATACATACATACATATTCATTCCTAAGTGACCTTTACTGACCTGGGAAGTGTGAACACTTTGTTTCATTTTCTGTTGGTGTTCGTTAGTTTCCAGTTCCATTTCCCATCCCCCCAACCATCACCTCAGTGGTAACCTTGGTAACATCAATAGATAAGAGGGCAGCCAGCCAATAGGAACACATATTCATTCCTAACTGACCTTCAGTGACCTGGAAAGTGTTTATTTGTATCATTTTCAATTAGTGCGCACTAAATCGAGTTAGTGCGCACTAACGGGGAGTTAGTGCGCACTAACTCGAGTTAGTGCGCACTAACACGATTTAACGATTTTTAACGATAAATCGTTAGAATTTCTATTGTATCGTGTTCTATAATGATTTAAGACGATATAAACATTATCGGACGATAATTTTAATCGTTGAAAAACGATTCACATCCCTACATCTATGATAGTTTGGCATGTGAGAGATAAAGGGGTAACATCAGTATGAAGATTGAAGTCTCCAAGAATAATAGTGGGTTTCTTTTGGTTGAGATTTGATATAAAGAATTAAATTAGAGGAGAGATATTTTGTTCTAATAATCCTGGAGGACAGTAAACTAGGCAGATCTGTAAGCCAGATGAGTCTAACAAGGCTATTTCAAATTGGTGTGGTAGTGTTTGTGGGATTAGTTTCACTGCAAATTTGTTTTGATTATTAACATTAATCCTCCTCCCCGGCATGCTACTCTGGGTATGAAAAAAGAGATCATATAGATTATTGGATATTTGATTTGTTATTACATGGTCAGTTTTTTGTAACCATGTTTCGGTAACTGCAATAAAGTCTGGTTTTTGATCCTGCAATATATCTGAGAGCAACATGCATTTTTTTTGTTAATGATTGTGCGTTAATGAGTATGAACATAAGGCAGAGCATGTTTTTTTACAGTGTCTTTGATTGGTATATTCACCAAAGTTCATATTTATAAATTATCTGATAAAGGGAAAATCAAGTAAGGTGATCACATTTGCAGATTGCCCAAAATTATTCAGAGTTGTTAAATCACAAGCAGGTTGTAAGAAATTGCAGGAAACTGGCCAAGAAATTGCAAGACAGGAATACTGGGTATTCAAATGGCAGATGAAATGTAATGTGGACAACTGCAAATTGATGCACACAAGGAAAAATAGTTCAAAATATAGTTACATAATGTTTGACTCAATATTAGGGATCACCTTGTGAGAGGATATATGAGTCATTATGGGCAAAATGTTGAAATCCTCTGCTCAGTGTGCGGTGGCAGTCAGAAAAGCATACAGAATGTTAGGAATTATTAGGAAAGGAATGGAGAGCAAAACGGTGAATATTATAATACCTTTGTATTATTCAATTGTGCAGCCATGCCTGAGTACTTTGTAACTGAATTGGCCACTGTTGGAAACAGTATAATGAGCTTGATGGACCCTTGGTCTAATCCAGTGTGGCAGTTTTTATGCTTGCACTCAAACATCTTTCCATCTCTGATCATCAACTGATATCTTTCACACTTAATCAACCAGCACCTCCCCTACAGCCTCATCCATTCACAACCATTACATTTAGGGATCTCCAGGTGACTGTACATTTCATTCTCTCCACTGCTGTCTCATCTCTGATTTCTTCCACTATGTTGTCAGAGTCTCATGAAGCAGTTTCTTCTTTTAACACTATACTCTCCTCTGCTTTGGACACTCTTGCTCCTCCCTTTCTCTGTCCTATAAGATGTACTAAACCTCAGGTTTGGCTCCTCTCTAGAACTTGCTGTCTATGTTCTTGTGCCCACTCTGCAAAGCATCTCTGGGTGAAATCTCATACCCATGCCAATTTCATTCATTTCAGATTCATACTCACTTATTTTCATTTTGCTATCGTACTCTCTAAGCATGACTTCTATGTCCATCAAACAACTCCCTTTCCTTCAACCCTTGTCATCTCTTTGCCACACTCAACTCCCTTTCAAAGTGCCTCTGCCTCCAACCCCTCCTCTCAATACACATACTCCATTCTCTGCCCAGACTATGGCTAACTACTTCCATGAAAAGATTCACAAGATTAATCTTGAGTTCTTCATTAGGTTAGCTCTACCTCCATCACCTCCACTTCATTTCTGTCCTTTGGTCCCTGTCACCCTTTCTTCCTTTTCTGAAATCACAGAGGAGGAAACTGTGCATCTTATTTCTCCTCCAAATTCACTATCTGTTCATGACCCCATTCATACTGTCTGCTAGGGATGTGCAGACAAAAAGTTTGCGTTGATAAGTTGATAAGTTGAAGTTGAGGGTCGATTTCGTTCAATATGGACATATGGAGAATTCCATAAGTTGAGGGTCTGTCCATACATTCACCGGTTCCCTAAATAAAAATTGAAACCGCTCACCCTCCTTAATCCCCCCCCCCCCCCCCAAGACTTACCAAAACTCCCTGGTGGTCCAGCGGGGAGTCAGGAAGCCATCCCTGTTTTCCTTTGCGAGGAGCACGTGACGTTGCCGTCACGTCGGAGTGACACGGATGTCACTTGCTCCTCCGTGCCTCCGCTCCCGGACCCCCGTTGGACCCAACCGGAACTTTTGGCCAGCTTGGGGGAGAAGAGCAAACCAGAATAGTGTTGGTGAGGACAAGGCTAGGGACAGAGCAAGAATCAGTCCAAGGAATGGTCAATGAAGCAAGGGTCAAGATCCAGTTGTCAGGCAAAGTCGAAGAGCGGGCTGAGGTCTTTGGCAGGCGGCAGGCAGACAGATCAGGAACAAGTTGAGGTCTTTGGCAGGTGGCAGGCAGGCAGGTCAGTAACAATCTGAGGTCTTTACCAGAAGTAGGTCCGGGGTAGGACCAGGGAGACGAACATCAAACACTGGAACAAGCAGGTCAAGGAAGCAGGTACAAGCAGGAACGAAACTGGAACAGAAGGATCCTGGAATGAGAACAGGAACAAGCAAGCAGGAACACAAGCAAGGGCAATCTCAGGAACAAACCGACTCGATTGCCAAGGCAAGGAAGTGAGGCCAGGAACTTCCTTATAACATGAGTTCAATCAGGGTGCGCTGCAGAACTAGGCCCCGCCCTGGAACCTACATCAGGGTGGCTGGTTCGTGCGTGTGCAGGGGCGTGGCTAGCTGCTGAGGCGCCGAGGCCCTGTGTGAGGCCTGGCGTGTGACTGAAGGCCCGGCGACCGCCGCCGTGGGATGCCAGGGCCTAGCTGGACTTGCAAGAGCCGCGAGGGAGACAGAGCCAGGACCCGCTATGTGACCCCGAAGGTGAGCGGTCCTGTGCGCTGGACGACCGCGGGTGGGGCGCGTAACAGTTCCCTTGGTACTCTAATTTCCTTACTATGGCTTTAAGTACCATCTTTTTGCTGATGGCTTCCATATCTACCTATCTACACTAGAAATTTCACCAGGAATTCAGGCCCAAATCTCAGCCTGCATGTCTGACATTGCCACTTGAATGTTCCAGCAACACCTGAAACTTAGCATGGCCAAGGTAGAACTTGTTATTTTTTTCCTCAAACCCACCTCCCAACTTTCTCATTTCTTTATTTCTGTGGATAACACTGTCATCCTGCCAATCCCCATGGCCTGTAACTTTGGGGTCATTCGTATGCCTCTTTCTTTCTATACATACATACAAAATTTTCAGATGTTGAATTTTACAAACCTATCCTAGCAGATCCTACAACTGAAATCTTAGAAAAAAAAAATCACACAGTTCGTGATTGAGGGTAGGGAAAAGGGATTTTTTTTTTAACATCTAGGGAATATGATTTCCTCATGAACAACATATGAAGACTCCAGGTATATATTTTGTTACAAAGATTCTCAAGTCCCTCAGAACTCCCCCTGGTAGTTTCTGGTTTGGGGTCTCTTTTAGAACCTTTCTCAGTATACACGGATACATTTTTAAGACCTTTGATACCATATATTTCCTCTTATGTACAAGATTTGGCAGACCTTATTTCTCATTTCAAATCATTCACAGATTGTAATCCAGAGTTATTAGCTACTTTTGAGATCAGAACACTAATATCCCCTAGAGAAATGCAATAGAGGTTGTGTTACAAGCATTTGAAATGCATGATATACCTGAGGATCAGAGGATTTTTCAAGGACAGATGAGAGAATTAGCCCATATATTGAATTATTTATATTTAGAAGGAAAATTTTTCAGCAGCTGAAAATAACTATGGGGATCACAATAGCCCCTCTGTATTGCCTGCTTATATATGTACATTTAGAAGAAATGTGTCTATAAGAACATAAGAAAATGCCATACTGGTTCAGACCAAGCCCAGCATCCTGTTTCCAACAGTGGCCAATCCAGGTCATAAGAACCTGGCAAGTACCCAAAAACTAAGTCTATTAGGGGTGTGAATCATGTGATCGATCGTCTTAATGATCGATTTTGGCTGGGGGGGGGAGGGAAATCTTATCGTCGTGTTGTTTTTTTTAAATAAATCGTTAAAATCGTAAATCGGGGGAGGGCGGGAAAACCGGCACACCAAAAAACCCTAAAACCAACCCCAAACCTTTAAAACAAATCCCCCACCCTCCCGAACCCCCCCAAAATGTTTTAAATTACCTGGGGTCCAGTGGGGGGGTCCCGACGCGATCTCCTTCTCTCTGGCCACGACTGCGAGTCGCCCGTATGACATAGTGAGGGCAAAGGTAGCGCCGGCGCCATTTTGAAGATTAGCAATACGGCCCGCATGCAGGAGGTCGCTCCCGGACCCCCGCAAGTCTTGTGGGGGTCAGGAGGCCCCCCCAAGCTCGCCAAAAGTCCCTGGGGGTCCAGCGGGGGTCCGGGGGCGATCTCCTGGATGAGTGACGTCGGGAACCAGGAACCAAAATGGCGCCGGCACTACATTTGCCCTGTCACATGATAAGGACAAAGGGCCACCGGCGCCATTTCTCTCGTGGCCAGAGAGAAGGAGATCACGTCGGGACCCCCCCACTGGACCCCAGGTAATTTAAAACATTTTGGGGGGGGTTCGGGAGGGTGGGGGATTTTTTTAAAGGTTTGGGGTGGGTTTTAGGGTTTTTTTGGTGTGCCGGTTTTCCCGCGCCCTATTTAACGATACAATACAAATGCCCCTGATGATAAATCGTGGGCATTTGTATTGTATCGTGTACTCTAACGATTTTGGACGATTTTAAAATTATCTGACGATAATTTTAATCGTTCAAAAATGATTCACATCCCTAAAGTCTATTCCATGTTACCATTGCTAATGGCAGTGGCTATTCTCTAAGTGAACTTAATAGCAGGTAATGGACTTCTCCTCCATGTATTTATTTACACATGTTATTTCTGACACCATCTGTGGCAAGAGACAGGTTATTGAATCTAAGCACTCGGTGTCTGATGCTGTGGCTTTACTATAGAAACAATTTATAACGCTGAGATCCCTGACTGGCTGTTGCCCACATGCCCTCTCTTCCATGCGACTCGTTTCCTTAAAAAACTAACCAAAGAGTTTTTATGGATGAAGAGGCCGCAGCTTTATTTTCAACATCAAGATCATAACTTCACAAAAATACACAGCACGAGCCACTATCCCATTAGACACTTGCTGTGTCAGAGGCTCCATATGGGTAAGATACATTCTGAATCAACAGATATCTTCCCAGCTTTTTCTACGGTATAACAGCCAATGGGGAGATCATTATCTTTCTAAAAGGAGGGGATGCAAATGGTCTGGCCATCCTACCCATTACAAGCTTTTCTATGTTTTGCTGTACCAGGTCTAAGTGCCTTGCCACTGTAGGAGTGTTCTTCACATGCATTCCTTCCATGACACCTTGGTGAGGTATAATGAATCCATGTCGAAAACCTTGAATCAATCTATTGGCCTGCTTCCTCCTTGGATATTGATATATCCAGCTCTTCATTGCTTCCAAATTGATTGGAGATGGTGCTTTTTTGAATCCGCTGTATTTATTAGGATTTTGGATTACTCCCTGTAGTGGTCTTCCTCGAGCAATTTACCGCTGGATGTGGCAGCATGCATATCGAGCACAGAGGTTTGAATTTACAATCCTGAAATGCACAAGAGGATTTCTTATATCTCCAACATGTTCCTGTCTTAGGCATACTATTACTCATCTGTCCAATGTGCTGTCTTGAGCGGGGTGATGGGCAAGCACTGTTTCCTGTGGAGGGGGCTTTGTTCTTCATGTGACTGAGCCACAAGCCGATGTCCTGCGTGCCCCAAGACATGTAGCGATTCTCTTCCATCTTGTCCCTTAAGCACTCGTCATAATTAAGCCATGCTCAGCCTTCATATTCTCTATATGCTTCTAGTATTGTATCATGTGATGCTCAAAACCTCTTCACCTCCATTTTTATTTTTTCTAATTACCTTGAAAACATAAATTCAATAATAGACCACCCTAGTGTGTAACTCTTTTTTAATTTAATTCAATAAACACTTTCAATCTCTAAATATCAAACCACCAAAAAAATGTTAAAGGATGGAGTGGAAGGTTTCATACAAGATTGTTATGCCATTACTCCCATGCAATATGCTATCAGAATATAATCATTAACCAACCTCCTCCACCCTTTTTATATTTTTTATATATATTTTTTGTTTTCAGCATGCCACGCTCTTTAAAATTTTTTCAAATAATAAATCAATTTCTTCAAAAAATGTTCTCTTAAATCAACTATATCCAGCGCCGATTACCTTATGAATCCATATTAACTGCACCATTGCTCTGTTCACTATTTGATATCAATGTTACGTGCGTAGCCTTTGAAAATCTGCCCCATAATGTATATTAGGGATGTGAATCGTGTCCTCGATCGTCTTAACGATCGATTTCGGCTGGGAGGGGGAGGGAATCGTATTGTTGCCGTTTGGGGGGGGTAAAATATCGTGAAAAATCGTGAAAAATCGAAAAATCGAAAAATCGCAAAACCGGCACATTAAAACCGCCTAAAACCCACCCCCGACCCTTTAAATTAAATCCCCCACCCTCCCGAACCCCCCCCCAAATGACTTAAATAACCTGCGGGTCCAGCGGCGGGCCGGAACGGCAGCGGTCCGGAACGGGCTCCTGCTCCTGAATCTTGTTGTCTTCAGCCGGCGCCATTTTCCAAAATGGCGCCGAAAAATGGCGGCGGCCATAGACGAACACGATTGGACGGCAGGAGGTCCTTCCGGACCCCTGCTGGACTTTTGGCAAGTCTCGTGGGGGTCAGGAGGCCCCCCACAAGCTGGCCAAAAGTTCCTGGAGGTCCAGCGGGGGTCAGGGAGCGATTTCCCGCCGCGAATCGTTTTCGTACGGAAAATGGCGCCGGCAGGAGATCGACTGCAGGAGGTTGTTCAGCGAGGCGCCGGAACCCTCGCTGAACGACCTCCTGCAGTCGATCTCCTGCCGGTGCCATTTTCCGTACGAAAACGATTCGCGGCGGGAAATCGCTCCCTGACCCCCGCTGGACCTCCAGGAACTTTTGGCCAGCTTGTGGGGGGCCTCCTGACCCCCACGAGACTTGCCAAAAGTCCAGCGGGGGTCCGGAAGGACCTCCTGCCGTCCAATCGTGTTCGTCTATGGCCGCTGCCATTTTTCGGCGCCATTTTGGAAAAATGGCGCCGGCTGAAGACAACAAGATTCAGGAGCAGGAGCCCGTTCCGGACCGCTGCCGTTCCGGACCGCCGCTGGACCCGCAGGTTATTTAAGTCATTGGGGGGGGGGTTCGGGAGGGTGGGAGATTTAATTTAAAGGGTCGGGGGTGGGTTTTAGGGGGTTTTAGTGTGCCGGCTCACAATTCTAACGATTTATAACGATAAATCGTTAGAATCTCTATTGTATTGTGTTCCATAACGGTTTAAGATGATATTAAAATTATTGGACGATAATTTTAATCGTCCTAAAACGATTCACATCCCTAATGTATATGATATGCTTCTTGTTTTCTATCTATTGACAAATAACAGAAGAAGGCGCTGCTCTTTCTATATCAGTGAATCATAAAGTGAAACATGAAAAGTGGGGAGGAGGGCGATCAGAAGATGGCAAGCAGAATACTTTTTATGTCTCATAATGAATTAAGACTCAAAGACTTACCGGTAGGTTTCTTTTTTTGTTAGTTCTGAAGTGTCTGATTATTTTATCTTCAAAAACTTATGTTCCAGGATTGTCTGAAATTTTCCTTTCACTCACTTGATCAGATGGTCATTGATGGAGTGGTCTGGTTCCAAAAATTGCTTCACTACAGAGGCGTTGCTTTTGTCTTTTCTGTGGTGATTGATCTTGTGTCTGTGTGGATTGACTCGTGCCTTTAATGCCTGGTCTGTCTCAAGAATGTAACATGCTTCCCATTCTGTGCATTGAATAAGATGTACATCTTTAGAGGAGGAATTTGAGTAGGATCTGCTTATATTAAATGTCAAGTCTTCTAATAATAGTATCTGCAACATAAAATTCTATATTTTTCTAATTTCCTTTTATTTCAGAAGTGTGTAAGGCTTTATAATAATTAATAAAGGATTCATAGACTTTTATCATTTTTATGTGACTTATTTCTCCCTCATTCCTGCTAGCATTTACTATAAATAGTTAAGCAGGCAATTAGTGGATGTGAGGTAATGATGAAGGTGGGGGGGGGGGGGAATGTGTGTAGGGTTTTAAATGTATGTTTTATTATGCATTTTATTTTAAATGTAATCTGACTTGTGGTGCAACCAAAGGTGGACAATCAAATTTTAAGAATGTAATTTTTTAAATAAATAATGATTCCTGTATCATTTATATCTATGAGCCAGCAATTTATCTTCCTTCTAATCCTTGTCATAATATTTCTATTTCACCCTCCTAATAATATTTCCTATCTTATCATTTTTGACATATTTTAACCACATTTTTATGCCTAACTGCCCCCCTTTAGGTAGGAGAAACAGCATCCTTTATTTTATTCTCCAAACTAATCAGATCAAGTCTGGCATTATGCTCCAACTTATTCTGGGATGTTTTTTCTTTGCTGCACTCAGAACAATTATTTTCCCTCTGAAAACCACTTTTATCATATCTCATAATGTTCCCACTGAAACATTGCGCTTATTGTGAAGTTTGAAATATTCTTCTGTACTTTCTATGATAGACTAACAGACCAATGTTTCCCTAAGCAGGCAGTCATCCAGTTTCCAATACCTCTGAGAATTCACTTTTAATCCTAATGAGCACTTCACAGTGACAGGAGCATGGTCATACCAGGAAATTAATCCCATAGTAGTTAGTTGTGAAAAAAGAAGAGTATTCATGTCAAGAAAAATAGTCTATCCTGGAGTAAGAATTATGTGCTGAAGGAAAAATAGAAAAGATTTTGTCTCTAGAATGCAAATGTGTCAATCAAACCACAATCTTTAAGATAGAGGTTAAACAGATTTGTGTTCCTCTTCATATCCATAGGAATAGTCTATACTGTGTTTACAAAAGACAGAAGTAACAGGAAAGGGGGAGAGGGAGTCACTGTTTAAATCAAAGGTAATACGAAAGCAACTGAAATTCATGGGAAGTGGAGAAAGAATGAGGTGCTGGGAGATGTCTTAGAAAAAGATGATGGTACTTCCGTTTACTGCATACCAGTATAGTTTAAAGATCTCAAATTCAGACAGAAGAATAGGTCAGAGCAATGTGTTCAGAAAGATGAGGAAAAAAGTAGAAATGCTCAACAAATACTTCTGTTTGATGTTCACTAAGGGGCAGATTTTCAAAGGGGTACGCGCGTAAGATACGCGCGTTACCCCCGAAAAGCTACCCCTTCCACCCCCTGTGAGCGCCGAGCCTATATTGCATCGGGGGGTGTTCTGGGGGCATCGGGGGGCGTTCCGGGGGTGGGGCCATGGGCGTGGTTCCAGCCCAGGGGCATTCCTGGGGCGTGGATGCAGCCTCCGGACCAGCCCCTGGACCGGAACATGGCACGCCGGTGCGCGCAATTTATGCCTGCCTTGGGCAGGCATAACTTTTGAAATAAAGGTGGGGGGGAGGAATTAGTTTGGGCCAGAGGGTGGTTAGTTAGGGGAAGGAAAGGGAAGGTGGAGGGCGCCGGAAAGAAAGCTCCCTCTGAGGCTGCTCCGATTTCGGAGCTGCCTCGGAGGGAATGGAGGTAGGCTGCGCGGTTCGGCGCACGCAGGCTGCCGATTTTGCGCAGCCTTGCACGCGCCGACCCTGGATTTTAAAAGATATGTGCGGCTACGCTACGCGCTTATCTTTTAAAATCCGGCATACTTTTGTTTGCGCCGGTTGCACGAACAAAAGTATGCGCGCACGTACTTTTTAAAAATCTGCCCCTAAATGTAGCATTTGAAGCGGACCATGCCCATCAGAAGCTCTTTTGGCAAACTCCCTGTCCCCCGCACAAAATCAGAAGTGCAGTGCTGCAGCGCTGTGCTGCTGAAGGAGGGAGGAGAAGACTGGAGCCACCACTGGTAAGGATGAATGCAGTTGCAAAGGGGAGGGGGGAAGGGAAGAAGAGGGAGATTCTTGGGCATGTGGGGAGAGAAAGAGTCATGCAAGGCAGGGATAGAGGTAGAGATGGGGATGCTGCTGAGTGGAAGAATCTATTTAATAATCTTTTATTGTCCTGGCTTCTGTCCACCAAAATAAACTCCGATATTTACCCTGAAAAATGACTCACATTTGTCCACTGATTTTCTCCTGTGTTTGTTCTTGTCATAATAAACCTTGATAAATTCCTGGGAAAATGTTATAAAGTAAAAGAATAACCGGAAATGAAGGATCCTAGCTAAATCCTAGAATACTGAGGGAGCTCAGAGGTCAATCAAAATGAGAGTAGTGCCACAAGATTGGAGAAGGGTGGCTGTGGTCCATCTTTACAAAAATGGCAACAGAGAGGAGGTTGGAAGCTACAGGCCAATTAGCCTTATCTCTGTAGTGGGTAAATTAACGGAGACCCTGCTGAAGCAAAGGACAGTGAACTATCTACAGTTTAGTTGGGATGTGCTTGGCAAAATAATTAATTTTTCTTTTCTTTTTTTTTTTAATTATTTTTAGTTTTATTTTGAATAAATTTTATTTTAAAATTTCAGTGTTGTGAGTGTGGACTAATTCAAATTACTGCACACATAAGGATGCATTTTAAAAGAGAAGCACATGTAAAAATTGGCAGATGTGTGCTCACATAGTAGGTGATTTTCAAAGGAGTTTCGTGCGTAAATGTTACATTCTATCATAGCAATTTTCAAAAGCCCACTTACACAGGTAAAGTTGCATTTACACGTGTAAAACCCATTTTAAGGTAAGAAAATGCTTTTGAAAATCGGGCCCAGAGCGCCTACACATGTCTGCCTTATTTTATAAACCTTGCAGATATGGGCTTCAATATCGATGTGCAGACAAATTGGTGCTTAAAATAGGGGTGGGATAGGGGATAGGCATGGGCGTCCTAGGGTATTGACAAAACTTACGGGAATAAGTTGCTATTTTAGAACCAGTGGAAGCAGTGTGTATACGGATGCTACCTGCGCACATTTATTCCTGCTATTGATCAGGCGTAAGTCAGAATTACTCTCTTTATAGCCAAATACTGACGGAGTAAATGGTCAGGGTAAATAGGGGGAATGCAGATTGAAAAACCAGGGGGGGTCTTGTAGACCTACTGATAGACTGGGGAAAACTGGTGGACTAATTGATTAAACTGCTCATTCTTTCACTTACGAATGTTACAAAATGTGGTGACTTGGTCACGTAAAAACTGAGAAATACTAGGGAAAATGCACAAATAACATTTACTCATGTATATACTTAAAATTAGGGGCACATTTGTGCACGCTGGGCGTATTTTATAACATGCGCGTGCAATTACACAGACGATATAAAATACTAGCGCAAGGGCACATGGACGCGCGCGTGCTTCTTTTAAAATCTACCCCTATACTTTCTGAGATTTTTTATCAATATATCTATAATGTTTTAAAAATATCATTGACATTGTCTATGTTGTTTCTTTTTTTTTTAATTTTTTTATTTATGCGATTTTCACTTAACAAATACATCATTTGTTACAGAATTCAGATATTAACAATTAGCCTTTTACGTAATATATTTATCACATTAGATAATCAATCTGATTTAAACTAAAGAAATAATTTCAGAAGGGTAGTTGAAATAATTAGCGGAAGTTAAACAGGAAATAGGATAGTAGGATTTCTCCTACTTTCTGCAACAACTGAATTTGAGAGTTTCTACTGTCAATATACTAATTGCATCAAATTCCAACACAGCAAATTATTCAAACAAAGTGCATCTATACAATCTAGTGGGTAGCACAATATGAGGCAGCGAGGTTTATAGCAGAGCAAGGTCATGTCTAATGAATCTTATTGATTTTGTTTTGATTGGATGACTAGAAAATTAGATCAAAAGTAGGGGCTTGATGTAGTTTATTTGGCTTTCAGCAAAGATTTTGATACTGTCCCACTTCAGCAGCTCATGAATAAAATCAGCAGCCCAAAGTGGTGGACTGGATTAGAAATATGTTGATTGTTAGATGACAGAGGCTGGTGGTAAATGGAAATCATTCAGTGGAGAGAAAGGTGATAAGTAGTCTCAGGGACTGGTTCTGGAGCAGGTTCTGTTTAATATGTTTGTGAGGGATACTGCGACATGGTTAGAAGGAAAAGCTTGTCTTTTTGTGGATAGTGCTAAGATCCACAATAGAGTAGCCATCCCTGAAACAGTAAAAAGTGTGAGAAATGATTTAAGAAAGTTTGAGGAGTGGTGGAATTCTTGGCAGGTAAGATTCAATGCCAACAAGTGAAGAGTCATGCATTTGAGGTGGTGAGATCCAATTCCCAATCACAGGGTCCCCCTTTCCTCCCTATTTCATAGCAGCTGATTCCTTCAGAGGAGAGCAATGGCAGTAACAGCACAGGAAGGGAGGGGCTGGATTATGGAGCAGAATAGTTTTCCCGTGCTCTGCTCTGTCTCCTCAAGTCTCATCCATTCCTTTCTGGTTCTCTGCAGGCTTCCTTGGAGGGGAGGGACAGGATTAGGGAGAAGAGCAGCTTTTATTTGCTCTAATCTATTCTGTCCACCTCCAGCCTCACTCCTTCCCTCCTGTTCCCTGCACACAATCTGGGAGGGGAGGGATTTTAGCATGATGCAGAGGTTTATTCCCTGCTGAGTAAGATCCAATATAGCTAGCAGGTGGCAATTCTGAGGTCATCCCTACCTCAACATTTTTGCAGGGTAGGGATTTTAAAATCCATGCGGGCGGCACGCCACTTGCACGTGCGAGGGGGGGAGAGGCAATTTTACCATACGACGCATGGTGACTCGAGTAGGGCTTCCCCAGTTCCCTCCCAGTCCGTGCCAATTAAGAAGCATACTGGGTGGGAACTTCTCTATACTCCTATCTAACCTCCCTACCTTTTCCCTTCTCCTATCCTTTCCTCTCCGACCATTACCCCCTACCTAACTCTTAGATATTTTTTTTTTATTTTTACCCTGCTGCAGTAGATTCCGCATGTTGGCCGGCTGCCAGCGCACACTTCCCCAGGACAGCAGTCCTGTCCCACCCCCCACCCTGCCCATTTGGAGAGGCCAGGCACTTCAGCGTGTAATGGGGTTTATTTTTAATTATTTATTTATTTATTTAACATGTTTTGTAAACCCTCATTCGGTTTCGTCATCAGAACAGTTTACAGAATCATGCAACAGCTTGTATAAGCATCATCACAGTGTCTTATCATGTAATTTGATTACATATAATAGTTATTGCTTGCAAGGCTAATTACATATAATAGTTATTACTTGTAAGGCTATTTATAAGTTATTACTTGTAAGACTATTACATACATACAATAAGGTAATACATACAGGAAAGGTATTACATACTCGCTTTTGTTACATTTTGGTTTGGTTTAATGGGATGGGGATAGGAGTGAATATAGGTTGGTTGGGTGATATATTATATATTTGGATCTGTAACAACAGGGGGGTTAACAATACAGAGTGTCTTTAAATATGAGATCGGTTGGGTAATCCTTGTTAAGAATTCTATGGTAGATCTGGGCCTGTAACATTTTTCTTTTTGTTGGGTTGCATGTGTAGTTAGTGGGCTGGTTGGTTGAGTGAATTTGAGTAGACTCTGGTGAACAGCCAAGTTTTCAGCTCTTTTTTGAACATTTTAATGCTTGGTTGAGATCTTATTCCAATTGGTATTGAGTTCCATAGTGTGGGGCTGGCAATGGATATTGGTCTCTCACGTGTTGTGTTCAGTCGAGTGGTTCTTGCGTAAGGTATTTTTAGGAGGCCTTTGTTCCTTGAGCGTAGCTTCCATTTTGGAGTGTGTACTATGATGAATTTGCTTAGCCAATTGTTTTGTTGTCCCATGATGATTTTATGCAGTATTGTTAGAACTTTGTATTCTATTCGGTATTTTATTGGGAGCCAGTGTAAAGAGATGAGTGTTGGTGTGATGTGTTCATATTTATTTTTTGATCCGGTCAGAATTCTGGCAGCTGTGTTCTGTAGGATTTGGAGAAGATGTGTGGTAGTGAAAGGTAGTTCAAGGAGAAGGGCATTGCAGTAGTCTAGGTTAGAGAAGATGAGTAGTTGTAGGACTGTTCTAAAATCATCTTGTGTGAGGAATGGTTTAAGATGTCTGAGTGTCAGTAGTTTATGATATCCTTCCTTTATCTTGTTGTTTACGTGGGTTTTGAAGGAGAGTTCTTTGTCAATGGTGATTCCTAGATTTCGCGTATGGGTGAAAGGTTAGATTGTTGTTTTGGGGTTTTCAGTATTGAGCGGCTTCAAAAGGGCACTATTGTTTTTGTTTTTTTTGTCTAGGATGATTAATTCAGTTTTATCAATGTTTATTATGAGTTTCAGGTCATTTAGTTGCTTTTTGATTTCTGAGAGATATATAGCTGTTTTATCGTATGTATCTTCTAGAGTGTTCTGTATAGGGACCAGTATTTGAATGTCATCAGTGTATAGGAAGTAGAGATGTGAATCGTGTGCCAGATCGTCTTAACAATCAGATTCGGCTGGGGGGGGGGGGGGGGGAAATCTGATCGTTAAGAAATGTGAATTGGAATCGTTTCCGATTCCAATTCACATCGCTAATTTTTTTTTTAGGGAGGCCCGCGCCGCTAAAAAAAACCCCCCACCCGACCCTTTAAATCGACCCCACACTCCCCACCCCCCCCCAAAACCTTTTAAAATCATCTGGTGGTCCAGGGGGGCCTTAGGGGGGCCTCGGGGAGAGATCCAGGGGGGCCTCGGGGAGAGATTTCCCGTTCCCAGGCATCAGCTGTTCTAAAACAAAATGGCACCGATGCCCCTTTGCCCTTACCATGTGGCAGGGTATCCATGCCATTGGCCGGCCCCTGTCACATGGTAGGAGCACTGGATGGCCAGGTTTTTTTTTTTAGCGGTGCGGGCCTCCCTAAAAAAAAAAGGGTCGGGAGGGTGGGGGAGGCTAAGAGGGGTCGATTTAAAGGGTCGGGTGGGTTTTTTTTTTTTATTGGGCCATCGGCGCCATTTTAATTAGTGGCAGCCAAAATGGCGCCGATGGCCCGAGAGCGGGAGATCGCGCCGGGATCCTCCCCACCCCCCACTGGACCACCAGGTCATTTAACATTTTGGGGGGGTTCGGGAGGGTGGGGGAGGGTAAGGAATTGGTTTTAAAGGGTCAGGGTGGGTTTAGGTGTTGTTTTGGTGTGCCGGTTTTCCCGCCCTCCCCCAAATAATTCCCGTGCCCTATTTAACGATACAATACAAATGCCCCTGACGATAAATCGGGGGCATTTGTATTGTATCGTGCACTCTAACGATTTAGGACAATTTTAAAATTATCTGATGATAATTTTAATCGTTCAAAAACTATTCACATCCCTAATAGGAAGTGAGTCAGTCCAAGGCATTCTAGTGTATGACAGATTGGAAGAAGGTATATGTTGAAGACTGTAGCTGATAGGGCAGATTCTTGTGGAACTCTTGTGTTGAGGTTGACTTTATTTGAGAGGTTGTTGTTGAACATCACTTGGAAATTTCTATGTGATAGGTAGGAGGTAAACCATTTTAATGTGTTACCCATGATTCCTATTTCAGATAGTCTGTCGATTAGGATGGAATGGTTGACTGTGTCGAAGGCAGCTGATAGATCCAGTAAGAATAATAGGTAACTTTGTCCTTTGTCAAATCCTCTGAGCACTGTGCCATTTAGCGAGAGCAGGAGAGATTATGTGCTTAAAGTTTTCTTGAACCCAAATTGGGAGGGGTGCAGAATGTTGTTCATGTCAAGAAAGTCGGAGAGTTGGGATTGTGCGATTTTCTCTATGATTTTTGCAATGAATGGTAAGTTTGATGTAGGTCTGTAGTTTTGAATGTTCTCTGGGTCTAAGTTGTTCTTTTTTATTAGTGATTTTATGATAGCTGATTTTAAGCATTCAGGGTATATCCCTTCGGTGAGTGAAAGGTTGACTATGTCAGTTATTGTTTTGTTTATTGAGTTTAGAATCAGTTTAATTGTTTGAATGGGGATAGTATCGATGGGGTGGTTTGCTGGATTCATTTTTTTTATTATATTCTGGATTTCCATGGAGGATGTAGTGTCGAAGATGTTGATTCAATTTTTAGATGCAATTTTGGGGTTTGTGTGTGTGTGTTGGTGGTGAAGGAGTTGTTTATTAGTTTTTTTATTTTGTCGGTGAAATATTCTGCGAAATCATTGTTGATGTTAGTGCTGGAAGGTGATCTTAGTTCATTAGATGGTTTGGTGAGGCTTTGTACTATGTTGAATAGCATTCTGGGGTTATGGTGGTACTTATTTATTTTGTTCGAATAGAAGTCTTTTTTTGCATTATGTATATGTTTTTTATAGTTTGCTAGGTGGGTTCGTTAGGCATTGAGTAGTGGTTCTGTTTTGTTCTTGCACCAGGATCTTTCTTTTTTCCTGAGTTCATGTTTGGTTGCTTTTATGTTGTCATTGTACCATTGATTTTGGTGTTTTGGGTTCTTTATTGACTTTGTGATGGTAGGGTTTGTTCTATTTGCTATGTCTTTGGTGATGTTGAGCCATGAGTTTGTGGCTGTTTCTGCATTTGTAAAGTCAATGTTCATGAGTTCCTTTTGTAGATTTTGTTGAAGTATTTCACTATCAAAGGGAGGGTGGTATGTGAAGGTTCTCATGTTGTTGTTTTCATTTTTGGTGGGTTTCTTGTTGTAGGTAAGGGAGGCGTGGATGAGTGAGTGGTCTGACCAAGGGATTTCTGTTGTCTTGGTTTGATGTGTATCCCAGGTGTCCATGTTGATAAAAATTAGATCAAGGGTGTGTCCTGCTTTGTGAGTTGGTCCCTCGACAATTTGTTTTAGTCCCATTGTTGCTAGTGCATCCGTGATTGCTTTGCATGTGGCTGTGAGCGGGTGGGTGTCAATATGCAAACTGAAATCTCCCAGGATGATGATTGGCTTATTGAGTGTTAAGTTGGCAATGATAAATTCTATTATGTGTGTGGCTTGGCCCTTCTGAAAATGCAAAGGGCAAGCCACGCACGTAACCCCCTGTTTTTACGCTTGTGACCCTTTTAAAATCGGGCCGTTAGAAAACTAAAACCCTTTCTCCTTTCCAGGATATATTGTGATTAAGTCTTGAAAAAATCTTAGAGGATAATATTCAATGGTGGGGCAAGTTAGCCAGATACATTTTTCTGCCTAACTTTAGCACTGCTTTCATTCAATTTTATATATACTTTAAACTGTTTATTTAAACTTCCACAACCAGTACAGAGATGAGACATGTTTACCATGAAAAGGACAACATTTCACATGTATAAACTACAGACATTGATCCTCCTTCTGAACAATTAGAACCCCTTATCACTTCCAGCTTTACAAATGAGCCTTCAAGCTCCCCCCCCCCCCAACCACCACCACCACCCACACACACACACACACACACACACACACACAGGTACTTCGCTCATTAACCTGAACCTACACTAATAGAGCCATCCAGGTTTCTATTAACAACTGCCAAGATTTAGCTTATGAGAAATGGATCATCTAATAAATTGTCCCTCACATCACGATAGTACCAGTATTTGGACCAAATCGCCTCATAGAAATGCATGTTACTCATTAACAAATAAGTAAGCTTCTCCACAAGCGCAATCTCACGGATCTGCCTTTGACAGCATGACACAGTGGGGACTGATTTCTACATAGTAGTGATTGTGAAACTTCTGGCATGTATAAATTGGTTCGCTAGTAGTCGTTTAGCTGTAGCCAAGCAAGTGATGCCCCACCAACCCAAAAGGCATAGTGTGCCATCCCTAGTATTTTATTGATCTCCACACCCACCTTTTGCCAAAATTTCCTCACATGAGGGAAGGACCACCACATATGTAGGAAGGTGCCTACCTGTCCACACTCCCTCCAGCATAAACTTGAACCCCCAGGAGAAAGCATGACATAAAACACTGGAAAGCAATAAGCTCTGTGTAGAAACTTGACCATCGGTTCCCTTCGCTGGCCTCATATGGATTTCTTATGCACTGCCCTCCAGCTACCTCTCTAATCTGTAGAGTCAAAATTCAAAGACAAATCAGCATTCCATAGTTGTATGAGCCCTAGTGGAGGTTCACTATTCAGTTGGTAGCTTATAATGCTTTATACATTTAAGGAATCACTGCAGGATCTTCCCAGTCAAAAACTTTCTCAAAAAAATTGAGTGTCCTCGGCTCCCCCCCCCCCCCCCCAGTACTGCTCCATTCACCATCAAGGCTCCATACAACTAAATAGATTCCTCCTGGACCCTATACTCATCTTTCATATCAGAGAAGGGTTTCTTATATGCACTTTCTTCCTCCCACAATTGTCCCAAAAATTTCAAACCCTGTTTCCACCATTCAATCACTTTCTTGGGATACATGAGAGCTGCGATCCAAAAGCATGATCGAATGGGCGTGAGCACTTTTGGTAACTGCTATAACATGCCTAATTCCCCATATACAGGCTTCCGTACCAGCAGGGTATGAGAAATATGTGGGCTCAACTCCACCCCTTTGGATCTCTTTACACTTTCCAGCTGATCAGGCTTGAGCAATAGCATAGGAAGATCCATATCCCCAAATAATTTATCTTCCAATGAGTATTGGGGCTAGACTTCCGGACTAATGTCTCCCTCCCCACAAGGCTTACCACCAAGTAATAATTTTGTACATTTGGGAATGCTATACTTCCTTCCTCCTTTGGCCTCCAGAGGGTCCACAATTTTATGAAAGCTGGTTTATTACAACAAATAAACTTATAAAGTATCCCATTTGAGATTACTAAAGAACCTGTCCAGCAAGAAACAGGGCACATACTGAAATTTGGGTAAAATATTCATTTTTAATGCCTCTATTCTCCTTGCCCAGGAAGGGAAATGGTCACTCTAGGTCTGCAAGACCTTGTAGATGTGATCTTCTACAACCATGGCGTAGTTGTATTTATACAAATCATTAAAGTTTTTGGGTATCTATACACTTAGATATTTAATGCCCTCTGTGACCTTCTTAAAAAGGTTTCTTGATATCAGATAAATATGCACAATCAATAGGGAACAACTCTGATTTGTTGAAATTAATATTGTGCTACTGTAGCATTTTGAGCATGAACCCTGTGGAATTGTTAAGAATATTAACACATCATCAGTATATAACAAAATAACATGTTCCACTCTCTTTGCTGCAAACCCTATCACACTTGGATGAAATCTAACCCTTTGGGCCAGAACTTCTATGGCCATGTCAAATAGCAATGGAAACAGAGGGCATACCTGCCAGGTACCACACATAATAGGAAACAAATTTGAGCAATTCATAAGATCAAGGGTCCATCATAGATCAAGGGTCCATCAAGCCCAGATCAAGGGTCATCAGATCAAGGGTCCATCAAGTCCAGCATCCTGTTTCCAACAGTGGCCAATCCAGGCCATAAGAACCTGGCAAGTATCCAAAAACTAAATCTATTCCATGTTACTGTTGCTAGTAAAGCAGTGGCTATTTTCTAAGTCAACTTAATTAATAGCAGGTAATGGACTTCTCCTCCAAGAACTTATCCAATCTTTTTTTAAACACAGCTATACTAACTGCACTAACCACCGGGTCCAGGTGATTTACTACTCTTCAGTTTGTCAATCAGGCCTACCACATCTAGGTTCACCGTGATTTGGTTCAGTCCATGTGAATCATTACCCAAGAAAACCTTCTCCAGTACAGGTACCTCCCAAACATCCTCTTCTTTAAACACCGAAGCAAAGAAATCATGTAATCTTTCCGTCATAGCCTTATCTTCTCTAAGTGCCTCTTTAACCCCTCGATCATCTAATGGTCCAACTGACTCCCTCACAGGCTTTCTGCTTCGGATATATTTTAAAAGGTTTTTACTGTGAGTTTTTGCCTCTATGGCCAACTTCTTTTCATATTCTCTCTTAGACTGTCTTATCAATGTCTTAAATTTAACTTGCCAACACTTATGCATTATCCTATTTTCTTCTGTTGGATCCTTCTTCCAATTTTTGAATGAAGATCTTTTGGCTAAAATAGCTTCTTTCACCTCCCCTTTTAACCATGCCAGTAATCATTTTGCCTTCTTTCCACCTTTTTTAATGGTGAGATCTCTAGCCCTAGAGTGAGAATACAGAGCATGAACCCACACTAGAAATGTTGCTGGAAATTCAACTTTCTCTAATAAGGAAACAAAACATAAAAGGCCATCATAAGTGATGAGACATTTTAGGCATCTCAGGTCCTGACCAGTCTCGCAAGCCTTGTCATCTACATTATATCCAATAACTTACAGTATTCATAGTGGATAGAAGGCCCTTTATAAAATCATTCTGGTCCTCCTGGACTAAGTATGGAATTATGGTTACCAATCAGAACTGGAGTATTTTGGCCAGTACTTTTATATCAGCATTTAATAAGGTTATAGGGCGTTAAGTCTCTATATTCATGTTATCGCGCCCCTGTTTCTGAATCAGTGCGACAGTAACATCTGTCAATGTGTGCTCCACCTCAGGAAATCTCTGCAGATAGTTAAACACTCCTACTAGAAGACAAGATAGCTGCCCGCTGAGATGCACATACAGAATCTCTCTCTCCATTTTTCCTCCTTGTCACGGATTGCCTCTACAATGATGCCGCATACGAAGCGCAAAGCTAGGTTAAGTGAGAACATTACAAGTTCTCCCTCTCCTGCTTCTGCTTTGAGGAGTTCTTTACTGCAACACCAATTTCTACAATTGTGATGGCCACTTCAGAGATAGGGGAGGGGCGCAACCTACCTCTGCAGGTGGAGAAGATCTCTCTTAGCCCGGGAGCTCTGGTTACACCGATTCCTCCTTGCCACGGATTACCAAGTACACCAGGATCTTTGTCACCCATAAGTGGTGATCGAGGAGCTTCAACACTGTTCCAGACATCTATGGAGAGGGGGGAGACTTTTCAGTGTCCTCCCTTGTGTGTAAAATCAGCAATGTGTAGAGATGGAGCTCTCTGCTTGTGAGGGAGATGGAGTGGTATCTCCTTCTTCCCTGGTCATGACATCAGCTGTTCCTCGTGGTAAAGGCGAGAAGGTAACTCAAAGCCATAGCAAGTTGAAGAGTACTCAGGTCGGTAAACTCACTTTTAAAACCATCTGTAGTTATAATGGATGTTTTGTGGAATGCATTGGTGGCTTTACAATCTTCTATATCTTCTTTAACAACAGTGGTAATGGATTTTAATAGTCGTTCAATGCATAATACTAATCTGGTTTCTTCTCAAAATACCAAACTTTCATCAGTTAGTTCAGTCAGATTTGGTTACATCAACGAAAATTGAGACTATGGAAAATGCACTATGATTCTTAAATATAAGGATTTTAAATTTTCCTAAGAAGATTTCACCTGTAGAGCTCTTTCATAATTATGTCTCCTCGATTTTAAAAGTTCCTGAACCAGCTATGCCTATAATAACTAAGGTTGTTTTCCTTCTGCAAGCTGTATCTCAAGAAGTTGAAGGAGAACATTTACCATATGATAATTTACAAGATTTAACCAATTTCTTAGAACACTCTCAATCTATTATGATATATTCTCAGGGGACTTTGCTTGTGATATTCACTTTTCCTACAGATCGTAATAATGTATTACATTTTTTCTTTAGTAATAGATCCCTCTTGTTCTATGGTCAAAGGGTTTGGATTTTTCCTGACCTTTCAAGGAATACTCAGCAGTGCCACAAGAAATTTCTTTCTATGCAACCTGAAGTGCTCACCAAGGGTGGTCAATTTTTGTTGCGGTACCCTTGCAAATGTTCCATTAGATATTCAAATTTGGATCATGTTTTTTTCGAGCCATCTCAACCGTGAGTGTTTCTTGTCTCACCTACACTTTAGTTATATTTACACCAGCATAAAATTTATTGGCATTATCTCAGCATGCCTATTTTTTTTTCTTAGTAAAACTTGCCCTGTATTTTTCCTGTTTGTCTTCCTCCCCTTTTTCCTAAAATAATATTGAGGCTATTAATTTTCTTTTTTTTTTTGTATTAATGCCATAAGAGTGATAGGAAATAGGGATGTGCGAAGCTCGAACCTATCAGTTTGGGCTTCATTTTTGGCCCGCCATGGGAAATTTCATATTTCCCATGGTTCGGTTCTTTAAAATTCAGGGAGACCCAAATTTCATTTTAGTGCGCCCTAACGGGATTAGTGCACGTGAACATTTTTTCGTTAGTGCGCACTAAACCCGAAATTTTGGGAAAAATTCCTTCGGGTTTTGGGATCCCGAAAACAGGATGAACTAGGCAATTTCATTGAAATTGCCCAATTCATCCTAGACAAATGCACATCCCTAATAGGAAATCCATGTTTTGTATAGCCTTATATTTCTCTACAAGGTATTCTTGTATTGTAATATGTTTGAAAATGCATAAAAATAAAATTAAAATAAAAAAAACACTCCTACTAATACTGGTGCCAGGTCCTATAAAAATTGCTTATAAAAGTCTAGATGAAAAACATCTTGATCCGGACACTCCATTTGACAACTCCACATGTGCCTTATACACTTCTGTGGCTAAGGTTGGGTTGGGGTTTTTTTTTGGAACAAGATCCGAGAACGGATGCAATGGATTTGGCTCCCCACGAATACGAATGCCGAATGGGATGAATCCGTCCCTGCTGCACATCCCTAGTATTTAATTCATCCTTTCAAGGATTGTTCCTTATGCTTTCTTGTTCTTTGAATATGGCTTGCATACCTTATAATTTTACTTCTCAATACTGCTTTGAGGGCTTACAACACTTAGCCTCCCTGGGAACCTTTTTAAATTCATTAATATCTGAAGACATCAAAGTGCAGAAACTATCATTATCTGGCAAGAAGTGATTGAATCATCTAGCCTTGCCAGATCCCTTGTTGTGCAGCAACGTAAGTGGAGCAGGGCCATGCCTTGGTCCAAAATGGGACTAGACAATATACTGAGGTGCCCCGCTGTATGCACAAACTCAGCCACGCATAGAAAATAAGCAATAAGGCTGTAGGAACTGTGCCTCTCAGAGAAACAAATAAAGTCCCTCCCAGACGGATACTGAACTCTCTATAGATCTAGCAACCCTTGGTGAACACACATAAGCTTTCCTCTGAATCCCAAGGTTGACCCATGCTTAAGGATCCATCCATGAAAAGATTAAGGCAAATATTCCAATTAACCCCCTCCCCTATTGTTATTGTTTGTAAGATTTTGGGTGGACCCTTAGTAATAAATCTTAAAAACAGCTAAAACAAAATGAAATTGATAAAATTAAAATAAAACACAACCATAAACGGCTTGCTAAACTTTACCAATATTAGAACATAAGAACATGCCATACTGGGTCAGACCAAGGGTCCATCAAGTCCAGCATCCTGTTTCCAACAGTGGCCAATCCAGTCCATAAGAACCTGGCAAGTACCCAAAAACTAAGTCTATTCCATGTTACTGTTGCTAGTAATAGTAGTAGCTATTTTCTAACTCAACTTAATTAATAGCAGGTAATGGACTTCTCTAATCCTTTTTTAAACACAGCTATACTAACTGCACTAACCACATCCTCTGGCAACAAATTCCAGAGTTTAATTGTGCATTGAGTGGTAAAAAGCTTTCTCTGATTAGTTTTAAATGTGCCATGTGCTAACTTCATGGAGTGCCCCCTATTCTTTCTATTATTTGAAAGAGTAAATAACCGATTCACGTCTACCCGTTCTAGACCTCTCATGATTTTAAACACCTCTATCATATCCCCCCTCAACTACTGATCCATATGTATGCTATTTTTTCACACATAACAGGACTAAACCAAAACAGTTGTGTAGGGATTGGTTTCTGTTCCAGAAAAATTTTATCTCCAGAAAGTCTATGAGAGATGAATGTTTCAGCCACCAAGCAGATTTAGTTTAAAAAACACAAATCCTAATATACTTAAAAAATAAGTAGAAGGGGGGAGGTGGTTCCAAGATGGCTGCTGCCTAGGAGAGCTGTGCGTTCTGTGCTCTTGAGTTGGTAATAAATTTATTTCTTGCTATCGTTTTCCTCATGGGGAGAAAGCGGAAACCTAGAGGGGAACCTTTCCCTGCGGCTTCCCCTACCTCGACGTCGATCCAAGGACCCATGGATGCACACATCGTGCACTGAGACCAAGACGCGGGAAGTCTACAGCCTCTGGAGAGAAGGGGAGGGAAAGAAGAGCTCCCCTCTCTTCCTGGCTCAATGTCTCCGTTTAGCCTCACAGAAGGGACACCGCCCGGGAACCCAGCTGAGGAGAGAACTGCTCCCTTACTGAAAGGAATGCCAACCGACTGAAGTGTCGAGGGGCGTGACCTGGCAGGAATCGGAGGGTTTGCAGTCGCTTCAGGAAGCCCAGGATCGAATGGATGGCAACTCGGTGCTGGAACAGGAATTTCATTTTCGGGACAAGCAGGAGCTGCCGCAGGAAAGCCCGTGATAACTTTGCAAGAAGTGGTAAGACCCTCTTCTTTTTCCCTAGAAACGATTTGGGAAACCAGTATTGAAATGAGGTCAATTTTACAACAAATGATCCCGATGAATAATAGAGTTGAAGTGCTAGAAGAAAAAATGACTGTGCTAAATCAATGACGGTGGAGCTGGAAAGCCATATTCTGCCTAATAGGCAACAGATAAATGAAACAAAAAAAACTCAGGAGGCAATGAATAAAGAGAGAAATATTATAGCAAGAAAATTGGAAATCTTAGAGAATCTAAGAGCCAAAATTTAAGATATATAAACTTTCCCAAGATTCCATTGAGAGCTCCTAGAGATTTATTTAAGCAATATCTCTTGGAGGTGTTACAAATAGAGGAGTCTGCTGTACCTCTGATTACAAAAATATTTTTCCTGCCTCAGAGAAGACCAGAGGAACAAACAGAGGCCAGACCTTCTAATGAGCCTGAACAAGTTCAATCTTTAAACATTTCAAATTTGCTGGAGACCTCGGATACAGATTTGGCAATTCCCGCAACTCTAATAGTGACATTAGCTTTGGACCATGACAAGGAGTGGTTATTTTGTTTAAGCCTAGGGCACAGGGTGGATTCATTTCTTGGTTGCAAGATAAGAGTTTATCCGGATGTTTCACGTGAAACTCAAAAAAGAAGAAAGGCCTTCCTTCTATTAAAACCTCAAGTTTTGCATGTTGGGGGGGGGGGGGGGAGGTGAGTATTTTATTTAAAGTTTCCTTGTATGTGTGTTAGTGTGTTTCCTTGTAAGTGTGTAACATTGTAATAATACATACATATTTTTTGACTCACCCCAGCTAACTCAGTTTTTGGTAGTCAAAGCTGCAGCAATACCAGCTGCTCCTAGTATTGAAACTGTATGTCCCTCATAGTAAAGGGATCTTGGATCTCCTAGTTGTTTCTTTATATTGATTAAGAGGTATTCTTATTTTTTCCTAAAGTTGTGTATAACCGCCCCCCTTTGTATTGAGGACTTTATATACAGAGATGTAAATTTATATAAATTTCCTATTTGTGGAATTTCTTTGAATTGATGATTTGATAAATCTCTGTAATTCTTGTCAAGATGATATTCTTGATGTAATTCTTTAAATACATAAATAATTTTTTTAAGTGGGCGTGGCCGCGGCCTCCGGACCAGCCCCCGGACTGGAACATGGCGCGCGGCAGCTGGCCCGGTGCGCGCAAACCTACGCCTGCTTCGAGCAGGCGTAACTTCTGCGACAGAGGTGGGGGGGGGTTAGATAGGGCCGGGGGGGTGGGTTAGGTAGGGGAAGGGAGGGGAAGGTGGGGGGAAGCGGAAGGAAAGTTCCCTTCGAGGCCTCTCCAATTTCGGAGCGGCCTCGGAGGGAACTGGCAGCATGTGCAGGGCACGCCACGCGCAAGTTGCACAAATGTGCACCCCCTAGCGTGCGCCGACCCCGGATTTTATAAGATACACGCAGCTATGCAAGTATCTTATAAAATCCAGCATACGTTTGTTCGCACCTGGTGCGCGAACAAAAGTACGCGCGCACGTAGAATTATAAAATCTACCCCAATGCATGTTACCTGCCAGTTTTAAGGTAACTGATACATCAATGTTTAATGCCCAACATACTACAATAATGAGATATATAATAGAACAGCATTACCTTGACTCATTAAAGAATGCATATACGGTAAATGTTAAGACTGTCGTGTCGGGCAGATCAATTTTCCATATGCTAACTGGCCCAAAGTGAACAGTTCATGTGGAGAACTCTCCCTACTCTTCACTCACCCCTCTACAAAGTGAAATGGGCCTCTAGGCCCTCAAATTTCTATTCCCCATCCATTCTCTGATCTCATTCACCCTTTTAATATGCACAGGAAGCTTCACTGGCAAGAATGACCCTAGCTCATCTTTTAATTTATAGGCAGGTGCCACTTTCATAAAAAAAACCAAAACAAAACCAACATCAAAAACTTTGTTGAGAATTTGATCAGACCCCTGTAGGCCACTACCAGACATATAGTGAATTCACTAATACATTTAAAGGACGTTAATTAGACACATTCCTACTCCCATAGCAACTTAAAACTTAACTAGGTACTGATTAAACTAGAGATGAAGGCAGCAGTCCAGCAGCAAGAGGAGGGCTTCCCAGTCTTTTGCATCGAGTGTCACATATATGAATTTTTACCCACCAGTGAGAAGTTGTACATGTGCATGCGATGCAAAGAGCTCCTGGCTCTCAGAGAACGAGTCCGATCTCTGGAGGCTAGAGAGGCAGACCTGGAGGAGCTGAGGCAGACAGAGCTATATAGATGAGACCTTCAGGGACATAGTAGCCAAGTCCCAACTTCAGGCTGGCAGCCCTGGTGCTGCCTTGGAGGAAAAAGTTCTCATGATTGGAGAGCATCAACCTGGTGTAGCAGGAAAGGATCCTGTAGCAAGGACCTGCTCTCCAGGTGATGCACTATCCTTTCGTACCGAGGATATCTCCCCAAGGCCTACTGCCCAGGAGGGAAGGGTTAGGTCAGCCGTCATAGTAGGTGATTCAATCATCAGGAATGTAGACAGCTGGGTGGCTGGTGGGCGTGAGGATCGCCTGGTAATATGCCTACCTGGTGCGAAGGTGGCAGACCTCACGCGTCACCTAGATAGGATTTTAGACAGTGCTGGGGAGGAGCCAGCTATCGTGGTACATGTGGGCACAAACAACATAGGAAAATGTGGGAGGGAGGTTCTGGAAGCCAAATTTAGACTCTTAGGTAGAAAACTTAAATCCAGAACCTCCAGGGTTGCATTCTCTGAAATACTCCCTGTTCCACGCGCAGGTCACCAGAGGCAGGCAGAGCTCCGGAGTCTCAATGCGTGGATGAGACAATGGTGCAAGGAAGAGGGATTCAGTTTTGTTAGGAACTGGGGAACCTTTTGGGGAAAGGGGAGTCTCTTCCGAAGGGATGAGCTCCACCTTAACCAGGGTGGAACCAGACTGCTGGCGCTAACCTTTAAAAAGGAGATAGAGCAGCTTTTAAACTAGAACAAAGGGGAAAGCTGACAGTCGCTCAGCAGCGCATAGTTCGGAGAGAGGTATCTTCAAATGATACTAATGATGCATTAGAATTAGGGCATCCCGACAGTGAGGTTCCAATAATAAGAAAATTAGTCCAAGTGCCTGTAACTAAAAATCACCTGAGCTAAAAAATTCTAACTTATCCCTATCAATTAAAAAGCAGAATGAAAATGCAAACAAAAAACAAACTTTGAAATGTTTGTATGCTAATGCCAGAAGTCTAAGAAGTAAGATGGGAGAATTAGAATGTATAGCAGTGAATGATGACATAGACTTAATTGGCATCTCAAAGACATGGTGGAAGGAGGACAGCCAATGGGACAGTGCTATAACGGGGTACAAATTATATCGCAATGACAGAGAGGAGCACCTGGGAGGTGGTGTGGCGTTTTATGTCTGGGATGGCATAGAGTCCAACAGGATAAACATTCTGATTGAGACTAAATGCACAATTGAATCTTTATGGGTAGAAATCCCTTGTGTGTCGGGGAAGACTATAGTGATAGGAGTATACTACCGTCCACCTGGTCAAGATGGTGAGACTGACAGTGAAATGCTAAGAGAAATTAGGGAAGCTAACCAAATTGGTAGTGCGGTAATAATGGGAGACTTCAATTACCCCAATATTGACTGGGTAAATGTATCATCGGGACACGCTACAGAGATAAAGTTCCTGGATGTAATAAATGATAGCTTTATGGAGCAATTGGTTCAGGAACCGACGAGAGAGGGAGCAATTTTAGATCTAATTCTCAGTGGAGCACAGGATTTGGTGAGAGAGGTAACGGTGGTGGGGCCGCTTGGCAATAGTGATCATAATATGATCAAATTTGAATTAACGACTGGAAGTAAATCCACGGCTCTCGTGCTAAACTTTCAAAAGGGAAACTTTGATAAAATGAGAAAAATAGAAAAAAACTGAAAGGACCAGCTACAAAAGTAAAAAGTGTACAAGAGGTGTGGTCATTGTTAAAAAATACCATCCTAGAAGCACAATCCAGATGTATTCCACACATTAAGAAAGGTGGAAAGCAGGGAAAACGATTACCGGCATGGTTAAAGGGGGAGGTGAAAGAAGCTACTTTAGCCAAAAGATCTTCATTCAAAAATTGGAAGAAGGATCCAACAGAAGAAAATAGGATAAAGCATAAACGTTGGCAAGTTAAATGTAAGACATTGATAAGACAGGCTAAGAGAGAATTTGAAAAGAAGTTGGCTGTAGAGGCAAAAACTCACAGTAAAAACTTTTAAAAATATATCCGAAGCAGAAAGCCTGTGAGGGAGTCAGTTGGACCGTTAGATGATTGAGGGGTTAAAGGGGCACTTAGAGAAGATAAGGCCATCGCGGAAAGATTAAATGATTTCTTTTCTTTGGTGTTTACTGAAGAGGATGTTGGGGAAAACCTTCTCCATACTGGAGAAGGTTTTCACGGGTAATGATTGAGATGTACTGAACCAAATTACGGTGAACCTAGAAGATGTGGTGGACCTGATTGATAAACTGAAGAGTAGTAAATCACCTGGACCGGATGGTATACACCCCAGAGTTCTGAAGGAACTAAAACATGAAATTTCAGACCTATTAGTAAAAATTTGTAAACTATCATTAAAATCATCCATTGTACCTGAAGACTGGAGGATAGCTAATGTAACCCCCATATTTAAAAAGGGCTCCAGGGGAGATCCGGGAAATTACAGACCGGTTAGCCTGACTTCAGTGCCTGGAAAAATAGTGGAAAGTGTTCTAATCATCAAAATCACAGAACGTATAGAAAGACATGGTTTAATGGAACAAAGTCAGCATGGCTTTACCCAAGGCAAGTCTTGCCTCACAAATCTGCTTCACTTTTTTGAAGGAGTTAATAAACATGTAGATAAAGGTGAACCAATAGATGTAGAGTAGATGTAGTATATTTGGATCTTCAGAAGGCGTTTGACAAAGTTCCTCATGGGAGGCTTCTAGGAAAAGCAAAAAGTCATGGGATAGGTGGCAATGTCCTTTCGTGGATTACAAACTGGCTAAAAGACAGGAAACAGAGAGTACGATTAAATGGACAATTTTCTCAGTGGAAGGGAGTGGGCAGTGGAGGGCCTCAGGGATCTGTACTGGGACCCTTTTCAATATATTTATAAATGATCTGGAAAGAAATACGACGAGTGAGGTAATCAAATTTGCAGATGATACAAAATTGTTCAGAATAGTTAAATCACAAGCAGATTGTGACAAATTGCAGGAAGACCTTGTGAGGCTAGAAAATTGGGCATCTAAATGGCAGATGAAATTTAATGTGGACAAGTGCAAGGTGATGCATATAGGGAAAAATAACCCATGCTATAGTAGTCACACAATGTTAGGTTCCATATTAGGGGCTACTACCCAAGAAAGAGATCTAGGCGACATAGTGGATAACACATTGAAATCATCGGTTCAGTGTGCTGCAGCAGTCAAAAAGCAAACAGAATGTTGGGAATTATTAGAAAGGGAATGGTGAATAAAACGGAAAATGTCATAATGCCTCTGTATCGCTCCATGGTGAGACCACACCTTGAATATTGTGTACAATTCTGGTCACCGCATCTCAAAAAAGATATAATTGCGATGGAGAAGGTACAGAGAAGGGCTACCAAAATGATAAGGGGAATGGAACAGCTCCCCTATGAGGAAAGACTAGAGAGGTTAGGGCTTTGCAGCTTGGAGAAGAGACGGCTGAGGGGGGATATGATAGAGGTGTTTAAAATCATGAGAGGTCTAGAATGGGTAGATGTGAATCGGTTATTTACTCTTTCGGATAGCAGAAAGACTAGGGGGCACTCCATGAAGTTAGCATGTGGCACATTTAAAACTAATCAGAGAAAGTTCTTTTTCACTCAACGCACAATTACTCTGGAATTTGTTGCCAGAGGATGTGGTTAGTGCAGTTTGTATAGCTGTGTTTAAAAAAGGTTTGGATAAGTTCTTGGATGAGAAGTCCATTTCCTGCTATTAATTAAGTTGAAATAGAAAATAGCCACCACTATTACTAGCAACGGTAACATGGAATAGACTTAGTTTTTGGGTACTTGCCAGGTTCTTATGGCCTGGATTGGCCACTGTTGGAAACAGGATGCTGGGCTTGATGGACCCTTGGTCTTTTCCAGTATGGCATGTTCTTATGTTAGAAACATAGAAACATAGAAATGACGGCAGAAGAAGACCAAACGGCCCATCCAGTCTGCCCAGCAAGCTTCACATTTTTTCTCATACTTATCTGTTTCTCTTAGCTCTTTGGTTCTATTTCCCTTCCACCCCCACCATTAATGTAGAGAGCAGTGATGGAGCTGCAACCAAGTGAAATATCTAGCTTGTTTAGTTAGGGGTAGTAGGGGAAGTAACCGCCGCAATAAGCAAGCTACACCCATGCTTATTTGTTTTACCCAGACTGTGTTATTCAGCCCTTATTGGTTGTTTTTCTTCTCCCCTGCCGTTGAAGCAGGGAGCTATGCTGGATATGCGTGTAGTATCAGTTTTTCTTCTCCCCTGCCGTTGAAGCAGAGAGCTATGCTGGATATGCGTGAAGTATCAGTTTTTCTTCTCCCCTGCTGTTAAAGCAGAGAGCTATGCTGGAAATGCATTGAAAGTGAAGTATCAGGCTAATTTGGTTTGGGGTAGTAACCGTCGTAACAAGCCAGCTACTCCCCGCTTTGTGAGTGTGAATCCTTTTTTCTTCTCCCCTGCCGTTGAAGCAGAGAGCTATGCTGGATATGCGTGAAGTATCAGTTTTTCTTCTCCCCTGCCGTTGAAGCAGAGAGCTATGCTGGATATGCATTGAAAGTGAAGTATCAGGCTTATTTGGTTTGGGGTAGTAACCGCCGTAACAAGCCAGCTACTCCCCACTTTGTGAGTGCGAATCCTTTTTTCCACATTTCCTTTTGCTGTTGTAGCTTAGAGCGATGTTGGAGTCACAGTAACCATGTGTATGTTTATTGAATAAGGGTATTATCTCCAGGCAGTAGCTGTCATTCTGGCGAGCCACCCACTCTTTATTGACGGCCTCTTGATTTTATGGATCCACAGTGTTTATCCCACGCCCCTTTGAAGTCCTTCACAGTTCTGGTCTTCACCACTTCCTTCGGAAGGGCATTCCAGGCATCCACCACCCTCTCCGTGAAGAAATACTTCCTGACATTGGTTCTGAATCTTCCTCCCTGGAGCTTCAAATCGTGACCCCTGGTTCTACTGATTTTTTTCCTATGGAAAAGGTTTGTTGTTGTCTTTGGATCATTAAAACCTTTCAAGTATCTGAAAGTCTGTATCATATCACCTCTGCTCCTCCTTTCCTCCAGGGTGTACATATTTAGATTCTTCAATCTCTCCTCTTAAGTCATTTGATGAAGACCTTCCACCTTTTTGTCACCCTTCTCTGGACTGCCTCCATCTTGTCTCTGTCTCTTCGGAGATACGGTCTCCAGAACTGAACACAATACTCCAGGTGAGGTCTCACCAAGGACCTGTACAAGGGGATAATTACTTCCCTTTTCTTACTCGTTATTCCTCTCTCTATGCAACCCAGCATTCTTCTGGCTTTAGCTATCGCCTTGTCACATTGTTTCGCCGACTTCAGATCATTAGACACCATCACCCCAAGGTCTCTCTCCTGCTCCGTGCACATCAGCCTTTCTCCCCCCATCGAATACAGTTCATTCGGATTTCCACTCCCCATATGCATGACTTTGCACTTCTTGGCATTGAATGTCAGCTGCCATGTCTTCGACCACTCTTCCATCTTCCTTAAATCCCGTCTCATTCTCTCCACTCCTTCCAGCGTGTCCACTCTGTTGCAGATCTTAGTGTCATCCGCAAAAAGACATACCTTACCTTCTATCCCTTCCGCAATGTGCTCACAAAGATATTGAAAAGGACCGGTCCCAACACCGATCCCTGCGGTACACCGCTTAAAACCGCTCTCTCTTCAGAGGTCGTTCAGCGACGGTCCGGAACCCCCGCTGAACGACCTCCTGCAGTTGATCTCCTGCCGGCGCCATTTTCCGTACGGAAAACGATTCGCGGCAAGAAATCGCTTCCTGAACCCCGCTGGACTCCCAGGAACTTTTGGCCAGCTTGGGGGGGGCCTCCTGACCCCCACAAGACTTGCCAAAAGTCCAGTGGGGGTCCGGAACGACCTCCTGCGTCGAATCGTTTTTGTCTATGGCCGCCGCCATTTTGCGGTGGCCATTTTGCAAAATGGCGCCGGCTGAAGACAACAGGATTCAATTGAGGGGGCCGTTCCGGACCGCCGCCGTTCTGGACCACCGCTGGATCCCCAGGTTATTTAAAGCATTTGGGGGGGGGGTTCGGGAGGGTGGGGGATTTAATTTAAAGGGTCGGGGGTGGGTTTTAGGGGGTTTTAGTGTGCCGGTTTTCCTGCCCTCCCCCTTCCCCCGATTTACGATTTTTTAACGATAAATCGGGGGAATTGGTATTCTATCATGGCCCTAACGATTTTTGACGATTTAAAATATATCGGACGATATTTTAAATCGTCAAAAAACGATTCACATCCCTAATAGCTACACCTCCTATGGTGGCGCTATTGGGTGCGAAACCGGCAGCAATCGCACCGCGATGGTGTGATCGCTGCCGGCTAGTGCAGGCCCACCCCCCGCCCCTCATTCCCTAAAGTATCGCAGGCCTGCAATACTTTAGAAAATGATGCCCTAAGTGCACTTAAAGCGAGTAAATTAGGCTTCTGAAAATTGCTACAATAGCATGTTAAATTTACATTTACATTTTACTTTGACAATTATCTTCAGTTGATGATAATGCTCTCCATTTATGGGTATTATTTAGCAACAGTGTTAGCATGCATTTATTGTGGGGGTGAATGCTAATTTCTCTTGGCAAATAGGTCCAAAACTCTTACTGTGCTCAAACATAACTTACATGCTCTTTGGAGAAAGATTTTTGTTAAGATTGTCCGATATGTTCCATGTAAACCGCCTCCCCGGCGATAGTTATTTCTGTTAAATGTGAACCGGAGTGATATGTATTGTATACAGGAACTTCCGGTATATAAAAACCAAAAATAAATAAAAATAAATAAAGATTAGTTACTTATTGTTTATATACCAATTTGTGTATTTTTATTCTTTTAATCTATCTTCTAATCTCGTTTATTTTATATTTTTTGTAAACTGTTTTGATAAAAAAAAATAAACTTTTTAAAAAATGGTATCTAAATGCTTTTAAATAAAATAAATAAAATAAAACATTATAACCATATCACCAAACTTTAGGGGTAAATTTTCAAAGGCTTGGGTGTCTTAAGCAAATAAAAGTTGAAGTAGCTTACCTAAATCAGGCATGTCTAGGTTACCAGTTTTTTTTAGCTGCCAGAAAGTATTACTGATTATTTTCTTTACACATACACTATTAGTCACATTTATAAGAGCCATTCTGAGGGGCATATCAGAGGCGTGCTTAGAAACATTTTGTTTCTTAAAAAATGTGTGTTCATAGCAGGTGTGCTTAACAAGCATACTTTATGCCTTTTTTTTATAGCCATGTTAGTGTTCGCATGTAATAAGCCAATATTAAAACAAACTTTGCATTTGAAATTTGAGTGGGGGGTTTGTGCAAGATTAAAAGTATATCAATAATACATTTCCTGTTATAGGCGCACAATTGAAACTTCAACCATTAATATATGCTATTATTCCAAATCTCCTTAAAAGTACTAGGGAAGGGATTGTTCCCTAAAGATATCCGAGGCACCAGCCCTTTCCTAAAGAATAAGGACAAGTGGATGCTGCTTTAGCAAAATTAGATCTCAATCTTCCATTTGGGATGCCTGGTTATATTACCCAGGCCTGCTATATGTTGACATTTACAGTATTTCACTCGCTGTTTTAAACTGTGGTGCTTTTAGCTATTTATACAGTCACAAGGAGAAAAAGATTTTGTTTCCATTTAACCTGACATTGCAAAATCAAGTGGCCTTCAGTACTCAGTCATAGTGAATATCCCCTAGGAAAGCAAGAGATTGCTTATTTGTCCCAAACAACATCCCATACCACATAAATGGATCATATCTAACCAGATTATCGCTCCCTCCCACCCAGTAAATTCAGCATTTCCTTCTTTTGGGGGTAGGAGAGGGAGGGGGAGCCTGGCTGGCTTTCTGCCCTGGAGAGATGATACTGCTTAGCAGTGAGGTATTAAAAATAGCTCTGTGGATGGAGGATGAATCAGAAATATGTCTTCATGGTTACAAAACCGCAAGCAGGTAGAGACAGGGAGATGAGCCTGTCCCAGTAATTATTAAAACAGAAATCACTGAGCTGAGTGGGCTTCAAAATGAAAGCATGATGACCAGAGCTAAAATGCCCTGAGTAGTGGTCATTCCCTTCCCGTGCATTTCTTCTTTGTAGATTAATTCAATCTTATCAGGTTATTTGTGTTAATGATTAATATTTTAGTGCAGCAGATTTAGTCTCTGTGTATCCCCGAGTTCTGAAGTCAGAGTTACAGCCAGCTCAGAACATAATGATCACTAAAAAAAAAAATGAAACAATTTGCTGTAATGGTTATGGATTTGCTATCTTTGACAATAATTACATACAACATACTGACCTTTACAGACTGCTTCAATGGCTGGAATTTATTTTGTTAGTGTTTGCAGCTAAGGTTGTGTAGCTTTTCCAACACTTTAACACTAATTGGGCCTTCAGACCAAGAAATGTGTTTGCTAAGGTTATCTGGGTGATCTTTTACACTGACACATAATGCAATGAGACATTTTCTCCACTTACCTTCCTAAATTCACATACACAGAGGAAGAAGGCTATGCATATGCTTTATCTGCTGCAATGCCCAGGAATATCCCCCTTGTACAAATAACTTCAATGGTGATACTTCTGAAAAGGTTTAACTGGTTAACTTTGAGAGTTAACCAGCTAAGCCTCTACTTTTCAAAACTTTTCCCAGCTAATTGACCAAACTTGCCCCCTAAATTCACAAGGCAGTCAAGTTTAGCTGGGCGAAATAGAAGGATGGCTCCCAGGGTGTTGCTGGGGGCGAGGGGCTTAAGATTTAGCCAGTTAGTGCTGACTTCCTGCACTAACCAGCTATATTTAATTGGGCAACCTCAGCCACACCACCAGCAGAACTAATTCTTACTGATCACATTTTGCTTGGTTTGATTTAGCCACATTTTCAGCAGAAAATCTAGTTGGGCAAAAATAATCAGCTATATATTGGGGGCAATATGGAAGGATTTTATGCAAGCAAATGTTCATATACCCATGTGAAAATGCATTTTGAAAATTGCTCCCATTTCTTGGGAACAGTACGCGCATTGTTTCATAGCGCACATACGTCTTCCTGTGTAAAAAAGGGGCAGAGTTAGGATGGAGAAGTGAAAGTGCAGATAGAGATTTCATTTTCAAATCTCCATGCATGCTTTGCTCCTGCTCCCCTGCAGGTGTGAAGTACTTGGGTACCCGGGTGCATGCCAGCCGCATTTTCTAAGGGAAATTCAACAAGGAATTTCCCTTTGAAAAGGAGAACTTAGTACCCGTGGGACTCAAGCCCCATGGGCAAGATCAAAATTGCTCTTTCCATTACCGCCCTGTTAAAGACCTGTTTCCATAGGCAATTTTCAAAGTGATTTCTACAAGAACAACAAAATACATTATACCCACATTAATCGGATGTCTGAAAATTGACCTTCCTCAATGAAGCTAAACGTCCATGTGTTCGACCACAAGACCTAAGCTATTGGCCGTACTGAGAGATGGCATTCTCAGAGGGAGAGGGGTTGCATCAGGAGAGGAAAAGTACAGATGTAGATTGTGTTGTCAACTCTGCATGCAAACTTTTCCAGCAAATTTCTACCCACAAAAAAAGCAGAGGCAAGTTTGTTTGGTATGTGAGGCGAGTTTCGAAGGGAACTTACATGAGTGCTAGTGCTGTTCCTATACCAGATCATGGTGCAACCAGTAGGTAAGGGCAAAGGGATCAATTATTGAGAACTTCTTGTTTCTAGGCCTTGTTTACTCAGTCACCTGTGCCCAGCTATTAACAACTTTAGAGAAAAGAGAGGCAGAAAAATGGAATGTCCCAGTACAGTGATCATCTTTCTAAGTAAGAAGTTGGAGTACATGCTGATGCAACTCCCCAGGGAAAAAGTAACCAAATTGTCATTAGCAAAACATGGTGCATGTATGATTGGGGCAGCTAGTTGTTTTTGCCTTTGGCATTGATTAAATATCAGCTATAGAGATTAAAATCTAAGGCCAATAAAAGAAAGTGCAAGGCATTATATAATTTATTATCCACATGTGCCTTGCTTTCTCTCCCACTGTTAATTTATGCAACTATGTTTTAATTGTTTATTCTCTGTCTGATTTTTGTAAACCGCTATGATGGCTGCACCGATTGATGGTATATAAAACTGAACAAATAAATAGATAAATTACACTCAATATTTGGTTTGTAGACCAACTTTATACTTACATATAATACAAATCTACATGAGAATATATAATAATAAATATATTTATAAATATATATTATATATATATAGATATATATATTTATATATATCTATATATATATACATATTTATAAATTATAAATATTTTTATAAATTATATATTTATTAATTATATATAAGAAAATATATATAAGAAAAATATACCTCTTTATAGTCACTGAATGCATGTACAGATTGGGGTAGATTTTAAAAGGTGCGCACATATGCGGGCGGCGCACACAGGGGGGCAATTTTATAAGATTACGCATGGCGATGTAATTGTGCCTTCCTGAGTTCCCTCTCAGTCCTCTCCAATTAAGGAGTGGACTAGGAGGGAACTTCCCTACCCCCCTACCCTACCCCCCTACCCTACTCTCTCCCTCTTCCACTCTCCGCCCTACCTCCTAAACCCTTTCTCCTACCTTTCCTTGTTATTGTTTTGTTGCTTACTGCTCTGTTGGAGAAGAAGTAACTTGCGTGCGCTGGCCAACTGCCAGTGCACATTTCCCCGGCACAGTGGCAAATGGCCACTGTACTGGCCGCCTCCAGCCCCACCCCTCCCCACCCCCAGACTTCCCCTTTCTCTGGGCCAGGCACTTCTATGCATAATGGAGTTACGCATGTGGCCAGGCCCCTTTGAAAATGCGCATGGCATGCATAAAGCCTGGCCACACATGTAACCACCGTTTTTTACTCGCATAGCCAATTTAAAATTTGACCATTTATGCGCAAAATACTGCTATCCACACATTAATTTTATGTGCATAAAACCAGTCTCTGTATATATGTATATTATATCACCTTTATGAATTAATGTGGGTATATAAGGCCAGATATCAAAGCCGATCTTCGTAACTACACCATATCTGAAAGAAGGGAACCCCAGTTTAGGAAGCCTAACTTCCAGCCATGAGAAGTGGACCTTCTTGTCAAGGAGGTCATGAAAGTCCAGAATATCTTGTGTGGGAAGGAATCTAGAAATATGGGATTCTAGAGGAAAATCCACCACAAATTGAATGCTTCCTTCCACTATAACAGAACTGTGCAAAACCTTAGTCACTTGTGGTGAGCCCTTGAGCAATGGACAGCCGGCACCATCTTGTGCTCCTACCATGTGACAGAGGCCAACAAATGGCACCGGTAGCTCCTGTGACATAGTAAGGGCAAAGGCTATCGGTGCCATTTTGAATACTGGCAGCCGACGGCTCGAGTGCAGGAGATCACTCTAGGACCCCCGCTGAACCACCAGGGTCTTTTGGCAAGTCTTGGAGGGGTTAGGAGGGTGGGTGGTTGTAGCTAATTAAGTTTAAAGGGTTGGGATGGAGATTTTTTTTAACTTTAATGGGAAACAAATCCCATATATAACTAATGGACAAATCGGGGTTCCCTGAAAACGGATGTAACGGATTTGGGTCCCGAAGAATAAGAATACCGAATCGAACGTATCCGTCCCTGCTGCACATCCCTACACAGCTGCACAGAAACATCAGAATGCACAGACCACACATATATCAACTTAGAATTGTAAATCAATGTGCCTTCACCATGGTATGTTCTTTCTTCTACAGCATTCTGGTGTATCTAGTAATGTATCTCTTGCAATTCCTCCTCACTCAGGTCTTATGCTTCCTTCTTCTCTTCCTCCTTCTCCTCTTCATCATGCAGAACTGTAAGATGATCATCGTGTCCCTCTGGAGCAGGCAGGTCTTGGTTTTTGGCCAGGTTATGATGCATGCAGCAGTTTAGAAAGATGTCACAGACCTTTATTTAGTTGTAAAGAAGACATTCCCTGATCTGATCAGGTCGCAGAAATGTGTTTTGAGTAGGCCAAAGGTTTTCTCAGTGTCTGCTTTGGCATACTAGTGGGTCCTGTTGTAGTGGACATCTGCTGTGGTCTGTGGTATATCAGCAGGATTACGAGCCAGGTTTTGAGTGGATATCCTTTCACTGATAGGGGAGAAGGCAGAGAAGAGCAGAGTGAGATATTCCAAGGTGATAGATAATGAGGATGTTCTCTGGTAGAGGCTAGAATGGGCCTCCTGGGCCAAAGTGGTAATTCTGCCTAGATACCTGGGAGAGAAAAGGGTGGAGGTTTGCTGCTTTGTGGTTTTAGTAAAAGTTTCATGCCTTTCTGGAAGGCACCTGCCAGGGATGAAACTTTCTGAAAGCAGTCATGAATTCCTGACTGTGAGATCATGTAGGCATCATGATAGACTCCAGGAAACCTGGTCACTGTATTTATTTATGTATTTATTTAAAGGCTTTTATATACCGGAGTTTATGCACTAGTGCATGAACATGTATTCATGATGATCCTCTCAGCATCGCATACCACCTTCATATTAATGGAGTCAAAGCCCTTGTGGCTGTGAAAGGTAGTCTCATTGCCTTATAGAGACATGAGTGCAATTGATAGTCCCAAATCAGAGGTAAACCATACTATCTTATACAAATCAGTCATAATTTTTTGTTGTTGCTGTCTTCTCTGAGGAAAAGATATATAGTGATGTAGCTTCTTGAGAAATGCAACCAGAAACTGATCTATACATTTGGAGGTGGTTGACTGGTTTATTCAAGTCAGATCCGTAAAGATGTCTTGAATGTACTGCTGACAAAAAGGCCAGGGGCATAATGATCTTGAGGTATACTGGCAAGGTACCCTTCTGAGTGGAAGGGTGCAGGTCCTGCTCTAACTGCTGGCATGGGTACAGTATGGTTTCCTTGTTGAACTTGAACCTGTGCAAGACTTGATCCTCAGACAGAACCAAAATTGTGCCCTGTCCTGTATACTCTCTGGAAGGGGTATGTTCTCCACCTCCTCCTCTGTTCTCTTTCCTTCTTCAAATGTTGTACAATGAGTATCTACAAGTTTATAATGCTCATATTGAAATGTTATTCTCCACAACTTTTTCATCCCTTCCAGTCTGACCCAGTGACACACAGTCACCCCCATAAATCTGCTTTGTCTGCCTCTGAGACTCATACCACCCAGTCTGCCCCAGTTACTATACAAACACACATCCCCTCAGAAATGCAATGCTATTCGTTGAAAGATTCCCCCAAAGAATTGTAGGAAACCTTGTATCAGACAGAAGAATAAACTTGACAAAAGATCTTTACAGTCAAACACACTTCTGAGCAAGGCTAGTTAGGTCCCCCCAACCTCTCTACCTCTGCTCCTAGCCAGCTGCCATTTCCACTCACAAGGAGAATCCAACATGCCAAATAGCAGGTCCAAAATGACTAAGTTTGAAATTGATGCATTAAATAGCAGGTATAAAAGTGTTTTTGCATTCTTGATGATATTCACATTTTCTTTAAAAAATCACAAAGTATGTTTGAACTTGCAAGCCACGTCCTGAACCGGCTCAAAAATACCCTCTTTGACCATGTTTACTTTTGTGCATGAACATGGGTGTATGAGTGTACTCGACTTATTTTGAAAATCTGGTATACATGCATACAAGCTGTTATTACATGTGAAACCCCTTTGAAAATGTACTCATTTGGTTCAGGGTCCTTGAAAGATCATTATGATTTTAGGGCAGTAACTTTATGAGAAGTCCTCTGGAGTAGTCATATTTTTATTTTCTCTTTCTATCATAAAAAATAGGGCTACAAATATTTCAAAGGAAAGGGATGAAAAAAAACCCCTTGGGGATAAAATGATGCCCTATATTTAAATGAGACAGTAGAAGAACAGTTGTTTGGTAGGCTTGTGCATTTGTTTCAAAAGAATGCAAAAAATGCAACGAATGAGGCTATCTTTGGTTCATGCTAATGAAATGAACTTAAAAAAACCTGAAAAACAGGTCTCAAATGGGACCAAGTCTCAGCCTACTTCTATCCCCAGGGCGTGGGCTGGGATCTTAGCCTAAGACCGATAATGATGTCTGGTCTGAGGATGGGTCCCAGTCACTGAGATTAAGGCCTATGCCAGGACTTCATACCGGGGACTGGGCCTGGAAATAGGACAGATACTGGGGATCGCCCGAGTCCAAGTCCCAGTCACCTAGGCTCAGGCCTAACACCAGGTTCTGGTAGAAGGCTAGTCCCATCACAAAGACCTGGGCCTTGGCTTAGGCATAAGCTTGACAATGGGGTGAACCAAGGCCAGGTGCTCATTGCCTAAGCTCAGGAACAGGTTTTGCAACATCTTTTTTATTTAAACTGATGACTACCTAGGCTCAGGTCCAAAGCTGGGATAGGTCATGGTTGCTGAGATATGGCCCTAGGAATATGCCTGGGCTTGACACTGGGGAGCTACTGAGACTAGGCCCCAGTTGATGAGGCTCAGGCCTAGGGACTAACCTGAGGCCCGGAACTGATTCCAGGGCTTGGTCAAGTCCAGGTCCCAGTCTTCAAGCCCTGCCTGACTTTAAACGTTTTCATGATGCTGGGGCCTTTGCCTGAGATTGAGTCCTGGTCACCAAGGCCCAGGCCTATGCCTGAGGCGTAGGACAAGGTCTGACTCTGGGACCTAGCAAAGGCTGGGTCCTGCTTACCAAGAGCCAGGCCTTAACCTAATCCTGATGCCACAGACTGGCTGAAACTGGGTTCTGGTTGCTGATATATAGGGCAGGCACAAGGCTTATGCCAGATGTCACCGCTTAAGCCCAGACCTGATGCATAAGGCCTGCTGCATAAAGCTTGAGCCTAGTCCAAGGCCTAGGCCTCAGCAACCAGGACATGGATTCATCTGGGTCCCAACTGGGGCTTAGGCCTTTGGTTTAGGTTTTGGCCTAGGCCTGGGCCCCAGTGACTAGGGCCTGGTCTTAGGCCAGGCCCCAGTTCAGACCTAGATTTAGGTCCCGGTCCAAGTCTCATTGACTGGGACTCTGCCTTAGCCAGTCCCTGACATTAGACCCAGGCTTAGGGTTAGACCTGGCTTTGGCAACTGGGACCCAACCTCGCACCAGGCCCAAGCTTCAGTAACTGGGACTCTGTCTTCCACCAGACCCTGGAGGTCTAGGACTTAGGCACTGGTCTTGGAGACTGACATCTGATCTTGACTGGGACTCAGTGATGGTACTAGGCCTTGCAATCAGGACTGGCTTCAGCTGGGCCCATATATTGGATCCGGACCTAGGCCTGATCAAAATTGACCAGGTCCCAGTCTCAGGCTAGACCCCATTGTTAGCCCTGGGCCTAGACCCAGGTTGTGGTCTGTGTTACTGGGACACAGTCTTGGGAAGGCCCTGGTGTCAGGACTTGACTTGGTCTCATCAAATGGGTCCCAGCCATAGCCAGGCCCCAGTGCCAGATACAGGCATAGGCCTGTATCTGTTTTACTTTTACATGACGTCCATGAGGCCTTTGCTGTTTCATTTCAATGTAAAACAAAAAAACAAATGGAAGAAAAAAATCAAATATTTTTTTTCCATTATAAAACTAATGATACAAATTGAGGCAACCATGAAATTAACCATTGAACTGAAACAAAATTTTCATGGATGCATATCCCTAGTGTTGTAGGCTTAAGTCAAAACATACAAGACCTGAAGGAAGTGATGCGGAAATCAGTAAAATCCTTGGTGAAAAATTGTTATAATGTAGTTCTAGTTTGTATTAAGATTGCATCATTGAAACCCTTATTGAACTTCAAGTGGTATCAAAAAATATTCATTGGTTGACAAACAAGTTTTGGAGATTGAAGCAGAAGGTTTCTCAGAATGTTTATGGGTTAAACATTAGTCTAGGAGAGACCTGGCAGGAAAAAACAATTGCTATGCCCCCAAAAGATGCTATTCAAGGAGGCAGTTAGTGCCATGATCCCTAGCTGACATCATCAGTTCGAAAAGCTCCATAAAAGAATCCAGTCTATGGCGAAAGTTTGAGAGACCTGGCAGGAAGGAACAACTGCTATGCCCCTGAAAGATGCTGTTCAGGTGGGAGGTGAGTGCTGCGATTCCCAGCTGACCCTATCAGCACAACCATCACCATAAAAGATTCTGGCTTACGGCGCAAATGTGAGAGACCTGGTAATTATGCCCCAAAAGATGCCATTCAGGTGGGTGGTGAGTGTGGTAATCCCCAGATGATGTCATCAGCGGACCGGTGCCAGAAAAGATTCTGGCCTATGGCTCACTGCGTTGCCCAGCAGTGAGCCATAGGCTCACTGCTGGGCAACGCAGTGAGCCATAGGCCAGAAATATCTTTGGTGGCTGTAAATCTTCCTTCATTTGCTTTACAATTTGTTGCTCCTGGTTGACCTATGGGCAAGAAGAGGAAGGGGGCTCAATATGTTATCTTCAGTGGGGGCTTCTTCCTCCAATGTGGGTGCCTTAGACTCTGGTTGTTACATATTTGAACCACAAAAAATATGGAGATTTGAAAATGCCATGAATGCAAGAGTAAAATACCAAAACCAAAAGAGCATTCAAAGCAAACTACGAGTGAATGAAAATTATGACAGTGACGCTTTAAACATAAGTTGATAAAAGACCTTCATAATACCTGTATGTGCTACTTATATATGCATGAAATGCCCAGGTCATATTTAATCATTGGTCCTAAGTTGACCATTTTTTAGAATTTTTTATGCAAAATAAAATGTTACTTCCCTTTTGTTGTTGGAAGTTCTCTATTGAGAAGCAGCAGCAGTGAACGTTGTATTAAACATGAATGGCATGTTTCAAATGGTAGACTGCATCAGGATCGAAAATCTCAACAGTGTCAGCATCTCAATTCAGAGTAAAATCACATAATGCGATTGGTGAAGGGGGTGCCAAAGGAAGTATCCGCACCGGGGGCAAAATACTTTAGGTACGCCATTGGCTGTGATCACACTATGCCACTAAAAACCCTCACTGTACTCTACCTGTCCTTCCATCTATCATCCTATCTCTCTCCTTTCTTTTGCTTTCAAACTACTTGAACATGCTGTTCACCACTGCTGTCTTGACGTTTTTCATTTCAAGTCATTCTTGATCCACTCCAGTCTGGTTTTCGCCCTCTACATTCTGCAGAAACTGTCCTTGCCAAAATCTTCAGTGACCTGTTTATGGCTAAAACGAAAGATCTTCACTCCTTCCTTATCCTCCTTGATCGATCTGTTGCTTTTGACACTGTTTATTATCACCTACTCCTTGATACTCTGTCTTCACATGGTCTTCAGGACTCTGTCCTATCTTGGTTTCTTCTTACCATGACCATCGAACTTTTAATGTTCCCTCTGGTGGATTCCCCTCTACTACCATCCCACTATCAGAAGGTGTGCCTCAGGGTTCTGTCCTGGGCCCTTTTCTCTTCTCTCTGTACACTAATTCCCATGATTTCCTCTCATGACTTTCAATATCATCTTTATGATGATTCACAGATTTATCTTTCTATACCAGAAATTTCATCTGGAATCCAGTCCCAGATCACAGCCTACTTGTCTGACATTGCTGCCTGGATGTCTATCTGAAACATAACATGGTCAAGACAGAGCTCCTTATATCCCCTCCTCCCAAGCCCTTTCTCTATTTCTGTAGATAACACTCTAATCCTCCCAGTCCCCTTAGCCTATAACCCTGGAATCATTTTCAACTCCTCTCACTCCTTCTCTCCTTCTCTACACATATCCGAAAACATTTCAAAAAATGAGCCATTTCTTTCTCTGTACCATCACCAAAATCTGTCCCTTCCTTTCTGACCACACTACCAGTTATCCTTTCTCTCATTACCTCCCATTTAGACTATTAGATTATAAGCTCTATCAGAAGGGACTGTCTCTTATATGGTTTTTTTGGGGGGTTTTTTTGCATAGCATTGTGTATATCAAGAGCACTATAGAAATGTGAAGTAAAGCTATTAGCAGCATGTAGGCCAAAGCAGAAGAGAATCCCATGCATTTCACAAGTGACATCTGGACCAGTGTGAATGCTATGCATGTGTACTTCTGCCAGACAGCACACTGGTGGGAGATGACTGAGGCAGGGGCAGGGGCAGGCAGCAGTTCTAGCAGGGTTTTTTGTGACAGTGATGAAAATATGATAAGGGCAGTGGATGATGGGTTCTATCAGAAGATCCTTTGCTTTGCACATTTTCTGCACCTGGCAGTGAAGGATGCCCTGGGATGGGCCCAAGGATCATAAGATTCTAGTTATTTATGATCTGATAGAGAGGTGCATCTTCATCATAGTGTGAAGGGTGGGCAGCTTCTCCATAAGAAGCAGAAATAATTTTGGATGATTCATAAGCATCTGATTTAAGATGATGGCAAATATGGAATTCCACCTATTTGATGCTGCAGAGTTTAGTGGAGCAGCAGGTACACCTTCATGACCTGTCTCTGAAAATGGAGATAGGAGTGGATCACCCGAGTCATCATGATTGGGTAGTAATAAAGTAGGTGATACAAATCTTAAAGCCCTTCAGGGATTCCACTGAGGACCTGAGTTCCAGAAGCACCACCAAGGATAGAATTATTTCCATATTAAATATTCTGGAGGAAATGGTATAAGACCTCTCTGAGCTATAGGGAATGAAAGCAGACATGCTGCAATTTGTGGTCTCCTTCCAGCATCAAGTGGAAAAGAGACTGAAGCCTCTCACAGAAAGCAAAAAACAATACTTACATACTTGCCATGGTGTGTGATCCATGAGTGAAAGGGAGTCTTGCAATCTGGTCCCAGTGTTTCACTTGCATGAAGGAGATACAGGCAGCTAGAGTGCTTTAAAAGGAGCAATAAAAATACAGGCACAATGGGGATGTAGCATAAGGAAAAAGTAGCTAAATACAGAGAATATTATGAGCTAGGAATGTAAATCGTTTTTTGTCGATTTAAAATATCGTCCGATATTTTTTAAATCGTCAAAAATCGTTAAAGAGTGCGATACAATAGAAATTCCCCCGATTTATTGTGAAAAATCGTTAATCGGGTTTGTGTCCACTAACAGGAGTTATTTGGGGGGGGGCGGGAAAACCGGCACACCAAAACAACCCCTAAACCCACCCCGACCCTTTAAAACTAATCCCTTACCTACCCCCACCCTCCCAAACCCCCCCCCCCAAAACATTTTAAAATCACCTGGTGGTCCAGTGGAAGCCTCAGGACCGATCGCTCGCTCTCGGGCCGTCGGCTGCTACTAATAAAAATGGCACCGATGGCCCTTTGCCCTTACCATGTGACAGGGTATCCGGGCCAATGGCCGGCCCCTGTCACATGGTAGGAGCACTGGATGGCCGGTGCCATCTTTAAAAATGGCGCCGGCCAATGGCACGGATACCCTGTCACATGGTAAGGGCAAAGGGCCATCGGCGCCATTTATTTTTAGGGCAGCTGATGGCCTGGGAATGGGAGATCGCTCCCCGTGGCCCCCCTGGACCACCAGGTATGTGTAAAAAGTTTTTGGGGTGGGGTTGGGAGAGTGGGGGAGGCTAAGGGGTAATTTTAAAGGGTCGGGTGGGTTTTTTTTTATCGGCGCGGGCCTCACTAAAAAAAAATTAGTGATGTGAATTGGAATCGGAACCGATCCCAATTCACATCTCTAACGATCAGATTCCCCCCCCCCCCCTCCCCTTTAGCCGAACCCGATCGTCAAAACGATCGGGCACACGATTCACATCCCTACTAAATAATATACCCCAATAGTTTACTTCTTCCTAATACTTTTAAAAAAAATTTCCCAAGCAAAACTTACTTATTTCTTTCAGCCACCAGCAAAGTGATCCTCTCCTCTCAGGGAATAATTTTTAAAAGGAGTTACGTGCGTAAAATATACTTCTTTTGTAACAATTTTCAAAAGCCATTTTTCTAATAAAGTTCACTTATATGAGTAAATCCTATGGACAATTCAATGGCATATACTGTAGTAATTTTCAAAAGCCCACTTTCTCGATTAAAGTGCATTTACTTGAGCAAAACTGATTTATAAATCAGGCCTTTTATAAACAGAGCAGAGCAGTCTGTATGTATTTCACATTCATTTCTTGCATCTTTCTATTTGTCCGATATACAAAGCCAAATGCAGTTCTTTTAACAATACTGAAATCAGTATATTCAGTTTTTCTTTGGTCCCTTGGGCTAACCATAGGATTTGTGTGAGACCTGTGACAAATCTTCTGAAGTGGGGCTGCCCTGCCCCTAGAAGTTGAAAGGCAAAAGGGTTTCCCTCCAGAAGTTGAAGAACATCTGCCACTCTACTTCCACTGCTGCTGCTTGGGCCTTGAGAACCATCTCATATTTCAGCTGCAATTCTTTCTATGCTGTTGTCTGTCTGTCTGTACATTTTAGGTTTTAATCCCAAATTATTTGGAATCCTTTTCAGTGTGACAATGTCAATATGCAAAGCAAAATCTGGATTTGAAAATGATCCAAATACTTTTCGCAGCGCCATAGAATTCGACCACCTGCAAGTTCCTCTAATCATGTTAAGTCTTGTTTGTTGAATAGCCTGGCTGACATTTTTCCATGTATTCATTTGATGGTTTGAATCACGACACAAAACTACTGCAATGTAATTCGATCATCTGAAACTGAAGCGCTTGCATTCTCAGTGCCTTGCATTCTCAGTGCCTGTTGTATCTATTAGCACAAGATTCGGGGCATGAGCATTGCACCATGCATGAATTTCGGGTGAGAGCTCAGTGAACAGTCATTCAGAGAAGCCTTTTCATTGCCCTTACTTATTTGCTGCCCCATTAGTTGAATAAACAAATTCATTTCCTTAAATTAAATATTGAAAGATCTGATAAATTGCATTAGCAACTGGTACAACTGTTCTCCAGAAGACTGGCACTCTACCACTGAAAGCACTTATTATGTAGCAAACAATAAATTCTACCTCCACAGTATGGGATAGATTTTAGGACGTGCGTGCAGGCATACATGTGCACGTGCTACCCAGCGCTCACATGTACGCCTGATTTTATAGCATGCGCGCCTCACGCAGATGTGCGCAGGTTAGAAAATCGGGGGTCGGCGGATGCAAGGGGGTGCACAATTGTGCACCTTGCACATGCCGAGCCCTCGCCGAGCCACGCTGCCTTCCTCCATTCCCTACCCCCCACCCCACCTTCCCTTCCCTTCCCCTCCCTCCCCCACCCTTTCCCCCCTACCTTCTTCTTTTTTGTTTTGTTGCAAAACTTACTTCAGCCCTGGGGCTGAAGTAAGTTGCACATGCCGGCCGACTGTTGACACATGATCCCCGGCGCAGCGGCAAATGGACTCTGACCCCGCCCCATCCCTACCCCTTTTTGCAAGCCCTGGGACTTACACGCGTCCCGGGGCTTTACGCGCATCGCCGGGCCTTTTGAAAATAAGCCTGGCACGTGTAACCTTTTGAAAATCCGGCCCTATATGTATGTGTTTCTTTATTATGCTGTCACATGGTGTCATTTTGAGATATTGCACAGCTTTGATTCTCTGCATGTTATGAAGCTCTTTTTTTCTGATTGGTAATTGTTTGAAAGTTTCTGAGCTCCTTATTGGTTCTATTCTGTTTTTATTCATCTCTCTGTCTGGGTTCTCTTATCTCTTCCTATAGGTCCCTCATCCCTGGCACAGTTTATTTCCTGTGGAGACTTCTAATTACAAAAACTCTTGGCAAGCTAACTGCTCTTCCCGAGTCCTTCTCTTACAGGCTCCTTAGAGCGTTGCTTTTTCACTTATTTATAGCTACCCCGCTACTATTCACTAGTATCTACAGATTCTACTACAGTTGCAGTTGTTTCTTCTCTGACTACTGGGTATCCAAAAACTTAACAGCTGAACTTGACACTCCTGTCTGTGCAGCTAACTTTGATACCCCAATACCTACAGTGAGTTTGATCTGTTCAGCTTTCTAATACATGTTATATAGTATTAAGAATTTAGTTATCTGGTATTTGAAGCTGGAAAAGGAAAAATGATTTACTAACAGTTTAGCAATTCAAGCAAAGGCAAACAATTTGTGAGAACAGTATACAATAAAAGAGCAGAAATATACATTTGATTCTAATGAAAGCAAAAAAATGTAACAAGAACTAAAAATAACCTCCGAAAAAATGCCCACAAATATTCTTGTAGTTTAGTATTCATTCCATTTAAGAAAAAAACAGGCCTATGGTGGCCGTGACTGGGTCTGGCACCAGTGCCTAATTTATTTATTTATTTAATTTATTTCTATGCCGTTTTTACAATTATATAATTGATCAAAGAGGTTTACATAGCCAACAATAAAATAATAGCAACTAAAAAGATAAAAATGAATTACAAAAATAAAATGCAAAGCCAGGCCCAATCCAGAGGCCTAGGCCTGGTCTGGGCCCAGTGCCAAGGTTTAGGTCCCAGGACAGATGCCTAGACGAGCTGGGCCTAGTGTTGAGGCCTAGGCCCTGTGTTGAGGACTCATCTTGGCCAGTCTCAGCACTGCAACCTATAGCTTAGAGCTGAAGCCTATGCTTGGTGCATGCCAGAGGCCAAGGCTAGGCACAATACTAAGACATAATCTTGGCACCAAGACCTAGACCATGGCTAGACACAGAACTGAGGCCTAGGTCTGTGTTGAAGATTATTTTAGGGACTTATTTTTTATTTTCCAGAAATACATTTAGCGAACGTGGTTTTAATAGTGGATCAAAGCAATCACCAATAAATTGATAAATGTGGATTAGTATATTTATATAGTTTACATAGCAAAAGCATAAGGATCATTAATGCATGAAAATGTAGTATACTGTATTTGTTTTTCTTTCTTTCTAATAGGTCTGTTATTATGAAGCTGAGATAAGAGCAAGGAACACATATGTTTTCTTTCAGATAAGGCGAATGCTTAGGGTCAGCCAGTACAAGGATCTCTAATAGGTGACATCCTAACAAGCTTCAGCTGGCCATAAATCTTGTCAATGTTGTGAATGGAAATTGGAGCACCTAAAACTTGCAGACCCTGGATTAGAGCCAGAGAATGAGAATATAAGAAGCTACAATTGACAATATTCTTTAGATGATCCATGGATGTGAGCCGATAGCCAGTTCATGGCCCATGTTCCTTGATCTTTCTACAGATACTTTGATTAACAATATTGGGAAACTTGGAAGGGAGGTATCTTATCTCTTTATCTTCTTTGTACAGATCTTTAACTTTTATTATTGTAATGCTATTTGCTTTTCATTGATACATGCAATATTGCTATGATGCTGTGTTATTTATTTATCTTTGCTGATTTGTTTTTACCATATTTAGTAAACCAAATATTTGCTTTTACAAGATTGTCTGTGTGTGTTTTATGGCATAATATACCACCATTCAGGCCACCACTTACAGTGTGAGCCAAGACTGGGGCCATAGCCAGGCTGGGACCCTCACTCTTTTTTCAAACTGCTGGGCAAGGGTGGTCCCACCAAAGCCTCTATTTATCCTGCTTTCAAATTTTGCTTCCAACAAGGCAGAAGCAATGTCCAGTCACTCCTAATAGGTCCTGTGCATTAGTGTCATCCAGCTGGAGGATGGTGTCAAACTGACATCACTTTGATGCCTTAAACTAGTGCAGTTGGAATCATTTTGATGTATGGGCATACATTTCTATAGCCGTACATCAAAATAGTGCTGGCCACATCGGAGGAAAGTTTCAAAGTGATGTCAATTCAGTACCATCCATCAGACATAATGTACCTTTTTTAAAGCTCTGCAATCTAGGATAAGATGACTGAGAATCACTCTTGCTCTTTAATAAACAGTATAAGAGGATAAATGGGGGCTCAGTTGAGGTTTCCCCAGCAACAGCAGTTTTACAAAGGAAGAAAGCCCCAGCTATGAGCCAGGGGCAAGTCTATATCATGATACCAGGCCCAGCTTGGCTGAGGCATCAATGTCAGGCTGGACCCAAGTCTTATCATCAGCACAAAGGTCTAGACCTTGTCATCTGGCTTGGCCAGGCAAAATACTTTATGCCAGGACCTAGGATTTGGCACTAAGCATGTTGCGCCGGAGGTGGACCTTTGGGCTGAGGTGGGGTTGACGCTACCCATAGGAGGGATTCTAAGGGTCCCCACTGTTAGCAGGCAGAGAGGGCTGATGGATGGAAGCTGGCTGGTGCTTCACCAGTACCAGCCCTTGTTCCCTGCGGGTTGAGCCTTTTGGTGCCGGGGCCGACTGGACTTAGGTGGCCTCCGATAGTGGTCGTCAATGGGTGGATCAAGGTCAGCCCAGAGGCAGCAACCATTGTAGGTAACAATCTGTACTGGACGATGCAGAGTCCTGGAGACCCGGGCACCAATAAGAACACAGTCTCACAGAGGACGCCCAAGCAAGAGCAGGCCGAAGCCTAAATGAACCACGTCCAGGACAAAGGCTGAAGAGGCTTCTTTAAGCAAGCTGGTTTCAGAACTCATGGCAGGCTGAAAGCAGTGGCAAGCAAGGCTGGATGAGGATAGAGTCAAAGGATGGTCAGAAGAAGCAGGAGTCCAGGGCCGGAGAGAGGCAATGGAGTAATCAGGCAGTACAAGGATCTGTACTGCCTGATTACTCCGGAGTATCAGTACAAGGATCTGTACTGCCTGATTACAACGGAGTAATCAGGCAGTAATCAGGCAGTACAAGGATCTCTAATAGGCGACATCCTAACAAGCTTCAGCTGGCCATAAATCTTGTCAATGTTGTGAGTGGAAATTGGAGCACCTAAAACTTGCAGACCCTGGATTAGAGCCAGAGAATGAGAAAATAGGAAGCTACAATTGACAATATTCTTTAGATGATCCATGGATGTGAGCCGATAGCCAGTTCATGGCCCATGTTCCTTGACCTTTCTACAGATACTTTGATTAACAATATTGGGAAACTTGGAAGGGAGGTATCTTATCTCTTTATCTTCTTTGTACAGATCTTTAACTTTAATTATTGTAATGCTATTCCTGCTGCGGGCCCTATTAAAGGATCAGTTGTGCGTGCATGGACCTAGGGAGGGGCGCGTTGTTGGTCGGGATGGCATCTCTCCGTTGGGCCAAGGAGAGGCCCAACGCGGAGCATCAGGAACTGTAGCAGAGCCGGAGGCCCCAGGGGCGGCCCGAGGACGGAGCTGGGGGCCAACAGCCGCCAGAGATGAGGGACCAGGTGCTGGAGCACTTTGAGAGAGGTGAGGGGGCCAAGCCGCGGGTCTGATATGGCCGGCATGCTTAACAGTACCTCCCCTCTATGCCACTCACCTTGGAGGTCTGGGTTTGCCCGGATGGGCATGATGAAACTGGAGGAGGAGTTTCTTATCCAGGATGTTACAGGCTGGCTCCCACAAATTTTCTTCAGGGCCGTAACCCTCCCAGGAAAGGAGGTATTCCCACTGGGGTCCCCTACGCTGGACATCAAGGACTTCGTGGACCTTGTAAGTGGTGTGATCTCCATGACTAGCGGAGGAGGTGCAGGAGCCTTTCGTGAAGGCCAGGATAGGACCACCGGTTTTAGGAGTGATACGTGAAATGTATTGTGGATTCCCAATGTAGGCGGTAGCTGGAGTTGGTAGGTTACCGGTCTGACACAATGAATGATTGAAAAAGATCCAATATACCTTGGTGCAAGCCTCTGAGAAGGTATATTGAGTCAAATATAATGGGTGCTTAACCCGACTTTCTGGCCAGGAAGGAACTCAGGAGCTGAGCGTCGATAGCTGTCAGCAGATCTATTGGCCCTGGAAGTGGCCTGGCGTAAGCGAAGATTTGTCTGCTTCCAAAGTGCCTTGAGAGCATCAGCAGTGGCTTGCGCAGCAGCAGCAGAAGGCACTGACTGGTATAGGTAGCGGTGGTCATGATTGTTTCTCGTAATTGATGGAAAAGGGCCACATACCTGTGGCAGTGGCAATGTGGGAATTGTGGGAGAACTCCACCCAAGGAAGAAGCTCCAACCAATTGTCCTGATGATAGTTTATATATGCACAGAGGAAGGACATCAAGGAGTAGTTTGTATGTTCAGCTTGTCCATTGGCTTGAGGATGGTTGGCTGTTGTTAAACTGATGTTAATGCCAAACGTTTTACAAAGGACGCACCAATATCTGGCGATGAATTGTGGGCCTCTGTCAGAAACAATGTCCTTGGGTAAGTCGTGTAGTTAGAAGATGTGTTGAAAGGACAGGCGTGTAAATTCGGGTGCAGATGGTAGGCCCAGCAGTGGACAAAAATGGGCCATTTTGGAGAATCTGTCAATTGTAACCCATATGACTGTGTGGCCTTTAGATGGTGGTAAGTCCACGATGAAGTCCTTGGAAAGATGTGTCCATGGTTCTTCAGGAGCTGGAAGTGACTGGAGTAAACCCCAAGGTCGCCCAACTGGGGGTTTCTGTTGAGCACAGGTGCTGCAGGAATCAACGTACGCTTTAGAGTCAGAGACCATAGTGGGCCACCAGAAGAACCGCTGAAGCAGCGCTAAGGTTCACGCTCACCCTGGGTGACCAGCAAACTTAGAGTCACATGCTCACTGGAGGAATCTTTCATGGAGTCGATGGGGCACCACCGTTTTCCCCGTAGGAACAGGATGAGTAGCCGAAAGACAAATGTAGGCTGGGTCAATAATATTACCAGGTTCATCGGGTTTGTCTTCAAGTTCAAACGAGCGAGGGCATCTGCCTGGAGATTTTTCTCTGCCGGGCGGTAGCGAAGCTTGAAGTTAAATCTGGAAAAGAACAGAGCCCACTGGGCTTGACAGGCATTGAGACGTTGAGCTTGGCTCAAGTGTTCCAGATGTTTATGATTTGTTAACACTGTAAATTTATGTTGGGCGCCCTCTAGCCAAGGGCGTCTTTCCTCCAAAGCCAGCTTGATGGCGAGTAACTCACGGTCTCCAATGCTGTAATTTTGTTCTACAGCAGAGTATTTGCACGAGTAGAAGGAACATGGGACCATGGATCCGGAAGCAGAGCGTTGGTTCAGGACAGCCCCCGCTCCAATCACGGAGGCATCTACCTCAACCAGGAAAGGGCGATTCGGGTCCGGATGATGGAGACAGGATCCAGTTAGGAAGGCCTCTTTGAGGCGATAAAAGGCAGAAATAGCCTCCGGTGTTCAGTTTCACGTGTCCTGACCCTTACGGGTTAGAGCTGTAAGAGGAGACGCAAACGTGGAGTAGTGTGGTATAAAGTGACAGTAGTAATTTGTGAATCCTAGAAAACGTTGAAGTGCCTTCAGGCCCACGGGTTGTGGCCAGTCTTGGATTCCCTTTAGTTTCACAGGATCCATCAAGAATCCTTGTTGGGAGATTATGTACCTCAGAAAGGGCAAGCTGGATTTTTCAAACAGGCACTTGTCCAATTTCCCGAACAGATGGTTCTCCCAAAGTTGTTGAAGTACAGTAAGAACATTGATTCGATGTGTGGCCAAGTCCTTGGAGAAGATTGTTATTGATCTGATTCCTGATGGGAGGAGCAATCAGCTAGTAATTATATGAGAGTTGAGGGTGGATCCCTGGACCAGTGGCAGATGACCACGCCCTCGGGGAATGATCCCGAGAGGGACCAACGGTCAGGCTAAGAGTTAGGAGACAAACACACACTAGTTCTTTATTGGACAGTATACTGAACCACCAGAGATGGCAGTAGTGAGCTGGCATGCCCGGCTGGGCTGTAGTCCCTCAGATACTGGAACAGCGATCCCTGGAGGCTGAGCTGATGGGAGACTGAGATATAGTGAGTAGGCAGGGTATGCAGATGTAATACTCACACAATATCCCAAAGAAGCCCAGGAGCTGGAAAGTATAGGCCCTCGAGGAGCGAGTACCTGGTTCCAGGGAAAGCTCAGAGAGAACAATGGTATCTCACTGTTGTGTTGTAGCTGAGATAGTAGGTAGAGAAAGACTTCCAGGCAGAAGAGTATACGAAGTAAGTCTGGGATGAGGGCCCTAGAGGAGCGAGTACCGGTTCCAGACTGTCACCTGGAAAAAAACAAAGAGAGAGCGAGGCCCCCAAGGAGCGGGTACCTCTGGTAAGTCCGAGGAGGCAGAATAGCTTAGACAGACAAAGCAAGTCCATTGTCAATCCGTGTCCGTGTCCTTGCTAACTCGATGTGTTAGCAAATTCCAAGACCTTAAATATCTGTTGCGGGTGACGTCATCTTCGGGGGACGCCTCCAAGGTTCACGCCAATGCCGGTACTTCAATTGGGGCTACGTTGCGCGCAAGCCCCTAGGCCTCCAGGAAACATGGCAATTGCAGCGTTGAGCCGGTCCGGGAATGCCCAAGGACAAGTGGCAGGAGAACTCCGTGGTAGCCAGCCTTCCTGCAGACGGAGAGGGAGGTGCCAGAGAGGTAAGGAGGGTGGAGAGAGGGTGTCAGGAACCGACGGACACAACAAAGATAAGAATGTCATCCAGGTATGCCACAACTTTGATGTACAAGAGATCCCTGAAGATTTATTTATTTATTTATTTATTTATTTAACAACTTTTAATATACCGACGTTCGTGAGGCACATCACGCCGGTTTACAAGTAACTCAGTTAAAGGAGGAAATTACAATGAACAGGGGGCCGGGGGATGGGAACAGGCCAGAAAGGGGGGGGGGGGGGTAAGGGAGACAGGAAGAAGAGAGGGAAAGATAGGTAGCATGAGTGAGAGTATAAAAAACAACCGTTAACATAAGAAATAAAAGGAACTTATTTACAGAAAAAGGAATATTTACATTAGTGACAATTAGCATAGGATTGATTATATCGGACTAAATTGAACAATTTTGTAAAATTGTAGGAAGATAAAAGGGGAAGGGCGGGCAAGGAGAGGCGAAAGGGAAAGCCTTGGGAGGGGGGGAAATTAATTAATGATTTAATTAATCATTCGCTGGAAAACTGCAGGTGCTTTATAAAGGCTGAAGGGCATCAGTAAATATTCATAATGTCCATCTCTGGTGTTGAAATCCATCTTCCAGATGTCATCAGGGTGGATACGCAGCAAGTTATAGGCTCTGCACAAGTCTAGCTTGGTGAAGATTGAGGCTCCGTGTAGCTAATCAAACAATTCAAATATCAAGGGCAGAGGGTACTTGTCCTTGAGAGTGATCACATTCAGACCACGGTAGTTGATACATGGTCTTAAAGATCCGTCCTTCTTCATAACGAAAAAGAACTCTGCACCAGCAGGGGAGGTAGAGGGGTGAATGAACCCTTTTGCAAGATTCTTCCGGATGTATTCCATCATGGCCTTGGTCTCTGGAAGCAACAGCGGATAGGTACGCCCTCGGGGGGGGCATGGTTCCAGGTAGAAGATCGATGGGACAGTCAAATTTCCGAAGAGGAGGTAGGAGTTATGCCTTCTGCTTCGAGAACACATCTTCAAAGTCTGCGTAGGGAGCAGGTACGCCTGAGGAAGTGGTCGCCAGAGGAACCACTGGTGGGGGCACCACTTTCTGAAGACAAGTTTGATGACAGGAGGAGCCCCATTCTGTCAGCTGGAGAGACCGCCAATCGAATTGGGGAAAGTGACATTGGAGCCATGGTAGTCCCAGAACTACCGGGTGAATGGACTTCTCTAGAACCAACAGTTCAATTTCTTCGGAGTGGAGAGCTCCAGTAAGAAGTCAAACTTGCTCTGTGGTTAAGGAGACTTGACCGGGTAATGGTTCTCCATAGATTGAAGCAATGCGCAAATAAGTCTCGAGAGGATGGGTTTTGATATCCAAGGATAAAATTACCACCTGCTCCGGAGTCCAGGAAATGATCAAGTGTCCCAGACAATAGTAACGGGCATGGAAAGTTGAGGGGCTGGGGGCATTGCGCCCAAGTTCAGGACCCCAACTGAACTTAGGCCGGGGAGTTTCCCAGACAGAATGGGCAAGTCTGTAGATGATGGCCGGGTGCTCCACAATACAGACACAGGCCTGTTTGTCTCCACCGGAGGCGCTCTTCCGGGGACAGGCGCCCATGAACCAACTGCATGGGTTCGACAGTCTCAGCCACAGCAGAATTCCTACTGGTAGTAGGGTTCATAGCAGGTGGAGAGGTGAGAACGGACCCGAGAGGGTTTCTTGGGCATCTGATTCTCCCGGTGATGCTCTTGGAGATGGTGGTCAATTTGGCCTGTTAGATCGATAAGATCCTCGAGAGAGAAAGGGAGCTCTTGAGCTGCCAACTCATCCTTTAGTTGCAGGGAAAGCCCATCCAGGTAGATAGCTCACAGGCCAAGCAAGTTCAGATGCTAAAGTCTGAAATTCTATGGTGTAGTCGCAAATACTTCTTTGGTCTTGTCACAGGTGTAGTAGACTAGTACTTGTCACAGCATGCCGCCCAGGATCAGCAAGGTTCGCCAAAACATGGTCACGAACCAAGAAAGTTCCCGTAGGAGTGAGTCCGATCGCTCCCACAAGGGGGAAGCCCATGCCAGCGCCTTCCCTTCTAAGCGAGACAAGATGAAAGTGACCTTAGTTAATTCATCTTGAAAGATGGAGGGTTGAAGAGCAAACTGCATATAGCACTGGTTAATAAACCCTCTACATAGCTTGGATCACCATTGAAATGAGGCGGGGCTGGCAGGGCCAGTAGGGCTCTGGAGGAGGAAGTAGATGGCTGTGGCAGAGAGGAAGCCATCATTGGAACTGAGTTGCTGGTCATGACATCTAGCCATGTATGCAGACGCTCGAGGGAAGAGGCCAGAGCCTTGAGAAACTGTTGCTGTTCTTGTACCTTTAGAGCCAGGCCAGGATTAGCTTGGGCGGTATGTGGCTCCACCAAGTCCATGGCCTTTGCAATCTGTTGCGCTGAAGGTGGACCCTTGAGCCGAGGTGGGGTTGATGCTACCTGTAGGAGGGAACCTACAGGTCCCACCATTGGCAGGCAGAGATGGCTGATGGACAGAGGCCGGCTGGCGCTTCACCAGTACCAGCCCTCATTCCCAGCGGGTTGAACCTTTGGGTGCCAGGGCCGGCTGGACTTAGGTGGCCTCCATCAGTGGTCATCAATGGATGGATCGAGGTCAGCCCAGAGGCAGCAACCAGTCTAGGTAACAGTCTGTACTGGACGAGGCGGAGTCCCGGAGACCCGGGCGCCAATAGGAACACAGTCTCACAGAGGGCGCCCGAGCCAGAGCAGGCCGAAGCTTGAATGAACCATATCCAGGACAAAGGCTGAAGAGGTGTCTTTAAGCAAGCTGGATTCTGAACTGCCGGCAGGCTGGAAGCAGTGGCAAGCAAGGCTGAGGCCTGGATGAGGAGAGAGTCAAAGGATGGTCAGATGAAGCAGAATTCCAGGGCTGGAGAGAAGCAACGGTGTGGTCAGGTGATGCAGAAGTCCGGGGCTGGAGAGAGAAGCAACGGAGTAGTCATTTAATGCAGAGATCTGAGGCTGCAGAGAGGCAACAGAGTAGTCAGGTAATGCAGAGGTCCAGGGCTGGAGAGAGGCAATGGAGTAGTCAGGCATTGCCGAGGTCTGGGGCTGGAGAGGCAACGGAGTAGTCAGGCAATGCAAAGGTCCAGGGCTGGAGAGAGGCAATGGAGTAGTCAGGCGATGCAGAGGTCAGCAATCTGAAGGGGAGATGCAGGAACAGGAGCTCAGGAACAAGGAAAAGAAATGAAGGCAATCAGGATCAGAAACCAGGAACAGAAGAGCAACGATCACTCGACTAGCGAGGGGACCTGTTGCAAAGGCAATTTGAGAGAGCGGAGCCTGGCCTTATATACCAGAGCTTAGCCGACATCATCATCCGGGGCCACGGCCAGGTTCCTGCCGCGGGCCCTATTAAAGGATCAGCTGTGCGCGTGAAAGTACCTAGGGAGGTGAGCGGCGTTGTTTGGGATGGTGTTTCTCCGCAGGCCATGTGGAGAGGCCCGACACAGAGCATCAGGAACTGTAGCATAGCCGGAGGCCCCAGGGGTGGTCCGAGGATGGAGCCAGCAGCCAACAGCCACCAGAGACGAGGGACCAGGTACTGGACCACTTTGAGAGAGATGAGGAGACCGAGCTGTGGGTCTACTGTGGCCGACGTGTTTAACAAAGCACATGTGCCAGGTCTGGTCCTAGCCTTGGCCTTGGCACTGGGCATGGCCCAGGTCTAAGCCTCAGTACCAGGTACAGGCAGATTTTTTCCTGGGATAGCACAGCTAGGGCTGCCATTGTTTTTTTTAACGTCGCTTTTTTTGTTTCTTTGTTTCATGTATTTTTTGATTTGTTAAATGAATCAAACTTAAAAAAATCATTAAACAAACTGAATAAAAAAAAACAAAAAAATAATCTAAAATGAAAAAAAAACAAGTGAACCAAAAATTTTGGGGCAGCATATCCCTATAAAAGAGCAATGATCTTTAGAAGGGATGTTCTATATTTTGTACTAAATGTATTTCAGCTAGGGATGTGCAGCAGGGACGGATTCGTCCCATTCAGAATTCATATTCGTGGGGAGCCGAATCCGTTGCATCCAATCTCGGGGGACCCCGATCCGTTCATTAGTTACATATGTATTTTTGTTTCCCAAAAAAAAACCCCTTCCCAACCCTTTAAATTTAATTAACTACAACCCCCCACCCTCCTGACTCCCCCCCCCCAAGACTTACCAAAAGTTCCTGGTGGTCCAGCGGGGGTCCTGGTGTAATCTCCTGCACTCGGGCTGTCGTCTGCCAGTATTCAAAATGGCGCCAATAGCCTTTGTCCTCACTATGTCAGAAGGGCTTCCTGTGCCATTGTTCAGCCCCTGTCACAAGGTAGGAGCAATGGACGGCCGGCACCATCTTGTGCTCCTACCATGTGACAAGGGCCGACCAATGGCACCGGTAGCCCCTATGACATAGTAAGGGCAAAGGCTATCGGCACCATTTTGAATACTGGCAGCCAACGGCCCAAGTGTAGGAGATTGCTCCAGGGGCCAGGAGTCCCGTCCCCCCACAAGACTTGCCAAAAGTCCCTGGTGGTCCAGCGGGGTCCTGGAGCCATATCCTGCACTCGGGTGGTATTCAAAATGGTGCTGATAGCCTTTTCTCTTTCTATGTCACAGGGGCTGTCACATGGTAGGAGCACAAGATGGTGCCGGCCGTCCATTGCTCCTACCATGTGATAGGGGCCGACCAATGGCACTGGTAGTGCCTGTGACATAGTGAGGGTAAAGGCTATCAGTGCCATTTTGAATACTGGTAGCCAACAGCCCGAGTGCAGGAGATTGAGCCAGGACCCCTGCTGGACCACCAGGGACTTTTGGTAAGTCTTGGGGGGGGTCAGGAGGGTGGGGGTTTTATTCATTAGATACGTTGTATTCGTGGGAGTTCGCCATACATTTTGTGACCCCACGAATACAACGAATAGGGACATATATGTTGCGGATTGCCAGTACATCGAAAACGAATGCACACCCCTAATTTCAGCTTCCTTTATCTCATTTGCAACAGTGTCCTTAATAAGCTGTTAAATTGGTTCTATAACTTCATGAATAGTACTTTTGGAGAGAAAAGTTACCAAAGATGCTCTACATTTTTCTCCTGAGGAATGCAATTTTTTTTTCCTTTGCAGTAGGTTATTTGCTCTTGCAAACAAAGATGGTATTTACTAATTCAGTGAAAAATAAACAAATTCCAGAATATTTCTGTGATCTAAAACCTTCTTCATTGTGTAAGCAGACTGATTTATTTTAATTATAATCGTGCTAACCTAACATTTTGACAATATCAATAATTTGTTCCAGAATTTGTTGCTTTTTCTCCTTTCTTTGCACTGTCGCATTTGATTTGAGAACACTAAAATTGTTATATCTGTGCTGCTGGCCTTCAAAATGTCAGCTTCTGCAGTCTTTGAGCATTATGCTTATTCCATATTCTCCAATACTTTGACTATATCTTCCATCTTCAATGACAATTTGTCTCAGAGATCTTGGAAAAGACCAAGCAGACAACAAAAGCTGTATTTTTTTCTTCACAGTAGGTTAGCGACTTGTGGTTTTTCCCATCCTTCTGATTAAATGCGTTTTTATCACATGTGCTTGGTTAATCATATTTTAGCGTGGTTTATATAAAACCTTTTCTGTTATTCTTTCATTTTCCGTGGATTTTATGTCCAAATTTAGTTTTACTTTTTTTGTTCCTTGGAATTTTCAGGTTGTCACCACCAACTTGCAGTTAATATTTGAAATTTGTATGTAGTTTGCTAAAAACCAACAAGTAAAAATGTTCCAAATTTTCAGAATTAGTCCAAGTTTTGCTTGGTTTCTAATGAACCAAAAATTGACTCATTTATCAAGTTTTACCTATTCATTTAAAACAAATAGGAATCCCAATTTGATTATGGGCAAACAAAAACGTTGCAAGTGAACTTAAAATGTAAGCCTTCCACACATGATGAGATAGCACAGTCATGTTCTATTTCAATTTACTTTCTCCAAAAAATATTTACATCTTGCCCCAGCAAAGGTTCTTTAATTTCTCACATAAAAGTAGATAGAGGGTGGGTTTGTTTTGTTCTTTCTACATGGTATTTTTTAATTTTCCAATATTTCAACACTTATACTGAAAACCTATGCTATAGTAGACAAATTATATTACCTGTTGAATTCTAAGAACCCATCTGTGCTACAGCACCCGAGAGATTCTAGGAATGCATATCTGCAGTCCAAGTTCCCAAAGGAAGTAAGCACCATAAAGAATTACCTAGGATTCAGGAAACAGTCCAAGATATATAGTTACTGTATTTAGGTTTTCCTTAGCATTGTGTAGTAAATGTATGAGGTTGATACTTAAAAGCTATTTAGATGGATAAGTAAAAATGTATCTCTCTTAATGGCAAAACCAGTATAGTCATCCACTTATACAGCTAGATTGCAGATAAGTTATCCAGCTAACACAGATATTCAGCATTATCCGGATAGCTTATCTGGCTAACTCTGGTTGAGCCATAGATATGTTCTAAATATGTTGGAATTGTGGACTCTTAGACCATGAAGGTGTTGGCGCAACCTACAGGGAGTCCTGCAGGTCCCCACCATCAGCAGGCAGTTTGAACTGGAGTGGAGGCCCAGCTGGAGCTTCACCAATACCAGTCCTTGTTCCCTTTAGTTTGAGCCCTCGAGTACCAGGGCTAGCTGGACTTAGGCGCGGGCCTCCGGGTAGATGAAGATCCGATGAGATGCAGGAACTGACAGGCCAGTCAGGATTGGGCAGAGTTCTAGGCAGTCAGAAATCAGACAAAATCTTGATTCTGGCAGCGGTATGGGCAGGCAGTGATCACGCGGAGTCAGGAAGCAAACCAGGTTCAGTCCAAAGGGAAGCCAGGAGCTGGTTCGAGGTCAAGAGCCAGGAGTCCAATCCAAGAGACAAGGAAGAAGGATGGCAGAGAAGACAAAACGCTGGAGACAGATGAAGGGAACATGACCCTGAAGGCAGGTACCTGATGCATGAAAACAGGAACCCAAGACAGGAACACTCTCTAGAAGAAGAATAAGGAACAGGCACGCAGGGCAATCCACTTCTCTTAGATGAGACAACCTATTGCCAAGGCACTGAAGGAAGGAGAGAGGTGGCCTTATATAGGCCTCTTCCAATGACGTCATAGGAGAGTGCCACAGGACCATTCCCACCACTGGCCCTTTAAACATGGGGAGATGGCCACATACGTCGTCTAAGGAGATAAGTGCAGAGTCTGGAGGAAGGCGGCCCCTGTCCAGAAGCCGCATCATGGAGAGAGAGGCAGGAACAGATAAACTTATCTGGCTATCTATAAGATAACTGGGTATATTTAGCGGCATGACTGTGCCGCTGAATATACCTTTCTAGTTAGCCAGATAAAATTATCTAGTTGTTTTATGAATGGTTAAAGGTGAATTTTAAAAGCAGGACTGCCGCCAAAATCAGGAGATGCGCATGCATGTAGAACATGCGCATGTCCTCTGATTTTAAAAGCCATCCAAATGTGTGCACAAGTCTTGATGCCCAAATATCTTGCATCGGAGGAAAAAGGGGTGGCCATGTGGCGGCCCGGCCAAGAGATGTGCATTGCAAGTAGCTACACAACCTGCCCAAGTTCAGTGCCGTGTAACTTTATTTCTGCTATAGAGGAGGTGTAAGTCTAAAAAAATGTGCAGGCATCTAAAAAAGTATTTGAGAAGTCTGAGGTCAATGGGGGGGGAGTGCAGGCTAAAGAACCAGGGGTGTTTGGAGGACCTAGTTGAACCCTTGGCAAACTGGTGAAGCTGGTCATCAGTTGGACGTGCGTTTGTTATAAAACTACCCTCAGTTTGCACATCTGTAATACGACTTTATGCTGCTGAGTGCACACAAGCTTAAAATTAGGTTGCACAGATATGTGTGCCTAGGCTATTTTCATAACATGCACATCTATGTGCATGTATGTTATAAAATTGCTTCATCTCTGATCGCATGACCACAAACATGCGTATATGTACTCGTGCACCCGTTTCAAAGTTACCATCCCCATGTTATTTTATAATAGCTTATTTTTATCTTTCTCAACTACAAAATGATGGAATAACCTCATACTTAAGAGGCATTAGGGACAGTGCACCAGAAACTCCCATTTAGTTGGATAAATCACAATTTATCTGGTCAATTTTTGCTAAATACAGATGCCTACATAAAAACTGCATCATCCTTATACCAGGAAAATACTGGGATCATGACCCAGACCAAACTGCAGAGAATGAAGAAGTCATGAACTCCTTAATTTACACAAGAAAAACAGATATTGTGATAAAGTAGAAAACACTAGAGCAGCATTACTGATAAAAGGGTCAATCCTAAGTGATCATTATGTACCATTTATGGCAAGAGGAAAGCTTCTCAGGTACCAAAAGATGCAATCAGAAATCAAGAAAATATGGTAGAAAGATATAAAAATAGCTCCAATGTGATTGGTTGCCATTGGCCTGATTAAAAGGAACTTCTAGGCTCAGCTTGACATCTTATCTGTGCTGTTCACTCTTTACCTAAAAGGAGAGAGGCAAAAGGTTGAAGTGAATAATGAAATAGAATATGGAAGAAGTGACCTGAACAATTTATTTTGTTTTGGACGGGGGAGGGTGATAGTTCATCTTTTCTCCTTTTTCTTCCAGCTGAGTTGGAACAAAAGCTGGCATTCTGTTGCAATGAGCTTTCATTCACAAATACACTGGGATTTTTTCCCCCATTTTAATAAACCCATCCTTCCACTATTACTAGTCTGATCACTGCACAGAGGCACTGAGGTCAGGAGCCATGCACCAGGACACCTTCTGGAACCCTGTATCTAAACTCTGTGGCTCTAAACATCAGAATCACAGAACATATAGAAAGACATTGTTTAATGGAGCAAAGTCAGCATGGCTTTACCCAGAGCAAGTCTTGCCTCACAAATCTGCTTCACTTTTTTGAAGGCATTAATAAACATGTGGATAAAGGTGAACCGGTAGATGTAGTATACTTGGATTTTCAGAAGGCGTTTGACAAAGTTCCTCATAAGAGGCTTCTAGGAAAAGTAAAAAGTCATGGGATAGGTGGTGATGTCTTTCATGGATTGCAAACTGGCTAAAAGACAGGAAACAGAGTAGGATTCAATGGACAATTTTCTCAGTGGAAGGGAGTGGACAGTGGAGTGCCTCAGGGATCTGTATTGGGACCCTTACTTTTCAATATATTTATAAATGATCTGGAAAGCAATATGACGAGTGAGGTAATCAAATTTGCAGATGATACAAAATTGTTCAGAGTAGTTAAATCACAAGCAGATTGTGATAAATTGCAGGAAGACCTTGTGAGAGTGGAAAATTGGGCATCCAAATGGCAGATGAAATTTAATGTGGATAAGTGCAAGGTGATGCATATAGGGAAAAAATAACCCATGCTATAATTACACAATGTTGGGTTCCATATTATGTGCTACAACCCAAGAAAGAGATCTAGGTGTCATAGTGGATAACACATTGAAGTAATCGGTTCAGTGTGCTGCGGCAGTCAAAAAAGCAAACAGAATGTTGGGAATTATTAGAAAAGGGAATGGTAAATAAAACGGAAAATGTCATAATGCCTCTGTATCGCTCCATGGTGAGACCGCACCTTGAATACTGTGTACAATTCTGGTCGCCGCATCTCAAAAAAGATATAATTGCGATGGAGAAGGTACAGAGAAAGGGCTACCAAAATGATAAGGGGAATGGAACAACTCCCCTATGAGGAAAGACTAAAGAGGTTAGGACTTTTCAGCTTGGAGAAGAGACGACTGAGGGGGGGATATGATAGAGGTGTTTTAAAATCATGAGAGGTCTAGAACGGGTAGATGTGAATCGGTTTATTTACTCTTTCGGAGTTGCCCATGAAGTTAGCATGGGGCACATTTTAAACTAATCGGAGAAAGTTCTTTTTTACTCACGCACAATAAACTCTGGAATTTTGTTGCCAGAGGATGTGGTTAGTGCAGTTAGTATAGCTGTGTTTAAAAAAGGATTGGATAAGTTCTTGGAGGAGAAGTCCATTACTGCTATTAAGTTCACTTAGAGAATAGCCACTGCCATTAGCAATGGTAACATGGAATAGACTTAGTTTTTGGGTACTTGCCAGGTTCTTTTGGCCTGGATTGGCCACTGTTGGAACAGGATGCTGGGCTTGATGGACCCTTGGTCTGACCCAGTATGGCATTTTTCTTATGTTCTTATGTTCTTAAATCTGCCACCACTTGCATCCCTTAATGATGGCCATAATTCCCTCTCTCTCCCTCTCCCCAGGGGCTGTGAATGCTACCTTGCCCTGAACAATTTGTTTACATGTGTGAAAGATCCTTCAAGGTGACTTTTAAAAAGCCTGATGTACGCATCAATTCGGGGATGCTGAAGATGTTGGGCTGGTGCGTGCTAAGCGGATTTTAAAAGCCGCTCGATATGTGTGCATAAATGCCGCTGTGGACGCAAATGGAGAGGGAGTTGGCATGGTCTGGGCAGGGCATTGGCATTCTGGGATTTAAACCTAAAATTTGAACATAAATAATTATGCACAGCGGTACGTGCTGGGATCCCCTGCCATGTAAGTTTACTTTTACTATGGATGACGTGTAAGTTATAAAACAAAAAACTCTAGGCAGATCAGTGGGGTTATAAGGATGGGGCTAACAGGGAGGAAGGAAGGCTTTTAAACTAGGGGCATTTGGAAGTCCTACCCCTTAACTGGAGAAGTGGGGAACAAACTAGTAAAATGGGCAATGCCATCGGTGTGTGGTTCCTTTTAAAATCCCTGGCTTATGTGGTAGAAGCAAACATTAAATGCACACAGACGCATGCCCACTTAAAATTGAGCGAACACATTTATTTTATTTTATTTATTTTTAATTTTTATATACGGAATTCCTGTATGCAATACAAATCAATCCGGTTTACATGTAACAAAAATGTTGCCCTGGTCTGGGAGGTAGACCGGGGTTTTTACATAGAACATTGAACAATAACAATCAACCAATGAACATTAACAATAACATTATTACAGCGCATGGCCAGCTACTTATAACGTGCATATATGCGAGCATGTTATAAAATAGCGATGGTCCCTGGGTGCAAACGATGAATGTGCACACATGGGCGCCCGCGCACCTGTATGAAAGTTTCCATCTTAGATTTTATGATGCAGAGACTCTTTGCTGTCATGCAAATACAATGAAAAGTATCTTGACTATTCGTTCAATTATTTGTTATTTCTATTCCAAGTTTAATAAAGTCCTTGGGGAACAAGCATCTTCTTGTGGATGTAGAGTCAGTAGCTTCTGCCAGAGGGAGATGAACATGTTTGCCTTTACCAGTAAGGCCTAGCATACTAATGTTGACATGTTCCAAATTAAAGTACCCTGAAAGCTACAAGATGAACCTAGAGGTAAGAAGAGTAGAACTGAGGGCAGGAGCAGGGGTGGAACCCGAGGGGCAGACATGTGATAAAAGAGGAGAAAAGAAGAAGGTAATTTTGGAAAGAGGAGGGTGATGGGGAGAAAGGGAGAAGGGGAAAGATTCAAATGTAGTGAAGAAGGGGAAGAAATAATGACGGAGGGAAAGAAGAAGAAGAAGAGTGGCCAAAATCTAGAAGGTTTTAAAGGGGGAGGATGGAAAAAGAGATGGGGAAGGCAGAAGGAAGGGGGAGCATTCCCGGTTTTTTCTACTTTGACCCCTGATGAAGCCACAGGAGAAGCAAGTTCTGCTGCACAATGAAAAGAACAGCAGTTGGAGAGTGCTGCCGTCAGAGCATGTGCCATGGGGCCTGAGATATTCCCTGCAGTACATGTTGCTAAGTCATACATAGAAATAGATGCCTGACATCCATCAATTAACATTTATTTCGAAGGAAATGCTAAAACACTTTAAAAAGCCCGACTCAGGCCAAGTTTCGCTCCTGTCTTGGAGCTGATTCAGGGGCTTTTTCTTCAATCAGATTTGCAGAGTCATTGGATGCAATGTCTAGTAACAGCTGATATTAGAATAAGAACATGAATCAACATGGATCGTAATGTACAGCTTAATGAAGTAGGGTGAAAACATTTTGCTCTTACTGTCAGTTTTACAGTATTGAATGAGCTGTACAACATGAGGTGACATTTTTTCAATAAAACCGGTTATATTGCTAATGATGAATTGTCTGTAGTTATTGCTTTGGATAAAACCATTGAGGTATCAGTTGCTATAAGTTCCTTTTTTCCGTGGAGACTCAACACAGCACGCTGCACAGCCAAGGATATCTGGAAGCAGCATAAGTCCAGAGGGAACTTATAGCAGCTGATACCTCGATGTTTTGTAAAAGATATAACTACAGACAATTCATCATTAGCATATAACCGGTTTTACTGAAAAAATATATCACCTCATGTTGTACAGCTCATCCAATACTGTAAAACTGACAGTAAGAACAAAAAAGTGTTCATCCTACTTATTAAGCTGTACATTACGATCCATGCTGATTCATGTTCTTATTCTAATATCAGCTGTTACTAGACATTGCATCCAAAGACTCTGCAAATCTGAATGAGGAAAAAGCCCCTGAAGCAGCTCCAAAACAGAAGTGAAACTCAGCCTGAGTCGGACTTTTTAAAGTGTTTTATTGTCTCCTTCAAAATAAATTTTAATTGACGGACGTCAGGCATCTATTTCTCTTTTTTACTTCCTTGCGGCTTTTGTAGATCGCCTATATTACACTCTACAGCAGGGGTGGGCAATTCCAGTCCTCGAGGGCCACAAACCTGTCGAGTTTTAGGATATCCTAATGAATATGCATGACATAGATTTGCATACAACTGAGGCAGAGTGCATGTAAAATCTCTCTCATGCATATTCATTAGGGACATCCTGAAAACCAGTCAATTTTGTTAAGAAATGAATAAAGTCTTTGACATAGGATGGTTTTCTCACCACTAGTGATGGGAAATATTGATCTAAAAAAATTTCCAGGGCGTCAAGAATGGAACCCATTTAAAAAGAAACTATGGTTCTAATCGGTGGATCCACTAAATTTCTATGAATCTTAGGTACCGCGTACATTACTGTACATGCGAGGGACTTTCTGTACCAAAAATGCCTTTCCTGCTGTGTTAAAAATTTTACTGATTCTATTAACTGCCTGATGTCAGCTTGCCAGACTCAAAGTAGGATCTTTATGGGACCTATTAATATCCCACCTGTGTTAAGTGGTCTTGCAAAGATTTCTCATATTTATCTCGGTCCTATAGGGACTATCGCACCGCCCTTATCGGCGGGTTTTTATGACCACCTGATCCATTTTACTCAAGGTTTGCAAGGCTTTCCCTCTGTTCTTCACTCAAATTTGGAAACAAAAATGCTTTTTTTGTTCTAAAGATTGAATATCTTTGGAACCATCTGTAGAAATGTTTTTATATGGGCATTGAGAGGTCCAGGTGAATTCCATTGATATCTTGGCTTGACAATAGACATATCTTTATCTTGATTGTTATTATCCTTGAAAAATATTTTCAAATTCAATTTTCTGATGAATTTATAAATAGCTACATGACTGTCAAATGAATTGTGAAAAGTAGTCGAATGAATGACAAGCCACTATTCAATACTTCTTGCTGAACCTTTGTTACTTGTATTGATGACAAATTTATTACTGCTGAGTTCCCTGGATGTCTCAGCTCTTCCTGTTTGTCCTGTAGTTCGATGTGTCTCTTGATATTTCTGTCTTGTTTTTCTTGTGTATCCTCTTTGTGGCTGTCGTTGTTTGTCCTCCTCTAAAAAATTCCTATCATCAAATTGATTGATATGCCCTCTCTCCTTCTGTTCATCACCCTCCTCCGACCCACTTGAACTATCTCCTGAAGAAAATGCAAAATTCACTTTCTTATTGCTATTGCTCTTTCCATTTTTTTTTATTGTTTTCCATCCATAAATACACTTTGTTCATTGAATAGTCATGCTGGTCTCTTTTAAACTTGCGTACCTTAGCTTCTTTAATCGGATTCCTAAATTTCTCTAAGGTCACCTTGAACTCCATCATTTTTTCATCAAACGCTGGCAGTTTTTGAATTTATGCTTGAACCACCTCTATTTCTGCTTTCACCTCCTCCATTTATCTCTTGACTATTTATAATCAGGAGCATCAAATCCATTGAACATCTGTTCAATATTGACGACCACGTCCCAACAAATTCTTGGTCGTCTGCAAAAAGCATGGGTCCCTTCTGCATTCGTAACCCTCTCTGGATGATCTGCTGCTTGATATATTCAATGAGAGTTATTCTGTGTAAATCAGTTCTTATTAATTTTTTGTTTAATCTCATCCAGTCATCCCAATTCTGTGTGTCACTGGATACTGTTTCCTTCAAAAATAATGACGCTTCTTTCTTATATCTGCTATTTGTTCTTCTGTGTAACTGAATATATTTTTCCAGGTTTTGATTGTGACCCCAATTTATACAAATTGATCAACATTATGTGACAAATACTTTTTAAAAAAAAAGATCACCCACCAGGTTCCAATATACCTTTAGTGTACCTAAGAATCATAAAACTTTAGTGGATCCTCTGATTAGGAGTGTGCATTTGTTTGCAACGCATTGGCAATCCGCAACGTATAGCTCCATATTCATTGTATTCGTGGGTTCGTGAAATGTATTGTGATCCCCCACGAATAAAACACATCATACGTTTTATTCTTTTGGCGTGCTCACAGTGATTTCTAAGTGGCCGTTTGAAATAGGAGAATGCATTTCGGTGTATCCATAGTCAAAACCCAGCACTTTCCTGTGAGTCATCAGAGACCTCACAGCCCTGTCACAGGGTGGGTCAGACAGGTTGGTAAGGAGACCAGAATGCAACGTATCAGCGGTAAGAATTTTGGCAATGCAGCCAATCGTGCTCTCACTCAGTGGCCGGTGATGCTTTTGCTGATGACCCAGCACTATATATAATTAAGCACGCGGCGTGCCATGCACTTTATTTGCAAGGGTGGTGTGGGGAGGTGGTCTGTGGAAGGTGGCTGTACACAGAGCTAGTCTGAGTTCTCAAATCTGTATTCAATTGCTAGCTAGGCTAGCTACGATAGAAAAACATATTTGTTCTGCATTTGGCTGCAGTGCCAGCTACTAGCCCTGTTTTTTTTGACTGCTAATTTTCTTATTGATCTGAGACGGTTTCTCTGTGCCACTGAGAGAAGTTGCTAGCACTAGCAGTGGCATTTTGCTGCTTATTTTACCCCCTGGGGTCAGTTGCAAGCATCATTTGGGTGTTGTGGGTGCTTTGTCAAAAATTTCGTTTTTCGGCAGATCGTTTTTTGTCGGCGCAGATCGGGAAAATGAATCAGAAAACGAATCAAAAAAAAAAACAAATCGGGAAAAAATAAACGAATCAGGAAAAAAAAAAAAATCGGAAAAAAAACACCCCAACCCTTCAATTTTACTTTCTTACAAACCCTCCACCATCCTGATCCCTCCCCAAGACTTACTAAAAGCGCTGGTGGTCCAGTGGGGTCCCACAATCGATCTCTTTCTCCAGGCCGTCAGGCTTCCGGGCCTGCTACAAATCAAAATGGTGCCGATGGCCCTTTGCCCTTACGATGTCACAGGGGCTACCGGTGCCATTGGTTAGCCCCTGTTACATGATAGGAGCAATGGACGACCAGCGCCATCTTGTGCTCCTACCACATGACAGGGGCCGACCAATGGCACTGGTAGCCCCTGTGACATAGTAAGGGGCAAAGGCTATTGGCGCTATTTTGAATACTGGCAGCCAATGGCCCAAGTGCAGGAAAGCGCTCCAGTACCCCCGTTGGACCACCAGGGACTTTTGGCAAGTCTTGGGGGGACTCCTGACCTCTCAAAGACTCTCCAGGGGGACTCCTGACCTCTCCAAGACTTGCCAAAAGTCCCTGGTAGTCGCTCCAGGTCCCTGCTGGACCACCAGGGATTTTAGTAACTCTTGGGGAGGAATTGGAATGGTGGGGGGATTGTAATACAGTAAATTTGAAGGGTTGGGGTGGGGTTTTTTTAAATAATAAATGTGCCCCTCTCCCCGCATTAACCCGAAAAACTAATTTTCCCTGAAGTTTAGGGAAAATCTGTTTCGTGGTTCAGGTCCCCCGAACCACTATAAATTAGGAAATTTTGTTGAAATTACCTAATTTGTGATAAACGAATGCACATAGAAACATAGAAACAAAGAAACATAGAAATGACGGCAGAAGAAGACCAAATGGCCCATCCAGTCTGCCCAGCAAGCTTCACACATTTTTTTCTCTCATACTTATCTGTTTCTCTTAGCTCTTGGTTCTATTTCCCTTCCACCCCCACCATTAATGTAGAGAGCAGTGATGGAGCTGCATCCAAGTGAAATATCTAGCTTGATTAGTTAGGGGTAGTAGGGGTAGTAACCGCCACAATAAGCAAGCTACACCCATGCTTATTTGTTTTACCCACACTATGTTGTACAGCCCTTGTTGGTTGTTTTTTCTTCTCCCCTGCCGTTGAAGCAAAGAGCTATGCTGGATATGCGTGAAGTATCAGTTTTTTTCTCCCCTGCCGTTGAAGCAGAGAGCTATGCTGGATATGCGTGAAGTATCAGTTTTTCTTCTCTCCTGCCGTTGAAGCAGAGAGCCATGCTGGATATGCATTGAAAGTGAAGTATACTATCAGGCACATTTGGTTTGGGGTAGTAACCGCCGTAACAAGCCAGCTACTCCCCGCTTTGTGATTGTGAATCCTTTTTTCTTCTCCCCTGCCATTGAAGCTATGCTGGATATGCGTGAAGCATCAGTTTTTTCTTTTCCCCTGCTGTAGAAGCAGAGGGCTATGCTGGAAATGCGTGATGTATCAGTCTTTCTCCCATGCCGTTGAAGCAAAGAGCCATGCTGGATATGCATGGAAAGTGAAGTATCAGGCACATTTGGTTTGGGGTAGTAACCGTCGTAACAAGCCAGCTACTCCCCGCTTTGTGAGTGCGAACCCTTTTTTCTTCTCCCCTGCCGTTGAAGCAGAGAGCTCTGCTGGATGTGTGAAGTATCAGTTATTCTTCTCCCCTGCCGTTGAAGCAGAGAGCTATGCTGTATATGCATTGAAAGTGAAGTATCAGGCATATTTGGTTTGGGGTAGTAACCGCTGTAACAAGCCAGCTACTCCCCTCTTTGTAAGTGCAAATCCTTTTTTCACATTTCCTCTTGCTGTTGAAGCTTAGAGCGATGTTGGAGTAAGCATGTGTATGTTTATTGAATAAGGGTATTGTGTCCAAGCAGTAGCCATCATTCTGGCGAGTCACCCACTCTTCATTGGCGGCCTCTTGACTTTATGGATCCACAGTGTTTATCCCACGCCCCTTTGAAGTCCTTCACAGTTCTGGTCTTCACCACTTCCTCCGGAAGGGCATTCCAGGCATCCACCACCCTCTCCGTGAAGAAATACTTCCTGACATTGGTTCTGAATCTTCCTCCCTGGAGCCTCAAATCGTGACCCCTGGTTCTGCTGATTTTTTTCCTACGGAAAAGGTTTGTCGTTGTCTTTGGATCATTAAAACCTTTCAAGTATCTGAAAGTCTGTATCATATCACCTCTGCTCCTCCTTTCCTCCAGGGTGTACATATTTAGATTCTTCAATCTCTCCTCGTACGTCATCCGATGAAGATCCTCCACCTTCCTGGTCGCCCTTCTCTGTACCGCTTCCATCTTGTCTTTGTCTTTTTGTAGATACGGTCTCCAGAACTGAACACAGTACTCCAGGTGAGGCCTCACCAAGGACCTGTACAAGGGAATAATCACTTCCCTTTTCTTACTTGATATTCCTCTCTCTATGCAGCCCAGCATTCTTCTGGCTTTTGCTATCGCCTTGTCGCATTGTTTCGCAGACTTCATATCATTAGACACTATCACCCCAAGGTCCCTCTCCTGCTCCGTGCACATCAGCCTTCCCCCCCCCCCATCGAATACAGCTCATTCGGATTTCCACTCCCCATATGCATGACTTTGCACTTCTTGGCATTGAATCTCAGCTGCCATATCTTTGACCACTCTTCCAGTTTCCTTAGATCCCATCTCATTCTCTCCACTCCTTCCAGCGTGTCCACTCTGTTGCAGATCTTAGTGTCATCCGCAAAAAGACAAACCTTACCTTCTATCCCATCCGCAATGTTGCTCAAAAAGATATTGAACAGGACCGGTCCCAACACCGATCCTTGCGGTACACCACTTAAAACCGCTCTCTCTTCAGAGAAGGTTCCATTTACTATCACACATTGTCTTCTGTCCATCAACCAATTTGCAATCCAGGTCACCACCTCGGCACTCACTCCCAAGCTTCTCGTTTTATTCACCAGTCTCCTGTGCGGAACCGTATCAAAAGCTTTGCTGAAATCCAAGTATATGATATCGAGCGCTCTTCCTTGATCCAATTCCTTGGTTACCCAGTCAAAAAAGTCAATCAGATTTGTCTGACAGGATCTTCCCCTGGTGAATCCATGCTGCCTCTGGTCCATCAATTCTCCAGACTGTAGATAGTTCAATATTCTCTCTTTCAGCAGTGACTCCATTACTTTTCCCACCACCGAAGTGAGGCTAACCGGTCTGTAGTTGCCAGCCTCCTCCCTGTTCCCACTCTTGTGAAGCGGGACCACCACCGCTCTTCTCCAATCACTCGGCACCACTCCCGTTTCTAGGGATCTATTGAACATCTCTAGTGCAGAATCCCCTAGGGCATCATGATTGGTTAGTCAGAAGCAAACTGGTAAAAATCCTGCAGCCCTTCAAAGATGTCATGGAGAAGCTGAGTTCCAGAAGTGCCACCTTGGCTGACATCATCCCTATAGTTAATTTCCTGGATGAAAATTTGGAGGCCTTTAAACAGGGAGAGGGAATGACAGCTGAGGTGCTGCATTGTCTGGATGTTTTGCAGCAGCAGGTACCAGAGAGATTAAGATCTTTAACAGAAGACCACACACACATGCTCGCCACAGTCTGTGATCCCCGTGTGAAAGGGAAACTCGCCCTACAGTCCAATTGTCTCTCATTTGTGAAGGATCTGATGTTACTAAAAGTCCATGAACAGGAGTGCCATAGGCAGAGACAGATTAGACGTGAAGCAGAGGAGGAAAGCGCAGGCACTTCAGAGAATTGTGCTAGCCCGAGCTAGTACCTCCTCCTCCTCCTCCACTTCAGTAGGCCAAAGGCATGTTGCCCATGCAGAAACATCTGTTCTGCTACAGGCTAGAGAGAAAGCAGCTGGAATGAGTGACTCTGAGCCCACCCAAGCAAAGGAGACACCAGCAAAAATCTCAGTGACACGGTATCTCTCAGAGCCCACAGAGGACAGGCAGACAGATCCGCTGGCATATTAGGCACACAAGGCCACTGTCTGGCCACACCTAGCCAAAATGGCTGTGCGATACCTGTCATGTCCACCAACCAGTATGCCCAGTGAATTTGTATTTTCAATGACAGGGGATATCATGAGCCCTCACCACTCAAGGCTGGCACCAGAGTTGATGGAAATGCTAGTGTTCTTGAAAATAAACCTGCCTTTGCTTGGGTTTCCAAATTTTCCCTGTGAATGGCAAGATCAATAAAACGCTGTGCCTGTTCATCCACTGTCCAGGCCGTAGACCCTACAAGGGCCTGACCACGAATGCTGTGCCTGTCCGTCCAATCTTTATGTCCCTAAAAGTGTTTGACCTCTTATGCTGTGACTGTCCATCCAGGCCTTATGTCCCTACAAATGCTTGACCTCGAATGCTGTGCCTGTCCGTCCAGGATTTATGTCCCTTAAAGTGTTAGACCACTAATGCTGTGCCTGTCCATCTAGGCCTTATGTCTAAAAGAGGGTTTGACCTTGAATGCTGTGCCTTTATGTCCAGGCCATATGTCCTTAAAAGAGTTTGACCTCGAATGCTGTGCCTTTCCGTCCTGGCCTTATGTCCCTAAAAGTGCTTGACCTCAAATGCTGTGCCTGTCCATCCAGGATTTATGTCCCTAAAAGTGTTTGACCTCTAATGCTGTGCCTGTCCATCTAGGCCTTATGTCCCTAAAAGTGCTTGACCTCGAATGCTGTGCCTGTCTGTCCAGGCCTTATGTCTCTATGAGGGTTTGACCTTGAATGCTGTACCTGTCCGTCCAGACCTTATGTGCCTAAAAGTGCTTGACCTCAAATTCTGTGCCTGTCCATCCAGGCTTTATGTCTCTATGAGGGTTTGACCTCGAATGTTGTACCTGTCCGTCCACATTTAGAATGTAAGAACATAAAAAGCTGACTTCAGTTCTTGCTTCACAAATGGCAGTCTCTATTACTCTAAAAACATCCTTTATTGAATTATCTTTCAGAAATGGAAAAGATGCCATTTTCTTCTGGCAGTGTACCAGTTCAAGAAGTGACAGATCAAACTACAACATACATGCACAAAGGAAATTCTCTAATAATGTGCCTGTTCGTCCAGGCTTTATGTCTCTATGAGGGTTTGACCTTGAATGCTGTGCTTGTCTGTACAGACTTTGCATCCCTAAAATTGCTTGATCTCCAATGCTGTGTCTGTCCATCCAGGCTTTACGTCTCTATGAGGGTTTGACCTGTAATGCTGTGCCTGTTGGTCCAGGACTTATGTCTCTTCCAGGGTTTGACCTTGAATGCTGTGCCTGTCCATCCAGGCCTTATGTCCCTAAAAGTGTTTGACCTCGAATGCTGTGCCTGTACTTCCAGGCCTTATGTCCCTAAAAGTGCATGACCTCAAATGTTGTGCCTGTCCATCTGGACCTTATGTCCCTAAAAGTGCTTGACCTCAAATTCTATGCCTCTCCGTCCAGGATTTATGCTCTATGAGGGTTTGACCTCTAATGATGTGCCTGTCCATCCAGCTTTATGTCTCTACAAGGGTTTGAGCTCAAATGCTGTGCCTGTCAATCCAGGATTTATTCCTTAAAAGTGCTTGATCTCTAATGCTTTGCCTGTCCGTCCAGGTCTCATGTCCCTAAAAGTGCTTGACCTCGAATGCTGTGCCTGTCCATCAAGGCTTTACGTCTCTACGAGGGTTTGACCTCTAATGCTGTGACTGTTCATCCAGGACCTATGTCTCTATGAGGGTTTGACCTCAAATGCTGTGCCTGTCCATCCAGACCTTATGTCCCTAAAAGTGTTTGACCTTGAATGCTGTGCCTGGCCGTCTGGACCTTATGTTCCTAAAAGTGCTTGAGCTTGAATGCTGTGCCTGTCCGTCCAGGATTTATGTCCCTAAAAGTGCTTGACCTCGAATCCTATGCCTGTCCGTCCAGGCTTTATGTCTCTACGAGGGTTTGACCTCTAATGATGTGCCTGTCCATCTAGGCTTCATGTCTCTATGTGGGTTTGACTTCGAATGCTGTGCCTGTCTTTTCAGGATTTACGTCTGTACGAGGGTTTGACCTCAAATGCAGTGCCTCTCCGTCCAGGATTTACGTCTCTTTGAGGGTTTTACCTCTAATGCTGTACCTGTCTGTTCAGGATTTATGTCTCTATGAGGGTTTGACCTCGAATGCTGTGCCTGTCCATCCAGGATTTATTCCCTAAAAGGGCTTGACCTCTAATGTTGTGCCTGTCCGTCCAGAACTTATGTCTCTATTGGAATTTGACCTTGAATGCTGTGCCGGTCCATCCATGCCTTATGTCTCTAAAAGTGCTTGACCTCGAATGCTGCGTCTGTCCATCCAGGTTTTACATATCTATGAGGGTTTCACCTGTAATGCTCTGCCTGTCCGTCCATGACTTAAGTCTCTGCGAGGGTTTGACCTTGAATGCTGTGCTTGTCCATCCAGGCACTATGACCCTAAAAGTGTTTGACGTTGAATGCTGTGCCTGTCCATCCAGGACTTATGTCCCTAAAAGTGTTTGACCTTGAATGATGTGCCTGTCCATCCAGGACTTATGTCCCTAAAAGTGCTTGACCTCGAATGCTGTGCCTGTCCGTCCAGGCCTTATGTCCCTAAAAGTGCTTGACCTCAAATTCTATGCCTGTCCATCTAGGCTTTAAGTCTCTATGAGGGTTTGACCTCTAATGATGTGCCTGTCCATCCAGGCTTTATTCCCTAAAAGTGATTGACCTCTAATGCTGTGCCTGTCTGTCCAGGTCTTATGTCCCTAAAATTGCTTGACCTCGAATGCTATGTCTGTCCATCCAGGCTTTACATCTCTACGAGGGTTTGACCTCTAATACTGTGCCTGTCCACCCAGGACATGTCTCTATGAAGGTTTGACTTCAAATGCTGTGCCTATCCATCCAGGCCTTATAGCCCTAAAAGTGTTTGACCTCGAATGCTGTGCATGTCCGTCCAGGCTATGAGGGTTTGACCTCGAATGCTGTGCCTGTCCATCCAGGTTGTATCCCCTAAAAGTGCTTGACCTCGAATGCTGTGCCTGTCTGTCCAGGACTTATGTCCCTAAAAGTGCTTGACCTCAAATGTTGTGCCTGTCCGTCCAGGCCTTATGTCCCTAAAAGTGCTTGACCTCGAATTCTATGCCTGTCCATCCAGGCTTTAAGTCTCTATGAGGGTTTGACCTCTAACGATGTGCCTGTTCATCCAGGCTTTATTGTTACGAGCGCACGTGGAGCGTGGTCGACTCAAGCGGGTGGTGAGCCCTTGGGCCACGGCAGGACTCAAGGAGGAGCCCCAAGCCACACCGTGGGAGGTGAACTGGGTAGGCATGGTGAGCCAGGCGAGTCCAGAAGCAAGGAAGCAGGCATGGAGTCTGACCCTCAGCCGGACCTGCACGCCCATGGCAACCAACACTGGGAAGTTGATTGATGAATGGTCCTCCGACTGTTCCCGGCCCTTTCGGACCTGCCGCTGGATACGGCAATGGGCGGCAGGCCGGACAGAGTCCTTTACACTGAAGATATCGTAGACAAGGCAGGTGCAGACATCATAGACAAAGGCTAGTGCAGACATCGAAGATGAGGGCTGGAAGGAGACATGGGCACTGTCCCTGAGGGCGCCCTACTCAGCCCACCCACGGGACTGAGTCACGGACCACCCCGTCCCATACGCGCCCTACTCAGCCCAGGAAGGCTGGTCGCGGACCACGCTGGGAGCGGGAGAGCACCAGGAAGACAAGGCGGAAGAATACTGCACTCCAGGCAGTCAAGGCAGGAACGCTGCACTCCAGACAGCACAAGGCAGGACATCAAGGAAAGGCAGGAACTGGATCAGACATCAGGTAACACAGCAAGGCACGGACTGGAACAGACATCAAAACAGGACAAGGCACCATCAACACAGGCAAGACCACAGATGACCTGGATCGAGGAGAAGGTTACAGGCAACTGTAGAGCCCGATCCGAAGGCAAGTTGCAAGTGACAAGAAGGTCCTTATATACTGGAGGTTGTAGGCAACTCCCTGGGAGGAGTTTGCCAGGACCGCCCCTCGCTGGCCCTATAAGTGGGGTAGAGAGCTGCAGGCCGGCCCCTAGGAGAAGGGCGTCGCCAAACAGGAAGTCCAAACGTATGCATGCAAGCCACAGGCAGGCCTCAGGAACTGCTAGGCCTCCCAGGCCCTGGAGCAAGTCCCAGATGGAGCACAGGAGAGGCCCTGGCTTCGAAGCAGCCTCCGGGAGGAAGGTAAGATACCTCCTGTAGCGCAGCAACAGGGGGGATCGCAACATTTATTCCCTAAAAGTGCTTGACCTCTAATGCTGTGCCTGTCTGTCCAGGTCTTATGCCCCTAAAATTGCTTGACCTCGAATGCTATGTCTGTCCTTCCAGGCTTTACGTCTCTATGAGGGTTTGACCTCTAATACTGTGCCTGTCCATCCAGGACTTATGTCTCTATGAGGGTTTGACCTCAAATGCTGTGCCTGTCCATCCAGGCCTTATGTCCCTAAAAGTGTTTGACCTCGAATGCTGTGCCTGTCTGTCCAGGATTTATGTCTCTATGAAGGTTTGACTTCTAATGCTGTGCCTGTCCATCCAGGTTTTATTCCCTAAAAGTGCTTGACCTCGAATGCTGTGCCTGTCCATCCAGGCCTTATATCCCTTAAAGTGCTTAACCTCTAATGCTGTGCCTGACCGTCCAGGCCTTATATCCCTAAAAGTGCTTGACCTCTAATGCTGTGCCTGTCCATCTAGGATTTTCATCTCTGTGAGGGTTTGACCTCGAATGATGTGCCTGTCCATCCAGGCTTTATTCCCTAAAAGTGCTTGACCTCTAATGTTGTGCCTATCTGTACAGGCCTTATGTCCCTAAAAGTGTTTGACCTCTAATGCTGTGCCTGTCCGTACAGGACTTATGTCCCTAAAAGTACTTGACCTTGAATGCTGTGCCTGTCGGACCAGAATTTGCATCTCTATGAGGGTTTGACTCTAATGCTGTGCCTGTCCGTCCAGACCTTATGTATCTATGAGGGTTCGACCTTGAATGCTGTGCCTGTCCATCCAGGCTTTATATCCCTAAAAGTGCTTGACCTCTAAAGCTGTGCTGTCCATCTGGGCTTTACGTCTCTATGAGGGTTTGACTTCGAATGCTATGCCTGTCCATCCAGGCTTTATGTCTGTACGAGGGTTTGACCTCGAATGTGCCTATCGGTCCAGGCTTTACGTCTCTACGTTGGTTTGACCTCTAATGCTGTGCCTGTCCATCCAGGCTTTACGTCTCTACGAGGGTTTGACCTTGAATGCTATGCCTGTCTGTCCAGGATTTACATCCCTAAAATTGCTTGACCTCTAATGCTGTACCTGTCCATCCAGGTTTTATGTCTCTACGAGGTTTTAACCTCTAATGCTGTGCCTGTCTGTCCAGGATTTACGTCTCTATGAGGGTTTGACCTCTAATTCTGTGCCTGTCCATTCCGGCTTTACATCTCTATGAGAGTTTGACCTGTAATGCTGTGCCTGTCTGTCCAGGATTTACGTTTCTATGAGGGTTTGACCTCTAATGCTGTGCCTGTCCATCCAGGCTTTACGTCTCTATGAGGGTTTGACCTCTAATGCTGTGCCTGTCTGTCCAGGCCTTATGTCTCTACAAGGGCTTGACCTCAAACGCTGTGCCTGTCTGTCACGAAAATATTAAAAAAACTCTCTAAGTTGCTCATGTAAAAACAGACCTCACCCAATACCCCAACCCATTCAATAATCAAAAGTAGATCTCCCCACTAATGGGCTGGAAGTGAATAAGGTTGCTACGTGGCTCTTTCTTAATTCCCACAGTGATACAGAAAATATCTTCACACTGTACTTAGCTGACTTTTACATTTATTGTCCCAGTATATTCAGTATGTATAATAATATAGGACTAATAAAAATTGCAATGGAAATCAAAACAATTCTGATGAAACTTGCAGTGGAGCAGTCCAAACTCTTAGGACATAAATGCTGGAACACTGGCATGTCATAAACATCTTGCATACTGCCAGTATTGGTCTTGTGAGGTGTGTTTATATAGAATATCTTGTTCTTTGTCTGAATTTTCTCGCCAATTTCCAGCCATAAATCATGATTTGCCATAGTCTAAGTACCTTGGAGCTCTTTTCTTGTTCTGATGATTGCTCCCCGGAAGTTTCATCAGAATTGATAAGAAAACCCCAATTCTGCAGCCAAAAATAGGCTGTAAATATTTCCACCATTGACTTTAAAGGGAATTGGAAAATGAAACTTATCAATGGATTGGTATTTTTCCCCATTGAACGAATGCAACATATTTGTGTCCCGACGAATACAAATACTGACTCGGACGAATACGTCCCTTCTGCACATCCCTACCCCTGATTAGACCCATAGTTTCTTTAAATGGGTCCATTCTTGAACCCCTGGCAATTTGTTTAGATCAATATCTGCAACCACTAGTCGTGAGAAAATCATCCTACCTCAAAGACACTATTCATTTCTTTAAAAAGTCAACTGAAATTAAAATAACTGAAGGGACCACCCTGTTAGTCACTATGGACATTCAATCTCTTTACACTCAGATACCTCAGCAGTCAGCATTTAAAGTCATGTGTGTCTGTCTCCATACTCAAGCCTAGCCAGTGGTCCCTCTCAGGATATCCTCCCGAAGGCATGGTCATCCGCCACCGGCCCAGGGATCCACCCACAACTATATCTAATGCTACAGATTGCTACTCCACAGTCTACTAGTATAGATTTCCATCTGCTTGCTCCTCCCATCAGCATAACAGTTTCTAACAGATGGCTAACTCCTCCTTCTTTAGGAGTCAGATTCTAACAGATCATAAAAGCATCATAGTGGATAATACATTGAAATTGTCAGCTCAGTGTACTGCAATAGTCAAAAATGCAAACAGAATGTTAGGATTTATTAAGAAGGGAATGGTGAATAAAATGGAAAATGTCATAACCTATGTATCGCTCCATGTTGAGACCGCACCTTGAGTATTGTGTACAGTTCTGGTCACTGCATCTCAAAAAAGATATAGTTGCACTGGAGAAGGTACAGAGAAGGGCGACCGAAATGATAAAGAGGATGAAACAGCTTCCCTATGAGGAAAAACTAAAGAGGTTAGGGCTGTTCAGCTTGGAGAAGAGATGGCCGAGTGGGGATATGATAGAGGTCTTTAAAATCATGAGCGGTCTAGAATGGGTAAATGTGAATCAGTTATTTACTCTTTTGGATAATAGAAGGACTAGGGGGCACTCCATGAAGTTAGCAAATAGCACATTTAAAACTAATCAGAGAAAATTCTTTTTCACTCAATGCACAATTAAGCTCTAGAACTTGTTGCCAGAGGATATTGTTAGTGTAATTAGTGTAGCTGGGTTTTAAAAAAGGTTTGGATAACTTCTTTAAGGAGAAGCCCATTAACTGCTATTAATCAAGTTGACTTAGGGAATAGCCACTGCTATTACTGACTAAGTAGCATGGGATCTTCTTGGTGTTTGGGTACTTGCCAGATGCTTGTAGCCTGGATTGGCCACTGTTGGCAACAGGATGCTGGGCTTGATGGAACTTTGGCCTGACCCTTTATGGCAATTTCTTATATTCTTATGCTCTTGTGGCTGTGGTTGAGGGCAGATGAGGAGGTAAAAGGCTAAGAGGCATATTTCAAGTCTCAGCTACCTGCTCTTCCTGGGGGGTTGTTCTTGTCCTAGGAATATCAGTTACTTCCTTAATGGCTAAGCTATCCACCAGTGACTGTTCATCAGGTATAAGGCTAATATCCTGTTTCTCCAAATTCTACATAGCTATCAGACTTTCAATATTCTCTTCTTCTAAATCTTCAAATCCCAAACAGAGAAATTAGTAGGATTTTGAAAGATCTGCTCTAGAAACTGTTCAAAATTTAACAGTGAGCTCTGTACTGGCTTTGGTTCATGCTTTCCTACTGAATTCCCCCGCCCCCCCACTGCTGTTACCCTGCACTATTTCTGTCTATTCCTGTCCCTATCAACAATGATGTTGAGAGTGGATGGCTGCTGTTTCTATTTTTCAGCCATCTCTTCATCTCCATCTGGTTACCATCTTTTTTGAAAATCAGCTTTGACCTGGGCTCAAGGACTTATATTGCTGATCCTGTGGTTATCATAACTGTTACTGCTAGTACTGGTTACAGTGCTCTCTTGCACCTCCTTCCTTTGAGCAGACTCTGACCTCTCCCATTTCCGTGTCTGCCTCATAATACCATTGACATGATGGACTATGTTTTTTTATTAAAGAGATCACCAATGTATTGTGGGTTTATAGTATTACAATGTGTACCCAAAGTGAGTGAACACACACACACACACACACACACGTACACATATGAGAGTGCAGTCACTATTGTTAGAAACAATAGTGTATGCTAGAGATGTATGATTAACTCAAGCTTTGTATACTGCTGCTCTGTGTATCTCCTTTGCATTTAGAGAAAAAGCTATAGCTGCACACAGCCCACATTAAAAACACAGTCTCTATAAGACAGTGCATGTTTCCTAAAGATACATACTACAATAGTCTGACAATTACTGTATCTACTCTCAGCCCTGCTGATATACCGTATAACTCTAAAAATAACAGCTTACTGCTTCTAGTTACACTGCACAGTACTAAGCATCAACAAGGTAATGCACTGAAGCAATGATAGGCCAACAGCACACTTTCAATTCTTTTTATAAACTTTTCCTGGAACTCTCAACGCTGAGAACAAAGGAACATCTCAGCCTGTGTGCTGACTCTCTGAAATCAATTACACAGGTGACTCTGAATGGTATCTGTTACAGCTTAGCTTTTTGCTTCAATTTCAGATGGAAAGAAAATCATGCAAGATGGAATAGGCTGGTTGAAAAATTACTGGTTGGTCCTGCTCCTTGCCCATTGACTGCAGGCTGTCTGAGAATAAGAGGTAGATCTTTAAAAAGTACGCGCGCGCAACCTACACAAACAAAAGTATGCCGGATTTTATAAAATCCGGGGTCGGCACGCGCAAGGCTGCACAAAATCGGCAGCCTGCGTGCGCCGAGCCGCACAGCCTGCCTCCGGTCCCTCTGAGGCCGCTCTGAAATCGGAGCAGCCTCGGAGGGAACTTTCCTTCCGCGTCCCCCCGCCTTCCCCTCCCTTCCCCTACCTAACCCACCCCCCGGCTCTACCTAAATCCCTCCCCCCCTACCTTTGTTGGGCAAGTTACGCCTGCTTCAAGCAGGCGTAACTTGCGCGCGCCGCCTCGCATCCCCCGGCACAGGCCACAGTGCCTGGGGACTCGGGACCGCCCTCCTTACTAGCTTTAACAAGGATAACCTTAACAAAAAATTTTTTTGCTTGGGAAGGGTTTTTTTCCAACAAATTTGTAGCACGGCAATGGGGGCAACAATGGCCCCTGACATAGCCAATTTGTTCATGGGCTGGTTTGAAGATCAATGGATTTATTTCAACAATCCCTTCGCACAGTATATAACAGCATGGAAGTGTTATATAGATGACATTCTGTTGTTTTGGACGGACTGAAAAAGATTTTAAGTTGTTTATTAGTTGGTTGAACAACTGTAATGTACATTTAAAATTCACAGCAAACATTCAAGCAACACAGATTAATTTTTTGGATATCAGTATTACTAAAACTTCTGATGGCTTTGTGACTACTCTTTTTCACAAAGCAGTAGCTAGCAATACTTTGCTTCACCTCACTAGTGCACATCCTAGGTCACTAAAAGAGAATGTACCAATCAGCCAACTCTTCCGGATTCGACGGTGATGTACCACCTTACCTGAATTTTCAGCATCAAGCTAAGTAGTTATGTGAAAGGTTTCAGACAAGAAGGTACCCCCACGGTGTATAAAGCGTGCATACTTGAGAGCTAAATACACAAACTGTGATTGGCTGTTTTTACCATGTTTTGATGATAAGGAAGAGGTGCTGACTTGTGTATTACCATTTTCTTCTATGGTTCATAAAATGAAGAAAATCATTTCTGACAATTGGCACATTTTACAAATCCATGAGGAATTTCATGATATCCCTAGGTTTACTTTCACTCGAGGTGCTAACCTTAAGGACCAATTGGTACATTCAGATCCGTCCATTCGTCAAGTACCTCAGAACATTGGTTTTCATACAACATGTGGTTCATGTACGTTATGTCACATTATGATTTCCACTTCGGTGTTGCATTTTTCTAGATTAAAAAATAATGTTACATTAAAGAACAATAAAGATTATCAATCCACTGGAGTGATCTACATCATTCAATGTCCTTGCAACTTGTGGTATGTTGGGAAAATAAAAAGGTCTTTCAAGACACGTTTGATAGAACACCGATTCTGTATCAATATGGGACGAGTTATAGCACCTTTGGTCACTATTTTCAATATGCTCACTCCTTTGATGATTTAAAGGCTTGGTTTTAGAGCAGTTGCTTCCCCCCTGGCGGGGCGGTGGCTTCAACAGATTGTTATTGCAAGCGGAACAACGATGGATTCACACTTTAGATACTGTCCATCCAGCTGGTTTAAACACCATGCTAGAATTGAATGTGTTTCTGTAAAACCCCTGTCCGTTTCTGATGATAATCCAAATCTAGGAGAGTTTCTTTTGTTTTACTGATGCTATGTTTTTCATTTTAGCATCTAGTTACCAAGGAGACACTACACGTCAGGTGACATCATTACGCTATTGAAAGAACGGGCTAATTAATCTGTGTTACGAGTTTGATGTGGTCTCTAGCCCGGCGTTGTCAAAAAACTGATGGAGATAGCGTTCTGTTCTGAAAAGGTTGCTACACCAACTAAAGTTAAGTATTTCTGCATTTTTAGATGAAAACAACATTGATTGTGATATGCCTTTCTTTTCTCTATAGACTGTTCATTGTGACATTGACTCCTGATGAAGCAACCTAGGGGTTGCGAAACACGGCCGCTGTCGAGTCATTTGTTTTGAGTCTAAGATCTTGGAGATATAATAGAATTTTCAACAACTATAAGGAATATTTGACGGGCATAAACATTTATAGACACCTGCAGCACCGGTTGGTGCATTTTCAAAAATCCCTCTCGGGCCACAAATGATTGAAAAGACCAGACGGCTTAGCTCAGCACTAAGAACGTCATCTAAGGCTTGCTGATGCAGTTCCGTTTCACATAATATTTATTATCTGTTGGTGAAGAGCATTTTTGGATGTTGATTTAGGCGATACCTTTTGTTCTATATTTGACTATTTAGCATATAGGTTCGCAGTACGGCTCTTTGTTTGTACCTATATTAACTTTTGAAATGAACATGAAATGCTTTTTAATAGATCTTTTCCTCTGGCAGCAGATGCATTCTGGGTTCCACCACTCTTGCAAAATGTGAAATTTCTAAGCAAACTGAAAAGTGCTTCATTTCACACATCTATTTGTTTAGCTTTTTTTTTTTAAGGAAGGGTGTTATCGCCTGTTCTGACCTGGAGCTTGGCAGCTGGACCTCTTCTATATAATTTCTAATCTTGGTGTGGCTGCTACAGATTCGGCTGTGAACTATTTTATATCTATGTCTCAATTTATCTAGCTTCCACAGTGCATTACCAGTGCTTCATAAATGGCTGTCAAATACATTTTCCATTCTATTTCATATTTTATTGCCCTGTGAATGTATTCTTTTACCAGGTTTGTTTTATCAAGTATTGATTCTGGATATCTTTTCATTTTTTTGTTCAGTGCATCTACCATTCTCTATGGCCTCTATTTTGCAAAGTAGTGCAAGGAACAAGGAGGTGCGAGAGCAATATGCCTGTCTGTATTATTGGAACAGTACAAAAAATATTCTGTTCTTTCGTCCTGGCATTCATCATCTGAGAGTACAAATTTATTTATGATGTAAACATAATACAATCACATGTCTAAAAACACCTCTTCCCCAACCATATCTGAAAGCTATTCTCTAATATCAAGGTTTTCATGTGCCGAATTCTTCAAGTGATCAGCTCCAGATTTATCAATAGGGACCTGTCTCACAGTCCGGAAAGATATTTAATTTTGACAGCCATTTCCCAGAGTAAAATAGTCCTTTACCTGCAGAAATGAACTTTAAAAAAAATTGTCTGTTTCAGATAAAGATAAAGGTACATGCTTAGGTCTTTTATGCAAAACAAAACAATGTGAAATGACATTTTTGTGCGCAGGGTTGGGGTAGGGTTTGATATTATGTACATATTTTTTCATTTTCAAAAGTAGAGTACATTTTCAAAAGCAAAGTACATATGCACTATCCCTTTCTAACGTTGTATAAAGCATATGGGTAAAAATTACCTGCAGACTATACACGATTTATTTTATTTATTTATTTGTTTGTTTATTTATTTATTTATGTATTTAGTGCTTTTCTATACCGGCATTCAAGATATACATCTCATCATGCTGGTTTACATTTAACAGGGGGGTGAAAAAATAAATACATTAATTAACAAACTGTAGCAAGTGAAAAGAAAAAACCTCTGAATTTACAATAAAACAGGGGAGATTCGAAACTGGGAGGAGGAAAGTCTAAAGGAATTTAACATAGAGAGCAATTATTTACAATAATTTTTACAATAATATTGTAAAATATTACAATAATTTGGTAACTATCCACTAATGTAGATAGTTTTTATTTATTTATTTATTTAACAATTTTTATATACCGGCATTCGTAGGACACATCATGTCGGTTCACAATTAACTGAGAAAGGAAATTACAATGAACGAGGATAGAGAGAGTCAACGATATTACAATGAACTAGGAACAAGGATAGAGAGAGTCAACGAGCAGGGATACAACTTTGTAAAACGAACTGGATGAAGATTATCCATGTTAGGAATAGGTATGCATCAGGATGTTAAGGATGCATGTACCCTTAAGAACTTAACATATGAACTTATTTACAATATTAATATTAAATGCAGGGGCAGGGAGAAGGGGAGAGGGGGAGCGAGGAGGGGAAAGGAGAGGAGGGGGTAGGGGTATAGGAGAACGTTAAGGCAATGGCTCTTTCAAGGAAAGGCTGTTTGTAGGAAGAGAGGGGAGAGGTAGGGGAGAGGCAGCAGGGTGCTGGGGAAGGGTGGGGGGAGGGAGCAGGGAGGGAGCTGGGAAGGTGAGGGAGTTAGAATGGTAAGGGAGAAGGGGGGAGCTGGGAAGGTAAGGGAGCAGGGGGAGTTGGGATGGCGAAGGGGAGGTTGAGGAGGGGGTGTGTAGGCTGAGCGGGAGCTGAGTAATTAGTTACCAAATTAATGACAAAGATGGCAATTTTCAAAGGAATTTCTATGAGTTAAAATTATTTTTCCTGCATAAATTGCTTGTCTGAAATTTTTCCACTCTCTGTGCAGGGAAACATGGGAAATAGTGCATGCATAGTTCCTATTAGCTATACACTTTTATTTGCATTGTAGAGGAGGTCTTCCCAGGTGGGGTTAAGGTTAAGGGAGAAAACATCACACATGGTTTTGGTCAGAAAAGTATCTACAGAAAAAGGAGGTACAAATCTGTGTGAGTTCTTTCTGTTTAGCAATTTTCAAAAAAACATGTTATGTGTACTTTTCTTTTTGACAATTAGAGCAAAGATCACAGGAAAAAGGTACCTGCAGACTTTGTAGAACTGCAGTTTGAAAATTGCCCCAAATTATTTACCCCTTCTCTGTCTGCTCCTCTAATTCTTTTTTCTATTTTTTTGTTCCCTTATTTTGCCCAGTTCCTAATTCTGGTCCAGCAGCCACTAATATTTTCATTCTTTAACCTCTACTTAACCTCTATCCATAGGAGATAATGGGCTGCATTGTTTTCAGTAGTAGATGGTGTTAAATGATTGTTGTACCTTGAAGCCTAATAAGGACATATAGTGACATCTATTATAATAAATGGTGAGACTTGCAGTCTGTTTATGCTCTAATTTTGTCTAAGTCTTTTTCAAACATTAGCCTGTTTGCCTTGTTTTGTGCATCCTGATATAGAAACACAGGGAGACACATTTTCTCATAGAAGAAGTAAATTCTATATTCTACTCCAAAGCTTAAGGCCTAGCTGCTTTTGGAAGAACTCCAAGGAGGAATTATAGGGGCACCAACAAAAAAACAGCCTGCCTTGGAAGTCTCATCATTTATCTCAGGCTCAGAATTAAGTGACAGATTTTCTCAGTTGAACTGAAGTATTATCAGCAAAGAATTCCCTGTGCTGAGGAGTTTGTTTTGCTGTTAGGTCAGTTTTATTTTGCTACTGGCTGCTTGAATTTTCTGCTGTGCAATTATTTGGAAACCCTTATTTTGTGCTTATACTTTTGTCATTTTTTAAACCAAAATCCAAAGTGTTGACTGAATCTTTAAAAGAAGATGAGAACCTAAAATTTGCCATACTACATCAGACCAAAGGTCGATCAAGCCCAGCATCCTGTTTCCAACAATGGCCAATCCAGAATCACAAATACCTGGCAGGATCCCAAGGGGTAAATAAATTTTATGTTGCTTATCCCAGAGGTAAGCAAAGGATTTCTCCAAGTCCACTTTAATAATGGTTTATGGACTTCCTTCTTGGAACTTGTCCAAACATTTTTTAAACCCATGTACCCTAACAGCTTTCACCACATCCTTGGGCAACAAATTCTAGAACTTAATTATGCATTGAGTATAAACAATTTTTCTCCTATTTGTTTTAAAACAACTACTTGATAACTCGTTGCATGTCCCCTAGACTTTGTACTTTTTGAAAGAGTAAATAATTGATTTGCATTACCTGTTAGATTCCATTAATTAATTTACAGACCTCTATCATACCTCTCCTCAGCCATTCCTTCTCCAAGTGAAAAGCTCTAATATTTCTCACAGGGGAATCGTTCCATCCAATGTATCATTTTGATCTCTTTTCTCTATGGGCCGGATTTTAAAACATATGCACATGGCCTACATATGCGCGCGCTACCTGGCGCGTGCACATGTACACCCGATTTTATAACATGCATGCACAGGCGCGTGCATCTTATAAAATCCGGGGTCGGCTCACGCAATGGGGTAGACAATTGTGCACCTTGTGCGTGCCAAGCTCTATCCGAGCCACGCTGCCTTCCCCTGTTCCCTCCCAGGCCGCTCCAAAATCAGAGCGGCCTCGGAGGGAACTTCCTTACCCCCCCCACCCCTCCTTCCCTTCCCTTCTTCTACCTTCCCCGCCCTTTTCCCCCTACCTTTTCGTTTTTCTTTTTGTTGTTTTAAAACGTACTTCAGCCCTGGGACTGAAGTAAGTTGTGCGCGCCGGCCGACTGCCGGTGCGCGATCCCCGGCCCAGCAGCCATGTGGAGGCCTCTGGCCATGCCCCCGCCATGCCCCCGCCCCAGGATCACCCCTTCCAGCCCCCTCCCCACCCCTTTTGTAAAGCCCGGGACTTACACGAGTCCCGGGGCTTTATGTGAGCCGCTGGGCCTTTTGAAAATAGGCCTGGCATGCGTAACCTTTTGAAAATCCGGCCCTATACTTTTTCTAATTCTGCTATATCTTTTTTTGAGATAAGGTGACCAAAATTGCATACAATACTCAAGATACAGTTGCACAATAGAGCATTACAAAGGCTTTATGATAGTCTCTGTTTTTTCTCTGTTCCTTTCCAAAAAATTCCTACCATTCTATTTGCTTTGTTGCCTACTACTGCACACTGAGCAGTGGATTTCAATACATTATCCATGATGACGCACAAATCACTTTCCTGAGCGGTGACTCCTAAGGTGGAACTTTGCATTCTGTAGCTATAATTTAGATTGCTCTTCCCTAAGTGCATCGCTTTGCTCTTGTTCACATTAAATGTCATCTGACATCCATGCCCAATCTTGTAAGGTCCTCCTGTAATTTCTTAATATCCTCTTGGGATTTAGCAATTTTGAATAATTTTGTATCGTCTGCAAATTTGATCACTTTACTCATCATTCCCTTCTGTAGGTCACTTATTAATTTGTTAAAAAGCAATGGTCCCAGAACAGAACCCTGGGGTACTCCACTACTTTTCTTTCTCCTTTGAGAAAATTGACCATTTAGCTTACTTTTTCATGAGGGATTTTGTCAGACATTTTCTGGAAATCCAGATTTACCATGTCTTAATAGGCAGCCATATTCAGTCAGGGGAAGTCTGTTAAAGGCGCACACACGGTAAGGTTTTCCCTATCCTTTTACAAGGATCATGGAAAAATACCTCTGAGTCTGGTTTACAACACTATGTGCTCGACCACAGTTTTTGAACCACAGACCAAAGCAAGGAAATAAAATCTGCTCAGCACCTGGTTTTTATTTTATGTACCACTAGAAGGAGTTACACTTGCATTTTATTTATTTATTTTCATATTTGTAGATCACATCTCCCTAGAAGGCTACTAAGTAGTGAACAACAGATGTAAACAGTCAGCATTGCTAAAACAATCATAGCAATATTATTAAAATAAATGCACATGAACAATACAAACAAGTCAGATCATCTAAGTAGATTAGGTTAAGATCCAAATAAGTATAAGAAGCAATCCAGGAAAAAAAATATCATTAAAAGAAGATAACATACAATGTGACAATAACTTTTAAATAGGCGCACAGATACACCTGTGGGCGCATTTGCCGTATTGCACCCATGGACATGACTATTTTATAATATATGCACATATATGTGTGTGCATGGTATAAAATAGGCTGAACTCATGCACATGTGAGTGCAATTTTGAGTGTGCACACAAATCCTGCTTTCACCATATAAGTGGGGGGATTTTAAAAGGGGCACGTGCCCATTGCCTGTTTCAACAGTTAGAACATAAGAATATAAGATATGCCATACTGGGTCTGACCAAGGGCCATCAAGCCCAACATCCTGTTTCCAACAGTAGCTAATCCAAGTCAAGAGTACCTGGCAAATACCCAATCATTAAATAGATCTCAAGCTACTATTGCTTATTAATTAATAGCAGTTTATGGATTTTTCCTCTAGGAACTTATACAAACCTTTTTTAAACCCAGTTATACTAATTGCCATAACCACATCCTCTGGCAATGAATTCCAGAATTTAACTATGTGCTGAGTGAAAAAGAATTGTCTTCAATCTGTTTTAAATGAGCTACTTGCTAACTTCAAGGAGTGCCCCATAGTCCTTCTATTATCTGAGAGAGTAAATAACCAATATACATTAACCTGTTCAAGTCCTTTCATCATTTTGCAGACCTCTATCTTATCCCTCCTCAGTTGTCTCTTCTCCAAATTGATCTAACTTCCCTAACTTCCTTAGCCTTTCCTCATAGGGGAGCCATTCCATTCCCCTTATCATTTTGGTCACCCTTCTCTGCACTTTCTCCAGTGCAACTACATCTGTTTTGAGATGCGATGACCAGAATTGCATAGAGTAATCAAGATGCAGTCTCACCATGGAGCAATACAGAGGCATTATGACAACCACTGTTTTATTTGCCATTTCCTCCCTAATAATTCCTAACATTCTGTTTGCTTTTTTGACTGCCACAGCACACTGAACTGACGATTTCAATGTATTATCCACTATGATGCCTAAATCTCTTTCCTAAGTGGTAACTTCTAAGATGAACCTAACAGTCAGCGCCTGCTTTCTTAATGAGGCCCCAGGTGCTCCTCCTGGGGGCACCATGTGATATTTAAATTAGGGGTCACGTTAGCAAGGAGGGGCTAGGGTCCCTTGCGCACCCCTAGTGCCTCCTTGCTAACAAGAGCCCGAGAGCATTTATCGGTGTTGGTTTTCCTAAATGTCACACAGCTAGGGTTTCAGGAAATAGACACTTGTCAATTGAGTGTCCGTTTCCTGCACCTGACTGCCAACACTTTAAACTTTTAACTTTTTTTTAACTTTTTTGTTTTCAGTTAGTTTACTTCAGTTTTTCCTCCTGTTAATATTGCAATGATATTAAGTAGTAGGCACTTCAGAAAAGCATTTTTATCTGCATTTCTGTACTAGTTTTAGGAGCGCTCAGCTATTATAAGGCAGGCGTTAATTTCTGATTGCTAAAATATGCATACTAGACACACTTTTTTTTTTTTTTCTCCATTGGGAGTGAAAACTAATAGCATCATTCTCATGCATTTGCATGTGATGAGCACTATTAGATTTGACCAACATGGATTCCTTAATCAGCCTGTGTATGCTGTTTGGAGAGGATGAGACAGAAAATGAGGAGAGACTGAAAACATTCCTCCAAAATTCTTGATGTCCAATAAGGTTTTGTATGGAAAATAAACAGAATGGATAGGCCCAGCAATCTTTATATGTTGTCAATTTTTATGTTGCAATATTAAAAAATGGAGCAATGTAGGGAGAAGAACAAATACTAGAGGAAAATACTGATTTCTATTTCTATTTCTATTTTTCCATTTGGATTGTATCTCGCCCTATTAAACCTGATGGGAGTGTCCAAATTGGCTTAGAAAAGAATATGAAGGGAGAGAAATGTTTTGAGTGAAGATAGAAGGAAAAATAGAAGAAGGATAGGAGAAGGGGGGCATATGTAAAGAGGAAAAAATGGGAGCCCTTTCTTGGTTAAAATACCTGGGAAGAAACTGGAGACTGTTTGTGGTTGTTTCTCTGTTTTCTAATAGATGAATTTTAAAAGCCCTGGGTGCACCAAAGCCGTGAGATATGCGCACAATTTGGGTCGGTGCATGCCAAGCAGATTTTATAAGTCAGCAATGTACGCCCATATCTCCTGCTACATGCACAAGTCATAAGTTTTTGAAAAGGGGTGAGGCCTTGGGCGTGTCTGCATGGGCATGGGCAGGGTGGGGGAAGGCCAAGAGACATGCACATAAATACTTAAGTGCACAGGGGCACACCTCGTTCCCCTGCAGTGTAACTTTATTACTGCTATGGATGGCATGTAAGTAATAAAGTGTAAATAATCTGGGCTAGTCAGTGAGGTTTTAAGGTCGGGGATAACAGGGGGAAAGGGAGACTATTAAATAGGGGGGGTTGGGAAGACCTATATCTTACCTTAGTGAACTGGGAAGATGTGGTGTATTTGGATTTTTAGAAAGTGTTTGACAAAGTCCCTCATGGGAGGCTTCTAAGAAAACTAAAAAGTCATTGGATAGGAGGTGATGTATTTTATGGCTTGCAAACTGGTTAAAAGACAGGAAACAGAGAGTAGGATTAAATGGTCTGTTTTCACAGTGGAGTGCCTCAGGGATCTGTACTTGGACCAGTGACATTTAATATATTTATAAATGATCTGGAAAGGGGTATGATGAGTGAGGTGATCAAATTTGCGGATGACACAAAATTCTTTAAATGCACACTCAGCATTGTTCACTAGCTGGCAGAGTCACTGCAGTAATAACATCCATCTTCCCTTCCTTCCCAGGCCTGAGTACACTATCTCTGCAGTACATACAGTAAAAGCCTGATTGGTTCCAATTGATGAGGGTTTTGAACCCAGATCCTTTAAACTGCAATCCTGTGACCTGAATCAATGGGTCATCCTCTCAGTTTTAGTTCAAATCTTTCTTTCCCATTACTGGAGATTGTCTATAATTGCTTAATAACTTAGGGGCAGATTTAAAGAGCCCTGCTCGCGTAAATCCGCCCGGATTTATGCGAGCAGGGCCCTGCGAGCCGGTGCGCCTCTTTTACATAGGCCTACTGGCGCGCGCAGAGCCCCGGGACTCACGTAAGTCCCGGTGTTTTCCGAGAGGGGCGTGTCGGGGGCGTGTCGGGGGCGGGCCCGATCCACGCGGCATTTTCGGGGCGGGACGTAGCGTTTCGGGGGTGGGTCCAGGGGCGTGGTTACAGCCCGGGGCGGACCGGGGGCATGGCCACGCCCTCCGAACCCGCCCCCAGGTCACGTCCCGGCGCGCTAGCGGCCCGCTGGCGCGCGGGGATTTACGTCTCCCTCTGGGAGGCGTAAATCCCCCGACAAAGCTAAGGGGGATTTACGCCGTTCCCTCCGAGGCCGCTCCAATTTTGGAGCGGCCTCGGAGGGAACAGAGGTAGGTTGTGTTACGGCTATGGCTGCTGTGCAACCGCCTCACCACCAGGGGTCCCTCTAGTGCTGGCTCTCCTGGCAGGCCCAGTCCATCTCCCCTGTCCACTCTATGTTCTGGGCTTTTCCTTATAACCCTGCCTGACAGTTCCCTCGGGGCTTCGGCATCGAGCTCGCCTGGGCTCCCTGCTCTAGCCTTCCTTGCTTGCTGTGCATTTGGTCCCTGGACCTTCCCTTGCCTTGCGCGGCCTTCGGGCCTTATTCCTTGCCTTGCGCGGCCTTCGGGCCTTATTCCTTGCCTTGCCTTGCGTGGCCTTCGGGCCTTATTCCTTGCCTTGTCTTGCCTTGCCTTGTGTGGTCTACAGGCCTTCTGTGTGTGTGTGGCCGACGGGCCTTCTTCTCTGCCTTGCCCTGCTTACGGTGTGTGGCCTACGGGCCTTCTGTGTGTGTGTGGCCTATAAGCCTTCTTCTCTGCCTTGCCCTGCTTACGGTGTGTGGCCTATGGGCCTTCTGTGTGTGTGTGTGGCCTACGGGCCTTCTCTGCCTTGCCCTGCTTACGGTGTGTGGCCTACGGGCCTTCTCTGCCTTGCCTTGCTTACGGTGTGTGGCCTACGGGCCTTCTGTGTGTGTGTGGCCTACGGGCCTTCTGACCTGCCTTGCCCTGACCCAGCCTGAACCCAGACACTGCTACTTGCCGCCTGCCCTGACCCAGCCTAGACCCAGATACTGCTACTTGCCGCCTGCCCTGACCCAGCCTGAACCCAGACACTGCTACTTGCCGCCTGCCCTGACACAGCCTAGACCCAGACACTGCTACTTGCCGCCTGCCCTGACCCAGCCTGGACCCAGACACTGCTACTTGCTGCCTGCCCTGACCCAGCCTGGAACCAGACACTGTTTCTAGCCATTCCTGTCTCTCTCCACCTGGAGCCACCCTGCTGGGTGGTGTTCACGACTCCTGACCGGAGCCCAAGCGTAACAGTATGCCGAAGCCACCAATTTCCAGGGGAAGAGATAGATCTTGGTACTACCGGTGAGCCAATTTTTCTTTTACCTCTACTCACATTATGCCTCAGCCTCCAAGTTTTTATGTACTGCGGCTGTTCCCGGAGCTGTTCCCGGAGCCGCTACGAACACATATCACCAATTCTCAGGAACCTACACTGGTTACCAGTAAATTACAGAATTCTATACAAATCAATCACCTTAATCCATAAAACCATCCATCATCAACTTCAACTTGACCTAGAAATACCTTTCAAACTTTACTCCTCTAACAGACCAACTAGAGACATTTACAAAGGCACTCTTAATGTTCCACCCACTAAAGCTACACGCCTCGCTACGACCAAAGACAGAGCCTTTTCGACAGCAGGCCCTTCCATCTGGAACAGTATCCCATCAAACCTCAGACTGGAGCCATGCCTATTAACTTTCAGGAAAAGACTTAAAACCTGGCTCTTTCTCCAAGCCTTCCCTGAACCACCAGACAATCACTAGCTGGCCTTCTTTCTTACCCAGCCTGTCACTCCGTTTCTCAAAGAAAAAAAAATAAATGGACTCTTAGACTTCAGATTAAAGCACCGTTCTTAAGTTTGTAACTTGTACTCTACGGTAAAATTACTTTACTGGCCTTTTCTTCTTTCCAGCTTGTTGCAAGCTTCCAAGTTCCCGCCCCCTGTTGATTGTAACTTTGACTTATTCCTGCTTTGGTTATCTTTCGTTTACGTGAATTTGTTACTCTAGTTTTTTCCCTCTGTTAAACTGTAAACCGATCCGATATGGTAATCTACTATGAAGGTCGGTATATAAAATTGTTAAATAAATAAATTAAATAAATAAATGTCTGTGCTTGTTGCCAGACTTTGAACTATCCCAGTTATAAGAACTGTCTTGCATGTCAACTCTCAGACCAAGAGCACTGGGTTTGCAGCAGTTGTCATAAGAGGAACGTCTCGGTCTATCAGGAATGTTTAAATTGTCTAACTCCAAAACCAGGGTGGTGGAAATGCTCCTGTGTTCCGTGTCTGTTACCACCAGGCAAACCCTGCCCCCATTGTGCTGCTCTAGGACCAGCTGTTCCATTAGAAAAAACAATCAGCTCTCCTAACCGGTATTCTGCTTCTGGCTCAACTAAAACAGACATTTTAGCTAGCAGTTTGTGGAAAGATAAACCCCGGACTTACCTGACCAAGAAGGCTTCTGTGATACCAGTGCTAGAGCCTCGGGAACAGGTTTCTCTAAAACGGAGAGAGCTGATTAACTCTAGCAGGGCTCTGCTTCCCACAGCTGCTGTTGAGACAATAACGAGCACTTTCCCTAGACGTCCTAGAACTGCCTGTGCCTTCTCTAAACTGCTCCTCCAGAAACAAAATAAGGAGCCTCAGAGTTTGGCTCGAGGTATCAAGCCCACAGCAGTGCAATCTGTGTCTTCCATGTGCACTGCTTCTAACCTTGCTGCTCTGCCATCTGAGCCTGCTGCATCACCCCAAGAGGGGTCCAAGCCTGCTGCATCACCCCGAGAGGGGTCCGAGCCTGCTGCATCGCCCCAAGAGGGGTCCGAGCCTGCTGCATCGCCCCGAGGAGGATCCAAGCCTGCTGCATCACCCCAAGAGGGGTCCAAGCCTGCTGCATCGCCCCGAGAGGGGGCCAAGCCTGCTGCATCGCCCCGAGAGGGGTCCGAGCCTGCTGCATCACCCCGAGAGGGGTCCGAGCCTGCTGTTTCACCCCGAGAAGGATCCAAGCCTGCTGCATCACCCCAAGAGGGGCCCCAGCCTGCTGCATCACCCCGAGAGGGGTCCGAGTCTGCTGCATCACCCCGAGTAGGGTCCAAGCTTGCTGCATTACACCGAGAGGGGTCCAAGCCTGCTGTTTCGCCCCAAGAGGGGTCCGGGCCTGCTGCACTACCCCGAAAAGAGCCTGAGTCTGCCGAACCAGCTCTGCTGCCATTCCCGGAGGGGTCCGAACCAGCTCTGCTGCCGCCCCCGGAGGGGCTCGAACCGACCCTGCTGCCGCCCCCGGAAGGGCTCGAACCGGCCCTACTGACAGACTTTCTGACTCAGCCTTCTGAGCCTGCTGAACAGGCCCTGCTGCCGTCCCCGGAGGGGACCGAACTGGCCCTGCTGCCATCCCCGGAGGGGCCCGAACCGGTCCTGCTGCCGTCCCCGGAGGGGCCCGAACCGGTCCTGCTGCCGTCCCCGGAGGGGTCCAAACCAGTACTGCTGCTGTTCCCGGAGGGGTCCGAACAGGTCTTGCTGCCGTCCCCGAAGGGGTCCGAACCGGTCCTACTGACAGACTTTCTGACTCAGCCATCTGAGTCTGCCAAACCGGTCCTGCTGCCGTCCCTGGAGGGGTCCGAACCGGTCCTGCTGCCGTCCCCGGAGGGGTCCGAACCGGTCCTACTAATAGACTTTCTGACTCAGCCTTCTGAGCCTGCTGAACCGGCCCTGCTGCCGCCCCCGGAAGGGCTCGAACCGGCCCTGCTGCTGTCCCCGGAGGGGTCCGAATCGGTTCTGCTGCCGTCCTCGGAGGGGTCCGAACCGGTCCTGCTGCCGCCCCCGGAAGGGCACGAGCCGGTCCTGCTGCCGTCCCTGAAGGGGTCCGAACCGGGCCTGCTGCCGTCCCCGGAGGGGTCCAAACCAGTCCTATTGACAGACTTCCTGACTCAGCCATCTAAGTCTGCTGAACCTGTCCTGTTGCCACCACTGGAGGGGTCCATACCAGTCCTGCTGCTGCCCCCGGAGGGGTCCGAACCGGGCCTACCAACAGACTTTGTTACTCAACTATCTGAGCCTGCTGTTCTGGTCCAGCTGCCGCCCTTGGAGGGGTCCATACCGGTCCAGCTGCCTCCCCGAGAGGGGTCCGTACCGGTCCTGCTGCTGCCCCCGGAGGGGTCCCTACCAGTCCTGCTGCTGCCCCCGGAGGTGTCCGAACCGGGCCTGCCAACTGACTTTGTTACTCAACTATCTGAGCCTGCTGTACCGGCCCAGCTGCCGCCCCTGGAGGGGTCCGTACCGGCCCAGCTGCCGCCCCGGGAAGGGTCCGTACCGGTCTTGCTGTCTCCCCGGGAGGGGTCCGTACCAGTCTTGCTGCCACCCCTGGAGGGGTCCGTACTGGTCCTGCTGCTGCCCCCGGAGGGGTCTGAACTGGGCCTGCCAACTGACTTTGTTACTCAACTATCTGAGCCTGCTGTACTGGTCCAGCTGCCGCCCTTGGAGGGGTCTGTACCGGTCCTGATGCTGACCTTGGAAGGCTCCGGACCGGCCCTGCTGTCTCAAGAGGGGTTACGGACTATTTTGCTGCCCCAGGTTGGGGTTGTGTCTGCCTTATCACCCCAGGAGGGGTTATGGACTGCCTTACTGCCTCGGGAAGGAGTTGAACCTGCCGCATCGCCCCCGGAGGGGTCTCACATTATTATTGAGTACCTCCTGCAAAGATGGGACCCAGGAGGAGGGGGAGGCCTTGAGGAGGGGGTACTGTTACGGCTATGGCTGCTGTGCAACCACCTCACCACCAGGGGTCCCTCTAGTGCTGGCTCTCCTGGCAGGCCCAGTCCATCTCCCCTGTCCACTCTATGTTCTGGGCTTTTCCTTATAACCCTGCCTGACAGTTCCCTCGGGGCTTCGGCATCGAGCTCGCCTGGGCTCCCTGCTCTAGCCTTCCTTGCTTGCTGTGCATTTGGTCCCTGGACCTTCCCTTGCCTTGCGTGGCCTTCAGGCCTTATTCCTTGCCTTACGCGGCCTTCGGGCCTTATTCCTTGCCTTGTCTTGCCTTGCCTTCGGGCCTTATTCCTTGCCTTGTCTTGCCTTGCCTTGTGTGGCCTACAGGCCTTCTGTGTGTGTGTGGCCGACGGGCCTTCTTCTCTGCCTTGCCCTGCTTACGGTGTGTGGCCTACGGGCCTTCTGTGTGTGTGTGGCCTACGGGCCTTCTGACTTGCCTTGCCCTGCTTACGGTGTGTGGCCTACGGGCCTTCTGTGTGTGTGTGTGGCCTACGGGCCTTCTCTGCCTTGCCCTGCTTACGGTGTGTGGCCTACGGGCCTTCTGTGTGTGTGTGGCCTACGGGCCTTCTCTGCCTTGCCTTGCTTACGGTGTGTGGCCTACGGGCCTTCTGTGTGTGTGTGGCCTACGGGCCTTCTCTGCCTTGCCTTGCTTACGGTGTGTGGCCTACGGGCCTTCTGTGTGTGTGTGGCCTACGGGCCTTCTGACCTGCCTTGCCCTGCTTACTGTGTGTGGCCTACGGGCCTTCTGTGTGTGTGTGGCCTACGGGCCTTCTGACCTGACTTGCCCTGACCCAGCCTGAACCCAGACACTGCTACTTGCCGCCTGCCTGACCCAGCCTAGACCCAGACACTGCTACTTGCTGCCTGCCCTGACCCAGCCTGAACCCAGACACTGCTACTTGCCGCCTGCCCTGACCCAGCCTAGACCCAGACACTGCTACTTGCCGCCTGCCCTGACCCAGCCTGGACCCAGACACTGCTACTTGCTGCCTGCCCTGACCCAGCCTGGAACCAGACACTGTTTCTAGCCATTCCTGTCTCTCTCCACCTGGAGCCACCCTGCTGGGTGGTGTTCACGACTCCTGACCGGAGCCCAAGCGTAACAGGCTGCGTGGCTCGGCGCGCGCCGGCTATACGGAATCGGTAGCCTTGCGCGCGCCGATCCAGGATTTTAGCGGATATGCGCGGCTACGCGCGTATCTACTAAAATCCAGCGTACTTTTGTTTGCGCCTGATGCGCCAACAAAAGTACGCCAAATCGCGCTTTTTGAAAATCTACCCGTTATTGAATTGTGGTACCAATTTTGCGATATTTCATATATATTACTCATGTGGATAAACACTCTAGCCTTATATCCTAAAACTTTGTTCTATAATGTTTCTCCACCAAAAATGCTTAACATTTGTATACCTTTGAAATAGTTCAATGTATTCGTAATAACTTTTAGGGGTGTGCATTTTTTTGAATGAATAGGTAAAATCAACAAATGAGATTATTTTTGTTTCAAATAAGGAGACCTAAAACAAATGGAAGTTTTATTTGTTTATGTTTCCCATTCAAGTCTATGGCCCATTGATTAGTGCTGCATTGGAACTAGTAAGTACAGCAACCAAAAAATTCCTGTGTGAGATAATAGCCAGGACAAAGCCAAAATGAGGGAAGAGGGCAAGTAGATAGGTCAGAGGACCAATGAAGGTAAACTTGCCCTTGGCAAAATACCTTGGTTGCCTTGCTATCACTCACCTTGCTACCATATTCCCGACTCTAACATGAGGGATTATGCTGCACTCTGCCTAGCTACCATGCTCATGGTGTTATACTTGTGGATCTTGCTGCCACTCTGCTTTACTGCTGTATCCTTATTCTACTCTTTGGAGGTCTTGCTGGCACTCTTCCTTGCTGCTATACTCTTGAAACTACATCTTAGGTGTCTTGCTGCCTTTCTGCCATTCATGCCCATCATGCTATGCCTTGGGAATCTTGCTTCCTCTCTTCCTTGCTGCTATAGTCCTTAAGCTAAACCTAGAAGGTCTTTCTGCCACTCTGCCTTGCTGCCATAGAGCAGGATAAAGAAGATATCAATGGGGTGAGACTCAGCAGTTTCAGCAGTTGGGGAATGGGAATTAGACAGAGTGGATAGGAGGTTGCAATGCATTTTAGATATCATTGGATGAGAAACAGGAGATATGTGGGGACAGCAGTGTTAGTCTGAGCTAGCTGGGGTTTGGAGAGAGGAGGGTTTGTGGTGTCACTGCAAACAGATGAGTATTTTGAGGTAGAAGGGGCCAGTGCCAGTACATGGAGGTTGGTAGGAGGAGGCCTTAGCAATGTGAGTGAAAGTAGGGTGGGGTGAGGTGAGAGGCAGGAAAGGTTGACAATAATTGTACAAAAGGAGTGAGTTAGGTGTGAGAAAGAGGTAGTGAGAGGGCTGGGAACAGAGTAGATAAGTAGTGGCACCAGGATCAGTGCTTCCATTAGGCAAACTAGGCTGACGCCTAGAACACCAAGATTTCGGGAGCCGCAAAATCCTGCCAGTGTGTTGTCTAGAAGGTGCTGTACTACAGACAATATTGTCAAAGAAGGGAGTACTGTGCTGGAGCCAGTGCTGCTAGTAGATGTTGAGGGAGATGGAGTGAATGACCAAAGGTTCGCTTAAGAGCCAAATATATTTGCACTAGATCTGACTTACACTATGTAAGTAAGGGCCATGTAGAGGAAGCATACACAGGTTGTTTTCTCTACTCTTTTTCCATCTACCTTTGTACATTTCTTTTGGTTACTGGCTAGAACTTCCTCATGTGCTCAGTAATCAGTGGTGACAGATGGATGGACACAGTAAGCTCCACCAGAACTCAAGGAGTTCAAGGTAAGTCTGGGAGGGTGAGAGGATGAGAGGTAAGTTCTGGGGGAAGGGGAGATGGAGAGGGAGCACAATATTTTTAAAGGGATTGGGGCTTAATTGAAAGGAGATGGATGATGCATTTCTCTTTATTCATGGCCCAGGTATGGGAAGGGGTGGGGGGGGGAGATATTTTTTTCTGTGTTGAGTTATTGCAGATTAATGTGCATTAACGCCAATTAACTTGCATTATCAGCAAATAATGTGTGTTAAGAGATCATTGGCATGTTGTGGTGGTAAAACAGCTTAGCAAATTGGACCCTCAGTGAATATCTTTCTTCAGGAAATTTTTCTAGTCCTGAATTTAGGTGAATCCAGCTCATAATATATCATTTTTCACTGGATCTCAGAGCACTTCATAGGCACAGGAAATATAGCTAGTTCTGAGATTAAAGTGAGAAAACTGTTATTTATACCCCAGTAGATAGCACCATGCTGAGGGCAAAGAAAAAATATCAGAGAAAATACAGAGAGGGGGGCATAAAAAGGACTGAGTGACTGCTCTGAGTTATTTATTGAAAAAGTGAGAAGTCACGGGTTTCAAACTATTGATCTAGCTGCTGTGCTTCACTGTCAGTATGAATGATGTTTATTTCTCTAGATGGACTTTTCAGGATATAAATCCATAGCATTATAGGTTGTTTTCTGCAACAGTGAAACTCACTTAGGGATTTATAGCATATATTGTCTAAAGAAATCTTTCACAAAATGTTATAAAATGCTTTGAAGATTCTAGGTTTTGTAGGAAAAAAGGACTTTGTAAAGATTCCGCAGCACATTTGTCCTTTAGAAAAAAATTGCTGCAGGAGCTTAATTGCATTTATATGAATTACAACAAAAATACTGTGCAGTAGTTTATAGAATATGCACAGACAGGGCCAACTGGGTGGCTCAGCGGTAGTGCTGTGAGCTGCCATGCAGAAGATCCAGCTTCAGTTGGCAGTTCTGGATTCTGATTCCTGGGGCAGCTAACATTAGGGATGCTGCAAGGGCAACGTTCCTCATCTCTGGAGAGAGGAGCCCAAAAAAAACAGGAAACTGTTCAATAAAACTGTTTGATATGTCTATATCTCTCTATGAATATGTAATCACCTGTCCTGTCGTGCCAGCCCCCAAAGAACCAGTACCAGGAACAAATCCTTCTCAGGAGCAGTACCAATGCTTTGGAACCCGCTACCATCGTACATCAGGCTAGCACCTGACCTCCAAATCTTGAGGAAGCTTTTAAAAACCTGGCTCTTTGAATTAGCCTATGACTAATAATCTGTAACCCAAGCCCTTCACACCAAAAAACAAACGCTTCCCACCACTGAATATCCCAGCTAGTTTATTATGCAATATTATGCGAAAAACACCATTTGCCATGTGGTAAATGCCTTAACACAGAAATAACATGCAGTATATCAAATACCACGCCTTATCACCTGACACTGTGAGTATGGTAATGATCCAATTAGCATGCAAATCTATGCTAATCAACGTGTTGCTAGGCAAAAATGTTTAAATCAAATAATACAGGTTTCCCGAAAATACCCCAGGCTATGGCATTTGGTTTAACATTAGCTAATAGCTATAACTCTTACGTTGTAGCTAACTTTCCCCAGGAGCATCAGGATACTAAAACATGTCCAGATGCTCTCAGGACCATGATTTAAAGAGGTCAATGTGCCCAAACACCCATGGGACTCTCATGATCCCCCTGAACCCCCACCCTCTCACCACTCTGAGGCAAAGTAAAAAAGTAAACTTTTAAAAGGTCTGGCACAAAGCCCTGCCCCATCTCCCCAAATACACCCCCCCCCCCCCCGCATCAAATGTATTACCAATCTCAATAACTGCTTTACAGCAGCAGACAAATGGCTTAGCAAACACAAATGCAGATTAAATCCATCTAAACCAGAATTCTTGCTATAAGCTAGCCAGATAAGTAGCATACACCCAATCCACACACTGCCTGCCATAATTTATTTGGCTAACTACATAGCTGGAAAAGTAGCTTATCCAGCTAAGTAGTGTTCAGTGACTTTTGAATATTGGGCTCTTAATATTATTCCTCCAGTCACTAATTCAAATTTGATCACTTTCGGTCCGATTCAATAAATGTCGCGGGAGAGCGTGCGAGCGCCCACTCTCCCGGTGCATGCACAGGCCACTCTCCTGTGGGCGCGATTCAATGGAGGAAGAAGATGCAAATTAGGGCCCACGGTGTCAGCGGGTTTGACAGCCGACGCTCAATTTTTCCGGCATCGGTTCTCAAACCCGCTGACAGCCACAGGTTCAGAAAACGGACGCCGGCTAAATTGAGCGCCCATCTTCCGATCCGCGGGCCGTCGGCCAATTTAAATTTTTTTTTTAAATTTTTGATTTTTTTTTTTAATTGTGGGCCTCCGACTTAATATCGCTATGATATTAAGTTGGAGGGTGTACAGAAAAGCAGTTTTTTCTGCTTTTCTGTACACTTTCCCGGTTCCTTTGGCAGGCGTTAATTTCTGAAAGTAAAATGTGCGACTTGGCTGCACATTTTGCTTTTTGTATCGCGCAGGAATAACTAATAGGCTCATCAACATGCATTTGCATGTTGCAGGTGCTATTAGTTTCGGGGGGGGGGGGGGGGGGGGTTGGACGCGCATTTTCGACTCGCTATTACCCCTTACTGTATAAGGGGTAAAGCTAGCGCATCGAAAATGCGCGTCCAAACCCGGGCTAACAGTGCACTCTACCGAAGCTCCACCAGAGCGCACTGTACTGTATCAGCCCGATTATGATTGATCTTGTTTCCAAGCACTCCCACTATCATTACCTTTCACACCAAACCCTGTGTTCCACTAAGAAATAGGTCTAAAATGGCTCTCCCTCTCATTGGATCCAGGAACAGCTGCTCTGTGAAGTAGTCATTTATTTCATCTAAAACCTTAACCTCTCTAGCATGTCCTGATGTGACTTGACTATTGTAACTCTCTTTATGTTGGAATTCTGGCTTATTCTATATGACAAATTCAAATACTGCAAAATTCTGTTGCCTCATTATTAACAGATACTTCAATTTGTGAACATATCACTCCAGTTGTCCAATCACTACACTGGCTTCCCTTTCCCTATTGGATTCAATATAAATTGAGTGTTACTATACACAATCTATTAGATAATATTACTTCTCCCTGGATTTCCTCAACATTGAAACTATATACACCATGATCTTTTTAATCCTGTAATCAAGGACTTCTTGATGTTCCTTCTCTGAGACTAGCCCATCTTGATAAGTCATGGGAATGGGCTTTTTCAACTGCAAGTCCAGTTCTCTGGAATTCACTCCCAGTGTGCATACAAAACATAATTATGTTTTGAGTGAAAAATAATTTTCTCCAATTTGTTTTAAATTAGCTACTTTCTAACTTCATGGAGTGCCTCCTAGTCCTTGTATTATCCAAAAGATTAAATAACCAATTCACCCATTCAAGTTATTTCATGATTTTGTAGACCTCTATCATATCCCGCCTCAGCTATCTCTTTTCCAAGCTGAACAGCCCTAGCTTCTTTAGCCTTTCCTCATAGGGGAGCCATTCCATCTCCTTTATCATTTTGATCGCCCTTCTCTGTACTTTCTCCAGTGCAACTATATGTTTGGGTACTTGCCAGGTATTTCTGACTTGGTTGGCCACTATTGGACATAGGATACTGGGCTTGATGGACCTTTCGTCTGACCCAGCATGGCATATTTTATGTTCTTATGTTCTTATGAACAGTAACCGACAGTGATTTTGGATGTAAAGTGGCAAACTGCCTACCCATCTGCTGTAGGTGGTTGCCCTAACAAGCCTTTTATTTCAATTGGCATGCCTGACCAAGTGGCTTGCCATGTGAGATTGGGTCCATTTTGGGTTGCCTTGTATCATTCTAGCATGCCCTGTAACTTTGGTAGCACAATTTCTATATGATAGCACCTACCTTTATATTGCAAATTTTAAGCCGCTTTTAAAGAAATTTTCTGCATAGATATGAAATATTCAGACTCACACAAAATATTACACATTGCTTTATGTTGTCCATAAGCCTATGTGACATAAACCTTTGATATATATAGAAAACACCCATGGTACTTTCTCCTCCCTTCATCTGTCAGGCATATACAAGTTGCCACATAAACACTCCTTGATCAGATTATCTGCTGTGAAAACCTGACAACTATGTAACAACTAAGGTGGATATTAAAAAGAATGCAAGGCAAGTTCAAAAGAGGGTTTTCAAGTAACAACCTCCCCAATTTGTGTGAAATGCTCTGGAGAATATAGCATTGCACTCAAAAGCTACAAATACCACCTCACCTCTATTCTAGATCTTAAATTTACTCTATCCCTCTATAATCCCAGCATTGATCTCCCAATTTGTTTGTTAGTTGGTTATACTGGGGTGTTTTCTCCCCAGAATTAAAATGTGAGAAAATAAAATAAAATTAAGGTGTATCCTCCCATCCTCTTCTTTATTGATTTTCTGTCTTGTTATCAAGACCTCCCTAAGCCTTTGTGCTGTTTGTAATTCAGCACATTCCAGGCTTTGATGAGTTATACACTTTATATTGTTTACAATTTACTGCACTACATGCCTTTGGGTAGAGACAAGGATGCACTATTTTAGGTAGATTTTGAAAGGGCTGAGCATGCACCCATAAATGCATGTATCTCACTACATACAAAGATACACGCTATTTTCTAAAGTATACGTGTAGGTAATAAAATACTTTTCACGCGCATATGTCTGCAGTTTTATGCACATATCTTAGCGCGCTCAAGGGGGACAGAAGGAAAGAGAGAGCCTCTTTATAAGGCTCAGCCTGACACTCAATATTAGGATCATTGTAAGAGGGGACTTTGATTCGGGGTGAGTTTTCTGGAGATGGGTTGCGGTTGGGGGATGGGGTGTTAAAGACCAGTGAGCCTGACTTCAGTGCCAGGTAAAATAGTGGAAAGTGTTCTAAATATCAAAATCTCAGAACATATAAAAAGACATTGTTAATGGAACAAAATCAGCAAGGCATTACCCAAGGCATGTCTTGCCTCACAAATCTGCTTCACTTTTTTGAAGGGGTTAATAAACATGTAGAAAAAGGTGAATTCGTAGATGTAGTATATTTGGATTTTCAGAAGGCATTTGACAAAGTTCCTCATGAGAGGCTTCTAAGAAAAGTAAAAAGCCATGGGATAGGTGGTGATGTCCTTTCATGGATTACAAACAGGTTAAAAGACAGGAAACAGAGAGCAGGATTAAATGGACAATTTTCTCAGTGGAGGGGCGTGGGCAGTGGAATGCCTCAGGGATCTGTACTGGGACCTGTGCTTTTCAATATATTTATAAATGATCTGGAAAGTAGGGATGTGAATCGTTTTTTGACGATTTAAAATATCGTCCGATATATTTTAAATCGTCAAAAATTGTTAGGGCCACGATACAATACCAATTCCCCCGATTTATCGTTAAAAAATCGTAAATCGGGGGAAGGGGGAGGGCAGGAAAACCGGCACACTAAAACCCACCCCCGACCCTTTAAATTAACCCCCCCCCGAACCCCCCCAATGCTTTAAATTACCTGGGGATCCAGCGGTGGTCCAGAACGGCGGCGGTCCGGAACGGCCCCCTCAATTGAATCCTTTTGTCTTCAGCCGGCGCCATTTTGCAAAATGGCCGCCGCAAAATGGCGGCGGCCATAGACAAAAACGATTCGATGCAGGAGGTCGTTCCGGACCCCCGCTGGACTTTTGGCAAGTATTGTGGGGGTCAGGAGGCCCCCCAAGCTGGCCAAAAGTTTCTGGGAGTCCAGCGGGGTTCAGGAAGCGATTTCTTGCCGCGAATCGTTTTCCGTACGGAAAATGGCGCCGGCAGGAGATCGACTGCAGGAGGTCGTTCAGTGGCGGTCCGGAACCCCCGCTGAATGACCTCCTGCAGTCGATCTGCCGGCGCCATTTTCCGTACGGAAAACGATTCGCGGCAAGAAATCGCTTCCTGAACCCCGCTGGACTCCCAGAAACTTTTGGCCAGCTTGGGGGGGCCTCCTGACCCCCACAAGACTTGCCAAAAGTCCAGTGGGGGTCCGGAACGACCTCCTGCTTTGAATCGTTTTTGTCTATGGCCGCCGCCATTTTGCGGCGGCCATTTTGCAAAATGGCGCCGGCTGAAGACAAAAGGATTCAATTGAGGGGGCCGTTCCGGACCGCCGCCGTTCTGGACCACCGCTGGATCCCCAGGTAATTTAAAGCATTGGGGGGGGGGGTTCGGGAGGGGGGGGATTTAATTTAAAGGGTTGGCATGGGTTTTAGGGGGTTGGCTCACGATTTTAACGATTTTTCACGATATTTTTAAAACCCAAACGGCAACAATACGATTCCCTCCCCCTCCCAGCCGAAATCGATCGTTAAGACGATCGAGGACACGATTCACATCTCTACTGGAAAGGAATATAATGAGTGAAGTAATAAAATTTGCAGATGACACAAAATTATTCACAGTAATTAAATCATAAGTGTATTGTGATAAATTGCAGGAGGACCTTGTGAGACTGGAAAATTGGGCATCCAAGTGGCAGATGAAATTTAATGTGGATAAGTACAAGGTGATATATATAGGGAAAAATAACCCTGCTATAGTTACATGATGTTAGGTTCCATATTAGGAGCTACCACCCAGGAAAGAGATCCAGACGTCATGGTGGATAATACATTGAAATCATTGGCTCAGTGTGCTGTGGCAGTCAAAAAAGCAAACAGTATGGTAGGAATTATTAGGAAGGGAATAGTGAATAAAACAGAAAATGTCATTATGCCTCTGTATCGCTCCATGGTGAGACCACACATTGAATACTGTGTACAATTCTGGTCGCCGCATCTCAAAAAAGATATAGTTGCGATGGAAAAGGTACAGAGAAGGGTGACCAAAATGATAAAGGGGAATGAACATCTCCCCTATGAAGAAAGACTAAAAAGGTTAGGACTGTTCAGCTTGGAGAAGAGATGGCTGAAGGGGGATATAATAGAGGTGTTTAAAATTATGAGAGGTCTAGAATGGGTAAATGTGAATCAGTTATTTACTCTTTCGGATAATAGAAGGACTAGGGGGCACTCTATGAAGTTAGCATGTAGCACATTGAAAACTAATCAGAGATATTTCTTTTTCATTCAACGCACAATTAAACTCTGGAATTTGTTGCCAGGGGATGTCGTTAGCTGGGTTTAAAAAAGGTTTGGATATGTTCTTGGTGAAGTCCACTCCCTGGTATTAATCAAGTTGACTTAGGAAATAGCCACTGATATTACTAGTATCAGTAGCATGGAATAGATTTGGTTTTTGGGTACTTACCAGGTGCTTGTGGCTTAGATTGGACACTGTTGGAAACAGGACGCTGGGCTTGATGGACCCTTGGTCTGACCTAAGATGGCATGTTCTTATGTTCTTATGAGTGGTATTCATTATAAAATTGATATTATTAAAGAATTTTAGACCTTATAAGCAATGAAAATTCTAACAAGAGGAGTTGATTTATTCACTGTAGTCTCTGCTAGCTGCATTGTACAAATCAACTCCACTTCATCATTTATAAGGTTTAAATTTTTTTAATGATTTAAATTTTACAGGGAATACCTTTGAATGTGTATGTAATAACACTCTCCTTAAACACAACTCACCTTCTGAAAACTTACCCTGAGTCAAAGTGTGCTCTTACAATGGTCCATATATAGGGTATCAGACTAAGCCTTGTAAAGAGTCTCTCTCTCTCCCCAATCCATTGTCACCAGACTCTTATGCCTATTGAAGAGTTGTAGCAAAGTTACAGTTGTAACATACTTGTGCTGGCTGAGGAAAATTAGGGGTTATGTGTGTTACTGCTGATCCTGCCTCTGGAATGCTCAACCCATTTTCTGCCTAATTTTTCTGGGAGTCATACAATGATGTATATTCATCATTCCTTGACTTTGAACAATGGTTTATGTTTTATATGGACCATTCTCCATGACTTGGAGATTTAGACACATTTGAGATGTTTGTTATGCTCCATTCTCCATGTATTGTAGGCATAGACATATTTGTGCTGTTTGAGATTCACTGAAATTATAACCTTGGTAGTTTAGACACCTTTGTATTGTTTGTGTTGGTCATTTAGATAATTTGTTCTGTTTTCAACAGTCAGCTTTCCACACCTTGAAGGTTTAGATACATTTCTGCTGTTTGTAATTTATTGCATGATATGCCTTGGGGTTTAGACAATTGTGCTATTTATAATGGATGGCACTACACATCTTGGTAGTTTGTGCTATTTGAGATATACTACACTCCATGCCTTAGAGGTTTAGACACATCTATGTAGTTTGTGATAGACTGTACTTCACGCATTTGTAGTTAGACACTTTTTGCTGTTTGTGATTGACTCAAAACCTTGCCTTCAGGATTTTGACAAGCCTCAGGGGTATGGGAATATTTGTGCTGAGATTCATTGCACTCAATACCATGTTTGTTTAGACACATTTATATTGTTTGTGATTAACAGCACAACATGACTTGGATGTATAGACATCTTTGTGCTATTTACAATTCATTTCATGTCATATCTTGGGGGATTTAAACACCTTTGTGCTGTTTGTGATTCACCACATGACATCCCTTGGAGTTTTAGACACCTTTGTTCCATTTGTGATGGAATAAACTCCTTATTTTGGTAGTTTAGACAGCTCTGTGCTGTTTGAAATTTACTGGCCTCCATGGCTTGGGGTTTAGACATATTTCACTGTTTGCAATGGACCTCACTCCAAGCTTTAGGGATTTATACATCTTTATGCTATTTATGATGGATTGTACTTCTTGACATAGTGGTTTAGACATTTTTGTGCTAGTTGTGATGGGCCTTATTGCATAAGTTGGGCATTTAGGTACCTTTGTGCCTTGATGGTGTACACTCCATGCCTTGAGGATTTAGCCACCTTTATACTATTTGCAATGAATCACAATCCACACTTTGGAAGTTTAGACAACTTTTTGTTTTTTGCAATGGACAATAGTCCATGCTGGTTAATGAGGAATTTATACCTTTCATGATTTGACCTCTAGATATGCATTAAGTACTTCTCAATTTTTTAAATGTTTGCAATTACTACATTGTTTACAATCACCCTCCCTTGATTGATTTATTTATTTATATTTATATACCATTGTTCTGTAAACAATCATGGCAGTTCATAATAAAATACATTGCAAACAAGTAATATTGACATTTACAGAGTATCAGAATCATGCAATACAAATAAAATCTCAAATATACATAAAAGGTTTTGCACTCCTGCTACAGTTACTGTTTCTATTACACTCTATGGCTTCTCAATGCCATATAATGGCTCATTTCTATAAACTACTTAAAGGGGTAAAGTTACATTGATGCTTAGGATTAGAGAAACTATGGAAAACAGAATTAGCATTGGATTTCTCTATTTCTTGAAAGTGCTATTAGCAAAATTTGTTTAGGATTTCATTTGCTTCTTATATTACACAATCACTTTAATGTTAGCCCATTGGGCTTATTGGACACCAGATATACTAATAAGGTTGGATTGTTACAAGCAACACCGTCACATATGTTGTTCTAGTACCCCTTAACTAGAGTATTCTGGCAAAATGTGTGGGACAAAGCACAGGATATGTTGAGTTTTTCAGCACTCCTTATATATTTGGTAATAATTTTGCATTTAATAGTTCTATGAAATTTGTTGCCTGTTTCTAAATGTCACATATTAGATTTTTTATGGCTATTGCTTGTAAGTTAGTGTTCTTCAATTGGAAATCAACAAACACTCTTAATGTTCATTTTTGGTGGAATACCAGATGCCTCTATTATAAGTATGAGAAAACAGCTGCTGTACATTATAATAGGATTACAAAGTGGCTAAGAATGTGGGAATCTACTGGACCATTGCTTTAATGTATAATTGGTCTGGGATGATTTCATAATATTGTTTTATTGTTCTTTGAAACTGATATATTTTGTTTTCCTGCTTACATGATTGGCCTTAAGTGTTGTGATTGACCAATCCGGAAGTGGATCCTTGGGCCGACCGCCGGAGGGAGACGGATGGGAGGCAGACTAGATGAAACGATGAATCTTCACCTGGGAACCCGTGACCCCTCCAGAGGAGCTGTAGAGGCCCGGGTCACTAGGGCTTAGGAGTCTTCGCCCTGGAAGCCCGAGATCCCCCCAGGAGGAGCCTGTAGGGACCCGGACCGCTGGGTCTTAGGTGATAACAGAAGAATCCAAGGAAGCGATACGAACCGGGGTACAAGCAGGCAGAGAGCGGAGTCAGGCAGGCAGAGATCAGGAACCAGGCTGGCAAACGATACCGGAGTCAGGCAGGCAGAAGTCAGGAACCAGGCAGGCAGATAAACGATACCAGAGTCAGGCAGGCAGAAGTCAGGAACCAGGCAGGCAGATAAACGATACCAGAGTCAGGCAAGCAGAAGTCAGGAACCAGGCAGGCAGATAAACGATACCAGAGTCAGGCAGGCTGAAGTCAGGAACCAGGCAGGCAGATGAACGATGGCAACTAGCACTCCGAAGAGAAACCTCGTTGCAAGGCGAATTGCAACTTCAAAAGTCCCGGCTTAAATCCCCTGCTCAATCAGCTGACGTCAAAAGAGGCGTGTCTGCACATCCGGGTGCAGACACCTTAAAACACGGCTCTTCGCGCGCGCGCGTACCAGGGCTGGGGGGAGGAGTTTCTGACGACGTCTCCACGAGGAGACGCCGCTGCCATGCGGCCCTGGAGGCCAGAAACCCGGCGGTTCGCGGCGCCACGGAGGAAGGTAAGAGCCCGGTCACTAGGCTAGTGACCGGGATCGTAACAGTACCCCCCACTTTACGCCCCCTCTTTGAAGGACCGGGCCTTCCAGGGTTGTCCAAGTGAAATTGGGACAGCAGAGTCTTATCCAGGATATTCCGCGCAGGTTCCCAGGAATCCTCCTCAGGACCACAGCCTTCCCAGGCTAGCAAATATTCCCACCGACGATTGTGAAATCGTACGTCCCGTACCTCGTGTACTTGATAGACCGGATCCCCAGGAGATGATGCTGAGACATCATCCGGAGTGAGGTGATGATAACGGGAGTGGACCACAGGTTTTAACAGGGACACATGAAATACATTGTGAATGCGCAATGATGATGGCAGTCGAAGTCTGTAGGATACCAATCCAATACGTTCTGCCACTGGAAATGGACCACAGAATTTAGGAGCCAACTTGCGAGAGTAGCCTGAAAGGTGCAAATTTTTGGTACTTAACCATACTTTAGTACCAGGTAGTAGTGTCGGAGCAGCCCGTCTATGACGATTCGCTGTTGTCTGTGCTTTCCGTGCTGCAGACGAAAGACGATGCTGAAGTGATTGCCATAGGTGACGAAATTGAGTCGCTGCTGACTGAGCCGCAGGAGATGCCACCTCCACTGGAACTGGGACAGGAGGTTTGAGATGACGACCAAAAACCGTTTGAAAAGGTGATTGGCCCGTGACAGAGTGTTCATGGTTATTATATGCAAATTCTGCCCAAGGCAACAACGCCACCCAATTATCTCTTTTCACAGAAATGAAACTGCGGAGAAAAGACTTGAGAGACCGATTCATTCTTTCCGTCTGTCCATTACTTTGGGGGTGAAAAGCGGTGGAGAAATTTAACTGAACCCCGAACTGTTTGCAAAGGGCTCGCCAATAGCGAGCTGTAAACTGAGGTCCACGGTCAGAGACTATACTTTGTGGAAGACCATGGACTCGAAAGATGTGTTGTACGAACAGCTGTGCTAACTCAGGTGCAGAAGGCAGTTTGTCCAGTGGTACGAGATGTACCATTTTAGAAAAACGGTCCACAATAACCCAAATTACAGTCTTACCCTCTGAAGGAGGGAGATCTACCACAAAGTCTGTGGCAATATGTGTCCATGGTTCTGTGGCAATGGGTAACGGTTGTAGCAGACCCCAAGGTCGACCCGAAAGTGGCTTTTGCCTGGCACATACTGGGCAAGATGCCACGTATTCCTGAACGTCCTGACGTACCCGAGGCCACCAGTAGAATCGATTCAAGAGAGTGAGAGTTCTTACTCGACCGGCATGACCTCCTGTAAGGGAGTCGTGAGCCCACTCCAGAACCTTCCTTTGGTCTCGTCGAGGTACTACTACTCGTCCTTGCTGAGATACACTAGTGCAGTCAAGAGAAATCCTGGCTGGGTCAATGATATACTGTGGAGAGTCACTCCTTTCCTCAAGGATGGTGTTACGGGACAGAGCATCGGCTCGGATGTTCTTAGCGGCGGGTCGGTACTTGAGGATAAAATCGAACCGACTAAAGAACAATGACCATCTCGCCTGCCTGGGATTGAGGCGTTGGGCTTGGGAAAGAAACTCCAGGTTCTTATGGTCAGTGTACACCGTGATTTGGTGCTGAGCTCCTTCTAGCCACTGCCTCCATGCCTCAAACGCCAACTTGATGGCGAGAAGTTCTTTATCGCCGATACCGTAATTGTTTTCGGCAGGAGTGAATCTCTTCGAGAAATACGAGCATGGGAGTAAAGTTCCTGCACTAGAGTGCTGAGAAAGTACTGCACCTACCGCCACACTGGACGCATCTACCTCCACTATGAAGGGACGTGACGGATCAGGGTGTCGTAGGCAAGTATCCAACAGAAACGCTTCCTTTAAATCTTGAAACGCTTTACAAGCCTCTGCAGACCAGTGGCGAACATCCGCTCCTTTCCTTGTTAAGGCTGTCAAAGGTGCCACCAGCCGGGAGTATCCTGGAATAAAGTGTCTGTAAAAGTTGGCGAAGCCCAGAAAGCGTTGCAACGCCTTTAATCCTGTAGGCTGAGGCCACTTCTTGATGGCCGAAACCTTCTCTGGGTCCATGCGAAATCCTGTGGCAGACACGATATACCCTAAGAAAGGCAAAGAGTCCTGCTCAAAGAGACATTTTTCCAGTTTGGCGTAAAGGTGCTGGTCTCGGAGAATTTGAAGAACTTGCCGGACCTGTCGGCGATGAGAATCCAAATCTTGCGAAAATATGAGAACATCATCCAGGTAGACAATGACACAAGTGTTTAGCAGTTCCCTAAGAATCTCATTCATGAGATGCTGGAATACGGCAGGAGCATTGCACAAGCCGAATGGCATAACCAGATATTCGTAGTGCCCGTCCCGGGTGTTGAAAGCAGTCTTCCACTCATCCCCGGGACGGATGCGCACTAGATTGTAGGCTCCTCTTAGGTCCAGTTTGGTAAAAACTCGAGCCCCCTGGAGTCTGTCCAAAAGTTCTGGGATCAAGGGTAACGGGTAGCGGTTCTTTTTAGTAATCCTATTTAAACCACGATAGTCGATGCAAGGACGTAAAGATCCGTCCTTTTTGGCTACAAAAAAGAATCCTGCCCCTGCAGAAGACTTAGACTGACGTATAAACCCCTTAGCGAGGTTCTCCTTAATATAATCGGACATGGCTTTAGTCTCTGGTTGGGATAACGGATACACCCTACCCCGGGGTGGTGTAGTACCGGGAAGAAGCTCGATGGCACAGTCGAAGGGACGGTGTTGTGGAAGCAACTCCGCCTTTTCCTTAGAAAATACATCGGAGAACTCACTGTACACCGCCGGAAGAATTGGCCCCGCATGTGCCAGAGTGATGGGAGAACTCCCAGTAGTAGTAATGCAGGACTGGAAGCACTGTGGACTCCATTGAGCAATCTGTAAATTGTCCCAGTGAATTATGGGAGAGTGTTGCTGTAACCACGGTAGGCCAAGAACTATAGGATGTACCGACTTTTCCAAGACCAGGAAAGAGATCACCTCGCTGTGGAATAGGCCGGTCTGGAGAGAAATCGGAGCTGTAACCAAGGAGATACTCCCGGCCAATGGAGTCCCTTGAATGGAGGTGACTCGCAAGGAGGGCTCCCGAGGTTGAGTAGTTATTTGCAGGCGCTCAACCAGAGACTGAGCAATGAAGTTCCCTCCAGCCCCTGAGTCGATCAGAGCCCGAGTTTCAAAAGACTCCTCGGGAAATTTTAAAGTTACCGGTACCGTACATTGAGGAGCAGCGTTCAAACAGCCCAGGGGACACTCCTCCCTTACTCCTAGGCGTGAGCGTTTCCCGGCCGTTCTTTGCAATTAGACAGGAAATGTCCTTTCCCGCCGCAATACAAACACAGACCTTGTGTCCTGCGGCGGCGCTTCTCCTCCTCAGTCAGGGTAGTTCTTCCCAGCTGCATTGGCTCATCAGAAGATGGTGTTGCGGTAGCCCCCGTAGACCGGGGAACAGAGGCAAGAGGTCTAGACGAGACCGGCGCTAGTGGCGACATGCGCCGTAGTGGGCGTACCTCTCTAGCCCGCTGTTGCAACCGCTGATCAATGCGTCCAGCAAGCTCTATGAGAGCATTGAGATCTTCAGGGAGCTCTCTGGCAGCAAGAATGTCTTTAATCCGGCCTGCTAGACCTTCAAGAAAAATCCCCCGAAGGGCATCATCTCGCCACCCCACCTCAAGCGCCAGGGTGCGGAACTCCAGAGCGTACTCTGCCAGTGTACGTGGTCCTTGGCGAATTTGCAAGAGCTCCGAAGTCGCTGAAGTTTGGCGAGCAGGCTCATCGAACGCGGCTCTGAACTCAGCCACAAAGAGGTCCAGACTCGAGAGAGCGGCATCATTCTTCTCCCACATAGGAGATGCCCAATTCAGCGCCTTGTCATCCAGCAGGGAGAAAATGTACGCCACCTTGACTGCATCAGTAGGAAACTGATTGGGAAGTAGAGCGAACCGCACATAGCACTGATTGAGAAAACCACGACAAGCTTTGGCATCCCCAGCATAACGAGAAGGAGCAGGCAGCTGGGTCTGAGTCTGGAATGTGACTACTGGAGCCGGAACCGGAGGCGGAGCCTGTCCAGGAGGTTCATTGTCCATTCGAGTAGCCATGCGCTCAACCGTGGCTACTAACGAATCCAACACCTGTTGCTGCTGCACCAGGCGTTGTGCCAACCCAGGAATGGCCTGAAGCCCAGCGAGATCTGCCGGATCCATGGCCTTGCAAACTGTTGTGATTGACCAATCCGGAAGTGGATCCTTGGGCCGACCGCCGGAGGGAGACGGACGGGAGGCAGACTAGATGAAACGATGAATCTTCACCTGGGAACCCGTGACCCCTCCAGAGGAGCTGTAGAGGCCCGGGTCACTAGGGCTTAGGAGTCTTCGCCCTGGAAGCCCGAGATCCCCCCAGGAGGAGCCTGTAGGGACCCGGACCGCTGGGTCTTAGGTGATAACAGAAGAATCCAAGGAAGCGATACGAACCGGGGTACAAGCAGGCAGAGAGCGGAGTCAGGCAGGCAGAGATCAGGAACCAGGCTGGCAAACGATACCGGAGTCAGGCAGGCAGAAGTCAGGAACCAGGCAGGCAGATAAACGATACCAGAGTCAGGCAGGCAGAAGTCAGGAACCAGGCAGGCAGATAAACGATACCAGAGTCAGGCAAGCAGAAGTCAGGAACCAGGCAGGCAGATAAACGATACCAGAGTCAGGCAGGCTGAAGTCAGGAACCAGGCAGGCAGATGAACGATACCAGAGTCAGGCAGGCTGAAGTCAGGAACCAGGCAGGCAGATGAACGATGGCAACTAGCACTCCGAAGAGAAACCTCGTTGCAAGGCGAATTGCAACTTCAAAAGTCCCGGCTTAAATCCCCTGCTCAATCAGCTGACGTCAAAAGAGGCGTGTCTGCACATCCGGGTGCAGACGCCTTAAAACACGGCTCTTCGCGCGCGCGCGTACCAGGGCTGGGGGGAGGAGTTTCTGACGACGTCTCCACGAGGAGACGCCGCTGCCATGCGGCCCTGGAGGCCAGAAACCCGGCGGTTCGCGGCACCACGGAGGAAGGTAAGAGCCCGGTCACTAGGCTAGTGACCGGGATCGTAACATTAAGTGACAAAGTTTGCTCATTGTATTTTGTTGTTGTTTTGCTTTAAAATATATACTTATCATACTAATAAAAATATTGAACTGGATTGCCCTCCATACTTTATAGGTATATATACCTTTGCACTCTGATTGACTGCACTTCATACCTTTGCAGTTTAGACATTGTTAGGCTGTTTGCAATAGGCCATACTCCATAAGTTGGACTTGATGGACTGCAAACCAAACCTTGGGACTTTAGATACCTTTCTGTTGATTGTAAAGGACTATATTTATTTATTTATTTATTTATTTATTTATTTATTTATTTAGAGTTTTTCTATACCGGCATTCGTGATTAGAAAACACATCATGCCGGTTTACATATAACAAGGAGTGTGAACAAAAAATGGAACATAAACAAGTGCAGAGAGATCAGAAAGTTACATTACAACAAGGATCTTATAACTGGGGAGAGAATTAGAGTAAAATAACCGAGTAGTTAGGATTAATTATTTACATTATATTGTGAGGTCTCTTATAAAAGTAGCTATCATTCAATTGGGATCTGGGAAGGCTTGTTTAAATAGCCAAGTCTTAAGCCTTTTTCGGAAAGTAGGTAGGCATGGTTCTTGTCTTAGATCCGGAGGAATAGAATTCCATAGTGGTCCGGCTGTGGAAAAGGCTCGGTCTCTGAAAGTTAGGTGGTGAGTGGTTTTGGTTTGGGGAACGAGGAGTGATCCTCTGTAGGCTTCTCTGATGGGTCTGGTGGATGTGTGTCATCTGAGTGGTATTTGTAGATCGAGCGTTGTTTGGTGATGGATAGCCTTGTAGATGATAGTGATGGATTTGTGGATAATTCTAAAGTGTATTGGCTATATTCTATAGCTTCAGAGTTTTAGACACAAACAGGCTGATACAGTACAGTGCGCTCTGACCTTGGACTCGCATTTCCCTTACCCCTTATTCAGTAAGGGGCAGAAAATGCACGTCCAACCCGTGGAACCTAATAGCACCCTCAAAATGCAAATGCATGTTGATGGCCCTATTAGGTATTCCCACGCGATACAGAAAGTAAAATATGCAGCCAAGCCACACATTTTACTTTAAGAAATTAGCGCCTACCCAAAGGTAGGCACTAGTTTCTGCCGGCGATATTAAGTCGGAGGTACCGAAGGGTAAAAAAAGTAAAAAAAAAAGAAAACAAAATTTAAAATGGGCCGGCGGCTGTCGAGTCGAAAACCGGACGTTCAATTTTGCCGGCGTCCGGTTTCCGAGCCCGTGGTTGTCAGCGGGCTTGAGAACCGACGCCGGCAAAATTGAGCATCGGCTGTCAAACCTGCTGACAGCCGCCGCTCCGAGCTAAAAGGAGGTGCTAGGGATGCACTAGTGTCCCTAGCATCTCCTTATGCCCGTTTCTACCACCGGGCCTCATTTAAATAGAGAATCGTGCGCTCTCCCACGGACTTTACTGAATCGGCCTGTTTGTGCTGTTTACAATGAACAACACTGTGACGGGGTCTATATTCCAGCCCGGGAACATAGGCCAAAGCCCCAGGAACAAAAACTCCCTGGAACCAAAAAACCCAGAATGGGGGAAAGAAAAACCCGGCGACACAAAGTCAAGGACGCACACTAGTTCCTTCCACCTGTAATCATAGAGAAAGAAAAGACACAGGTGTGGGAAATAGAGGGTGGAGATCCAGAAGCCAATCCCTAGCTGCAGGGGGACAGCAAAACAGAGGGTGGGGCCCTAGGAGCCAATCCCTTGCTACTGGAGGAGGAGTCAACCCGATATAAAAAGGAATCCCTAGCAGAGCAGTCTCAATCTCAGTCTCCTACCGGGGACTGAGGAGGACGGAGCAGAACCTGGCTACCTTTGCTCTGGGAGACTTGGACTCTGGATGTTGCCTCGACAGTGTGAAGGACAGCAACAGCGATCCCAAAGAAGGTGAGCTTGTGGATACAAAAGCTTCTATTTGTTTGTAATTACCTGCTTTAAGGACACCTTACCAAGAAAACTGCCAAGCGGGTGGTTTTATCTCTGGGGAAATGTGTGAGATCCCAGAGGTACTGCGGGAGGTGGCAGTTAGGCCCATAAGGCCAGACTTTGACATTGGAGAACGTAAGATTAGTTTTGTTTTGTGCTGGCTGTCACAGAGGACTGAAAGACAAAGCTAGAGACTTAAGGTTCACTTTTGAAGCTAGTCTTTGCTGGTTGGGCTGACTGGCTCAGCAAGGAGGGTATCTGCCTTACAGCCAGACGCAGGACAACTCAAACCCTGCCTGGGGACTTGTGGGGAAAAGCTGTAAATGATTTCTATTTGAGTTTTCAAGTGTCCTGGTCAGCCTCTCTCCAAGACTGGACTCTGGAGAGGCTGAGTTTCGGAGTCCATCGGCCAGAGGAGACATCCCAAACACTCCTTGCCTTGGAATTTAGATACCTTTGTGACATTTGCAATATACTACACTCCACACCTTGAGGTTTTGATGTATTTTTGCTATGTATGATTCCACACATAGCACACCTTGAGGGCTTTGATGTATTTATGCTGTTTGAGATTCCGCACATTATGTCTTGCTGAGCTGCACTGGTCAGCATATGTGAATTCTACAACAGTAACTAACATTATACTAGTAACATATGGAACCATAATTGATTTAATCAGCCATTCACAGTGCACTATAGCAGCTGTGTGTACATAACATTTGCATGGCTCAATCTTTACCGTTTGACAGAAGCACATGCTAACCTACTGGTAGAATCTACCATATTTTTCCTACTGAGACAGTTATCCACCACTTCAGTTGTCTTTGATCTTCTGTCCAAATCCCCTTCCTTTAGGGTATTGCCAAATCTTGTGGTTGCCCTGACCATCTGTTGCTTTCCATGCTTTCTGCACCACTCTTCAGGCTTTTGATACCATTCTTCCACCCTGGAACCTTCAAGGAACCCCTTGGGGGGTTTATGGATACTCTTTTTATTTCCTTGCCCACTTATTGATTTGAAGTATACAGTGGTTTAACTAATCGTTTTCAACTACAATATATATTTTTGTATCTGTTTGTATCTATTAGTTTAGTGTGGTTCCCTTTCTAGAATTATGATACTTATAGTTAGGCACCTTCATTTTCAGTTTTTTTGTTCTATACTTTTCCTGGGAAATTATCAGGATTTATTATGATAAGAACAAAAACAGTAGAAAATATGTTGTAAAAAATGATTCATTATTTTTCCGGGTAAATATCAAAGTTTATCCTGGACAGAAGCCAGGAAAATAAAACAACATTATCAGATTCTCCCACCCACTCACTCACAGCATCTCCATGTCTACCACATTTGATTCTGATTCTCAGTCAAAGTTGAATTTAAACTCACTATTGAGGATTTAAGTTCCATCAACACCATCCAGATTTTTTCTAATATTATTTTCGGTGTTACTTCTTCACTCGAGCCAGCAAAACTACTCTCTTTACCTTGTAGGCGACGTTCTTGCCTCTCAAAAGGGGCCACCACCATGCCTTCATGTCCCTCAGGTGTTGAGGTTAGAAGTTCCAGGCTTAAGATTTCTCCTCTGCTAATTCTCCTTCCTCACTCTAGTGGGACACCCTTTTCTCCTCTGACCTTCAATCTTGCTCCTCCTTCCTCATTCCCTCCCCCCCCCCCCTGATGGGGTTGGGTGCCTCCGACTTTTCCCAGAGAGCTACCTCTTCTGAATCTAGGGATAGCATGTGATGAGGCATCAAGAGCGTCACGGGCACTCCGAAGCTCAAGGAGGTGTGTAGGTCCAGTGGGGCTGTGCGTATGCTCCACCCCAATGCCAACAATGGACACTTCTCCTGGAGTTACCACGCTCAGAGGTGAGAAAAACCCCTCAATAACCAGCTGAGAAAGGGTATAACTTGGAGTAGTCGGGGTCTCCATCCTTATTCTCCCCTTTCTCTTAGAATGGGGCATGATTTTTTGTGGTAATTCAGCAATATCAGGAGCTCTCTCTTCACCCGACCTTCTATGTGGGGGCCATCTTGGATCTGGGTGAATATCATTTTAAATCAAATGCCACATTTGGAAAAATCCAGGAATTTATGTTTAAAAATCAATTTAAACTGAAAACAAAGGACCCTACTTATGGTTTAAAAATAAACTGGATGAATTAGAAATAAGTAACACAAAGATCTAATAAGATGTACCAATCAAGCAACCCTTGAAATGTGCTTAATTTTTATTCTATTTGCAAAAAACAATATTTGATCTAAATCAATTACTTAGACTCCCCCTTCCTAGTAGAAAGCAGGATTTTCTCAAACCAGTGAAAAGTAATTCTTCCTAATGTGCTTTACAATTATCTATAAAAGATCTGTTATTTCTTAGACTTAATATTGATCTTGTTTGTGTGAGGCCACTAATTGACTCCTATTATATATACAATTACTTTTCCCACCTCTCTAACTGGGCAAGTTTCAGTAAGAGATTTTTGGAATTTATTTATTGAAATCACTATTTGGTTCTTATTATGCAAATTTTCTCCCTGTTCCCTAATGGAGCAGAGGTCTATAGGGTAATATTCAGTAAGAAAATACTGCCCCAGGGCTCATAGTTCAGTCCCCCTTCCCCTGTTCTTGTCACAAATGTAAAAGGTGAATTTTAAAAGTCCAGTATGCACCAAAAATGGGAGATAACATGAATAAGTCGAGCCAGTGTGTCCTGAGCAGGTTTTAAGAGACTCCTGGCTATGTGCATATCTTCTACCATGTGCAAAAAAATTGTTTTCTATAAAAAATTAGTGGGGCGTGGGCAGATCTAGGTGGGGCATTGGCGTTCCTGGATTTCTTAACGAAACCAGTGCATAAATACATATGCACACAAGCGCACACTGGTGTCTCCTGCTGTGTAACTTTACTTCTGCTATGGATGGAGTGTAAGTCATAAAACAAAAAACATTACACTAATCAACAGCATTTTTAGAGTTGGTGCTATGGGGGGGGGGGGGGGAAGGAAGGCTATGAAAGTATTGGAGGTTTGGAAGTCTTGTTCCTTGCCTGGTCAAATTTTGAATGAAATGGGAAAATGGGCAATTGCTTTGGCACCTGGGTCTATTAAAATCCTCCCACTTTCACAGTAGAAGTGGCATTTGTGCACATAGGTCCACACCCTCTTAAAATTGCATGTGTGCACATTCAGCTTATTTTATCACGTGCAAATATACACATCTATGTTAGAAAATAGTTGTGTCCCTGGTATGAGCTGGCGAATGCAGGTACATTTGCACCCACATGCCTGTTTAAAAGTTACCAACCCTATCAGATAACTCCCCCATATGAACTAACCACCCATACTCCCAATGTGCTGTGTCATCCCCCTGGTCCTCCCTGGACCCACTAAATAACTTTAAATGCCCTTCCAGAAGCAAGGTACATACTTCCCTGCTCCCGGTGCTTCCAATGCTGATGTCAGAGGCCTTGTGAAATGGCATGAAACTACAGATTGCAGAAATGAGGGATTTCAAAGATCAGAGGGGAAGATTGGGGTGATGGGAATTTGGTCTTTTTTTGTGTATGTACCTGGTTGTATGTGGTTGCTTGGGGTGTGACTGAGAATGGATGTTGGGTTGTTTGTATTTGAATTATGAAAGAACCAAAGCAGAACCTGTTCTTTGATTCACTTCAGAGATTGATATTGTACCCTTATGTGACCCTTGGAATCACAGATATATGGGGGGGGGGGGGACTTGAGATGGGGAATCTCCCTTCCTATACAAGTTATGAAGCTGCAAATGATATCCGTAATGCACAGTAATGGCTAATAGGGATGTGAATCGTTTTTTGACGATTTAAAATATCGTCCGATATATTTTAAATCGTCAAAAATTGTTAGAGGCGATATACAATAGGAATTCCCCCGATTTATCGTCAAAAATCGTAAATCGGGGGAAGGGGAAGAGGAAGGTGGAGGGTGGGAAAACCGGCACACTAAAACAACCCTAAAACCCACCCCGACCCTTTAAAATAAATCCCCCACCCTCCCGAACCCCCCAAAATGTCTTAAATTACCTGGGGTCCAGTGGGGGGGGTCCCGGTGTGATCTTCCATTCTCGGGCCACGGGTGCGTTAATAGAAATGGCGCCGGCGCTACCTTTGCCCTGTCATATGACAGGGCAAAGATGGCGCCGGCCAGCCAGTGTTCCTACCATGTGACAGGGGTCCGCCAATGGCAAGGATACCCTGTCACAAGGTAAGGGCAAAGGGCCATCAGCGCCATCTTTATGATTGGCAGCCGACGGCCCGAGAATGGGAGATCGCTCCCGGGACCACCACTAGAAAACCAGGTAATTTAAAAATGTTTTGGAGGGATCGGGAGGGTGGGAGAAGCTAAGGGGTCATCTTTAAAGGGTTGAGTGGGGGGTTTTTTAATCGGGCCATCGGTGCCATTTTTGAGTGCAGTCAAAATGGCGCTGATGGCCCGAGAGCAGGAGATCGGTCCCCGCGCCCCCACTGGACCACCAGGTACTCGTAAAAAGTTTTGGGGGGATTCGGGGGGTAGGGGAAGGTAAGGGATTAGTTTTATAGGGTCGGGGTGGGTTTAGGGGTTGTTTTGGTGTGCCGGTTTTCCCGCCCTCCCCCCAAATAACTCCTGTTAGTGGACACTAATGGGAGTAACGATTTTTCACGATAAATTGTGAAAATTTCTATTGTATCACGCACTGTACCGATTTTTGATGATTTACAAAATATCTGACGATTTTTTTAAATCGGCAAAAAATGATTCACATCCCTAATAATAATACTCATGATATTAGTGCACTTATGACTTGGAATGCTGCAAAAGCTGTCTTGAGGGGACAAATTATTGACAATCATATCAGGCAAAAGAAAGAACACATTAAAAAAACAGCTAGAGCTCACAAAAAACATTGGAAGCTTAAGAAGGGTACACATGCAGAAAATGATAAACAACCTCAAACTATAACTGGCTGAGGCACATAGAGAGCTAGACGTATTGCTTGAGGCTAAAGCAAGAAAAACAATTATTTACTTTCAATACAAGTTATTTCAGTGGGGTAACAAGTCTGGTAAATTGATTGCTAATTTGTTAAAAACAATCACCCCAAATTTATTGCCTCGTGTCTATTTTATCAAAATAAGGAACATAGGGTGTTCAAGCATTTTTTTCGCACATTGTATTCCAAAGGGAATGTTTATTTTAGTAAATCAACAGTCCTTTATTCAAGGGATAGAATTCCCACATTTCTCGCAAGAAGAGAGACTATGTCTAGAAGCACCTGTACAAGAATTAGAGATATAGGGGGTAATTAAAAATTTAAAACTGGGAAAGTCGCCATGTCCAGACAGTTTTGGACCAGAGTTCTATAAAATCCTTGGGGCTAATACACCGGCTTTGCAAGCAATGTTTAATAGAGATGTGCATCGTTTTGTGTGCTCTTGTCGTTCTTCGTTTTTCAGCCGCCATGGAAAATGTCGGGTTTTTTCGGTTCGGGTCTTTTTTTTTCACGAAAAATCAATTTTTAGTTAGTGCGCGCTAACTCCCGTTAGTGCGCGCTAACTCCCTGTTAGCGCGCACTAACAAAAACCATTAGATTTTGTTACTTTTTGTTAGTTTTTGCTGACTCCCGTTAGTGCGCACTAATCGGAAAAACAAATTTTTGCAAAAAACGGGAAAATCCTGATTTTTTTCGGGCTCCCTGAAACATGCTGAATTGGACAATTTCGTTGCCATTTTCCAACTCGGCAAAAACGAATGCACATCTCTAATGTTTAATGAGGCCAGGAGAAGAGGACAGCTGGGAGAAGTTCAAGATCTGGCAACCGTAGTTTTAGTCCTGAAACCTGGCAAGGATTTGGAATGCCCTGAATTATATAGGCTTATATCCTTATTGAATCAGGACATTATGCTATTGTTGGCTATATTGGCTCAGAAGGTTAATAAATTTATTCAATCACTGGTCTCAGAAGATCAAACTGGATTCATTTCAGGATGGAATTCATCCACTAATATATTGAAAACATTCACTGTACTTTCTACAGCCCCCAATTGGGTAGGGGTAGCCTTTTACTTAGTTTAGATGCAGAAAAGGCATTTGATAAGTATGAATGACCCTTCATGTGGTGGATTTTGAGACATTTTAATTTGGGGGAGCAATTTATAAAATGGGTGCAAGTCAATCATGCAGTATCTCAACCTTTTGGTCTTGAATGAGGAATGAGGCAGAGGTATCCTCTTTTGCCCTTGTTATATGTTCTATTGATTGAACCACTTGCTATTAAACTGTGTGGTATGTTTAGTTTTCAGGGTATTCAATTTAAAATAAAACAGATAAAGATGAGCATGTTTGCTGATGATATGTTTTTCTTCATACGGAGCCCTTTGACTAGTCTTTTTGAAATCCTTGATTGTATTAAAAATTATGGATCATTAAACATCAATTATGATAAATCAGTGGCTTTTCCTTTAGATGTAATGATTGTGAACAGATGGAGAGGGGAGTTCCTTTGAAATGGTGTACAGAGGCTATGAAATATTAGAGTTTTGGCTCTCTCATACAGCTGCAGAATGTATCGGCGTAATGTCATAGAAGCGTTATATCACGCTAAAACAACATATGTAAATTGGAAAGTGTTTCCTTTATCTTTAATGGGATGGAGCACAGTAATTAAAATGGTTTTCTTACTTAGGCTCCTCTATTGTCTCCAGATGTTACCAGTATGGGTCAAAGGTTCAACGATACATATGTAACATTAAATGATATCATATGTTTTGTGGCTCAACAAACCCACACATTTTAAAAAGTATGGAGGACTAGATGTGCCAGACCTCAGGAAATATAATGTGGCGGCTTTACTGTGCTATATTCAGGACTTAGTATCACAACACCAAATGTTTGATAGGGAAGATTTATTAGCGGAAGGAGTGCTTCCCCTATAAATTGGTGAACCTTCTGCATTGCTTTAGAGCATCTCTCTGAGCTTTATGTCCTGGCATGACTTGGGTTTCTGTGTTTGCTAAAGCATGGAGATTGTGGTGAAACAGAAGTAGTAGGTCGCAGATTTCCTGGTTGGTTGAGAACTGTTGGTGTTTCAATTATGGGAATGTAAAGGGTTGCATTGCATTGGACAATTGGTGGTCTCTGAGACCTCTTCAGGCTGATGCAATACCATGCACTCAGCCTAGTCCACAGGTTAACCCGTGGTTGGACACATGTTTTGGATGTTTGGATTAGTACAACAGCGCTAATAGCGCTCATCACATGTAAATGCCATGTTGATGAGGCTATGAGCTATTACCCCCTTATGTAAAAAATAAATGTATGCCCGACATGCACATTTTTACCCTGAAAAATTTATGCCAACTCCAGAGCTGGTGTTAAGTCTTGAGGAGCCCCAAAAGTTAACAGAAAAGAAAAAAATTGAGCATCCATTTTCCTAACCCACACATAACCACTTCTCCTGGGCGCTCGATGCCATGGTCACATTAGTGAAGCACAATTTATCCCTAGTGCATCCTTTTTAGAGCAGCAACTCATTTACCTATTGCATCAAGTACCCTGGAAAGGTGATTGTGCGCCCGTTAAAAAGTATGCATCCAGTTTGGACGCATGTTTTTAATGCATCAGTATTGCATCAGCCTAAAAATTTCTATTCCTTCCAACTGCGAGAGCAATGCTTGCTAATCACTGTTTTGCTTATTTACAAATTAGACATTATATTGCAAAAATTGGAGGAAGCAACATGGAAAATATGATCTTTTCCAATGATGATGTGACCTTCTTTGAATTTACACAAAAATATAACAAAGTTGGTATTTGGGTCCCTACTTTCAAAAAGCAGGTTGAAATAACTCATGTGAGCAAATTGTTTGAACAGTGAAAGGCTGACCTGGGGTATGAACTTGAGGAGGAGGACCTTGTATTGGCCTTTTCAAGAATTTACCTATACTTGTCTGCAATTAACACTATTACATTTTATATATATTATTAGGACTAGAGGTGTCCAGATGCATATCTGGGAGTCTGATAAATGTCTTACATGTCAATCTGTACCTGGGGATTTGTGCCACATTTACTGAATGTTTCAAATCGCAGACCTTTTGGAAAAATGTTTGAGCCTTGATAGAAAAGTGTCTGGGAAAACAATTCAATGGTCTGGTAAGGTCTTATACCTCTATTTATTTGGTAACAACCTCAAATTGCCTCATGGAGGACACAGATTACTAGCTACTTCGCTTATGATTGCAACAAGAGAAGTTTGATTTGCTGGCATAACGATGAACTTCCATCTTCTGGAGCATGGATAATGGTGATGAAGCAACATGCCTCTTTGAACTGTTGTGACATAAGGATATAGCGGGGACAAAAATCTTATGGCATCCAAGGGGTTACTTTGAGCTATGGGAATCCATGCTGAAAATGCATTTATTGTTTTCATTTAATATTTCCAGTTTTCCTCTGTCATTACTATTATCTACTGAGAAATATGGTGAGAAGCTGTTGGGTTGTAAGTGGTATGAATAGATTTCCTGAATAGGGAATTTGTGTACAATTCTGCTTGTAATCTTAAAAATAAAAGCTAATGCATATCCAGCTAATGCATATCCAGCTAAAAATAAAAGCTAATGCATATCCAGCTAATGCAAATCCAGCTAAAAATAAAAGCTAATGCATATCCAGCATAGCTCTCTGCTTCAACGGCAGGGGAGGAAGACCGATAGTTCACTTTCAATGCATATCCAGCATAGCTCTCTGATTCAATGGCAGGGGGAATGAAGAAAAGTGGATCTATATACAGAGAACAACCAACAAGGACTGAATTACATAGTGTGGGTGTGACTTGCTTGTTGCGGCGGTTGCTACCCCTAACTAATTAAGCTAGATATTTTGCTTAGATGCGGTTCCAATACTGCTCTCTGCATTAATGGTCGGGGTGGAAGGGAAATAGAACCAAAAGGTTACTAAGAGTCAAGAGAAACAGATAAGTATGAGAAGAAAAAAAAGTGTGAAGCTTGCTGGGCAGACTGGATGGGCCGTTTGGTCTTCTTCTGCCGTCATTTCTATGTTTCTATGTTAAAAACCTGGTGGAAGGTAGCATTGGATCATTGTAACATCATCAACTCTCTGTACTGTTTTGGAGATGTAGTTGCTTCTTTCACTGGTCTGACATTGGGTGTACTGTTGTATTGCCTTTCACTTAATAAAAACTATATATTAAAAAAATGTATATGTGCTCCAAAGAGCCATGTATGTGTGCATAATGCTGCATATAAGTGTATACTCTGTGCATAACACTTTGATTGTCCTGTTAAAGTTTTCCCATATTCCTGTGTTAAACAGATTGTTTTTAGACTACAGCCAGATGCAGGACTTGACCCTGGCATTATTAATATATAAAGAAAGAAGCTCCGGTAAAAAAACAGCATGAATAACCCCTACAATTGGTGAAGAAATATTTTCCCTGATCTTTGGTTTTAGCAGTTCTACAGTCATTGTAAAAATGATCTGTAAAGCTAAATGCCAGATCAGAATTCAAGCAAAATGTCATTGTTCAGCCCCAGGCTTGGTGTTGAATGATGACAGAGGAAGGAGAAGGGGTTGCTGTATAGTAGATTTTTAAATAGTTGTTCTTAAACATAATTCTTGTTAAACAGGTAGTTGTTCCTTCTTATCTATAGTTCATTCCATGTTTTATACAGAAATCTACTCCATGTTTTCAAAATCACAGTAGTGTAATCTAGTTTGATCCTGTTCTTGGGTACAGATGCAAAAGGCACAAGTGTTTTGTGTGTTATCAGCATGTAAATTCACATATGATTTTTGGGCAATCTTGGGCAGTCAGTCATGAGCAGTCTTGATATAGGATGAAGAAGGTGGAAGATGCAGTTCCAGGAGGGAAAATAATAGGCCACTCCAGGATTTCTGACAATGGCATCTTGACACATTCTGGTACCTGTAAAACTGATTTTAATCCAGTTCCCCTTCTTTCCTTGATCTGCTATAGTAGTGGAAGGCAGCAGGATGCAGAAGTGCTTTTATGCCCCCTTCAACTACCACAGTTGATTATGGGATAGGTGGAAAGGGGTCCTGGCTTGTAGGGTACAAAGGGGACAGGAACATTAGGGCAATGATACTAATTCCAGGTAAATTTGCAGGCTTTTCTTTGCTTGCTCAGGGGGCTTTTAAATATTGAACCCAAAGTGATTAAACATACTGATGATTCTTCCACTTGTGTGGTTGTCAGGACTCATTGTACTGCTCTTTGCCACCCCTCAAAAGTTGTTTCTCTTTGCAAAGATATGGTTTGCACACCCTGTCATACAGCCCTGATTTTATGTAACTATGGCAGGCCTCAAAGCAGCCTAAACAAGTTCAGCTACTGATATGTTAGGGGACTTTTTTCAATAAACTTTATCCTAGTCAAAGAATTGGAGAATTAATGTGAAAATAGGGACAGGGATGAAGTATTTCATTTTTCCATAATTATGACTTATTTGAAGCATAGTATTTTTGATTAGAGTATTGGTGTCTTGACCTATGGTACAGATTTTTAACATTTACCAGTTTCAGCTAATGCATATAAAATTCAATTTTCAAAGCCATTTAACCAGATAAATAGTGATTTACTCAGGTAAATTGGCAGTCTGAAAATCAGCCTTACTGAATCCAGCTAAAAGTACATTTGGGGTTCAATACTGAATGCACTTTTAAGTGGATTGAGAAAGTGTTTCTGTGTTAGGATGGGGCGGGAAAACAAGCATTCATTGATTAGATTTTCAAATCTACACATTTTGTTTTCTAGCCAAACTTTGCCTGCAGAAAAATCAGGTGAAAAGTCTTCAAGTTCTTTTTGCCTGTGGGCAGTTTTGAAATGGGAACCATGTAGAGCAGTTTCCCTTTTAAAATTAGGTACAAGGTCCATGGATGCAAAATACCTATAGAGTCTGCACATAGGTGAGGATTGAAGATTGCCCAATAAATAATGCAGGAAATATTCATTAAGTTGTTCAAATTCATTTTGCAAATCCATTTTCCCCTGAAAAGTATGGTTTTAAAGGCAGTATATGTATTTATTTATATATGCTTAAATGACAAAAATATATAAATATTATGCCAATGCATCCCATAGCTAATGGAAGAAAGAGAGTTTCTTCTGGTAGCTGTAATTTACTTTCAACCATTTTTCACTAAGTCAAAAGTCACACAACAAACTTTTTGGGTTAGCACTTTCAACTAGGCAAAACTCCAGATTATACATTATTGCAAATGTGGTTTACTTTGGGATCTTTTTCCTGCTAAACCCTTTGCCAAAAATGTTAGCTTCTGAATAGCAGGGCACAGACAGGTTTGCAGGGAATGACAGCCAGAACAATTTTGAAAGGAAACTTTGCTGTTATAGAGTTTAATTCATCCACAGATAAACTTTCTCTTTAGATAATCTCTTTTCACTGCTTCATACCTCTAAATCTGTCCTGTTAACCAAGTCTTCTATCAACAGATCAACCTGTCCTTGGTTTCATCTTTAGATTTAACTATGAACCTGATTTTACCATGGGCAAACAGCGTATCTCAAATGCAGTAGATCAAGAAAATGGCACATTGAATTATATGTACCAAATTATGAGTATTCGTTTTCTGATGCCCCGTGCCTTTATCAGCTGTACAGATCACGTGATTACAATGAAGTGGGAGACAGAGCATAAGAGGAGGGCTCCTGATTTCAATCTACACTGAATTAGTGTTACTATGAGGGGCAACCACATTTATGATTAGATTAGTCTAAACTGTTCATTGCAGATTATTTCTGTAGAGGTCTTTATTGCAGTTGTTTCGCAAAATGACTAGCAGACAGAATGGACCAATAAATAAAACAAATTTTCCAGCTTTTCTGCCTGCAGGAAGATACATGTTAATATCTAAGAGTAGAGGAGAGTGCAACAATCTGGCAGAAATCACTGAGAGAAAAGATCAACAAAGAACACTGCAGGATGCTGAAACTAATACTGAAAAGTGAAAAGCATGGATGGAATAAGATACAAGCTATCAATCAGCTTTCAATCCCTGAACTCTGACACAATTTTGGAATTGTAAACTGTCCCTGTAATAATCCAGAAAAACTGGATGTAAGAACAAGAAAAATCTTCCATGCCTACCAGGTGTTGTGTGTGTGTGTGGGGGGGGGGGATACGGGAAAGGGTTGGGGGGTTACGCTGAAGGCCACCAAATTGAAATATTTTTAGTAAGGAAGTAGGCACAGGGGGTGGGTGAGGAGGAGGGTGGACTCCCAGCCCCAATCATTTTTTTTTAAATTAAATGTGCTGTTTTAGGGGGTTGCAAGCTCGGCCCCGAAAAGCCTTGGAAACCTGGGTGGGAGGGAGGCGGGGACAGACCTCAATGTCTTTTTTTTTTAATGGAACTGTGGCTGCCAGTAATCAAAATAGCGCTGGTCATCCATTGCCCCTAAAATATAACAGGGGCTACCCAATGGCACCGGTAGCCCTTACCATGTGACAAGGGCTACTGGTGCCATTGGGTAGCCCCTGACACACAGTAAGGGAAAAGGGCCGCTGGTGCCATTTTGATTACTGGCAGCCACTGGCCTGGGAGATCGCTCATGGGCTCCCCTTCTGGACCATCACAGACTTTGGGTGAGTCTTGGGGGGGGGTCGTATTGGTGGGGGGGCCTTTATATTTAAATAAATACAAAGGGTTGGAGTGGGTTTTGGGGTATTTTTTTAATATGAAAATTTTAACGAAATAAAAAATGGCACGAGCCATCCATTACTCCTACCATGTGACAGGGGCCAGCCAATGGCTCTGATAGCCCCTGTCACATGGTAAGGGCAAAGGGCCATTGGTGCCATTTTGATTAGTGGCAGCCGACGGCCTGAGAGCAGGAGATCACTCCCGGGACCCCCGCTAGACCACCAGGTACTTTAGGAAAGTTTTGGGGGGATCGGGAGGGTGGGGGATTCTAAATAATTAGATTTAAAGTGTCGGGTGTTTTGGGGGTTTTTTTTGGCTCGGGACAGCCAAAAACAGAAACCGTCCGGAACCGCAGGAAACGGAATTTCCCATGGGTCCACAATCCCAAAACTGGAACCGATTCCGGCACCCAATTCACATCTCTACTTCTCATGGCTAAAAACATATTAACTCTGTCCCATTAAACAATGCCTATCTATATGTACACTAATTTTTTTCTTTATGATAGTGTCTACCATTTTGCCTGCCACAGATATCAGACTCACTGGTCTATAGTTTCATGGATCACCCCTGGATCCCTATTTAAAAATTGGCATGATACTGGCAACTCTCCAGGTACCATTGAGGATTTTAATGATAGTTTATAAATTATCAATAGCAGGTCCACAATTTAATTTTCAGTTCTTTCAGCTTTCTGGGATATATACCATCTGATCCAGGTGACTTGCTACTCTTCAGTTTGTCATTTTACCCTATTATATCTTCTAGGTTCACTGAGATTCATTTCAATTCCTCTGAATTATCATCTTTAAATATCACTTCTGGCATGGGTATCTTCCTTACATCTTCTTCAGTGAAAACTGAAGCAAATAATTCATTTAGTCTCTCTGCTAAGGCCTTCATTTAATGGTTTAACTATTTCCCTCACAAGTTCTTTACTTCAAATGTAACCGAGAAAGCTTTTGTTATGAGTTTTTGCTTCCACAGCAAGATTCTATTAAATGTTCTCTTTGCCTTACTTTTCAATGCTTTACATCTGATTTGCCAGTGCTTATGCTCTTTTCTTTTTTTCTTTTTTCGGATCCCTTTTCCATTTCTTCAAATATGTTATTTTAACTATTATAGACTCCTTCACCTCACCTTTAATTAACCATTCTAGTAGTCATTTAGCCTTTTTTCTGCCTTTTCTAATGTATGGAATACATTTGGTCTGAGTTTTCAAGATGGTATTTTTAAAAAAGGGCAATGCCTGATGTAAACTCTTAGAGGTAGATTTTAAAAGTGGTGCGCACACATGTACACTCGATTTTATAACTTGCGGGCGCAGGCAAGTTATAAAATTAGGGGTTGGCGCATGCAAAGGGGTGCTTAATTGTACACCTTGTTCGCACCAAGCCGTGCTGCCTTCCCCCCGTTCCCCTCCCCCTAATCTGACCTTACCACCCCTTCCCCTAACCTTTTCCCCCCTAGCCCTACTCAAACCCCCCAAAATTTGTGTTTTACCTTTTGTGCCTGCCTCTGGGCAGGCGCAAATTGCACATGCCAACCGACTGCTGTCGCGCAAACCTGGCACAGTGGAAAATATGGCCACTGTGCCAGGAGCCTGACCCTGCCCCTGCCCCGGGCCACCCCCTCCTCGCCCCTTTTTGCAAGCCCCGGGACTTACATGTTTCCTGGGGCTTTATGCACCTCGCTGGGTCTTTTTAAAATAGGCCCGGCGTGTGTAAGGCCGGTTATGCACGTAAATCCTCTGGATTTACGTGCATAACCTTTATAAAACCCGACCCTTAACCTTTGCAGTTCCCTTTAGTTTTTCCTAACCATTTTCCTCATTTTATCATACCATTCTTTTGTAAGTTAAATGCTGTCACAGTAGGTTTCTTTAGTGTTATCCCTTCAGTTATTAAGTCAAATTTGATCATGTTGTGATCATTATTGCCAAATGACTCCCACACTGTTATCTCTTGCACCGAATCCTGTGTTCCACTAAGGACTAGGTCTAAAATAGTTTCTCCTCTTGTTGGTTCTTGTACCAGCTGCTCCATGAAACATTCATGTATTTCATCTAGAAACATCACTTCTTTAGTATGCCCTGATGTGAAATTCATGTTGTGATCTGCTCCTCTCATCTGCTATGCAATCTGAAATAGAGAAAAGAGAGTGAGGCCCCCGAGGAGCGGGTACCTCTGGTATATCCGAGGAGGCAGAGTAGCTTGGACAATCCAAATTAGTCAGTCTGTCCTTGATAACTCAAATTGTAAGCAAAAGTGAAGACCTTTTATGTTGGAAGCGGATGACGTCAATACAGGGGGACGCTCCTGAGGTTCGCGCCCTAGCTGGTACATACTTCGGAGCGCGCACGTGTGCCCTACATCATCAGGAACATGGCGGATCCACAGCGTCAAGCCGGTCCGGGTACACCGGAGAGAAGTGGCATGGAGACGCCGCGGCAGCAAGCTGTCCATCAGGCCCAGAGGGAGTCGCCACAGAGGTAGAGAGGGTGGAGTGAGGGTGTAGAGCATCCCCGAATGCAACAATTCAATACTGGGGTAATTGAAATAACCCAATATTAGAGATGTGCTTCAGGTAAAAATTTTGTGTAGGGCTTCGTTTCGGTGCCCCCAGCGGGAATTTCATTTTTCCTGCAGTTTTTTTTTTTCATTGACATTGCCTAATTTGGGGAAAATGATTGCACATTCCTACTCAATATTACTGAGATGCAGATGATTTTAGTTTCCTTACTTTGTTATAGCATTTCATTGTCTGTTTTCCTCATTCTGATCAGGTAGTTAGTAATACAGCCCCACTGCTATTTTATTCCCTTTTTCACCTGGAATTTCTGTCCATAAAGATTCAATATTGCACTTTGTTTCCTGCAGAACTTTTATCCTGTTTGATCCAATGCCCTCTTTAATATAGTGCCATCCCTCCACCAATTAGATTAATCCTATCATTTAGATATAATTTGTACCCTGTTATCACAGTGTCCCATTGGTTATTCTTCTTCTACCAGCTTTTAGGGATGTGCATCATTTTTAAGATGAAAGGAAATATCATTCAAAACTTGTGTGGTTTTCTTATTGTTTGGGGGGGGGGGGGGGAGAGAAAGGACACACAGAAAAAAACCCCCCACCCCCAACCCTTCTGATCTAATTATGAAAAATCCCCCACAATCCCCTACCGTCCTGACCCCCCAAAGCTTGCCAGAAGTCCCTGGTGGTCCAGCAAGGGTCCCAGGAGCGATCTCCCACTCTCAGGCCATCGGCTGCCAGTAAACAAAATGGCACCGATAGCCCTTTGCCCTTGGCCAGCCCCTGTCACATGGTAGGAGCAATGGATGGCCTGTGCCATTTTTTAAGATGGTGCCAGCATCCACTGCTCCTACCATGTGACAGGGACTGGCCAATGGCACCGATAGCCCCTGTCACATGGTAAGGGCAAAGGGCCACCTGCGTCATTTTGTTTACTGGCAGCCTACAGCCCAAGAGCAGGAAATCACTCCTGGGACCCCCGCTGGACCACCAGGGACTTTAGGAAAGTTTTTTTTTTAGGGGGGGGGGTCGGGAGGGTGGAGGATTGTAAATAATTAGATCTGAAGGGTTGGGGTGGGTTTGGAAGTTTTTTTGGTAAATAATTGTAAATAATTAAATGTGAAGGATTGGGGTGTGCGCTAAAGGGTTTGCGCTAGCTCCCGTTAGTGCATCCTAAACCGAAAACGATTTTATACGAAACAAAATGCCAATCCATGGGAATACGAAATTTTCCCGCGGGTACACGAAACTGAAAGCGAAAATGATCAGGCACCCAATGCACATCTCTACCAGGTTTCATAGATGCCAATTATATCTACCTCTTTTTTCAGTGTTATACACTCTAACTCTTCCATCTTATTTTTTAGACTTCTAGCATTTGTATACATCTACCAGCTACTTAGGTATCTACATTCCTAATAATAAAATCAAAAACTACAACTGCCATTATAACTCTTACCTCCTGGGCATGTGTCCCTGGAGACTTATCTTTGATATGAGAGGATACTAGATCATCTTGAGGGCAGATCCTAGTTACAGGATTGCTTCCTGCCTCAGCAAGGTGATAGTCTCCTTACAGGTGACCTTTCTTCTCCAAGGCAGCACAGAGGCTGCCAGATTGAAAGTAGTTCTGCTCGACTATGTCCCTTTCTGCCTCTAGCTGCCTTAGGTCTGCCACCCTAACTTCCAGAGATTGGACACATTCTCAGATGGATAGGAGCTCTTTGTACCCAATGCACACATGCAACCTCTTGCCAACTGGAAGATAATAATAAATGTGGCACTCAATGAAAAGACTAGATAGCTTCTAGGGGTGTGCATTCGTTTTGAACTTATATGTAAAACGCTACTTTTTTTTTTTTACTTAAAAAAGTGATGAGGCGAAAACGATCGGATTTCCAACTTATTCAACATAGCTATGTTGAATACGTTGGAAATCGCGATCGTTGATCCTAAATAAAAATTTAAACCCCTCACCCTCCTTAATCCCCCCCAAGACTTACCAAAATTCCCTGGTGGTCCAGCGGGGAGTCAGGAAGCCATTATTCTATTCCTTTGCGAGGAGCACGTGACGTCCGCGTCACGTCGGAGTGACGCGGACGTCACGTGGTCCACCGCGGTTCCGCTCCCGGACCCCTCGTTGGACACAAATAGAACTTTTGGCCAGCTTGGGGAGGTCAGGAGGTCCGGGAGCGGAACCGCGGTGGACCACGTGACGGCCGCGTCATTGACGTGACGCGGCCGTCACGTGGTCCACCGCGGTTCCGTTCCCGGACCCCTCGTTGGACACAAACGAAACTTTTGGCCAGCTTGGGGGGGGCCTCCTGACCTCCCCAAGCTGGCCAAAAGTTCCGTTTGTGTCCAACGAGGGGTCCGGGAGCGGAACCGCGGTGGACCACGTGACGGCCGCGTCACTCCGACGTGACGCGGACGTCACGTGCTCCTCGCAAAGGAATAGAATAATGGCTTCCTGACTCCCCGCTGGACCACCAGGGAATTTTGGTAAGTCTTGGGGGGATTAAGGAGGGTGAGGGGTTTAAATTTTTATTTAGGGAACCGGTGCACGTATGGACATAGACTCAACTTATGGAATTCTCCATATGTCCATATTGACCGAAATTGACCCCCCTTTTCGACTTATGGACTTATGAACATAAACGTTTTGTCTGCACATCCCTAATAGCTTCCCTCTCACTGCTGGACTACCATCTGCATTTTAACTTTGTTGATTTGTTACCATTTTAACATTTTTAAGGGAGTAGGGATATAAAGCTAAAGTTCTTTTAGTCTATTGATTTGTTTTATATTTGTCTATCAGTGACCCTCAAAACAATTACAATTAATCTATTTATAGCTACTTAGTTACCTACCTTTTTGACTTGTTTTAAATTAAATTCCTTTTGTTTGAAATCTATAGTAAAAGGGTTATCTGGCAGCTGGGGCTGTAGAGTCTGAAGCTTGGATAGCTTGCAGTGACCTCTGGATTACTCTCCCAGGGCTTCTGGGTATGCAAATAAGCCTTCCGATGCTCTTCTGCTGCAAGGAGTGTGGGATGTCTGGAAGCTGAGGCTATAGAATCTGAAACCTTCATAGTTCAAAGTGACCTCTGGAGTCCTCTGCTAAGTGATGCAGATGAGCCTATTGGTCCTCTTCTACACAATGGTATCAGTGCAATGATTTTGCCCAATTCTTTTCAGATTAGATATCTAGGGAATGTGATTGATCTTTTAAATAATCATATCTGTCCCTCTCTGGAGTCTAACACCATGGCTCCAATTATATTACAATATTCCTTCGATTTGGTCTGTAGTAAAAAAATCCAACACATTTTTGCTCAACATAATCCCTCATTTTGTCCATTAAATCAGTATCTATCCTCTGGTACTTTTGAAGGTTTTATGAGAAGATTTAAGTGTGTCCATAGCTAAAATTGTTAACTTATCTTTAACTGAATGGCCCATGCCATCAGCATTGAAGAAGGTATTTATATGGCCTCTCTTAAAAAAAAACAAACCTCTCTAGACCTTTCTTTGTATAACATCTATAGACCAATCTCAACATTGTCTTTTTTTTAGTTAAAAGTGTTGAATAAGCTGTTCTTTTTTTTTTGTCAAAATCATTTTTATTAAAGAACGTGTGTCTACAGCGACATCAACCTCGATAGAGGCACTTCATGACAACCAGATACAAGAATATAAGAGAAACATAGCTCAACAGAAACTGTTGTACAGGTAACAATGCTAGTGCTGCAGTTGCGCACACGCCCCTTTTTTTCTTAGTATACACCACTCCCCCCCCCCCCCCGCAATTCACAGATCACCCACCACAAACACACTCACACTTCCACCCATACATCCTCCCTCTAACTTCTTTCCCTCCCCCCCCCCAGGGGATGGCGTTTTACGCACAAACAACGATGGAATCAAGCGTATACATTAACAATACATTGGAGAGAGAAAATATGGCACAGTCCCGGCAAACTCGTGAATCTACAGGCATTGGGGTAGTCCCGGTTATGTCCACGTAGTATGGTATCCAGTGTTTAAGAGCTGGGTTTGTATATCCAGTGGGAGTGAAGCAAAACAGGCAGTCCAATGAGCCTTAGAAGTAGCATCCAAAGTGCGGCCCGTTGAAATATTATCCAAGCGTGCCAGCTGCAGAGTTGACGCAAGTTTAGAGTACCAAGCTCTCAACGGAGGTTGTGTCATGGGGTCAATCCATAAAGCCAATATCGTCTGGCAGGCTAACAGGATAGCAGTGCGGCCAAAACGTCCAGGAGCTGCAGTGTGCGGGGTAACATTGCCTCCCCGACCGCAGAATATGGGAAGTAGTGCAGCAAGCCACATACGACAAGACGCCATCCCAGAATGTTCGAAGAGTCGGGCACTGAAACAGCCGGTGAGCCAAAGTGCCAGGCACAGCACCACATTTGACGCATTGGGGTGAGGGTAAACGACCCATACGGTAACGTCGAACGTCATCACAGATAATATGATGGAGGATCCGGAATTGTAGTTCCCGCAGGGTAAGATCGGGCACAGTGGTGGTCATAGTTTTAAAACACGTAAGTATGTTCACATAAGCAATAGACCGCCCCCAGGCTTCTGCCCAGTACTCCGCCAGGGCGCTCAAATGGCGAGGTTGTCTGTTCTTTTGTCCCAGTACTCTCCATCCCCTTATGGAGTTGCGTAAAAGAGCAGTGTCAAAAAAGTGTTGGGCAAAGCTAGACTCCTTACGAAAATCATCCGCTGTCCATCGGAACGACTGGATATAATGGCGAGCTTGGAGATATGCAAAGAAGTGTTTAGAGGGTAGCGCATAATCTCGGGAGATAAAAATGAAAGATAAACAGCAGTCCTTTTTGAAGCCAGCCTTGAAAAATCGCCCAGCAATCCAATCCAGGTTGAAATTTCTTATTGCCCAAGAGTGGCATTAACAAGGAGGCAGTTCCCTGGAGACCCTCCTGCTGACGAAACCAACGCCAGGCTTGCCTACAAGGATGTAGTAGTTCCTTGGGAATATTCAGGGCACTGTAGGTGGCTGTGTCAGCTTGAATCAGGTACACTGGAGACCAGGGAGCCATCATACTGATGAGCAAATTTTCCTCGCAATAAGAGTATTGGTCCAATATCCACTCCCCCACAAAGCGAAGCTGGCAAGAAGCGTTATACAATCGGACATCAGGCATATTCAATCCCCCCGTCTCCTTAGAGTGCATTAATACAGAATACTTGAGCCGAGCCCTCCCCCCTGCCCACAAAAATTTCTGAAAAGAGCGTTGTAACCACAAAACATCTGCATGTGATAGCCAGCAGGGCAACATATGAAGCTTATATAACAATTTTGGTACCAATGTCATTTTAAGCAGTGCACATCGTCCAAACAGGGACAGCGGAAGTGTACGCCAGGTATTCAGCTGGGCCCCCATGGCAGACAACGTAGTCTTAATATTAAGGGCGTAAATCTCAGTCAAATTCCTAGGTATCCAGACCCCTAAATACTTTAACTTATCCGAGGCCCATGCAAAAGGGAACCCAGCACCCCAATCCCGTTCCGCATCAGGTGTAAATGCTAGGGCCTCAGATTTAGCATAATTGATAGTCAGACCCGCAATCCCCTTGAAGGCGGAGAAGTGTTGGATAATCACAGGAACACTTTGCTTGGGCCGGCCCACAAACAACAGGATATCATCTGCGAATAACGCCAGCTTCAGTTGATGCCGCCCTATGTGAAGGCCTGTAAAGCCAGGGTCTAAACATAATTTAATCGCTAAGGGCTCGATGGCCAGCACAAAAAGTAAAGGGGACAGGGGGCAACCCTGACACACCCCGCAGTGCAAGGAAAAGGGTATAGTCAATGCACCAATAATGAGGAGGCGTGCGCCAGGGTTATTATATAAAACCTCTAACCATGTGACTATGTTACCCACCAAACCATACCGGCGCAGGCTCCAGAACAAGTAGTCCCAGGAAAGCGAGTCAAACGCTTTCTCAGCATCTAAGCTCAAAACTAGAGCGTCTGCCTGCCTATGGAAACTAAGTGCTGCAATGAGCCTGCGGACATTCTTCACTCCCTGTCGGCCCTTGATAAAACCTGTCTGGTCTGGGTGTATCAATGTGGGTAGTATAAGGGCCAGCCGGGCCGCCAGCACAGCTGCAAAGATTTTTAAGTCACTATTTATCAAAGAAATAGGTCAGTAGGAGCCTACATCATGGGGATCCTTCCCCGGCTTAGGGATAAGCACAATAGTAGATTGATTCTCAAAAGCATTTAAAGACTTATCTTGAAGCAGATTATTAAAATAGGGAGTCAGGACGGGTAGAAGTGAGAACTTCAAGATTTTATAAAATTCAGGCCCGAGGCCATCTGGCCCAGCTGCCTTCCCCAATTTCAAGGTATGAATAATAGCGTGTACTTCACTGTCTTTAACCAGAGCATTCAACATCTCCAATTGCGGTGTGGTCAATTGCGGCCAAGGAAGTCCCTGAAAAAAAGCATCCGCAGCCTCCGCAGGGCTGGGTTTTTCCCCATATAGATTCTGATCGTATTCTAAAAACCTGTCCATAATCGCAGCCGGTGAAGTTAAGTGGATGCCCTGCTTATCTTTTACGCTCGTAATGAGAGACTTTGGCCTCCTGGTGCGCACTAAATTGGCCAATAGTTTCCCGGGTCGTTTGCCATGTTTATATAGTTGTAATTGATAATAGCGGAGGGATTTATTAGCCCGTTGATACAAAAGAGTATTTAAAGTCTCCCGAATAGTGGCAACCTCCCTCTTACTAGAATCCATCATCGCCCGCATATGAGACAATTGGGCCTTTTTAAGCTCTGCCGTTAAATGCAGGATATCCGCATTACGTTTCTTATTTTGCGTTGCCACATAGGCAATTATTGAACCTCTCATGACCGCCTTTCCGGCCGCCCATAAGACTGCAGACGAGGTCTCTGGCAGGGTATTGAGGCACACATAATCATCCCAGTGAGTCTGTAAGTAGCGATGAAATTGTTTATCTAACATAAGTCCAGGGGCCATTCGCCAAGAGAATGGCGGTTTAGGATAGGTTCCCAGCGTGACACCCACTGACACCGGCGCGTGATCAGAGACAGATATAGTGCCAATGGTGGCCGCGGTCACCCTGGGAAACAAAAAATCAGAGAGCAAGAAATAATCTAATCGTGAATAAGCACCATGGGGATGAGAAAAAAAAGTGTAATCTTGCTCTCCAGGGTGCAGAGCCCTCCAAACATCCAGTAGTCCCAGCTCCTGGCTAACAAAATTGGAGCCTATTCGGATGTCATGAGACGTGACCGCTTTAGGGGGTTTGCAATCTTCCTGTTTATTTGGTACTATATTAAAGTCCCCGCCCATAATTACTGCACAGGAGGAGAGCCCTGCCAGGATCCCCATCAAACTAGCAAAGAAATCATGTGAGTATACATTTGGAGCATATACGTTGCAGAGAGCCACTGGCTGCTGGTGGCACAGCCCCTGAACTATAACATACCGTCCCTCCTCGTCCTGCCACACTTTATCCACCTGAAAGGGCACCTGCTTATGGATTAAGATTGCTACTCCCCGTTTTCGGGATGAATAAGAGGACGAGAAGCATTGCCCCACCCATTCTCGCTGCAGCTTAGCATGTTCCCCCGGAGTTAAGTGTGATTCTTGCATAAACACTATTTGGGACCCCAACCGTCGAAAAAGCTGTAATAGTTTTTTCCGTTTAATAGGGGAGTGAATCCCGTCCACATTAAGTGAAGTGAATTTGACTGTGGTCATCGAAACAAGTTAGGAAGGACCCACCCTCCCAGACAGGCAGTACACACCAGTGCCACCGCAGTCACCCGGGGCTCCCCAGCCTGAGCCACAGGATCAAAAGAAATTTTGCTCCATATCATAATATGACAAGTTCAATACTACCGCCACAAAGACTGTTGCAGAACATCCATCCCCTAACCTTTCCCCTTCCCTCCCCCCTGCCCCCCCCATTACTATTCCCCACCCCCACAGCCATACGTCAACATAACCCACACACAACCACACAATCCAAGGTATCATACATACAAACAGCTCGAAGAGGCACAGACCTCTGACACCTCCTGCTGACAGGGTGCGTCCTAGGCCTCCTCCGACCCCCCCCCTCCCCCCCAAACCCCCAACATTCCAATCATGTAGGAACAGTATAAATATACCAGTAAAGCAAGAAGTAACAGTAATCAACGGGTATATGAAAATCAAACGGTCTCCCAGCACTTAAACCCATCAGTGAAATTCTGGAAGTTAGGAACACAGGTCATAATAACTGTTTTTCAGACAAAGCTGCAAGCCCTCACTCATAAGCCAGCAGTGAAGGCACCTTAGAACCATCAACTATATCCAACGGAGATATCCTAAAGAAATGTCATGGTGCCCGAAACTTCGGTTCTACTTTAGAGACGAGGAACCAGTGACTTATCAGGTGTTCTCCATAGACGGCAAAAGCGCCAGGAATTGTGATGCCTCCTCCTTGGATGTAAGGAGCACCGTTTTGTTTGCGTGATGGACCCGTAGCTTGGCTGGGTACAGCAGAGCGAAAGCGATCCCTCGCTTATGTAATTCTGTACAGGTGGGAGCCATAGCCTTGCGCTGCGCCGCCACTGTGGTTGAGAAATCATTGAAGAGTAAAATGCGCGAACCCTGATATTCCAAAGCAGATAACTTTCGAAATTCCCGCATTATCTGGAATTTATGCAGCCAGTTGAGAATTCTCGCCATGACAGGACGCGATCTGCTTCCGGATTCCCGCTGTGGGCCCAGCCTGTGCGCCCTCTCACAGCGCAAGTGCCCCACCAGGGTGGCAAGACCCAAGTGCTGAGGGAGCCATTCCTCCAAAAAATGATACAAGTCCTTGTCTAGGACCGTCTCAGGCAACCCCACAATTTTTAAATTATTGCGAAGCTTTCGGTTCTCTTGATCTTCAAGGCGTTCAAGTATCACTGCCTGCTGAGTAGTCAGCGCCTGGACCTGCCTCTCCGTGGTCACAAGTCGATCTTCCTGGTCACCCACACGCTGTTCCACGCCATCGAGTCGCCGCGCCTGTCCCTCCACAGCCGCCTTAACTTCATCCATGGCAGATTGCAATTTAAGCAGGCGGTCGTCCAGGGCCGCAGACTAGGGATGTGCAGACAAAAAGTTTATGTTCATAAGTCCATAAGTCGAAAAGGGGGGTCAATTTCGGTCAATATGGACATATGGAGAATTCCATAAGTTGAGTCTATGTCCATACGTGCACTGGTTCCCTAAATAAAAATTTAAACCCCTCACCCTCCTTAATCCCCCCCCCAAGACTTACCAAAATTCCCTGGTGGTCCAGCGGGGAGTCAGGAAGCCATTCCTCTATTCCTTTGCGAGGAGCACGTGACGTCCGTGTCACATCGGAGTGACGCAGCCGTCATGTGGTCCACCGCGGTTCCGCTCCCGGATCCCTCCTTGGACACAAACGGAACTTTTGGCCAGCTTGGGGGGGCCTCCTGACCTCCCCAAGCTGGCCAAAACTTCCGTTTGTGTCCAAGGAGGGGTCCGGGAGCGGAACCGTGGTGGACCACGTGACGGCCGCGTCATCGGAACTTTTGGCCAGCTTGGGGAGGTCAGGAGGCCCCCCCAAGCTGGCCAAAAGTTCCGTTTGTGTCCAACGAGGGGTCCGGGAGCGGAACCGCGGTGGACCACGTGACGGCCGCGTCACTCCGACGTGACGCGGACGTCACATGCTCCTCGCAAAGGAATAGAATAATGGCTTCCTGACTCCCCGCTGGACCACCAGGGAGTTTTGGTAAGTCTTGGGGGGGATTAAGGAGGGTGAGGGGTTTACATTTTTATTTAGGATCAACGATCGCAATTTCCAACGTATTCAACATAGCTATGTTGAATAAGTTGGAAATCCGATCGTTTTCGCCTCATCACTTTTTTAAGTTAAAAAAAAATAATAAGTAGCGTTTTACATATAAGTTCAAAACGAATGCACACCCCTACCGCAGACACCCTCGTGGAGATCTGCAACAGCGCGTCTTCAGACACAGAAGCTAGCTGTGTGGATTTATCAGTCCCCGTTGCCATCCTTTGCTTCTGGCTGCGGCGCTCCGTGATGAGTTGCGGTCGGCGTGGGCGCATACCACGCTCCCCCGATTTCAAAATCTGCTGGGGGGGTGCAGTCCCCCGCCCCAGACCCAGTATAGTCCACAGCAAAAAGACAAAGCGATGCCCCGAAGAATATAATGTTATTATAGGGCAGGTAATACTTACACTTTAAAACTTTTTATTCACAATAATCAGAGCCCCCTGTACCAGAGATCAGGGTTTTGGAGAAAATAAGGACCGTTGAGTTGCAACGAACGCTGTCCGGCAGGCAGAAATCAGGGCAGTAGAAAACTCACGCTGCCGGGCGCCATCTTGGCCATGCTGCTGCTGCCTCATCACTTCTGGTCGGGGCCGCTGCTCCCCGAGACCGGCGATTTCCAAGAAGTAAACTTCACAGGAGATGCCCCTTTACAGCACAACCTCTCAGGTCCCGGGAGTGAGGCCATATGGACAGCAGGTTTTTCAAGCGGAGCCCCATGGCAACCGCCATTTTGGCGCGATGGGAGGGCAGCCGTTCGCGGGTACCTCCGCCGCCGACACCGCTCTGTCAGCCTCAAAAGCAAAACCGCAGAGGACTGGGAACTCCCAGCGTCCCGTCCCCCCCCAGCAGGCCCGATCAGAATCGTCGCATTTTCCAGGGGTTAGAGGGGGAAAAACGGAGGTGGGGTCGCAGAGCTTAATCACCCAGCTTCCTTGCTGGTGACGTCATCACCGGAAGTCTCGAATAAGCTGTTCTATCTCACCTAACAGAATTTTTAGGACAACATTCTGTTTTAGACCAGTTTCAATTTGGCTTTTGTAAAATGCATAGCATAGAGATGTTACTAATGTCTAGTACTAACACAACCAGAGGTAGTTTTCATAAAGGGTCAAAATACTAGGGATGTGAATCGTTTTTTGACGATTTAAAATATCATCCGATATATTTTAAATCATCAAAAATCGTTAGAGGTGATATTTAATAGGAATTCCCCCGATTTATCGTCAAAAATCGTAAATCGGGGGAAGGGGGAGGGGGGAGGGGAAGGGGGAGGGCGGGAAAACCGGCACACTAAAACATCCCTAAAACCCACCCCGACCCTTTAAAATAAATCCCCCACCCTCCCGAACCCCCCCAAATTGTCTTAAATTACCTGGGGTCCAGTGGGGGGGGGGGTCCCATTGTGATCTTCCACTCTCGGGCCATGGGTGCGTTGATAGAAATGGCGCCGGCGCTACCTTTGCCCTGTCATATGACAGGGCAAAGGTAGCGCCGGTGCCATTTTGCTTCCTGTCCCCCGACGTCACGAGTGTAGGAGATCGCTCCCGGACCCCTGCTGGACCCCCAGGGACTTTTGGCCAGCTTGGGGGGGCCTCTTGACCCCCACAAGACTTGCCAAAAGTCCAGCGGGGGTCCGGGAACGACCTCCTGCACTCGAATCGTGTTGCCATACGGCCGGCGCCATTTTGCAAAATGGCGCTGGCCATATTGCAAAATGGCGCCGGCCGTACGGCAACACGATTCGAGTGCAGGAGGTCGTTCCCGGACCCCCGCTGGACCCCCAGGGACTTTTGGCCAGCTTGGGGGGGGCCTCCTAACCCCCACAAGACTTGCCAAAATTCCAGCGGGGGTCCGGGAACGACCTCCTGCACTCGAATTGTGTTGCCGTACCGCCGGCGCCATTTTGCAATATGGCCGGCGCCATCAACGCACCCGTAGCCCGAGAGTGGAGGATCACAATGGGACCCCCCCACTGGACCCCAGGTAATTTAAGACATTTGGGGGGAGTTCGGGAGGGTGGGGGATTTATTTTAAAGGGTCGGGGTGGGTTTTAGGGATGTTTTAGTGTGCCGGTTTTCCTGCCCTCCCCGATTTACGATTTACACAATATTTACAAAAACAAAACCGCGACGATTCGATTCCCTCCCCTCCCCAGCTGAAATCGATCGTTAAGACGATCGATCACATGATACACATCTCTACAAAATACATTGTCACAATAATTTTATTTTTTTTTTTTAACACTGTTTATTGATACAGGAAACAGTTTCATATACAGACTGAAACAGTGGAAACACCTCCTTCATTGCATCAAAATACATAGATGAAGCATAATTGTTATGAACAATATGTAATAATGTAGGACATACACCAAAATCAATCCCAAGTTGTTTCCTGTCATTTTCCACCCTAAATCCCCATTCATTCCGCATTCAGTCCAGATATACACACACTCATCCATCCCATCCACATCTCTATCACAACTTCACACATATTATTCGGAGCTAAGTATGTTTCCATCTGGTTTTTTTTTTTTTCATATAACCAATCCATAGATTTTAATATGGCATCTGGTAACACTTTCAGAAATTCTCTCCATTTACACATAATTTTTTTAAAGGAACCTAATGATACATATCCTAAATAGCATTTTTTCAACTTGAAAAATTTCTACCAGTAATCGTAAGCACATTCTCTTAGTAGGACCTTCTTCTTTTATCCATTGTATTAGAATACATTTCCTTGCTACTATTAATTATAATGCTTCCATAGACGTGTTACCCTTCATGGTATCTGCATCTATATCTGATGGACCAAACAATAACAGTTGGGGGTTAGTGGCATCCAATGTAACTTGACATAAGTTGTTAATCATCAAAATAACTTCTTTCCAATACACTTGAATATTATCACAGAGAATAAAGTAAAAAGGGTTCCTTTTCAGAATAACATTTGACTCAAACTTCTGAATCTACTAATCCCATATAACACAAATGTACTCTGTCAAAATATGCTTCATGAAATATCTTCAGTTTCATCTCCCGAAGGTGTACATCAACTGTTTGTCTGTGTAATTGATCATATATAACGGATAAATATTTCATAGTTAATGTGATATGTAGCCTACTGGACTAATATCTACTTTGTGCCTATAAAATTGTATCTGTGATGAATGATTGCTAGAATTTATATCACACAATCCAACCCACTTAGGGACTTCCCAAAAAAATTATCACTAATACACAATGTCAATGTTAGTTTAAATTGATCTTCAATATCACCTTTCAACTGTTTATATCCTTTATTATTACATGTCACATAAACATATGTATTATCACATTTAATACAGCAATCATTAAATACATAATTTAAATTACATTGAACACATCATTTCTAATAACAAGATATTCAACAATACATACATCAATATAATTGCCCCTCAACATTCATATAACTTATGACAGTATCTATTCTACTGTGATAAGTTATATGAGTGTTGAGGGGTAATTATATTGATGTATGTATTATTGAATATCATGTTATTAGAAATGTGTTCAATGTAATTTAAATTATGTATTTAATGATTGCTGTATTAAATGTGATAATACATATGTTTATGTGACATGTAGTAATAAAGGATATAAACAGTTGAAAGGTGATATTGAAGATCAATTTAAACTAACATTGACATTGTGTATTAGTGATAATTTTTTTGGGAAGTCCCTAAGTGGGTTGGATTGTGAAATCACTGAGGGGACTTATTAGTAGGGATGTGAATCGTGTGATTGATCGTCTTAACGATCGATTTTGGCTGGGGGGGGGAGGGAAATCTGATCATCATGGTTTTTTTTGTTAAAAAATCGTAAATCGGGGGGGGGGACGGGACGGGAAAACCGGCACACCAAAACAACCCTAAAACCCACCCCGACCCTTTAAAACAAATCCCCCACCCTCCCGAACCCCCCCAAAATGTTTTAAATTACCTGGGGTCCAGTGGGGGGGGGGGTCCGGCGCGATCTCCCGCTCTCGGGCCACGGCTGCGTTACTAGAAATGGCGCCGGTGGCCCTTTGCTCTTACCATATAACAGGGCAAAGGTAGCGCCGGCGCCATTTTGAATATTGGCAATACGGCCCGACTGCAGGAGGTCGCTCCCGGACCCCTGCTGGACTTTTTGAAGTCTTGTGGGGGTCAGGAGGCCCCCCCAAGCTGGCTAAAAGTCCCTGGGGGTCCAGCGGGGGTCCGGGAGCGATCTCCTACACTCGTGACGTCGGGTGACAGGAACCAAAATGGCGCCGGCGCTACCTTTGCCCTGACATATGGTAAGGGCAAAGGGCCACCAGCGCCATTTCTATTAACACAGCCGTGGCCCGAGAGCGGGAGATCGTGCCGGCCCCCCCCCCCCCCCACTGGACCCCAGGTAATTTAAAACATTTTGGGGGGGGGTTTGGGAGGGTGGGGGATTTGTTTTAAAGGGTCAGTGTGGGTTTTAGGGTTGTTTTGGTGTGCCGGTTTTCACGCCCTCCTCCCTCCCACGATTTATGATTTTTTGACGATAAATCGTGGGAATTGCTATTGTATCGCGACTCTAACGATTTTTGACAATTTAAAATATATCTGACGATTGTTTTAAATCATCAAAAAACGATTCACATCCCTACTTATTAGTGTTCCATAGTGATTGTGCCAGATTAGAATTTACACCAGCCAGAAGTATTATTTTTAACTGATAATAGATTCTTAAAAGATACTCAAATACCTTTTCAGAAATGACCTGTTTATCTGTGAGGGTCTTGGCCTCACATATTTTCTCACTTGTAGATATGTGAACCAGTGATTTGAACATAATCCATATTTTTCTTTTAATGCAGTAAAAAACTCAGATTGAAGATCATTATTCAGGAAATTGGCAACAGTATGAAGTGCAGCTATAGATCATATTCTAAATACTTCTTCCCTGCCCCCCCCATCCCCCCATATTTCAATTCCAGATTATTTTGAAAAGTCAAGAGAGGAAAGAATTTGCTAGATAGTGACCATTTGTTACGAAGATATATCCATGCTTTCCTAACAGGCATTATGGATAAGAACATAAGAAAATGCCATACTGGGTCAGACCAAGGGTCCATCAAGCCCAGCATCCTGTTTCCAACAGTGGCCAATCCAGGCCATAAGAACCTGGCAAGTACCCAAAAACTAAGTCTATTCCATGTTACCATTGCTAATGGCAGTGGCTATTCTTTAAGTGAACTTAATAGCAGGTAATGGACTTCTCCTCCAAGAACTTATCCAATCTTTTTTTAAACACAGCTATAATAACTCCACTAACCACATCCTCTGGCAACAAATTCCAGAGTTTGATTGTGCGTTGAGTAAAAAAGAACTTTCTCCGATTAGTTTTAAATGTGCCCCATGCTAACTTCATGGAGTGCCCCCTAGTCTTTCTAATATCCGAAAGAGTAAATAACTGATTCACATCTACCCGTTCTAGACCTCTCATGATTTTAAACACCTCTATCATATCCCCCCTCAGTCGTCTCTTCTCCAAGCTGAAAAGTCCTAACCTCCTTAGTCTTTCCTCATAGGGGAGTTGTTCCATTCCCCTTATCATTTCGGTCACCCTTCTCTGTACCTTCTCCATCACAATTATATCTTTTTTGAGATGCGGCAACCAGAATTGTACACAGTATTCAAGGTGTGGTCTCACCATGGAGCGATACAGAGGCATTATGACATTTTCCGTTTTATTCACCATTACCTTTCTAATAATTCCTAACATTCTGTTTGCTTTTTTGACTGCCGCAGCACACTGAACCGATGATTTCAATGTGTTATCCACTATGACACCTAGATCTCTTTCTTGGGTTGTAGCACCTAATACGGAACCCAAATTTGTGTAATTATAGCATGGGTTATTTTTCCCTATATGCATCACCTTGCACTTATCCACATTAAATTTCATCTGCCATTTGGATGCCCAATTTTCCAGTCTCACAAGGTCTTCCTGCAATTTATCACAATCCACTTGTGATTTAACTACTCTGAACAATTTTGTGTCATCTGCAAATTTGATTATCTCACTCGTCGTATTTCTTTCCAGATCATTTATAAATATATTGAAAAGGGTCCCAATACAGATCCCTGAGGCACTCCACTGTCCACTCCCTTCCACTGAGAAAGTTGTCCATTTAATCCTACTCTGTTTCCTGTCTTTTAGCCAGTTTGCAATCCACAAAAGGACATTGCCACCTATCCCATGACTTTACTTTTCCTAGAAGCCTCTCATGAGGAACTTTGTCAAAAGCCTTCTGAAAATCCAAGTATACTATATCTACCGGTTCACCTTTATCCACATGTTTATTAACTCCTTCAAAAAAGTGAAGCAGATTTGTGAGGCAAAACTTGCCCTGGTTAAAGCCATGGTGACTTTGTTCCATTAAACCATGTCTTTCTATATGTTCTGTGATTTTGATGTTTAGAACACTTTCCACTATTTTTCCTGGCACTGAAGTCAGGCTAACCAGTCTGTGGTTTCCCAGATTGCCCCTGGAGCCCTTTTTAAATATTGGGGTTACATTTGCTAACCTCCAGTCTTCAGGTACAATGGATGATTTTAATGATAATGGGTAATGCCATGAAATGAGTCATCTTTGAAAAATGGTCCACAGTGACCTAGTTGGAATTGTTGCCATTGGATATGGGAAAGTCAACAATGAAATCCATGGCTATATGCATCCACGGTTCACTTGGTGCAGGGAGTGGCTGAAGAAGTCCCCAGGGATGACCAACCAGTGTTTTTTGTCAAGCGCATGTAGGATATGACTCTACGTAGGTCTGGACATCTTTCTTCATGGTGGGCAACTAGTAGAACATTTGTATGGTGGCAAGTGTTCTAGCTTCTCCAGGATGACCTGCGGGAAGAGGGTCATGTATCCATTTGATGATTTGTTTCCTAAGTGTCTGGGGAACCACCGTCTTCCTGGCCGGAACCTTGTGGGTAGCAAAGAGGAGTACTCTTGTAGGGTCAATGATGTGACACGGAGAATCAGGTATATCTTAAGAACATAAGAAATTGCCATGCTGGGTCAGACCAAGAGTTTGCCTGGTTTGGCCTCTGTTTTCAACAGAGGCCAAACCAGGCCACAAGAACCTGGCATTTACCCAAACACCAAGAAGATCCCATGCTACTGATGCAATTAATAGCAGTGGCTATTCCCTAAGTAAAATTGATTAATAGCAGTTAATGGACTTCTCCTCCAAGATCTTATCCAAACCTTTTTTGAACCCAGCTACACTAACTGCACTAACCACATCTTCTGGCAACAAATTCCAGAACTTTATTGTGCATTGAGTGAAAAAGAATTTTCTCCAATTAGTCTTAAATGTGCTACTTGCTAACTTCATGGAATGGAGAGTGCGTCAGCGCAGGTATTCTTGTCCATGGAACGGTATCGCAAGAGGAAGTCGAAGCAATTAAAAAATAAAGACCAGCAGGCCTGCCTGTGGTTCAGGCATTGCGCATGATGTAAGTATTCGAGGTTTTTGTGGTCATGTAAACCGTAATTTGATGTTGTGCACCCTCAAGCCATGGACGCCATTCCTCGAATGCCAATCTAATTGCCAATAACTCTTTGTCTCCAATCCTGTAGTTTCGCTCGGCTGGGGAGAAGCGTCAAGAAAAAAACGAGCAGGGATGTAACGTGTGGTTATCATTATGTTGGCTGAGGATGGCACCAACCCTGACATCAGAAGCATCCACCTCTACGATGAAGGGTCTTCGAGGATCTGGGTGGTGTAAGCATGGCTCTTGGAGAAACGCCTCTTTAAGTTCCTGAAAGGCAGTCACGACTTCTAGAGACCAGTGAGAGGGATTGGCTCTCTTTTGAGTCATGGCTGTAAGAGGCACGGTTAGCGTAGAATAATGGTGAATGAATGATCTGTAGTAGTTAGTGAAACCTAGGAATCATCGCAGAGCCTTGAGGTCAGTGGGTTGTGGCCAGTCCCAAATACTCTTGATTTTTTGCGGATCGATCTGAAACCCTTTGCTGGATACTTCATAGCTTAAAAAGGGAACAGACTCCTGATGGAAAGAGCATTTTTCCAATTTGTCATATAGCCGGTTGTCTCGTAATTTCAGCAAAACATAAATGATGTCTAATTGATGGCTTTGGAGATCTTGAGAGAAGACCAATATGTCGTCTAGATATACTACTACACAGCTGTAAAGCATGTCCCTGAAGATTTCATTCATCATGTTTTGAAAAACAGCCGGGGTGTTGCAAAGGTCAAAGGGCATGACTAAATTTTCCAAATGGCCATTGCGGGTATTAAATGCGGTCTTCCATTTATCACCATGACGTATCCAGACCAAGTTTTACACCCCTCTGAGGTCTAATTAAGTGAATATTTTGGCCAGTTGGAGTCTATCAAAAAGTTCAGAGATCAATGGCAATGGGTAGTGATCCTTCATGGTGATCTCATTTAAGCCGCGGTAGTCAATACATGGGCGAAGGGATCCATCCTTCTTTCCCACAAAAAAGAACCCGGCTCCAGCAGGAGACTTAGACTGAGATTCGTTAGGCCAGGCCAGGGATGGCATGGATGGCTGAGGCCTGAGCCGGGTCCATGGAGTTAGCAATCTGTTATGTTTGGTACTAGTGTGAACCCCTGGGCTGAGGTGAGAGGTATCTCCACCCACAGGGAGGAGCCCTGTGAGCCTCACCGTCAGTAGGCGTGGTCTCAGTGATGTCAGACACAGCTGTGTAACAGAGTCTTTATTGATAGAGAAGAAAGGCACAACCCATTGAATGGGAGGTGCAGAAAGGTAAAGTTCAGAGCAGAGGGTTATACCCAAGTATGATACCTCAGATGTGAAGATCCGGTAGCGGCCCACGGAGCGGGGTACACCAGGACGTCTTGCAGTAGTGAAGAAACAGTCAGATGTGCAGATCCGTTAGTGGCCCATGGAGCAGGGAATGCCAGAGATGAGTCTCAGTGATGGAAATGAGAAAGCTGTCCAAGGTACAGGAACCCCGATGAGGTTCCTGTAGCGGTGGTGCAGTAATGACCTGTAGGCAGGGTATACTGGAGTGGTTCCTTCAGGGAAGAAGCGGTAGTGGCCCAAGGCACAGGGTACACCGCAGAGAATCCCACAACGAGGCTTAGACAGTAGAAGTCCATAGAATTAGGTACTCACAGGAGGTACTTCCAGGAGAGGTCTCGGGGAGCGTAACCGATAGCTGTCCAAGGCAGAAGGTCCTCTGAGGAGTAGGGGTGTGCAGAGGGATGCCATACGTTGCATTCGGGATTTGGATTCTTCAGAGGGGCAGATCCATTGCATTCGGCCGTATGGCACCCAGATACGTTAATATGTCAATTTCTATTCATTTCCCTGCTAAAATTAAATTAACTACAACCCCCCCACTCTTCTGATCCCCACAAGACATACCAAAACTCCCTGGTGGTCCAGCGGGGGGTCCAGGAGCCATCCCCTGCTCTCACACCCTCGGCTGCCGATTTCAAAATGGCGCCGATAGCCTTTGACCTACTATGTCACAGGGGCTACCGGTGCCATTGGTTAGCTCCTGTCACATGTCCATCTGCGCCATCTTGTGCTCCTACCATGTGACAGGGGCTGATGAATGGCACCGGTAGCCCCTGTGACATAGTAAGGGTAAAGATTATCGGCGCCATTTTGATTATTGGCAGCCGACGGCCCGAGTGCAGGAGATCGCTCCCGGACCCCCGCTGGACCACCAGGGACTTTTGGCAAGTCTTGGGGAACCCTGCTGACCCCCACAAAACTTGCCAAAAGTCCAGCGGAAGTCCGGGAGCGACCTCCTGCACTCGGGCCGTCACCTGCCATTATTCAAAATGGCGCCGATAGCCTTTGCCCACACTATGTCACAGGGGCTGATGGTCGGCCCTGTGACATAGTGTATAGGCAAAGGCTATCGCTCCCGGACTCCCACTGGACTTTTGGCAAGTTTTGTGGGGGTCAGCAGCCCAGGATGTGAGTGCAGGAGATGGCTCCCGGACCCCCCACTGGACAACCAGGGAGTTTTGGTAAGTCTTGAGGGGATCAGGAGGGTAGGGGATTTAGGCGGCCAAATAATTCGGCAAAGATTTGTGTATTCGTGGGGAATCGCAATATGTTTCGCTTCCCCACGAATACAACGAATATGGCCACATCCGTTGCAGATTGCCAATACGTAGGGACCAAATGCACACCCCTACTGAGGAGCGGATAACCTGAGACGAGAAAGGGTCCCCAAGGAGCAGGTACCCAGAGTTTCTCACACCAACATAGAAAGTGGAACTGGAAGTCCAAGGAGCGGAATTCAGCAAGAGGGAACTCCTTGCTAACTCATCTAAGTGAAGGGCTAGCTAGTTTATCTACCGGAGGTGGGTGACATCATCCAGAGGGGACACCCTGAGGTTCCCGCCATGACATGTACAAGAGTAGCCCATTTGCGAGCACGTCTAAGTCATTCCTGGAACAAGATGGCGGTTGGCAGTGCCCATGCCGTCCCAGGAACGCCAGGTTGGTCAGCGGTGGTTGGTGGAAGCCGCCATTTGTTCAAAGGATGATAATACAGCAAAGAAAGAGGGGAGCATTAGTGGTCACAGCTCTCTGTGACCGATGCGCGAAACATAGTAGTCTTGAGCTTTTGGTCTATAGGGTATTTGAACACATGACTATTGCTATGGGTATACAACTGAATTAAATCATTAAAACTAAATTGACATAGACTGACTAAAAGCTATAAAAAAAATACTGGATTACCCTGCCCAGAAGTACAGCAGCCAGAAACACTAATCTGAACCCATTTGAAGTAATTACTGGGCATTTCATGCAAACACCCAATTCCCCATCTCTGAACATGGACTTGGTTGAATGTGATTTGCTTCAGTTAACATACTTAATGATTTCATATTACAAAGTATTATTTCTTAGACACCCCCCCCCCCCCCCAAATCAATGCTGTATGGCAAGAACACAAGCTGATATTACTCTTGGAATATAACTGGTAACACTCTCTCGATCAAAACCTTTCCTTATGGAACTGCTGCTCTTGAACCATGTGGGAAGAACCTTATCAAAGTATTACTCACCATACTTCAGCTGTTAAAGTAAAAAGCAAGAAAACTTGGATCCACACATTACCCACTAAAGCTTCCTTCCATCACTAGACTGAGAAGCAGATGATTCCTTTGACCCAGATGACCAAAAATATGGAATTTTTCAAACTTTCTGCAATGAAACTATAACGCACACTTTTGTTGTAAAATTCTACTATAGCCTTATGAGTCATTCAATTTTAAACTTACAAGAACATGACCATTGGATTAATGCCAGCTATTGCAAAAAAAAAAAAACCTTTTGAACCTGTGACAGTGAACACCAAATATAGATGAGTCAAGCCTGAACATTAATGGGAATGGCCCTTCGGGGTTCAGTGGTGGACAGACCTTGAAGTCACTGAACTTTTTAACAGTTTACCTTAACTTTATTGGAAAGGATCCATCGAGACACCATGGTAGACAGGTGCTTGAACTCTGATAAAGAATGCTATTCCTGCACAAGATGTGGCTGAACACTACCCTTCTCATTCTGACTCACTTATTGCAGTTGCAGTAATGCCTGTTCATTTAAGAAACAAATATGTCTGACAACTACAAACCAAATGAGTCTTAATCTTACCAAATGCTGAAATGGACTTTGACCTTGTATACAAAGTCTATGTTCTGATCTTCCTGACCATACAGACTATTGACTAATCTCACGTCCTTGATTCTGCTGAATGTCATTTTCAGTACAATCCAGATGAAATATCATGACCTCATGAGGATGACTATCTACAATGTCTTTCCCTTCTCCCTGGCTTGAAGAAAAATGCAAACTACAATATATTTTATCAATACCTATCCTGGAACTTCAACAAGACAAACGTTTCAACTTATATTCCTGTGAATATTTCTTACATTTCTACTTCTCTTAATGTTTATCATCATTCCCTTGGTTCCAAGAATCATCATTTGCTTCTTAACTTCCTGGCTTTTCCGAATAGCACTTCACCCATTCATGATTGTCAAGTCCCTACTGATGTTGTTCTTGAATCTGCTTCATCTTGACTCAGTCATATGCTCATATGGATGGCCCAAAATTACAGAAATCTTCTTCAGGATCAAAATAGCAAGTGTTCCCAGCTATTCATGCTATTGGACAAATAACTCTAAGGATTGTGGAAAATAAATTTCAAAGGAATGTTATGTTCTGACACTTCCTGAGTCAATCCATCATCAAAAAAAGAGAATTAAACCCATTAAATCCATCCAGTTGGCACAAATGTATGTGATGCTTAATTCTTAACCTTGGAGTCTATGAACTGGAAGTGTGAAAATCCTTTCCTCCATAGCAAAGCAAATAGCCAATGAAAGAAGCAAAAGACTGATAGAACTTTAACAGGATGACTAACAGGGCAAAAATTGAAAGAGCTTTCCTTTCAGGAAGAGTCTGTTCAGTTAGGGCTGGATTTTTAAACATATGCGCGCAGGGTACATTTGTGCGTGCTACCCGGCATGCACAAATTTACGCCCGATTTTATATCATGCGCATGCAGAGCCCTAGGGAAGCCTCAATGGCTTTCCCCGTTCCTTCTGAAGCTGCTCCAAAATCGGAGAAGCCTCGGAGGGAACTTTCCTTCAGCCCCCTCCACCTTCCCCTTTCTTCCCCTATCTAACCCATCTCCCAGCCCTACCTAAACCCCCCCCTACCTTTATTTTATTAGTTGTGCCTGCTTCCAGGCAGGCGCAGGTTGCGCGCGCCGGCCAATGGCCAGCCCGCGATCCCGGGCACAGTGGCAAATGGCCTCTGTGCCTGGAGGCTCCGGCCATGCCCCCTCCTATCTAACTGGCGCCATCTTGTGCTCCTATCTTGTGACATAGTAAGGGCAAAGGCTAGGGCAGCCGACGGCCCGAGTGCAGGAGAACAATCCAGGACCTCCGCTGGACCACCAGGGACTTTTGGCAAGTCTTGGGAGGGTCAGGAGGGTGGGGGGTTGTAGTTAATTAAATTTAAAGGGTTGGGATGGGGTTTTTTTTGGGAAACATACATATGTAACTAATGAACGGATCGGGGTCCCCCAAGAATGGATGCAACGGATTTGGGTCCCGACGAATACGAATACCGAATGGGACGAATCCGTCCCTGCTGCACATCCCTACTGTATTCCCTTAAAGTACACCTTAGGAATTTTACAGCTACTCTTCTTGCTGCGCTGCTCTACTCCTACCATTTCAGTTTTTAACAACTGCCAGAGCTACTGCTGCCACCACCTCTCTAAGCCAGCCTTGGTAATTTAGAGTGCTTTCTCGCTGAACATATTGGGGCGGATTTTAAATGCCCTGCTCGCGCCGGCGCACCTATTTTGCATAGGCCGCCGGTGTGCACAGAGCCCCGGGACGCGCGTAAGTCCTGGGGCTTTGTAAAAGGGGCGTGTCGGGGGTGTTTTGGGGGCGTGTCGTGCGTGACGCGCCGTTTTGGGGGCATGTCGCGCGTGACGTGGTGTTTCGGGGGCGGCGACGCGGGCGTGGTTTCGGCCTGGGGGTGTTCGGGGGGCATGGCCGCGGCCTCCGGACCAGCCCCCGGGACCGGAACACGGAGCAGGGCTGCCGGCCGGCGCGCGCAAAGGTAGGGATGGGGTTTAGATAGGGCCGGGGGGGTGGGTTAGGTAGGGGAAGGGAAGGTGCGGAGGGGTGGAAGGAAAGTTCCCTCCGAGGCCGCTCCGAAATCGGAGCGGCCTCGGAGGAAACAGGCAGCGCGCGCTGGGCTCAGCGCGAGCAGGTTACACAAATGTGCACCCCCTTGCGCGCACCGACCCCGGATTTTATAAGATACGCGCGGCTATGCGCGTATCTTATAAAATCCAGCGTACTTTTGTTCGCGCCTGGTGCGCGAACAAAAGTACGCGCTCCCATATGTTTTTAAGATCTACCCCATTGTCTACCAGGATCCTACAAAATCCCCTTCTCCTATGGTACTTGCTGACTCTTGCTCTTGTCATGGTCATCTGTTGAATTTCATGCTGCTGTACCACTCCTCAGCCTTTCATTCCATACCTCCTCCTATCACCTCAGTCTTCGAGGTACACCTTGGGGGGTTTACAGCTACTCTTCTTAATACATTGCTCTGCACTTACCATTTCAGTTTTTAAAAATTCCCAGTGCCACTGCTGCTGTCACCATTCTAAGTCAGTTTTGATACCTTAGGGTGCTTTCTCCTCTGCCTGGGATAAATATATCAACAATTTTTAAGTTATTTCAAAATTATAGTTTTGCATTTTCATGCCCTGGTCCAAATATAGATATCATGTCATGCAATCTGGGCAAATACAAAAAAATTGCTTTGTACTACATAGCATCATTGTGATATACATGATCAGTTTAAAAATCCAGTCTTATATTTATCATACTGACTCTTTCCACTGATTTTGTGTACTAGTCAACAACTCAAGGCAGGTTTTATGTGTATCATGAGAGTATTAAGTATCCCTAGAAAAGAAAATGATTTATATCCTAGCTGTAGGAAAGCTAAGAGATTTAGCTTTCCTGTGATAATGTGCATATGCCTTTGAGAGAAATGATTCTGGAAATAGATTTACTAAAAGTCACATTGGGAGTCTGCAAATAGAACCAATAATGTAGCAGAGCATTTGAGTTAAACACCCCTCAATTCCAGACTGTATTCAAATAGCTGCTTCTCCATTATTTCATAACAATGACCTCCTAATACATCATATCAGATTTTGTCTTATGAGAGGTATTAAATATTTTATTTAAAGGGTGTTTATTCTTATTTACAAGGTAAAAGAAAAATAGAAAAGCTTCAGAGAATTGAAGTTATATCTCACATTGTTCTGCAAATATTTGAAAACACAGTTTTGAAGCACATAGTCTATAATTATTTTAATAGTGCATGTATAATTCATTTAGGGATCAATTCATCCAAAATCAGGATTTAGAAATATTCATATCCTATTTTTAAATTCAAATCTTGACTGAAGCCCTGTATAACTCAGAAAATCTGAACAAACCCATTTTGAGCTGGTTTCAAGACTAAACCTCACATGTAATTATGCAATGTGTTATGATTTCATTATGCATGACCCACTTCATCTTCCTTTTTTTTTTATATGTGGAATCACTCTTCTGATGGCAGCAGTGTCTGGAATTGGGTAAAGGAAGAATGCTGAGTGCACTCATGATGAGTTCCATCTTAGACTATTGAAAAAAAAATCGATTTGCCCAGACTTCCGTAACCACTAAACTTGCCAACTGACCCAGGTCACTCCAAAGAAGATGATCCAATTCTGGTTCTGCTTCATAGAGATATAGCCATGTTCCTTTTTTTTTTGTTTATTTTAAGAGAACTGAAATGTTCAACTGGCAACCCCAATCACCACACATTCTTTTTTAAACATATTAAAAAAGCCTTTCATGTTCCAGCTCTCTATTTCTGCATAGTTGTGAGTGAACTGTGTTCTATAATATTTTCATGCCAAAACTATTGCTTAGAGCTGTATTACTGTGGAAGCTACCTTTAAAATTTATTGTTTGCATATAGACACTAAGGTTAAGCATTTCCCTGACTATAATTCAGTATTTCTTTGTTATCTCTAGCCTTAATGCAGATTTGTTACTGGTAATTTGTAACCTATCGTTGGCATTGTCTTTCATGCCTGAAGACTGGAGAGTGGCCAGTGTAACCCCGATCTTTAAAAAGGGCTCCAGAGGGCTATAGACCTATGAATCTGACTTCAGTGTCAGGAAAAATTGAGGAAACTGTTCTAAAAAACAAAATCGCAGAACATATAGAAAGACATGGTTTAATGGGACACAGCAAGCATAGATTTACACAAGAGAAATCTTGTCTCACCAATCTGCTACAATTTTTTTGAAAGGGTTAATAAACATGTGGATAATTTTATTTATTTATTTATTTAACATTTTTTTATATACCGGGATTCATACAAGATATTGCATATTGTCTCGGATAATGATGAGCCAGTGGATGTAGTGTATATGGATTTTCAGAATATGTTTAACAAAGTGGCCCATGAGAGACTACTGAGAAAATTAAAAAGTCTGAGGATAGAAGGCAATGTGGATTACAAACTGGTTAAAAGATAGGAAATAGAGAGAAGGACCAAATGGTCAGTTTTCTCAGTGGAGAAGGGTGAACGGTGGAGCACCTCAGGGATCTGTACTGTGCCCAGTGCTTTTAAATATATTTATAAATGATCTGGAAAAGGAAACAATGAGCGAAATGAGCAAATTTGCAGATGCTACAAAAATTATCTGAGTTGTTAAATCTGAGTTGTTAAATCACAAGCGGATTGTGAAAAATTACAGGAAGACCTTGTGAGACTGGAAGACTGGGCATTTAAATGGCAGTTGAAATTTAATGTGGACAAATGCAGTGATGCACATGGGGAAAATTATTCCATATTGTAAGTACATAATGTTAGGTTTACATATTAGGAGTTAACGCTCAGGAAAAGGACCAGGGATTCAAAGAGAACAATATTTTGAAATTCTCAGTTCAGTATGCAGCAATGGTTAAAAAGGCAAACAAAGGGGCCGATGCAATACAGTGCGCTCAGCTGAGTGCACTGTGTAACCGGCAGTCAGGCGCAGGTTGAATAGGCGCTAATGAACCTCCTAATGCAATAAGGGGATTAGCGCCTATTCAACGTGCTTCAGAAGCAGAGTGAGTCTAATAGCGCTAATTACATGCAAATGCATGTGATTGAGGCTATTAGCATTCACTCCAGATGCAATAAAAAAAATATAATAATGTGCGACTAGGACACACATCGAGCACTCAGTTTTTAACACCTACCTGGAGCAGGGGTTAATTGCTGAGCTCTCCTTAAACCAGTACAGAAAAGCAGAAAAAAACTGCTTTCCTGTACTGCTTCCGACTTAATATCATTGCGATATTAAGTAGGAGGAAAAGTGAAACTAAATAAAGTTAAAAAATAGAGAAAAAAAAAACCCACTGGCTGGAGTGCAGGAAACAGACGCTTGAATGACAAGCGTCTGTTTCCTTAACAGTGCGGCATTTAGGGAAACCGACACCGATAAACCCCCTAATTTAAATATTACATGGCGCCCCCCTTAGGGGTGCGTTAAGAAAGCAGGTGCTGACTGTTCAGTGCCCGCTTTCTACGCAAATTTATTGCATCGGCCCCAAAAAGTTAGGAATTATTAGGAAAGTAATGTAAAATAAAACTACAAATATCATAATGCCCCTGTATTGCTCCATGGTCACCGTGTCTCAAAAAAGATATAGTTGCATTGGAAAAGGTACAGATAAGAGTGACCAAATGATAAAGGGTATGGAATGCCTCCCTATGGGGAAAGGCTAAAGAGGATGGGTCTGTTCATCTTGTCACATGGTAAGGGCAAAGGGCCATCGGTGCCATTTTGATTAGTGGCAGCTGATGACCTGAGATGGCGAGATCACTCCCAGGACCCCGCTGGACCACCAGGGACTTTCGGCAAGTTTTGGGGGGGTTGCAATAAATTAAATTTGATGGGTTGGGGTGGGTTTGGGTTTTTTTTTATGTGCCCTTTCTCCCCCCCCTCCCCCCAAAATGATAAGAAAACTACACAAAATTTTGTGGGTTTTCTTATCATTTCGTCACCCCCCCCCCTGAAATGCGACGAAATAGGAATTATTGGCTCTATTTCCTATTTTGTCACAAACTAATGCACATCCCTATTAGTAATACTATAGTAGATATTTCAGGTAATTAATTTTCAGGATAAAAGAGAAAATTACTGGTTGGTACCAGAAAAAAGAGTGACAGCAAGTGAATTAGTTTATTCTATGTTTTCTGCAAATAGAACAAATTAAGTACATTTCTTGTAAGCTGATTGGTAGCATCATATTACATCTTGTGGGAGCACTAAAATGAAAGGATCAACTTACTGGTGGCTGAAGAAAATTGGTATATACTGCTTTGGGAAATTTTAGAAAGTAAAAAGCTTTGGGAAGAAGTAAACTATTGGGGCATAATATTTAGTGTGTTTGTGTGTCTGTATTAAACAGCTAGTCAGAAGGCAGGCAGAAGCCAGAAGTTTGTGAGTCTGTATTAAATAACTAGTCAGAAGACAGGCAGAAGTCAGGAGTTTGTGTGTTTTGATTTCCATCCCTCCCACCCAACCCTAGTTCATCCTTTGATTTATAGGTAGGAGATACTTTCAAATATATAAACACATGATTGCCCCAGGCCTTATCAAGAGTTTAATCATCCTCTTGTAGGACATTACCAGACATATAGTGGATAAACTAATAAATTTAAAGGACTCAAATTGTATGCATTTCCTACTTCCATAACAACCTGAACTTAACTAGGACCTGAACAAAATTAAGATGAAGGCAGCAGTCTAGCAGCAAGAGGGTGGACTTCCAGTCTTTTGCATCGAGTGTCACAAGTATTTTTTACCTGCTAGTGAGAAGTTGTATGTGTGCACCCAGTGCAAAATACTCCTGTCTCTCAGAAAATGAGTCCAATCTCTGGAAGCTAGAGTGGCAGACCTGGAGGAGCTGAGGCAGACAGAGAGGTATATAGATGAGACCTTCAGAGACATAGTAGCCAAGTCCCTACTTCAGTCTGGCAGCCCTGGTGCTGCCTTGGAGAAGGAAGGTCTCCTGGTCAAAGAGCATCAACCTGGTATGGCAGGAAATGATTCTGAAACAAGGATCTGCTCTTCAGGTGATGCATTATCCTCTCACACTGAGGGTGTGACTCCCAGGGCTACTGCTCAGGATGGAAGGCTTAGGTCAGCCTTCATAGTTGGTGATTCGATTATTAGGAATTTAGATAACTGGGTGGCTGGTGGGTGTGAGGTACATCTGGTAACATGCCTACCAGGTGTGAAAGTGGCGGACCTCATACATCACTTAGATAGGATGTTAGACAGTACTGGGGAACATCCAGCTGTCATGGTACATGTGGGCATCAACAACCAAGGAAAATTTGGGAGAGAGGCTCTAGAAGCCAAATGTAGGCTCTTAGGTAGAAAGCTGAAAACCAAAACCTCCAAGGTAACATTCTCTGAAATGCTTCCTGTTCCACTTACAGGTCTCCAGAGGCAGGCAGATCTCCAGAGATGATGGTGCAAGGAAGAGGTATTCAGTTTTATAAGGCACTGTGGAATCTTTTAGGAAAGGGAGTTTCTTTTCTGAAGGGATGGGTTTCACCTTAACCAGGGTGGAACCAGGCTGCAATTGCTAACCTTTAAAAAAGAAGATAGAGCAATATTTAAATCAGAACAAAGGGAAAAGCTGACAGTTGTTCAGCAATGCATAGTTCGGAGGGAGGGATCTTCGAAGGATACTAATGAAGCATTAGATTTAGGGCATCCCAAGAGAGAGGTCCAATAATAAGAAAAGAAGTCCATGTGCTTATAAGTAAAGAATCAACTGAGCTAAATGATTCCAGAATGTTAATACAAACAATAAACACACTTTGAAATGTTTTTTATGCTAATTCCAGAAGTCTAAGTGGTAAGATGAGACAGTTAGAGTGTAGAGCAGTGAATGATGATGTAGACTTAATTGGCATCTCAGAAACATAGTGAAAGGAGGAAAACAATAGGATAGTGCTATTTCAGGGTACAAATTATAGGGATGTGAATCGTGTCCTCGATCGTCTTAACGATCGATTTCGGCTGGGAGGGGGAGGGAATCGTATTGTTGCCGTTTAGGGGGGGTAAAATATCGTGAAAAATCGTGAAAAATCTAAAAATCTAAAAATCGCAAAACCGGCACATTAAAACCCCCTAAACCCACCCCGACCCTTTAAATTAAATCCCCCACCCTCCCGAACCCCCCCCAAATGACTTAAATAACCTGCGGGTCCAGCGGCGGTCCGGAACGGCAGCGGTCCGGAACGGGCTCCTGCTCCTGAATCTTGTTGTCTTCAGCCGGCGCCATTTTCCAAAATGGTGCCGAAAATGGCGGCGGCCATAGACGAACACGATTGGACGGCAGGAGGTCCTTCCGGACCCCCGCTGGACTTTTGGCAAGTCTCGTGGGGGTCAGGAGGCCCCCCACAAGCTGGCCAAAAGTTCCTGGAGGTCCAGCGGGGGTCAGGGAGCGATTTCCCGCCGCGAATCGTTTCCGTACGGAAAATGGCGCCGGCAGGAGATCGACTGCAGGAGGTTGTTCAACGAGGCGCCGGAACCCTCGCTGAACGACCTCCTGCAGTCGATCTCCTGCCGGCGCCATTTTCCGTACAAAAACGATTCGCGGCGGGAAATCGCTCCCTGACCCCCGCTGGACCTCCAGGAACTTTTGGCCAGCTTGTGGGGGGCCTCCTGACCCCCACGAGACTTGCCAAAAGTCCAGCGGGGGGCCGGAAGGACCTCCTGCCGTCCAATCGTGTTCGTCTATGGCCGCCGCCATTTTTCGGCGCCCTTTGGAAAATGGCGCCGGCTGAAGACAACAAGACTCAGGAGCAGGAGCCCGTTCCGGACCGCTGCCGTTCCGGACCGCCGCTGGACCCGCAGGTTATTTAAGTCATTTGGGGGGGGTTCGGGAGGGTGGGGGATTTAATTTAAAGGGTCGGGGGTGGGTTTTAGGGGGTTTTAGTGTGCCGGCTCACGATTCTAACGATTTATAACGATAAATCGTTAGAATCTCTATTGTATTGTGTTCCATAACGGTTTAAGACGATATTAAAATTATCGGACGATAATTTTAATCATCCTAAAACGATTCACATCCCTAACAAATTATATTAAAATGATAGAGAGGAGCAACTTGGTGGCAGGGTGGCACGTTATATCTGGGATGGCATAGAGTCCAACAAAATAAAAATCCTGCAAGAGACTAAATGGACAATTTAATCTTTATGGGTAGAATCCCTTGAGTGTTGGGGAAGAGTATAGTGATAAGAATATACTACCATTCAACTGGCCAAAATGAGTCGGACAGTAAATTCCTAAGAGAAATTAGGGAAGCTAACCCAATTGGCAGTGCAATAATAATGAGAGATTTCAATTACCCCGATATTGACTGGGTAAATGTAACATCAGGACATGCTAGAGATGTAATAAATGACAGCTTTAGGAAGCAATTGGTTCAGAAACCAACAAAAGGGGGAGCAATTTTAGATCTAATTCTCAGTGGAGCACAGGATTTGGTAAGAGAGGTAACGGTGGGGAGGCCACTTGACAATAGTGATCATATTATGATCAAATTTAAATTAATGACTGGAAGGGGGACAGTAAGTAAATTCCATGGCTCTAGCACTAAACTTTCAAAAGTAAACTTTGATAAAATGAGAAAAATAGTTACAAAAAAAACCTGAATGGTGCAGTCACAAAGGTAAAGAGTGTGCAACAGGCATGGACATTGTTTAAAAATACAATTTTAGAAGTGCAGTCCAGATGTATTCCATGCATTAAGAAAGTTGGAAGGAAGGCCAAGCAATTGCTGGCATGGTTAAAAAGTGAGGTGAAACAGGTTATTTTAAGAGATGTGAATCGTGTGATCGATCGTCTTAACGATCAATTTCGGCTGGGGGGGGGGGGGGGGAATCAGATCGTCGCAGTTTTGTTTTTTTAAATATCGTGTAAATCGTAAATCGGGGGAGGGCGGGAAAACCGGCACACTAAAACATCCCTAAAACCCACCCGACCCTTTAAAATAAATCCCCCACCCTCCCGAACCCCCCCAAAATGTCTTAAATTACCTGGGGTCCAGTGGGGGGCTCCCGTTGTGATCTTGCACTCTCGGGCCACGGAAAATGGCGCCGGCCATATGGCCGGCGCCATTTTCCATTACATCGGGGGACAGGATGTTTTAGTGTGCCAGTTTTCCCACCCTCCCCCGATTTACAATTTACATGATATTTAAAAAAACAAAATTGCGACGATCCGATTCCCTCCCCCCCCCCAGCCGAAATCGATCGTTAAGACAATCGATCACACGATTCACATCTCTAAAAATAACCTGTTTCACCTCACTTTTTAACCATGCCAGCAATTGCTTGGCCTTCCTTCCGTTGCCATTTTCCATTACGGCAACACATCCCTATTACACATACACACACATACACACACGTACACATACACACAGTGGCATTTCAGCTATGTGCTCTGTGATTGTAGTGCTTCAGAAAATGGCCAGACACAGAATAAAAAACTAAGCCAAACAATGACACCACAGAGCATCACACTAAAGGTAAGGCAGAGCAGACAGTGTAAAGAAATTTTGTCTGCAAGGTGGCAATATGTATATTTTAGGAGTGCTGGTCTTTCTGTCCATTTAGTGATGATTAGCTTGAAGTGGGTGAAATAATAGCCCCACTACCAGCAGTGAAAGAAAGTTAATCCTGCCTAGGATAACCAATTTACTAGAGGCAGGCAAAATTTAAATAAATAAATAAATCCCTTAGTGAGTCCTGTGTTCACCGTGATGGGTTTTCAAGTGGCTGATACCATCGGCAGCAACATTCATTTTTCTAGCTTCAGGAATAAATGCAATCCTCCCCTCTCATACACACACACACACACACACTAGACCGCAAGCCACAATGGGGTAACTAGCCCCAAATGAAACTCCCACACCCTAGAGTTCACCATACCAATACATTAACTCCCTTAGACACCCCCAATTAGACCCTCCCCTCCTGGGAGATCCCCACTAGTAAGCAACCCTGACTTATAAACTGAAAGCCCATCCCCACAACACCTTCCCACTCAACAACCAATCCCTCTCACCTGGAGCCCCGCCCCCAGTCTTCCCTCGCTTGGATCCCTCTTTACCCCAAAAGGCAGCCTGAGTTTCTTTAGGAAAAGAGCAATACCCAGTCCCTTATGCCCTACGTTTGATAGCCTGAGGATCCTTCTGCTCTGCATGGGGGGGGGGGGGGGGGGGTTGGTTTGTGCCTTCTGGGGGCAGAGTTTCAAAGAGAGAAAGAGTTGCCTATCAAAGGATGTATCTGCAGGAAAAGGAATCTGCTTGGGAGGTATCTGGAAAGGGAGAGATGGTTGACTGCATGAGTGGTGGGAGGTGGATGGACTCTGTATGGAATTTCCTCCTGGATCATTGTCCCAATCTGGCTCCTAACAGGAGGTGAAGGAGTGAGAGTATCAGCAGGGACATTAACCTGCCACTGGTCTTGGGGAAAGATAACGACAGGAAGCAGCAGCTCTTGAGGTTGTAGTTAACTTTCTGATGCTTAACAGAATACAAGGCTTATTGTGATTCATGTTAAACTATTTTAATATTAATGAGCTGCTCTGAATGTATTTGCAGATGGCACAAAAATATTCAGACTATTTAAAACACAAACAGAGTGTAAAGAATTAAAGAGGGCCTTACTAGACTGAGGAATTGGGAATCTAAATGGCAGATGAAATGTAATACGGACAAGTTGAAAATGATGCGCATGGAAAAAAAAAATCCTATCTACAGGTACACAGTATTGATTTTCATATTAAAAGTTACCAGCTTGGTGTCATTATGGAGAATACGTTGAAATCCTTAACTCGGTATGCAACAGATGTCAAAATAGTAAATAAATAAGAATTATATGCAGAGGAATTGATAATAAAATTGGGAATATAATAAAGCCTCTTTATTGATCCAGGAGCAAACACACCTTTAGCACTGCAGTGCATACAGTTCTGATCACCCCATCGCAAATAAGAGCAGAACTGGTAAAGATATAGGAAAAGTAACAAAGGTTAAGTAGACTGAAGAAGAGAATAGGGATTTTTGGTTTTTTTTAATGAAATAGACTATTTTAATGGGATTTCCTGTTTCATTTCCTTTTGTTTTCAAAATGAAATGAAAAAATAAAAATAAAATAAAATTAAGCCATATCCCACTATAAAAACAACTGCAAAATATTCCTCCTGGGCCTTTTCCCCATAGCTCCCTGCACTCCCCATACAATCTCAACCCATCCAATTGCTCCTGTCCTGCTGGGGCAAAAGTAGAAAATGACCCCAGTTCACCCAAGACTGATGCCATTATTGAAAACTGCCTTATAACAAAATGGTATCAGCCTTAGTGCAGCCAGCATAATTTTGTTGTGTGGCAGTAAGCTATAATTGTATTTATTTGCTTATTTAATCTCATTTGTTACAGCTGTTCTAGTGCTAACCCACAGCAAGATGCCATGACCAACAAAACAATATACAATTTCATGACTAAATAAAAAGGCAGCATAAAACAAAACAAATCTAAAAACATCATAAACAACAAAATCACAATACAAACTTACAGGGTCATTTATAATTCTGTGATAGGGCCTTAATGCATCTGTTAATGCCCTAATGCGATGCAAAAGCATATTCAATATTATGTATTCCAGTGGTAGGAGTTTGGACAGAGTCATTTGCATCCAATGCATTACAGTTGCTGTAATTTACAGTTGCAGAATTTAGAGCCAGAAATAACTACACATATTTTTGGAGCATTGTGCTTGTGATCGTCTTGCATTATGGCAAAAATATTTTTAGGGAAGAGAGAGAGCAAACCTCTGTATAGAGTCAGTCTGACACTCTCTATATATGTACTACTGTAGAGGGGCACATTGAATTGGGTGGGTTTCATAAGGTGGTGGCATTAGTGGGGTGTTGTTACAGAAACATTCTGAGGTGCTCATAGTAAAATTGACATTACTAAAGATTTGAAGTGATTATATTGGATGAAAAGTATAACCAGAGGACTAGATTTGTGTTATATATTTTGACAAATCTAGAGGTTAGTTATATAATTATAAAACACCACATAGACCATATAACAGGATATCCATATCAGCAAACATACAAAATTTAATTGTATTTATTATTTATATACCACTATTCCAGACAGGACCTGCCTATAGAGGTATATAATAATATAATCAAACATATCTCAGAATAATAACAAATAAAATCAAATAAAACAACTTAAATATATCATACATGATATTTATTGGTTTATGTATTTAAAATATTTCTATTCTGCCTATATATATATAATACTTAAACAAAACAATAACACCTTGCAGACAACATCAACAAAGGTAAACCACTGCAAAATATGGGTATCCTGGATTATGATCTCATGTACCCTAAAGGCTGAATTTTCAGAAGAATTTACATGTATAACACTGGGTTTTACATATGTAAATTGTCTTTTAAAATTTGCCCTGTGGGGGGAGTGTTGTACATAAAAGTACACGCATAACTCATGTGTGTATTTTTACATGCACAAAAAAAATGGTATTGTGGGGGCAGAGTTTGGGCAGGGAAATTATTTATGTGTATATTTCCGCTTGGGATAATGCACTGGAATTAATTATCTCCAGCGCGACCCCAATGAACAGTGTCAGTTGGCGAAGAAGAGCTGAAGAAAGAAGATGCCAAAAAGGAGCTCTGAGGTTTGAGCTCTGGGTCTGGACCTGAGCCTGACCCTGGTCTGTAGCCCAGGCATTGAGAGCCGTTTTCTGGGCCAGACCCAAGCATTGGGCCTGGGTCTGAGCCATGGCCCAGGCTTCGGGACCCAGCTTCTGAGCTGGGCCCCGGCATCAGGCTGTGTCTGACTGATACTCTAGCATTGGTACCAGCCTCTAGGACAGACTATTATTGATCTGACATTAAGCTGCTGCTAGGAGTAGCAATCTGATATTAATGGCTCCAAAAGGAGGAGGAGTCAGCAATCTTGTAGTGTCTCAGATATCGTCTTGCTAAGGAGTAGCAATCTGTAATGAATCTGATATAGTTGTGGGTAGATCCCTGGGCTGGTGGAAGATGACCACTTCCCCGGGAGGATATCCTGAGAGGTACCACGGGCTAGGCTTGAGTATGGAGACAGACACACATTAGTTCTTTTATTAAACAGGTTTTTGAAACCACCAGAGGTGACAGTAGTGAGCTGATATGCCCGGCAGGGCTGTAGTCCCTCAGGTACTGGAACAGTGATCCAGGATGGCTGAGCTGTTGAGAAACTGTAGAAAGTGAGTAGGCAGAGTTCATGAACAGAACTAGAAGACAAAACTCACGTAAGGTCTCAAAGAAGCTCAGGAGCTGGAAAGGTTTAGGCCCTCGAGGAGAGAGTACTGGTTCCAGGGAAAGCTCTGAGAATGCAATGGTAACTCACAAATGTTTGTAGCAGCGATAGCTTCCAAGCAGTAGAGAATCTTCAGAGTGTCCAGGAACATGCACCCTCGAGGAGCGAGTACTGGTTCCTATCTGTAATCTGAAAGTAAAGGAAAAGAGCGAGGCCCCAGAGGAGCGGGTACCTCTGGTAAGTCCAAGGAGGCAGAGTAGCTTGGGAGGTGTAGCCGAAGCAATCCCCTTGCTAACTCCGTTAGATAATTTATTTATTTATTTATTTATTTATTTATTTATTTAACATTTTTATATACCGGCATTCGTAGGACACATCATGTCGGTTCACAATTAACTGAGAAAGGAAATTACATTGAACAAGGGGGTTTAACTGGGAGAAATTGGATAATAATTGGATAAAAAGAACAAGGTAAAAAGCGAAGTACGAGAGAAAAGAGAAAGCAAGCATGGATAACTTAATTGGAAAGATATGGGTTTAAAATTACATATTACATATGTGAACTTATTTACAACGTTGGGGGGAGGGGTGAGGGGAGAGGGAAAGGGGGGGAGAATATATGCGAAAGGGGAGGTAGAGGTAAGGGAGGGAATGATATGGTAAAGAAGGCGGGGGGGGAGGCTGAAGAGGCTAAAAGGTGGGGGGGGGTGGGGAGTGGAGGGGGGGAGTTAGGGGGAGCATGGGGAGCAAGGGGGAGCATGGGGGAGCATGGGGGAGCATGGGGGAGCATGGGGAGCAAGGGGGAGCATGAAATAGAGACCTTTAAATATTGGAAGCGGATGACGTCATCTCAGGGGGACGCCCTTGCCGGTACTTCAATCAGAGTGTGCGTGCGCACGCCCTAGGTCTTCAGGCAACATGGTCGATCTGCAACGTCGAGCCGGTCCGTGGACGCCGGAGGGAGATGGCATGGAGACACCGTGGCAGCCTGCCATCTATTAGACCCAGAGGGAGTCGCCACAGAGGTAAAGAGGGCAGAGTGAGGACGTCGAGCAGCGACGGTCGCAACACAGACACAGCATCAGGCCTGGGTCTGGGTCCTGGCTTAGGCCCAGGTGTCGGGACCCAGACCATGCCAGGCCCCAGTGTCTGGCCTAGGTCTGGGCTGAGACTCCGGAATCAGGACTCGGCCTCTAGGTTGGACCATGGCATTGAGCCTTGGCCCAGAACCTGACCTAGGCCAAAGCCCAGATATCAAGACCCAACCTCTAGGCCGAGCAGTGGTGTCCTGCCTGGTCTAGGCTTTAGTTACATGCTTGGACCTTGTATAAGGCATAGGCCGAGATTGCGGTGACCTACATAGCTTGTGTATACTTAGGCTGTGGTAGAGTGCTATGACCTTGGCCTAGGCCCCACATAAGGCCCCAACTTGGGCCGGGGCCTAGGCCTTGTCTACAGGTCCTGGACCGGGTAAGTGGAGACTGGTGAGGAACCTTGCCCTGGCATTTTTCTAGGTGGGAGGGAAGGGCGGGAGCCACAGAGGGCCCTGGGACGCCAGGTTTTTATTTCTTTTCCATTTTGTGGGGGTTCAGTGTTTTTTTTTAACTAAAAAAATGTAATAAACATTAAATGAAATGAAATTTGTGAGGAAATATCCCACCAAAAACAGAAAGAAAAATGAATCTAAATTCCCCCCGTTCCACCCCTTATGCACAATATATGATTAATCTTTTAGGGTAGGGAGGGGAGTGGGAAGGAGGCTTTTCCAGCTTACGGGTCCACAAAATTTTCAACTTATTACATAAAAGAGCCCAGAAATCTCTTCTATATTATAAAGCTAGTTTCTTTCAATATGGTAACAAATCTGGGAAAATGTTGGCAGATTTAACAAAGTCTTGGGGGAGATAGAGGTACATCAGGGCTCTTAGGGATGGCTCAGGGATGATACAAAATTCTAGGGATGTGAATCCTTTATCTGTCGATTGAAAATATCATCCGATATTTTCAATATCGTCAGATATCGGGGGGGTCCCCGATAGCAATAGGAAACCCCACGATTAGTGGGTTTTCTTATCGTTATGGGGGCGGGGCGGGAAAGAAAGGACACAACCTAAAAACACAACCTGACCCCTTAAAATGAGTTTTTTAGTATCCCCCCACCCTCCAGGACCCCCCCCCCCCAAATTTTTAAATACCTGGTGATCCAGCGGGGGTCCCGGGAGCATTCTCCCGCGCTCGGGCTGTCGGCTGCCACTAATCAAAATGGCACTGATGGCCCTTTGCTCTTACCATGTGACAGGGGCTATCGGTGCCATTGGTTGGCCCCTGTCACATGGTAGCTGCACTGGATGGCCCGTGCCATTTTTAAAGATGGTGCCGGCCGTTCATTGCTCCTACCATGTGACAGGGACCGGCCAATGGCACGGATATCCTGTCACATGCTAAGGGCAAAGGGCCATCGGCACCATTTTGTTTACTGGCAGCCGACGGCCCGAACACGGGAGAATGCTTCCGGGACCCCCGCTGGACCACCAGGTATTTAAAAATTGGGGGGGGGGGGTCTGTAGGGTGGGGGGATACTAACAAACTCATTTTAAAGAGTTGGCTGTATTTTTTGGTTATCGGCTCGGGCGCAGCCAATAAAAAAAAACCCGATCGGACTGCAAGATAAAAATGTCACGATGTGAATCGGAACCGGAATCCGAACCTATACCTGTTCCAATTCACATCTCTACAAAATTCCACTAAAGAAGTCAGTGAAATCTTTTGTCTACATTTAGCATATTTTGCAACATGTAAAGCTCATTGCTCCCACAGTTACCCACAACTGCATATTTAATCTCTCCCATAGTTTCAGGAAAAAAAAAGGATATTGTAGAGAAAGACAGGCAGATGAACAGATACACAGATAGATAGCTAGATGCTGAGGTACATTTTTATTTGCACAGGTTGATTCACAAAGGTCAGAGAATAATGTTCTTACACAATTTGATTTATTCCCTTATTGTCTCAAGGATACGGCTGGTCTGCAATAAGACAGATTGCAGCAAAACAAACTGACACTTACAGTACAAGGTAAAATAGGATTGTTGTATTAGCTCTGCCCTTCCCCCATGCCTCTGAATTTAATCCTGGCAATCGTGGGACAACCAGCTGCAAATAATCTATCACAAGGCACTCTGATATGCAATCTAAAAATGGTCATGCCAGAACCTATTAGCAGCCAGATGGGGCTGAAAATTGGACACCTGAATGTAAAATGTCTATTACTGAAGATGGATGGGTAAAGTTTTCTAATTGTTAAAGCAATAACAGTGTGTGATTTCATTCAGCCAAGACAGATTGCAAAGTCAGAGCGCAGAGTGTCTGTATACTGTACAAATATGGAAATGGCTCCTCCTGATCAAACCATCTAAATATGAAGGGTCACATATTTTGACGAGTTTATTTAAGTTTTATTGTGCAAATCGGTGGAAATGTTTGGCCAACACATTAATTGACCAGCATATGCCCACAACATTTGCCAGGGAACAAATACAAACAACAGTGGCCACCTCATTAGTATCTAATTTAGTCAACCTTCTCTTTTCAGGATGGAGAGCCTTTAGTCATTTTTTTTAAAAGTGCTTTTCCCATTTAGAGAGCACCTTTCTATTTGAAAGCAGAGGAAAGGTAGCTAATAGGAGCTCTTCAGAGCCCTCCTGCATTTAAAACATCACTGCTTTTATATATTTTTGAATGCCATGTGGTCTCAGCAAAAAATTGCTCCATACTACTCAAAGGTTTTAAATCTCCTTACATCTGAATTTCTGTGCCAGTTTATAAGTAAACTAGATGTCAGGAGCTGTTGAGTACTGAAAAATACATATTCATTCTTTAAATCAGGAGGGCTTCTACAATCCTCCTCTGTATTCCCTTCCCTTTTATTTCCAAAGAGAAAGGAACCTCTCTTACTGCAATAATTATACCTCAAGGACCTTTCTTTGTGTAGTGAGCTCTGAATAAGACAGCAGACCACATTGTAAGTTATTTCTGTTTTACTTCTTCATAGGACAAGGCAGAAGCATATGGCACATTCTCTAAATTTGGAGAATTTATTATATCAATTTACTTGAGTTTCTAATCCAGTCTAAATGTAGTAAACAATAGGGGAAAAAAAAACCTAAACCCAAAACTGTAGGATATCCAGTGGCTTCACTAATAATGGAGCTTCAGACTGTAAATTGAATGGACTGACCCTCTCCGCCAATATGGTTAAAAACAATAAGGAAAGCAGGGAATCAAACTAGGAAAAGGAAGGAGAGGGAAATAAAACCCCTTCCTGTCTCCCCAGGTGGCCACAGACCTTTTCTGGTCTGTGGCCTACGGACTGCAGTACCTTTTAAATGGGAACTAGGTTCACATTCTGAATTGAATGAGACAGGAAGCTAGGACCTCTCACGGAGATAGTTTTGACCAAAAGTAAAGATGGTGTCTCACCCAAAAGTAAAGATGGTGTCTCACCCAAAAGGCCTGGGCACAGAAGCGTACCAGTAATTCTCCTAGGAATAAACTGATGTTGGCACAATGGTACAGCACTCAGGAAGGAAACCACAAGGGTGAAAATAAATGGGAGTTATTGTTATAGAAATAAAAGTATCCTATGCCCATAGCAGTATAATAGTCACATATCCCTCTGCAGCATTGGAACCCCATCCCCCCTCCAGTTGAACACCACCCCCCTTCCATCGCAGAGAGTAATTGTGTGCATAACAATTTCCTATTGGGAAATGATATATTTAGCTGAATGCTTTGGGCACCAGGTGGAGCTTGAGGGATTAATTGCATGTCGTATCCCTATTATGAAAGTGGAGAGAAAAACATACTATTCGGTAGTAGAGGAGGCTTGAGTTGAATTTGAGCACAGTTTCCCATCTTTGGAATTTTCCAGCTGTAGATCTTTTTTTGCCATGGCTTAGAGTAGCTAAAATAGTGAGTAAAAAAAAAGTTGTCCTGTTGTATGATTGCATTAGGATAAACTTTCTATACAATCCAGGCTGGAAGGGGGAGGGGGAGAATTTTCAAACTCCCCCCTTCCAAGTTCAAACGTCTGTGGATATTTTTATACCCACAAAGCTAGTGCCTAGTTTTCAAAGGGAAAATATCCCTTTGATAATTGTCCATGGATACAAAAGCTCATGCAATTTGCTTCTGCTTTCTGTGTGGGTGGAATTTCAATGGAAAATAATGGGCACAGATTTTAAAATCCATTTTATGTACATTATTTTCCTTCCAGACCTCTGGGAATGCTTCTTCACAGTCCTGCAAAAGCATGGATACTATGGAAGACCACATATATTTTTATGCAAAATGTGAGAGGGCAATTTTCAGTCATCCAGAGGTACATATTCAGCTGCTATGTGGCTCGGCTAGTTACACAAATAAACATCTGGTAAGCAGCCTATAATGTATACTCATTGGTGTGGCCACACTGCTGAATATATCCAACTATCTTAAAGTTAGCTGGATAAGTTTATCTGACTAACTTTAGGACAGGTGTACAGGTTGACCAGAGTTAGCTGAAGAAGTTACCCAGCTAACTCTGAATATTGGAGTTAGTTGGATATCTTATCTGGCTAACTCCACTCTGCTAGTAATGCTCCCAGAACACATCTTACTTAACAAGCCAAATTTTAGACTGAAAAATTATCCGGCTAGAATTTAGCTGATATGTGTCCAAATATTAATTTAGCCAGATAACTTCTGAGCTATCCAGCTAAATTCTTCTGAATATGAATCTCTCAGTTTCCCCAGAAAAAAATACCTATTTACCTAAGTTAATGGCTTTGAAATTTGCCCTCTATATATGTTCTTTCCTGGCCACAGTACTGGTGATCATTCATGATATTACTTAAGGTAAAATATATGATTTTTCAGGCAAATGAAAATTGCAAGCTAACCTTTCCTAGTCTCTTGAAATAATCTCTGCAGTCTTTCAAACAGTTCCCCAGATCTTGTCTGTAAATATATGGCTAGTTCCTAATAGGCAGAATTAGTTCCAAAAAACAAGGGTAGAAAATTGATATGGTGCTTTTTTCTCTAGCCCCAGACCCTACCAGACACTGTAGTGAGCCCTTGTGACTGAGGCATGTTTGATGCACCCTAACAGGCAAACATACTAGTCTCATGCCATCAGTAGGCAGACACACTCAGGGACTGGGTATGGGTTTCACTTTTATCAATCCCTTTCTTCACAAGTTGAGCCCTCGGTTTCAGGGGTTGGCAGGACTTAGACAAAGTCCAATGAGTGAAGGAAGTCCAGGAGCAGGCCAATGGTCAGGGCAGGCAGCGTTCAGGCAAAGGTTGTAATCCAGGCAGGGGTCAAGGTAGGCGGCATGCAGGCAGAGTCAAATACTAGGCAGTGGATGAGGCAGGCAGAGTTCAGAGTCAGATAAAAGGTCAAGGGCAAGTATGTGTTGTGTTTGTGGTATTGTGGACCCTTGGTCGCTGTGGAGATGACTCCTCCCATGGGGAGGGGCCCCATGGGGAACCACAGCGATAGGCTGAACTCAGATATCAGACACAGAACTGAATGGAGGGCTTTATTGTACTGTTGTAGATAGATGGTGTAGAGCAGGAAGGTAAGGCACTGAGATCCACGAGGTGCCAATACATTCAATTGGCTCGGATATAGAATCTCACCCAGATGTTCATGATAGGCAGGAGCCCGCAGAGCGGGTAACACCGCGGCTGGTGGGTGGAGTTGGAGCACCGGATCATAGAGGTACTCACAGGAGTGTAGGCGTCTTCCTGGTGATGAGATGGTTGGACCGAAGGTCCGTGGTACAGGATACATAGACCGGTAGGCCCTCGAGGAAAGAGTGCCTGATAGTCCGAGATCCTGAAATGGAGAAGAGAGAGAAGACCCCCAAGGAGCGGTTGTCTAATTAGTAGAGACCCCGAAGGGAGTTGGAAGCGAGAGACCCCCGAGGAGCGGGTGTCTAGAGCTTCTAGAGGAGCGAGGCCCTTGGAGTGAAAGCAGCATCTAAGCATGCAGCTTAGAGCAGTCAGTTTAACTAAACCAAAGCCCTTGCTAACTCAAAGGTGGTAGCGAAACGGAGGCCTGATATACCCGGAGATATTGACATCATGTGGTGGGGACGCCCCCGAGGTTCCCGCCATGACATGTATTTGAGCGTAGGAGATGTGCGCTCATTCCCGTGGCCATGGGAATGAGCATGGCGGACTGGAACACCGATGCTAAGTTGGAGACACTGAGGCCTCGGCACTCGGCACCGGAGGCAGCCATCTTGCCCAAGGAGGGAGAAAAGGAAAAAAAGGAGGTAAAGCAGAGCGGTCGTAGCCGTCTGTGACCGATGGACACAACAGTACCCCCCTTCAAAGGGCCCCCTCCAAGACCTCTTCCAGGTGGTCTGGGCATGGGTGAGTGTGCCAGGTGGAATTGGCGTACTATCTCTTTATCTGTAATGTTGGCCAGTGGTTCCCAGGAGTTCTCTTCTGGGCCATAGTTCTCCCATGAGATGAGATACTCCTATGTCTTGCCTCTTTTACGCACATCAAGGATGTCATCCACTGCATATTTGATGTCATCTTCAGTATCCAGACTGGTGGGTTCTGGTTCTTTCCTGGAGAATTCGGAGAGCATCACTGGCTTTAGAAGAGATACATGAAATGAACATAAGAACATAAGAAAATGCCATACTGGGTCAGACCAAGGGTCCATCAAGCCCAGCATCCTGTTTCCAACAGTGGCCAATCCAGGCCATAAGAACCTGGCAAGTACCCAAAAACTAAGTCTATTCCATGTAACCATTGCTAATGGCAGTGGCTATTCTCTAAGTGAACTTAATAGCAGGTAATGGACTTCTCCTCCAAGAACTTATCCAATCCTTTTTTAAACACAGCTATACTAACTGCACGAACCACATTCTCTGGCAACAAATTCCAGAGTTTAATTGTGCGTTGAGTAAAAAAGAACTTTCTCCGATTAGTTTTAAATGTGCCCCATGCTAACTTCATGGAGTGTCCCCTAGTCCTTCTACTATCCGAAAGAGTAAATAACCGATTCACATCTACCCGTTCTAGACCTCTCATGATTTTAAACACCTCTATCATATCCCCCCTCAGTCGTCTCTTCTCCAAGCTGAAAAGTCCTAACCTCTTTAGTCTTTCCTCATAGGGGAGTTGTTCCATTCCCCTTATCATTTTGGTAGCCCTTCTCTGTACCTTCTCCATCGCAATTATATCTTTTTTGAGATGTGGCGACCAGAATTGTACACAGTATTCAAGGTGCGGTCTCACCATGGAGCGATACAGAGGCATTATGACATTTTCCGTTTTATTCATCATTCCTTTTCTAATAATTCCCAACATTCTGTTTGCTTTTTTGACTGCCGCAGCACACTGAACCGACGATTTCAATGTGTTATCCACTATGACACCTAGATCTCTTTCTTGGGTTGTAGCACCTAATATGGAACCCAACATCGTGTAATTATAGCATGGGTTATTTTTCCCTATATGCATCACCTTGCACTTATCCACATTAAATTTCATCTGCCATTTGGATGCCCAATTTTCCAGTCTCACAAGGTCTTCCTGCAATTTATCACAATCTGCTTGTGATTTAACTACTCTGCACAATTTTGTGTCATCTGCAAATTTGATTATCTCACTCGTCGTATTTCTTTCCAGATCATTTATAAATATATTGAACAGTAAGGGTCCCAATACAGATCCCTGAGGCACTCCACTGTCCACTCCCTTCCACTGAGAAAATTGCCCATTTAATCCTACTCTCTGTTTCCTGTCTTTTAGCCAGTTTGCAATCCACGAAAGGACATCACCACCTATCCCATGACTTTTTACTTTTCCTAGAAGCCTCTCATGAGGAACTTTGTCAAACGCCTTCTGAAAATCCAAGTATACTATATCTACCGGTTCACCTTTATCCACATGTTTATTAACTCCTTCAAAAAAGTGAAGCAGATTTGTGAGGCAAGACTTGCCCTGGGTAAAGCCATGCTGACTTTGTTCCATTAAACCATGTCTTTCTATATGTTCTGTGATTTTGATGTTTAGAACACTTTCCACTATTTTTCCTGGCACTGAAGTCAGGCTAACCGGTCTGTAGTTTCCCGGATCGCCCCTGGAGCCCTTTTTAAATATTGGGGTTACATTTGCTATCCTCCAGTCTTCAGGTACAATGGATGATTTTAATGATAAGTTACAAATTTTTACTAATAGGTCTGAAATTTCATTTTTTCATTTTTTCATTTTTTCATTTTTTCATTGTGTATCTTCATTGATGGAGGCAGTTTTAGACTGTATGTTAGACATCCTAATCACAGAAGGATAGCAAAGGATCCCACATAGCGAGGTGCAAATCTTGCTGAAGGAAGCTTAAGTCAAAGGTACTTGGCGCTTAAACAGACTTTGTCTCCAGGCTGAAACTGTGGTGCCTTTTCATGATGAGCATCATAGGTTCTTTTTGCCTTTTGTGCTGCCTTGAGAAGCTCCATAGTTGAGATAACTCTGCTGTGGTAGTCTGGGCAGCAGGAGAGGCCACTGACAATGGAATTGGCAAAGGAGGTAATGGTTGTCTTCCGTAGACAAGCTGGAAAGGGGAAGACCACGTTGAGGTAGCAGGATGCGAATTGATGGCAAATTCTCCCCAAGGCAGTAATTCAGCCCACTCGTTCTGTCCAGAGTTGACATAGGATCGCAGAAATTGTTTCAGCATTCTATTCATCCTCTCAGTCTACCTGTTAGACTGAGAATGGTAGGCAGAAGTGAAGTACAAGGCAATGTCAAATTTTTGACATAGTGCTCTCCAAATCTTTGCAGTAAATTGCACTCCCCTGTCGGATAGGATATGTTTAGGCATCCCATGGATGCCTAAACATATCCTATCCGACTCAGTAGCATAGGGTAATCCTGGTAGCGCTACAAAATGTGCCATTTTAGAGAAACGGTCAACCGTGACCCATATGGTGTTATTCCCGTTGGATGATGGCAGGTCCACTATGAAATCGGTAGCTATATGTGTCCCTGGTTCATCTGGCAATAGTACATAAGAACATAAGAACATAAAAAATTGCCATGCTGGGTCAGACCAAGGGTCCATCAAGCCCAGCATCCTGTTTCCAACAGAGGCCAAAACCAGGCCACAAGAACCTGGCAATTACCCAAACACTAAGAAGATCCCATGCTACTGATGCAATCAATAGCAGTAGCTATTCCCTAAGTAAAATTGATTAATAGCCATTAATGGACTTCTCCTCCAAGAACTTATCCAAACCTTTTTTGAACCCAGCTACACTAACTGCACTAATTACATCCTCTGGCAACAAATTCCAGAGCTTTATTGTGCGTTGAGTGAAAAATAATTTTCTCCGATTAGTCTTAAATGTGCTACTTGCTAACTTCATGGAATGTTCCCTAGTCCTTCTATTATTCGAAAGTGAAAATAACCGAGTCACATCTACTCGTTCAAGACCTCTCATGATCTTAAAGGCCTCTATCATATCCCCCCTCAGCCATCTCTTCTCCAAGCTGAACAGCCCTAACCTCTTCAGCCTTTCCTCATAGGGAAGCTGTTCCATCCTCTTTATCATTTTGGTTGCCCTTCTCTGTACCTTCTCCATCGCAACTATATCTTTTTTTGAGATGCGGTGACCAGAATTGTACACAGTATTCAAGGTGTGGTCTCACCATGGAGCGATATAGAGGCATTATGACATTTTCCGTTCTATTAACCATTCCCTTCCTAATAATTCCTAACATTTGCTTTTTTGCTTTTTTGACTGCTGCAGCACACTGAGCCGACGATTTTAAAGTATTATCCACTATGATGCCTAGATCTTTTTCCTGGGTGGTAGCTCCTAATATGGAACCCAACATCGTGTAGCTACAGCAATGGTTATTTTTCCCTATATGCAAAACCTTGCACTTGTCCACATTAAATTTCATCTGCCATTTGGATGCCCAATCTTCCAGACTTGCAACGTCCTCCTGTAATGTATCACAGTCTGCTTGTGATTTACCTACTCTGAATAATTTTGTATCATCCACAAATTTGATAACCTCACTAGTCGTATTCCTTTCCAGATCATTTATATATATATTGAAAAGCACCTGTCCAAGTACATATCCCTGAGGCACTCCACTGTTTACCCTTTTCCACTGAGAAAATTGACCATTTAATCCTACTCTCTGTTTCCTGTCTTTTAACCAGCTTGTAATCCACGAAAGGACATCGCCTCCTATCCCATGACTTTTTAGTTTTCATAGAAGCCTCTCATGAGGGACTTTGTCAAATGCCTTCTGAAAATCCAAATACACTACATCTACTGGTTATTTATTATTTATTTATTTATTTATTTAGAATTCTTATATACTGACATTCTTGTACAATTGACAAATCATATCGGTTTACAATCTAACAGAACAATCGCGGTTAAGGCGTTACATTAAAACAAAGCTTCTAATAGAGTAAATAGAACAACATAACAGTGGCAGCTAAGGCGTTACCTTAAAACATAGGGTCTAGTATAAATATGAGAATAAATATGAGAATAAATATGAGAACAAGTGTGTAGCGGTCTCCACCGCTTCCCCTTCTCTTACTCTGAGCAGGGCTCACCTCCACTACTGGAAACGCCGCATTCCGTTCGCCCGGGACCCCTGCGGCTCTACTGGTTCCTCATGGCGTCCGCCATTGCTTGCCCGTCTCCCCGCTGCCTCGTGCGAGCGTGAGGACGCACACTATGTGCGCACAGCTCCCGGAAGTCGGACCCCACCTGTGCTAACAACGCCACGCCCAGAGTCTGATTTAACCGGCGTCCGGACGCCTTCTCCTTGCCTTGCAACGAGGTTCACTACTGCCTAGTAGTTCTGAGTTGCGCTTTCGTCTGTTCCTTGCTCCTGACCTGACCTTTGGATTGCCTTGACTTTGCTTTAGCTTGCCGCCTGCCTCTGACCTCGGACCGTTCCTGACTCTGCATCAGCTTGCCACCAGCCTCTGACCCTGGTCCGTTCCTGGCTTCGCTTCAGCCTGCTCCAGTTCACAGCCAGCTGCAGGCCCCGTTCCAGTCTTCAGCCTGCTCCAGTTCACAGCCAGCTGCAGACCCCGTTCCAGTCTTCAGCCTGCTCCGGTTCACAGCCAGCAACAAATTCCGTTCCATTGTACAGCCGCTCCGGTTCACAGCCAGCTACAAACTCCGTTCCAGTGTACAGCCACTCCGGTTCACAGCCAGCTCCAGACTCCGGTCCAGCCTACAGCCTGCTCCAGTTCGCAGCCTGTCTTCAACTCCTGTCTCACGGTCCAGCTTGCCACAGGTGTTGTTGCTGCCCGCTGTCCTACCTTCAGCTGGCCCTTGACCCGCATTGCTGACCTACAGACTTTGTGTTCTCTTTGGAGTTTCATTGCTACACCCTCTGCCCAGGCTTTCTCTGTTTATAGACTCTGAGCTTTTCTCCTAAGTCCCAAGGTTCTAGGACCCTACGGGCTCCTCCTGGGGGGTTTCTGGTTCCCGGGTGAACACCGCTAGCCTGTGGCTCCGCCTCCCGGCCTACCCTGCCTCCCTGGGTAGACCGGCCCAAGGGTCCACTATCCTGACTGCAGCACCCAACTGCAACAAAGTGAACAAGTATAAATATGAGAACAAGTGTAAATGTGAGAACAAGTGAACAAATCAAATGGAGCGTAAAGGGGACCCTGAGGGACAATTATATTCTGTTATGTCCTTTGACCTGTGTCAAAATGGTCTTGGGAATCCGGGAAGGCTTGTCTGAAAAGCCATGTTTTGAGGTGTTTCTTAAATGTTTGATGACAAGTTTCTTGACAAAGCTCCGGTGGCAGAGAGTTCCAAAGGGTGGGTCCAGCTGTCGAGATTGCACGCTTTCTTAGTGAGGTTTTGACCGGTGGGGCATATAATGAACCTTTATATGCATTTCTGATTGGTCTGTCTGATGTATGCAGACGGAGTTGAGAGCTTAGATTGAGATGGGCGATGCCGTGAATGTCCTTGTGGATCATCATCAACGCTTTGAAGGTAATCCTAGATTTTATGGGAAGCCAGTGAAGGAAATGAAGGATGGGTGTGATATGGGCTCTTTTATTAGAGTTGGTGAGTAACCTTTCCGCGGCATTCTGGACCATCTGAAGGGGTTTGGTAGTTGTCGCTGGGAGACCTAGCAGTAGAGAATTACAGTAGTCTAACTTTGTGAGGATAATTGACTGAACTTCTAAACGGAAGTCATTGAAGTGCAGGAGAGGTTTCAGATTTTTGAGTACTTGTAGTTTAAAGAAACACTCTTTGGTTGTGTTGAGGACGAAAGATTTTAAGTTGAAGTGGTTATCGAACCGAACCCCTAGGTCTCTGACGGAAGGGGAGTGGTTAATGAATGCTTTGGCGAATTGGGATGCACTTTGAGAGTTGAGGAGAACGTGGTTTTCGTCTGGTGAAATGATGAGGATCTCAGTCTTGTTAGAGTTGAGGATAAGGTTAAGGCTGGTAAGCAGACTATTGATGGATTGTAGACAATTGTTCCAGTGTGCCCACGTTTTTTGCAGTGATTCTGTGATTGGTAGGAGGATCTGTACGTCGTCGGCGAATATGTAATGCTTTAGTTTGAGGTTGGAAAGTAATTGGCAAAGTGGCAGCAGATAAATGTTAGAGTGTGGGGGAGAGGGATGATCCTTGTGGGACTCCCAAGTTCGATTTGATTGGGTGTGATTCCTTGTTATTAATCCTGACCTTGTAGAATCTGTTCTCAAGGAACGATTTGAACCAACTAAATGCCTCTCCTTGGATACCGATATCTGATAAGCGCTCCAGTAGGATGGAGTGATTAACCGTATCGAAAGCGGCCGATAAGTCAAGAAGTGCGAGAAGTGCGAGTGGTTCACCTTTATCCACATGTTTATTAACCCCTTCATAAAAATGAAGCAGATTTGTTAGGCAAGACTTCCCTTGGGTAAATCCATGTTGACTATGTTCCATTAAATCATGTCTTTCTATATGTTCTACGATTTTGATCTTGAGAATAGTTCCCACTATTTTTCCCGGCACTGAAGTCAGGCTCACTGGTCTATAGTTATCCGGATCGCCCCTGGAGCCTTTTTTAAATATTGGGGTTACATTGGCCACCCTCCAGTATTCAGATACAATGGATGATTTTAATGATAGGTTACAAATTTTAACTAATAGATCAGAAATTTCATTTTTGAGTTCCTTCAGAACCCTAGGATGCATACCATCCGGTCCAGGTGATTTGCTACTCTTTAGTTTGTCAATCTGGCTTACTACATCTTCCAGGTTCACAGTGATTTTGTTCAGTTTGTCTGACTCATCACCCCTGAAAACCATCTCTGAAACTGGTATCTCCCCAACATCCTCATTAGTAAACACGGAGGCAAATAATTCATTTAGTATTTCTGCAATGGCCTTATCTTCCCTAAGAGCCCCTTTAACCCCTCTGTCATCTAATGGTCTAACCGACTCCCTCACAGGTTTCTTGCTTTGGATATATTTAAAAAGTTTTTATTATGAGTTTTTCCCTCTATGGCCAATTTCATTTCAAATTCTCTCTTCACCTGTCTTATCAATGTTTTCCACTTAGCTTGACAATGCTTATGTTTTATCCTATTTTCTTCAGATGGATCCTTCTTCCAATTTTTGAAGGATTTTTTTTGGCTAAAATAGCCTCTTTCACCTCACCTTTTAACCATGACGGTAATCATTTTGCCTTCTTTCCACCTTTCTTAATGTGTGGAATACATATGGACTGCGCCTCTAGGATTGTATTTTTAAACAATGTCTATGCCTGTTGAACACTTTTAACCTTTGCAGCTGCTATAATAGGCCCCAAGGGCACCCAGGAGGTGGTTTTTGCTTAGCACAAACAGTGCAGGAACCCACATATGCTTGTACATCTTTCTTCATGGTTGGCCACCAATAGTATCTTTGCAACATAGCTAGGGAACGACTCTGTCCTGGATGGCCTGCCAGATGAGAATCAAGTGCCCACTTCAACAGCTTCTTCCTTAAATTTCTGGCCACTACCATCTTCCTGGTGGGTACCGTGTGGGCGGCTGTGAGAACCACTCATTCGGGATCAATGATATGACGTGGTTCATTCGGTACATTCTGCGGTGAGAAGGATTGAGATAGGGAATCAGCCCGAGTGTTTTTCTCTCCCAGACGATACTTCAGAAGGAAGTCAAATCTGTTGAAAAACAGAGACCATCTTGCTTGACGGTGGTTGAGTCATTGAGCATGTCAAAGGTACTCCAGAATTTTATGATCGGTGTACACTACTATTTGTTGTTCTGCGCCTTCTAGCCAAGGACACCACTCTTCAAAAGCCAGCTCGATTGCGAGCAGCTCCTTGTCTCTGATCCCATAATTTCTCTCAGCAGGCGAGAATCGCCTTGAGAAGAAGGAGCAAGGATGGAGCACGTTGGATTTGCTATACTGACTTAGAACCGCTCCCACACCCATGTCTGATGAGTCGAACTCAACGATGAAAGGACGGTGTGGGTCATGGTGGCGAAGACACAGCTTCTTCTGAAAAGCCTCTTTGAGTGTCAGAAAGGCTAATATGGCTTCTGGAGACCAATTGGCAGGGTTGGTGCCCTTCTTGGTCATAGCGGTTAGAGGGGCTGTCAATGACAAGTAGTTTTTAATAAAGGATCGGTAGTAATTGGTGAACCCCAAGAAGTATCCGGGACTGGCCTCAACCCACAGGCCTTCAGGCCTGTGGGTTGAGGCCAGTCCTGGATACTCTCAAGTTTCTCGGGGTCCATTTGAAAACCGTTCTTAGAAACAATGTATCCCAGGAAGGGTACAGGTTCTTTGTGGAATTCACACTTTTCAAGCTTTGCGTATAGGTCGTGCTCACACAGGCATCTTAGGACTTTCTTGACATCCTCTTGATGAGTTTGCAGATCTTGAGAAATGATCAGTATATCATTGAGATATACTACTATGCATTGATAAAGTAAGCAATGTAAGATGTTGTTCATTATATTTTGAAAGACTGCAGGTGCGTTACTTAAATCAAAGGGCATGACGAGTGTTATGACTGTCACTGCCCAACATCTCCATTCTGCCCTCCTTAGCTCTCTGGCGACTCCTCCTGCGGTTGATGGACATTTGGCTGCCGCAGCGTCTGCCTGCTGTCCTCTCCGGCGTCCCCGGACCGGCTAGGGCGCTGCCTCCCACCATGCTGTTCAGCTGCATTAGGGCATGCGTGCTGCATGGCCCTTCTTCAAGTACCTTCAGTGGCGCGAACCTCAGGGCGTCCCCCTGTGATGACGTCATGCATCCAGGATATATAAGACCTACGTGATTACTAGCTAATCAAGTTTAAATTGGCGGCTGAATAATTCATCGAAAATTTGTTGTATTCGTGGGGAATCGTGATACATTTCGCTTCCCCAAGAATACAATGAATATTGGCACATCCATTGCGGATTGCCAATACGTAGGGACCGAATGCACACCCCTAGTGTGGATAAAGGCACAGTGACAGCAACTCCTTCACAGGATGAGCTGAAGAATTCAGTTGAGCGTGTAACTGATTGAAGGCAGTAGCTAGGCTCTCTAAAGACTTTTGTTGTTCCGTGATCCGCTGGGCTAGGCCAGGAATGGCCTGCAGGGCCGCGAGCTGAGCCAAGTCCATGGAGTTAGCAATCTGTTGTGTTTGTGGCATTGTGTCCCTTGGTCACTCTGGAGATGACTCCTCCCATGGGGAGGGGCCCCATGGAGAATTACAGCGAGAGGCTGAACTCAGATATCAGACACAGAACTGTATGGAGGGCTTTATTGTACTGCTGTAGATAGATGGTGTAGAGCAGGAAGGTAAGGCAATGAGATCCACGAGGCTCGGATGTAGAATCTCACCCAGATGTTCATGATAGGCAGGAGCCCACAGAGCAGGTAACACCGTGGTTGGTGGGTGGAGTTGGAACACCAGATCGTAGAGGTACTCTCAGGAGTGTAGGCATCTTCCTGGTGATGAGATGGTTGGACCAAAGGTCCATGGTACAGGATACATAGACCGGTAGGCCCTCAAGGATCGAGTACCTGATAGTCTGAGATCCTGAAATGGAGAAGAGATTGAAGACCCCTGAGGAGCAGTTGTCTTATTAGTAGAGACCCCGAAGGGAGTTGGAAGCAAGAGACCCCCGAGAAGCAGGTGTCTAGAGCTTCTAGAGGAGCGAGGCCCTTGGAGTGAAAGTGGCGTCTAAGCATGAGGCTTAAAGTGATCAACCTAGCAAAACCGAAGTCCTTGCTAACTGAAAGGTGGTAGCGAAACGGAGGCTTGATATACCCAAAGGTATTGACATCATGTGGTGGGGACGCCTCCGAGGTTCCCACTATGATGTGTATTTGATCATAGGAGATGTGTGCGAGCATGCCCTAGGAGGCCATGGGAGTGATCATGGTGGACTGGAACGCGCATGCTTAGTTGGAGATGCCGAGGCCCTCAGCACTCAGCACCAGGGCAGCCATCTTGCCCAAGGAGGGAGAAAAGGAAAAAAAAGAGGTAAGGCAGAGCAGTCGTAGCCGTCTGTGACTGACGGACGCAACAGTATGAGAGATCAGTCTGAGAGAAAGCAAGGGTCAAGGCAAGGAGAATAGGCAGACAAGAGCAGGGCAAGGGCAGGAACAGGGGACACAGATGGAAGTAGGTGTTACGCCCGTTGGTCGTAGATGGCTGGACTACTCATGCTCACCTCCATTTTCCCTGCACCGTCAATCCTAGGAAGAATGGCGACCTCCGCCAACCACTGCCGACCTCCCCGGCATCCCCGGGATGGCGTGGGCGCTGCCAACTGCCATCTTGTCTCCGGAATCACCTAAGGCATACGCGCGCGTGCAAGGGCCTCTTTTGTACATGTCATGACGGGAACCTTGGGGGCGTCCCCTCCGGATGACGTCAACTTGCTGCTGTACTTAAGCTGACTGGCCCTTTGCTTCAACAAGTTAGCAACGAGTTCCCTCATTGCTGAATCCACTTCATTCCTTGGACTACAGTTCCAGATTCCTGTTTTGGCTTGTGGACGCTCTGGGTACCCGCTCCTCGGGGGCCCTTCAGAGTTCCTGGCTATTCGCTCCTTGGAGGGCCTTCCTGCCTTGGACTTCTACCTGACCTGCTTCTCGGGTCACACTCCTGGAACTACCACTTGTGAGTACTTCAGTACAGACTTCAACGATTCTAGCTTTACTGAAGCTTCTCTGTGGTGTACCCCGTGCTTCGGGCCACTACCATTTCCTCTTCAGTAGAAGTTGTTCCAGTATACCCTGTGCTGCAGGGTATTGCTGAACCAGCTACAAGATCCACGTCTGGGTTCCTGCACCTCAGGCTATTTCATCATCATCTTCAGTACAGTCATCCTTGGCTTACCCCGCTCCGCGGGCCACTACCGGATCTGCATCTCTGAGGTAATCTCTACTCATCTGAAGAGACTTCCTAACGTACCCCACTCAGCGGGCCACTTCCAGATCTTCATAACAATGGTATCACCCTGGGTACTGTACTTATTTGCATCCCCCGCTCTGCGGGCTCTGCTTTTCCTTCCTTCATAATAAAGTCTCTATCATACAGTTGTGTCCTACGTCACTGAGACCATGCCTATCAACGGTGAGGCCCACAGGGCTCCTCCCTGTGGGTGGAGACATTTATCATCTCGAACCAGGGATCACATCTTTACAAAAACATAACAGTTGGAACATAGCAGCACAAATAGGATCAGGAACAATGGAGTAGCAATAGACACTGCAGAGCAGGAGAATATGTTGCTGAGACACTGGTTGGTTGCAAGGAATTTCCTTTTATACTCTTGCAGGATGTGATGTCATCAGCCAGCACCATAGAAAGTCCTGGCAGGAGGACATATAAAAGAATCCAGAGCCTTAGGAAGTTCAGCCATGTTCTTTGGATGCAGCATGATGCCGGATGAGCTTCAGATTGTAGGACAGGGGTGTTTCTCTCCTGGATTCCTTTTCAAATTGTCTTTTGCTGCTACAACTCAGACTGAAACTCCTAAACTCTGACTGCTTCTCAACAGCTGCTCTTTAGCACCACCTAACATGTTTCTTCCTTTATACGGGCCCTTTAGAAGGTCAAGAAAGTGGAGCTGCAACTTTATTTGAGAAAGTTTTTTTGTCAGTTACTTTCCATGTAGGTTTCCCCTTGAACTACTATATCAATAGCCCAGCAAAGGTCCTTCCTCTTGCACTGCCTGTGATCTTCAGTTCAATTGTCCCTCTAGGAACATCAAATTAAAAAGTTCCAGCAAACATTGTACAACTAGATCTGCAGTTCTGTTGCAGTTCTATTGTGGCTTTTTGTTTCAGGCTCACTCAGCTCTTTGTAACTCATGATGGAAATTAGTGACTAACACACAGTTTCCCTAAGATGATAGGTAGGAAAACAAAAGTTAATGTCCTAGATGGTTATAAATGTAATTATTCAGGCAATAAAGAAGGGGACATTGTTTGAATGTAGACAGGCAGTGCCATGACATGGTGCTATATATGATAAGGAGTGAGATACCATCATTATTTATTTATTTATATTTGTGCACTTGAACATTGAAGTTACAATTTCGCTTTTGACTATGCACTACAGTATTTCAATGTACGCTTGATATTTAGTCAATATAGCATGCATAAATTTACAAGCATTACTGGTAAATAAAATACACTCACTATTGATTGATGAGAATTAATTCAGTTCACTTGTTTGAAAGAGAGTAGGTATGAGTAAAGAAAATATGATATTCAAACAAGTATTTTATTAATGTTTAAATTATATTCTTTCGGTCTTACTGCCTTAAAGCCTAATACTCCAGCAAAATCTCTGAGTAAACTGGAAATGTGTTGCCATGAGAACAGCAATAATATCACAATCATTAGATTATGACTTAAGGATCAAAGATGAGTTGTAAGTAAGAATGTGTTTAACTAAAAACGAGTAGTTTGAAAATGTGTGAAACACATTGAAAAATGAAAACTTGAGAAAAGAACATTTAAAGTCTTATAGAATATTTATCTGTTATGTTTATGTTTTTTTTAAAACATATGATCATGGAAATAAAGGCCCCAAGGAAGTTGACTAGAAATCAATTGATTGCTTGACAACAGAGGGTAGTAGTAAAAGCAGTTCACTCCAAGGAAAAAGGGGTTATCAGTGGAATACCTCAGGGATTTATCATGGGGCTAGTTCTATTGAATATTAGAGATGTGAATCGTGTCCTCGATCGTCTTAACGATCGATTTCGGCTGGGAGGGGGAGGGAATCGTATTGTTGCCGTTTGGGGGGGTAAAATATCGTGAAAAATCATAAAAAATCGAAAAAACGTAAAATCGCAAAACCGGCACATTAAAACCCCCTAAAACCCACCCCAACCCTTTAAATTAAATCCCCCACCCTCCCGAACCCCCCCCCCCCCAAATGACTTAAATAACCTGCGGGTCCAGCGGCGGTCCGGAACGGCAGCGGTCCGGAACGGGCTCCTGCTACTGAATCTTGTTGTCTTCGGCCGGCGCCATTTTCCAAAATGGCGCCGAAAAATGGCAGCGGCCATAGACGAACACGATTGGACGGCAGGAGGTCCTTCCGGACCCCCGCTGGACTTTTGGCAAGTCTTGTGGGGGTCAGAAGGCCCCCCCCCAAGCTGGCCAAAAGTTCCTGGAGGTCCAGCGGGGGTCAGGGAGCGATTTCCTGCCGCGAATCGTTTTCGTACGGAAAATGGCGCCGGCAGGAGATCGACTGCAGGAGGTCGTTCAGCGAGGCGCCGGAACCCTCGCTGAACGACGTCCTGCAGTCGATCTCCTGCCGGCGCCATTTTCCGTACGAAAACGATTCGCGGCGGGAAATCGCTCCCTGACCCCCGCTGGACCTCCAGGAACTTTTGGCCAGCTTGGGGGGGGGCCTCCTGACCCCCACAAGACTTGCCAAAAGTCCAGCGGGGGTCCGGAAGGACCTCCTGCCGTCCAATCGTGTTCGTCTATGGCCGCCGCCATTTTTCGGCGCCATTTTGGAAAATGGCGCCGGCCGAAGACAACAAGATTCAGTAGCAAGAGCCCGTTCCGGACCGCTGCCGTTCCGGACCGCCGCTGGACCCGCAGGTTATTTAAGTCATTTGGGGGGGGGGGTTCGGGAGGGTGGGGGATTTAATTTAAAGGGTCGGGGGTGGGTTTTAGGGGGTTTTAGTGTGCCGGCTCACGATTCTAACGATTTATAACGATAAATCGTTAGAATCTCTATTGTATTGTGTTCCATAACGGTTTAAGACGATATTAAAATTATCGGACGATAATTTTAATCGTCCTAAAACGATTCACATCCCTATTGAATATCTTTGTGAGTGATATTGTAGAAAGGTAGTAGTAAAATTTCACCTTTTATGCGGATGACATTAGGATATGCAACAGAGTAGACATCTCAAGGGGATTAAACCAAATGAGCAATGACCTAAGAAAGCTTTCAGAGAGGTAATGTTCTTGGTAGCAAAGAAGTGCAGGGTTATTCATGCATTTGAAGTTCAGAAATGAGAGAGGATAACTTTCAAATTTGCGCATGTGTGCCCATATATGTGTGTATATAGGTGAGGAAATTTGCTATTGTATGTTATAACCTGTGCATATATGTACACATATGCACTTAAACATGCACACATATATAAAAAATGTGTGCTATATAAGTTCAGAGTTATTCGGATAGGTAGACATCTGTCTAAGGAGCACTTTTCAGACTTGTCTTGTTAAGTAAGATAGCCAGATAAGTCTTTTAAAAAGTGCTACTTAGACGAATACATCTTAATAGTAATACGCTACTTATCCAGCTAGTTCAGATAGCTAGACAAATAGCACTTTTATACATAACTGGCTATCTGACTTACCCCTAGATTCATCAAAATGCTATAAGTTTTGCATGAATAATGACTGTGCGATAAGAAAAAGGGGCGTGGCTATATTAGAATTACCACATGCTATCTTAGCACTTTGCATAGGTAGTTTATCTCAAAATGTCTTAAAGTTTTCGCACCCCACAATGCTTGTACTTTGCTACTCATGGGGTGGTACACATAGTAGCAACTATTTATACTGCTATAGGAGGGCCAGCTAGTAACTCAAGGTGAGGTTTGGTGATGGTGTAGGGTTTTGGGGCAAGTTGTACATGCAGAGTGAGATGTACCAACAGCACAGTACAAATCAATGAAGATTTGACATAATTTGGAGTGAGGAAAGTCAGACTAAGATGAGAGTACTTCAATGTTCTCTCACCCTATCTTAAGAGTATCCTGTTAGAGAATTCATCAAGCTAGGGTGAGAGAACATTGTAGAAATCTCATCTGTGTGTGACTTTCCTTACTCCAGATTTTGTCAGAACTTCACTGAGGTGTACTGTGCTGTTTATATATGTCTCACTCTGCATGTAAAATTGGCCTCAAAACCCTACACCTCCACCAAAACCTCACTTTGAGTTATTAGTGTTGCACAGTTCACTTGATGCGCCACTCCTCATGTCTCTCCAGGTACCCATTCTTCTTTCCCCTCCCACCTCAGTCCCCAAAGTACACTATTGGATTTTTTGGCTACTCTTCTTGCTGCTTACATTTCAGTTTTTAATAATCATTAGATCCACTGTTGCTGCTATTGTTCCAAGCTAGGCTTGGTATCTTAGGGTGCTTCCTCTGGTGCTCAAGCTGGCTTCTTGGTTCTTTCCAAATTCCTTTCCTCTAAGGTACTGGTAGATTCTGTCTTTCCCTGGCCATCTAATAGTTTACACAGACCTTACCCACCCACTTATCTATATTGGTTTCAATCCCTCTTGGATGTATTTTTCACACTTCATTCCCTTATAGTTCTTGTAATTATTGATCTCACCTGGGATTTATTTATTTATTTATTATTTTATTTACAGATTTTTCTATACCACCCATAGCTGAGATATTGTTCATATAAAAACTAAAAATAATAAAAAAAGAGCATAATAAAAAAAAACATTACCATAAAAACTTCAAGGAAAGGCCAAATAAAAAAATAATGTTTTCAACATTTTTTTAATAAAAGATTTATAATCTGAAAGAGTGAACAGGTCCATAGGTAGCTCATTCCATAATGTAGGTCCAGAAATGGCAAAGGCTCTGGAACGAAGATGGGAGGTTGTAACGGTAGGGACAAAAATTAATTCTTATCTACTGAGCACAAAGTCCATAATGGGGCATATATAATGATTGTATTAGTTAATAAAACAAGACCAACAGAGTATAGGGCCCTATGTATAAAAAAAAGTTTAAACTGAATGCTGTATTTGATAAGGAGCCAGTGAAGTTCACACAATGCCAGAGAAATATGCTCCCTAATAGAGCAGGAGGTAATTAAATGGGTAGCTACATTTAGCTTTTGATGAATTATACCACAGCAAAAGACAAGGGCTGAAGAAGTACAGCACCCATAACCTGTAGCACTCATCCATGATTATTGCTTCTGAAGTTATGAAGGCAATATTTGCAATAATAGATTCAGAAAAATAATATAGTCCTCGATTACCTAAATCACAGGATATTAAACACCTAGGGGTAGATTTTCAAATAGCGCGATTTGGCATACTTTTGTTGGCGCATCAGGCGCAAACAAAAGTATGCTGGATTTTAGTACATACGCGCGTAGCCGCGCATATCCGCTAAAATCCGGGATCGGCGCGCGCAAGGCTATCGATTCCGTATAGCTGGCGCGCGCCGAGCCGCGCAGCCTACCTCCGTTCCCTCCAAGGCCACTCTGAAATCGGAGCGGCCTTGGAGGGAACTTTCTTTTGCCCTCCCCTCACCTTCCCCTCCCTTCCCCTACCTAACCCACCCGCCCGGCCCTGTCTAAACCCCCCCCCCTTACCTTTGTCGGGGGATTTACGCCTCCCGGAGGGAGACGTAAATCCCCGCGCGCCAGCGGGCCACTAGCGCGCTGGGACGTGACCTGGGGGCGGGTCTGGAGGGTGCGGCCACGCCCCCGGACCACCCCGAGCCGTAACCACGCCCCCGGGCCCGCCCCCGAAACACTACAGCCCGCCCCCAAAAATGCCGTGCAGATCAGGCCCACCCCCTCGACACGCCCCCGACACGCCCCCCTCGGAAAACCCTGGGACTTACGCGAGTCCCGGGGTCTGCGCGCGCCGGTAGGCCTATTGAACATAGGCGCACCGGCGCGCAGGGCCCTGCTCGCCTAAATCCGCCCGGATTTAGGCGGATTTAGGCGAGCAGGGCTCTGAAAATCCGCCCCCTAATGTTTAAAGAGCATTTGGTGTCTCTAGTCAGTAGCATCTTAGCCTTCAGTGAAGACAAACTCTAAGCCCTAATAGCCAGTTTCTTCACATAATGATGCTATAAGGCATTATCCCTATGTTCCCCCTTAAACCAGTGCAGGACCAAGCTAGGTACATAGTTCATTTTAATTCCCCTTGTGAGAGAGAGAACTCAGTGGGTGGGGCCCAACAGGGGAGAAATAAGAGCTGGGACCCAGGTGGGTTAGTCAGACAAGACCCAGGTTTCCAGGAGTAAGACAACTCCTGCAGAATAACACTGTCCAAACACTAAGCTGTGATGAATCGATGTGAATACTGAGGGAAGTAGCAATGAAATGTGGGTAAAGAGAGTACACTGTCTGAAGGTGAAGGCAATCTACTGATGTGTCCATGTTTAAGCTGTGAATAAAGATAAAGTGCATTAAGAAATGCTGGAGTAAGACTGAGTTTATGTTTCCAGGCCTGGAGGATCACCGCTCGGTCTCACAGATGCCATATGGAAATGAGATTGGGCCTCCCCCAGGGATTTCCTCTAGCTTCTTCCTGCCTAGGGCTTTCTACCAATTTGAATGGTGTCCTTTTCTGATCAATTGGATCCTTTGGGTATTCTTGCCATACTGAGTAGCTGCTTTGCAGCTCTCATGATGCTTTGGGGGTCTTCATTCAGTCTTTCACTTGCTTTCCCCCTCTATCACTGCCTTGGGAGGTTTTCTGCCACTTTTGGTGCATTGTTTCCCCATTTTGCTGCCTTGATATTTTCATTCCATACTTTGTCCTGCTTTGCCCCTCTCATACTACTTTGGGGGTTCATGCCCCTGTTGTTGGTGCCTATTGCCACACTTTTGTATCTTTGGGATGATCTGGTCACTTTTGCTGATTTGTTTGCTCCTCTGATGGTACCTTGGGGAAACTGCTGCCACTCTTGGTATTTTTTTTCTCTAGTGTAGATCCTTGGGCTTTCTATGCCACTTTGGTGCCATATTGAATTAGTCTTGATGCATTGTCATGCCTTCACCCGTCTGATGATGTCTACCCATCAGTTTCAGTAGAAATTATTGGAAAATCCCAATTTTGAAGCCCAAAATATTCTTCATTGCCTCCCTTATTGACTCTAATGTTAAACGAACAAATAAAACAAATTAGGATTTTCTTTTGATATAGAACTAATGACCTACATAGCAAATGAACAAGCTAAAATTAAATATCTGACTCTGCACATGCCTATCATAATATGAGGCTCAAAGAGGGTAGATTTAAGACTAACATTAGAAAATAGGTTATGGATATATAGAACAGCTTTGTAGGTGAGGTAGTAGAGGCAAAACAACAGAAAGAGAATTCAAGAATGTATGGGATAAGCAAAGAAGATCCTTGGCAGCAAAGAAGTTTAGGAAAACCAGAGATGAACTAGGATTACAATATCTTTATTGTTATTGATGCTATTATCATGATTTGTATAGCTCATACCGGATGTACATATTGATGTACTGATACAAATAGGGCATGATTTTAAAAATCATTTACATGCTTAAAACTAGGATTTACACATGTAAATGCATGTTACCTTATTGTCAGTGGGCTTTTGAAAATTACTACAATGCATGCCATTGAATTGTCCATAGGATTTACTCGCATTAAGAACATAAGAAATGCCATACTAGGTCAGACCAAGGGTCCATCAAGCCCAGTATCTTGTTTTCAACAGTGGCCAATCCAAGTCACAAGTACCTGGCAAGTACCCAAACATTAGACAGATCATAAACTAACTATTATTGCTTATTAATTACCATAAGAAACCCTGTTACACTAACTGCTGAAACCACATCCTCTGGCTATGAGTTCTAGAGCTTAACTATGTGGTGAGTGAAAAAGAATTTTATTTGATTTGTTTTAAATGAGCTACTTGATAACTTCATGGAGTGTCCCCTGGTCCTTCTATTATCTGAGCGAGTAAATAACTGATTTACATTAACTTGTTCAAGTCCTTTCATGATTTTGTAGACTATCATATCCCCCCTCAGTCATCTCTTCTCCAAACTGAACAGCATTTAAACTTTTGAAAATTGCTACGATAGTATGTTATATTTATATGAGTAACTCCTTTGAAAACTCACATGATAAAGGGTAATTTTCCAAAGGGATTTCTGGAGGTAAAGTAGCGCTTTACTTATTGAAATAATCCTTTAGAAAACTGTGTGACTGAAATTAGTATAAAATTAGACGTAAACACACTGTATGTGCATACTTTTACATGTATTGGAGGTGAAGTCCAGGCAGGGTTGGGAATTATGCGCATACTTTTTGATTTTAAAAAGTATGCATAGAAATTCTCTTGGCAAAACTGGGCACACCAAATAAAGTTGATGTAAATAATATATGCATAGCTTTGTCGGGATAATTTTCAAAGTGGATTTATACATGCAAGTCCAGTTTAGACAACTGGTATAACATATGCATATTTGCCAGATAACTTATGCATGATGTTAAAACATTACAATCCAAGGGAAATAGTGCAGTGAGGTTTATTACATCTACCTTAATTTGACGTGTGGATTCTTTACTAAACCTCACTGCACTATTTCCCTTGGATTGATAATTTGCTACACCCATAATGGACAGTACCTACTCTTTGTCTTTGGAGCTTACAATCCAGTATAGACAGTCAAATAGGAGATGCAATGAAACCTGTATTTACCCATGTAAAATTATGAGCTGTTAATGCCCCACCACCACCACTATCACCATCCATGTTGGTGAAAGGCCGTAATACACATACTTTTATCAGCAAAAAAAGATAAAATAAAGTTGGGGGAGGAAATCTATGCAAAGACAATCTTCACATGTCATTTCTGGTGCATTCTTTTGTCTCTGCTCCGATGTAGGCCCAAAACTATGCAGGACATTGTAGTTGTGAGTGGCATGCGGTTGCCAAATTTTGAAAGGAAAATTAAATAAGGAGCTTCTTTTGAAAATGAGCTTGAAGTCTCACAGAGATTTTCATTATTTGAGAGTTATAGTGATAAATTGCCCAGAAGAGTAAAAATGTGACCAAAAATGGGGTTAGAGTGCCATGCATTAGAAATGTTTATAGCAAGACAGGAAATGTTTAAGATGACCATAGCATGCTGTGGTGATTTTTTTTCTATTGAAGCAGCATTCCTGAAATTTGCTGCAATAATTCATAAATTGTCAGTTTGTTGAGGCAACCCTGTGTAATTTATAAAGGAAAAAAAATCATTTTGATCCAAAAAATTGGGTTTTGTGTTGGAGGATTACACATTTTGACGCACCATTGTAATTGGAAAAGATAAAGAAAGCCAGAGACTTTGATAGCTTTAGGTACTTAGCAATGTATAAAAGCCAAAGTAAAATGCAAGATTCTGTTGCCTTTGGAGGACACGTTTTTAACCCTAAAGATAGCAATTTTAATTGTAATTTTATAAAATCCTGGTTATGGAACCCCAATTGAGCTAGATTTAGAAAATATTGATCTAAATGGTAGGATCTGTCAAAATCACTTGGCTCTTCTTAGAGCTGATACTATGAAACCTAATTTCAAATCAAAATCAAGTGCTACAATACAGTCCTCATTTAAATATTAGACTGCTGCTGGGTAGGTTGTTGAGAGTTAGAGGTGGCTTCTGTTGCTGAGCAGGCAGTAGGGAGATGAGGCTGTAGGGCAGGGGGTGGAGATAGAGGGGCTTGCTGCTGGACAGAGGGAGGGGTTGCTGTTGGCCGGGGGAGGGGGGTGTGAGGAGAAGGAGGAGATAAGAGAAGCTGCTAGTCAAAGGATGGATGGCAGACAGAGGATGTTTTTGAGCAAGGGGTGGGTGGGAGGAGGAGGAGGGCTGCTCCTGGACAAGGGAAAAAAGAGGGAATACGAGGAGGAGGAAGGACAAGGAGCAGGTGGGGAGAAAGAAGGAAATGCAGGGCGAGGAATGCAGGTTAAGGAGTGGGCGGGAGTGAGAGGGATGCAAGACAAATAGTGGGGGGAAAAGATATAGGGACCTAGGAAAAGCAGTGGGATGGGATGAGAGAAAGAGAGGGGAGAGGGGGAGTGGAGAGGGGAATGCAGGGCATGAAGAGGAGTGGGAGAGAAAGAATGGGATGCATGGCGGAGAGTGGATTGGGATGGAAAGAGGGAGGAGTAGAGGGGGAATAGAAAGGGGGATGTTGGGCAAGAGCCTGGAGAAGAGAAAGAGGGGGATGCTGGGAGAGGGGAGAAAGTGGGTGTGCTTTGCTGAAGCTGCTGCCCCCAGAGGGGCAGTTGTGTCTTTGCCTCTAAAGGAAGAAAGCATTGTGCCGGAGCAGCTACTGGAAAGTCAAGGGAGGGGCATAATTCTGAATAACTGCCCCAGGCACAGACAAATGCTGGTCCTGACACCACCCAGAAGTTATACACCCAGCTGCTGCAGCAGCAAAGAGGAGATTGTGACTAGGCAGGAAAGACAGACTGCAAGTATGGACGGAAAAAGACAACGTAAACCTCCAAGTTACATGCATGAGGATCTGCCGAGTCAGATAGAAGACGGAGGATGGGAGGAAATAGTTAACAAGGGTGGTCTCTATTTTATTGACTTTATACGGCTGGTATAAAATATTGTTTAACAGCCCTGAAGAAAAACATATATGCCACGTGTGTACAGTATGCTCTTCTGTAGGGGTAGAGTTTCCTCTGCCATTGCCTCATCCTCAACCTTGCTTCCTTATTAAACTATGGGCATTTCTCCTCCCCCTCTTCTTCTGTATCCATTCCTTCCCTTGCCTAAACTTATTTACTTCACTTATCTTATTTTAAAACTTCTTTACTCTGAAAGAGACTTAGGTTTAGCTGTCAACAGAAATTGCCATTTTCTGTTTCCAACAGCTTTATAAATCTCGTGTTTAGTAGTTTAAGGTGGGGCATTAGAGGCTAGTTTTCTTTTTTTCAGAAAAAAATACAATATTTTGTAAAACAGAGGGGTCCATTTTCAGCCACTGGGTAGTCAGGAAAGTTATCTAGATAAAGTAATCTGGCTAACTTGGGATATTTTATAGCACAGACACACTGCTGAATTTTCCTAGCTACCTAAAAGCTAGCTAGGTAAATTTATCCAGTTAACTTTAGCTTTCTGGCAGTCCTAAAGTTATCTGGCTAAGGGGATCACTTGTAATGCCACAATATTTTAATTTGGGAAGGGCAAAATATTGCAGGGTAGCATTTCCACTGTATTATTCCCCTCCCATGAGAAAATAGTGCGATGGCTCCCAATGATATTTTTTCTTGAGGCAAAATTCAGTGAGAAAAAAGATTGCAGGGAGCCCATAAAAAAAATACACAATGATGGCCGTCTTCACATGGGGCCACCATCATCATAAAGGGCCATCATTGGCCCAAAATGACCCTTCTCCTACCATGAGAAATGCCCCCCTGGGTGTATAATTAGATCCCTAACCCACACCCTGCTGCTTCTAGAGTTGGCTAAGCAGGGGCAAAAGTCTAAAACAGGTTTAAAAGTTACATGGCAATGGTCCACTTCCCATTCACAAACAGTTCCCATTTCCAAAAAGATCACACCCTAGGTTCAAACACCCATCCCCCAGTTCCACACACTCCCACTGAATGCATCCACCTCCCTACACACCTCTGGATTCCTTAGAAGAAAACCCTGGTGTCTAATGGAGCCTCTCACCCTAACCTACCCTCCAGACCTCCTCCCATACCTTTGAAGAAATCCTAGTACCTAGTGGGACGCATACCAATATTTAGGCTCTGGGCCAGATGCTGCCATCTTGAAAAATGGCACCAACCAGCTTTTGCCTCTATCACATGATAAGCATATAATTAGGTATGCAATAACTGCTTTGCATTTATTTGAAAGTTTTATGCATGCAAAGCAGCTCATTTTAATTCTGGCAGATTTTAGGCGTAAATATCACACAGTATCATTGTAATACTGTTTTCCAAGGTTTATTCCCTTATCACAGTTTAGTAAATGAACCCCTAAGTTAGCCAGATAACAATAAATAGGCATTATCTCACTAATTTTTCTAGATAATGCTGTTATATGCAGGAATGTCCTAGAATGCTCCTGACATAGCCAAATAACTTTTTAGCCAGCTTGGTCATCCAGTGATATTTTTTTTTAATCCCCTCAATTTGCTAGGCTAATTCCAAACAAAGCTGGAGAAACCACTTTGAACATTAACACCAAAGTGACAGAGAAGCTTGTTATGGCTTCAGTTACATCTTTTGACTTTTTTTGTAATGTGTTTCCTTTAACTAGGACAGCAGTGGAAATATTTTGGTCTTTTGATGTGCTATGATTCTATCACAGCTAAACCTGACTTTCAATTCTTTGGTAATCTCTACATTACTGAACCAAGCTTTATACATGATAATTACAATGTGCTTTCACAATTAGCAGAGTCTGAAGATTTTATTGAACAGGTGGGAGGTTTCCATCCATGAAACATCCTGCTAGTTTAGAGGAAGAAGTATCTTGCTTTTCCTCCTCCTCTCTTGTTGCCTCCATTTTCCCCCATGTTAGAAAATCAGAAATGCTAAGATACAGATTTTTTTCTTCTGTCTTACATAGAGGCTCATGGCTGTTAGCACTACTGCTTGTTGTGCTGGAGGTGGACCCTTAGTCTGGTGCAGAATTGGTACGGCCCTACGGTTGGATCTGGAGAGTGCCTGCCACCAGGAGGCGGAGCACAGGAGGAGACAGAGGCTAGCTGGAGTTTCATCAATAGCAACTTGGGGTTCCTTCAGGTTGAGCCCTTGGTTACCCGGGCTGCCTGGTCTTAGGTAGGCCTTGCAGGATCTCCTAGAGAGGAAGTGCAGGGGAGTGCCCACCATGAACAAGGGTGCACGGTCGATGTTCAAACAAGAATGTCCAGAGGTCACAGGAGACCAGAACAGAGAGTCCGAGTGGATAGCGAGAATCAAGGCCAGAGTATCAGTCCAGAATGGTCAGCTAAAGCAGGGGTCAGTACCTGTAGTCAAACCAGAAGTAGTCAGGTCAGGCAGCAGTCAAGTTCCAGGCAGCGATCAGGAGAAGTCAGTGGTCAGGCAGAGGTCAGTTCCAGGCAGCGATCAGGAGTAGTCCGAGAATAGGCAGAGGTCAGGTCCAGGCAGCAATCAAGAATAGTCAGAAGCAAGCAAAGGTCAGTACCGTGAGATCAGTCTGAAGGGTACTACCAGGGATGAAGGAACAGGAGACGCTGGAACAGGAGACACAGGAAATGCTGGAACAGAGGATGCTGGAACAGGAGACGCTGAACAGGAGACACTAGAACAAGAGACACTGGAAAAGGAGATGCTGGAAGGCAAGCTAGAGACACCGGAGTGTACGACCCAATTGCCAAGGCAAGGAAGTGGTGTCTGACCACTTCCTTATACACATCTATCAATCAGGGTGCACCGCGGAGCTGGGTCCTGCCCTTGGCCCTTTAAGAGGCCGGGTGGTCCGTGCGCGTGCGCCTAGGGGCGTGGCCGACACCACAGAGGATGCCGAGCCCCACCGTGAGGCCTGGTGAGCAGTGGAAGGCCCAGGGGTCGCCACCGCGGGACGCCGAGGAAGAGTGGAGCTGGCAGCAGCAGCGGGGGAGGACGACCCGGGACTCGTCGGAGCATGGACAAGGTGAGCAGGCCCGGGCGCGGGCTGAGCGCAGACGGGAGGCGCAACACTGCTGAATCAGAGAATTCTCCTCTTACCCTTCTGAGCTTGTGGAAATATGACAAAGGAGTATGGTTGATTTCTTTTCTTACCTTTGCTGATACTGCCAGTGGAAAATGGCCACAATCTTCATGTATTTATTTGATTTATATTCTTCTTTTCAGGCACTGTAAATATTTCCCTGTTGGCTCATAATCTAAGAGCCTCATTTAATAAGCATGTTTCCCATAGACGCAGAATGGAAGAAAGTAAATCAGGCCCTAAGTCTGCACTGAGGCAATGGAGAGAGTGAAGTGACCTCCCCAAGGTTACAAGGATCAGCAGTGGGATTTGCACCCTGATTTCCCTGCCTGCGGCTGTAACTAACCTACTCCTCCACTCAGTTGATGGTAAAGAGAAAGAGTTCAGTTTTAGAGAATAAAAACAGAAAAGCTATAGGAGCAAAAGGATAATCACAGACAAGAGAAAAGGAAGAGCATAGAAAAAGAAGACCATAAGAGTGGTGACAGATACAACAGAGAAAAGGTATTAAGGGGTGAGACCACAAGAAGGCAGTCATAGGGTAGAAAGAGACAAAAAAAGGGCAGGAAGAGACAGTAGAGAGAAAGAAAAGGCTTTTATGAGATGTAAGAAATCAGGTTTGCTGGATTCTTTAATATATTAGAATCTCAAGTGCTATGTTGATGACTACAATTCTGTAAAATAAAATACAGGAAATGGAAGTGGTAGACAATGAATACTAACAATTCAAAACAGACTGCCCACACTCGGTAGCACAAATCTTCAAGCAACAGATAGGAAAAAAAAAAGCATCTTTATTGTAAACAAAAGTGTTCTATAAGTCTGACAGGTAAGGTTGTACTGTGACAAAACTCTCTTACACAGCGTTTCACATGTGAGCATGTTGCTATAAAAGATTAAATATTGATTCCTTGTTAAAAGTACTGTACTTGGAAGAAATGAAAAGGAAGGGTGATACAAAAATGTTATATGAATGAAAAATAGTGAAAATTGATTGACTAAATGGAAAAATACAATAAAACAAATGAAGAGGAGCAAGAATGAAAAAAAAGCTTCAAAGTCAGACAATAAGGGGAAGATTTACTAAGGTGCATCATCATTAGTGCATTGTTAATGCATACAGTAACAATTGTGCTATTCATTATCCATCCACCATAAATTGATTGATCATGGCCTCAAATGTAAATTATGCAACTGAGAGGATAGTTGGGTCATTAACTAATATTCCCATTTCCAAACCTGAGGAACCTGGAGCAAAATTTTGTGCCACATGCTTACCTCTCAAAATTTAGCTTCATGTGAGAGGGTAGCATAAAAAAGTCCCTTTTTGGCAGACCCGATCCTTCAACCATTCGCTAATCACTCCTTCCTATGGATCCCGATCTATGCTCAAACTTTATCCCTCCCCACTTCATGTGGTCAAAGTAAGAAGAGGTACAGAGCAAGGTCATTTCAGCAGCAATGGTGGGCCTGCAGAAGCAAAAGACTCTTGTCCTACTGATTTGAATGGGGTTTAGTGTAGAGTAAGTAATAGGTTAGGGATGGTGGGTGAGGGTTAGGGGTTGCATCAGTGCTCATAAGAGCTGGGGTATGGGGGAACTTCCCCAGGGCTATCCAGTTCTTTATTTATGAAGCTGTTAGTGTGCAGTGTTGCACACACCTGCCGCAGCAATCCGTGGCCGATCGCACTCACCTGGTGCAGCCCCGGTTCAGTCCTGACCCCTCTTGCAGCAGTGGAGAGCCGCTGCCAATGATGAACTTTTCCATGGCTTGGGGCCACTGCTCAGGCTGGCGACTTCCAAGGTGTGCGTGCATGCCTCTCCACTGTTCTTAAAGGGACCGCAGCGGGAATGTTCCCACTGCCCCTTCTGATGACATCAGTTCTTATGCTTACTAAAGCCCGCTCCTGCCTGCAATGCCTTGCCTCAGCAACAGGTCATGTTCCTTGTGGGTAGTTAGTTGTCTGTTGCCTTCTCCTTCTGGATTGCTTCTCTGGTCTTGGCTTGGATTGTTCTGGAATTCGCTGAATTACTGCCTGACCTGACTTCTGGTACAACTCTGAACTTTGTTGGATCTTTGTCTGCCGACTTCTGATACATCTCTGTTGGATTGCTGCCTGCCCTGACCTTGGTTACATTTCTGGACTTCGTTGGACTTCCATCTGCCCTGGTAAGTTCTGGTATCCATTGGATCACTGCCTGCTCTGACTTCTGGTACAGTCTTGGACTTCACTCGCTTGTAAGCCTTTTTTATTACTGGATATACAAATTTGCTTGAGCCACAGCAAATTTCATTTTTCAATTTTCTGCAAGCCCATGGATTAAAATATGATACTACACTATTCTTCTTTTCATCCATGTTATTTACGTGATAACCTCCCCATGGGACAATTTTTAAGACTTAGGAGACTCTGTTCAACACTTGATGAATTTAAAATACAAGCGGAAGACATGAAAACTAGATTTCTCCAACAGGGGTATTCACCTAGAGTAATAAAGATGTCTTACAAGAGAGCCAGATCGACCAATAGAGATCTTCTACTACAGCCGATGTCTTCTCATCAGGAAAACAAGATAATCTTGTTTTACTGTTTACCCCTCATACACAACAGCTTAAGTCTAGTATAATGAAGTATTGGTCACTTTTACAGATTAATCCAGTCTTCCAAGAGAAGCTCATTTTTGCTTTTAAAAGAGCAAGAAATTTGAAGGATCTCATTGTACATTCATATTTGCCAGTCCTTTTCTCAGTCCGGTGATATCACATTCCTACTGAACCTCTGAAAACTCCACTTACTGTCTCCTCTGGCGAATAAAATTTCTCAGATTACCAGACCCATTAAATTGACTACTGGAGTACTCCATCAAGAAACTATTCAATTATAGGTACTTCTCTCCTCTGTTAACCAGGTGATCCTTGGGTTACCCTAGTTGAGACTCCATCAACCCCAGATTGACTGGTTAACCTTACAGTTGGCCAGTTGGAGTGATTACTGTCATCAGAGATGTTTGATACAGGTTCTTCCACTTTTATCCACAGTCTCTTGCTCAGTGGTTATTCCAACCTCCTTACCACATCAGTGTGCCGGATTCCTTGATGTCTTCAGCAAACAACAGGTCGAGACTCTACCACCTCACCGCACCTATGATTGTGGAATAGAGTTATTTCCTGATAAGAATGCCCCTAAGGGGAGGGTTTACGCCTTGTCCGAACCAGAGTTTGAGGCTATGAATCAATACATCCATGAGAATATTAATAGGGGATTCATCAGACCTTCCTCCTCTCCTGCAGGGGCAGGAATTTTTTTTTGTAAAAAAGAAATATGGTTCGCTACAGTCATGTATAGATTATAGAGGACTCAACATCATCACTAAGAAAAATCGGTAACCTATTCCACTTATTTCAGAACTCTTTGATCAGTTGAAAGGAGCACAGATCTCTGAAACTCGATCTCCGGGCGCTTACAATTTGATCCAAATATGAGAAGGGGATGAGTGGAAAACTGCTTTTAAAACTCAGGATGGACATTATGAATATTGGTAATGCCATTTGGACTTTTCTAACACCCCGGCGGTTTTTCAAACTATGATTAACGACATTTTTCGAGATCTTATCTACTCTCATGTTATTGTCAACCTTGTTGATATTTTAATATTTTCCAAGACAGAAAATCAACATCAAATTCATATCAAACAAGTCCTTCAATGTCTTCGTGATAATAGATTGTACGTGAAACTAGAAAAATGCCTTTTTCACCAAAAGGGACTACCCTTTTTAGGTTATATTGTGTCTCAAGATGGCCTTCGCATAGACCCTGAGAAACTCAAAGCAATAGTGGACTGGCCTCAACCAGTGGGGCTCAAGGCCTTACAGTGATTTTTGGGATTCTCCAATTACTATCGCCAATTTATTTCTGGATATTCTACCTTGGTAGCACCACTTACTGCCTTATCCAAAATAGGAGCTCCAACGTGTAACTGGCCTTCCAAAGCTGTCCAGGCCTTCCAACTCTTAAAGAAAGAATTTGTAAAAGATCCATGCTTACAACATCCTGATCCAGCTAAGCCATTTATTTTGAGGTCGACACCTCAGCCTTAGGAGTCAGTGCAATTCTTTTACAACCCTCCGAGTCAGGCAAATTACTTACTTGTGCCTATTTTTCAAAGAAATTCTTTTCAGCAGAAAATAACTATGCCATTGGGGAACGAGATTTCTTGTCAATAAAAGCAGCACTGGAAAAATGGCGACACCTTCTGGAGGGGGCTAGGTATACCATTGACATTTATACAGATCATAAGAATCTCACCTATTTCTCACAGGCTCAATGTTTGAACCCACGACAAGCCTACTGGACACTTCTTCAATCGATTTTAAATTGCATTTCAGACCTTCGGAGAAGAACCTACGTGCAGATGCATTATCTCGGAGTTTCCTCCCTGATAACACCCCTGATCTACCTCGCCATATCATTGATCCGGCTCAAATAATATTGGCCGCTACCTTCACTGTTCCATTGGGAAAACAGTAGTACCCAGGCATTTAAGGCAAAAGGTTTTATGATAGGCTCGTGATTCCCACTTCTCTGGACACCCTAGTATTCTTGGAACAAGAAATCTTGTTTCCCGTCACTATTGGTGGCCGCAGTGGTGATCGGATGTTAAAAAGTATGTTGAGTCTTGTCCCATCTGTGTGGCCCAGAAAGTTCCACGGCAGTGACCAAGTGGATTCTTGCAACCACTTCCTATCCCAAAAAAGCCTTGGACTCATATAGCCATGGATTTTATTACAGAACTTCACCCCTCTGAGGGTAATTTGGTCATGTGGGTTGTGGTAGACCGATTTTCCAGAATGGCACATTTCATTCCACTCCCTGGACTACCTACTGCCCCAGAACTAGCTTGATTGTTTCTGCAACATATTTTTTGGATTCATGGCCTGCCTTCAAGTATCGTCTCGGATAGAGGAGTTCAATTTACTGCTCAATATTAAAAAGATCTCTGCAGAAAATATAAAATTGACTAGAATTTTTCATCAGCCTATCACCCTCAATCCAATGGGTTAACTGAACGAATGAATCAATCTCTCAAGACTTTCTTACACTGCTATGTAAATCGATGACAGGATGATTGGGCATCCCTTTTACCTTTGGCTGAGATTTGTCATAATAATCATGTAAATCAAGCTTCAGTATCATCACTTTTTTTTTTGGTTTTTGGAAGACATCCTCAGATTACACTTCCCTTTACTTCGGCCTCCTCTTTCCCGGCCATAGAACAAACTATTCGGTCCATGACTGAGTTATGAGAACAGACTCAACGTCTATTACAACGATCTTCTATTATAATGAAAAGACAGGCCAATAAAAGGAGGAGATTGGAGCCTCAATTTCAACCTAGAGACTTTGTGTGGTTGAGCACGCGGAACCTTAGACTATGCATACCTTCCCTAAAATTTGCACCCAGGTTCGTTGGTCCCTTTCCTATTGAAAAACAAATCAATAAGGTCACTTTTAAACTTCAACTACCCCCCACAATGCACATCCATGATGTATTCCATATTTCATTACTTAAACCAGCAATCCTATCTTGGCCCTCAAGTAAGATTAAGCAAACCACCCCATCTGTCATACAAGATGACACACAATATGAAGTTAAAGAAATTCTGGACGCCAGAAGATCAAGGGGGCCCTTACAATATTTAATATCATGGAAAAATTATGGGCAGGAAGAGAATTCTTGGGAACTGGCCCACAATATACAGATGCCTCGTTTACTCCGAGTTTCATCAACTCTTCCCTTTCAAACCTCACCCTAGAAACAAGAAAGAGGGTCTTTGCGGGGGAGGTACATTACCATTCAGCAACCTGTGAGGCAGAAGGCTTCCGGGAGGATCACTGTTCAGCGGCGTCTACCGGTGGAAGCATGGCCAATGTGACTCGCGCCCAGGCTCCACCCACTGGGGCGCGTCATCAACCTTCCCGAAACTCCCCGTGTTTGCACGGGAACTTTTGATATTTAAAGCCCAGAGCCCAGTACAGCACTGCGTCGGTTACAGGCTTGCTTGTGCTGGTGCTCTGGTTAGATGTGTGGTTTTTCATGCCTTGCTGATTCCAGATTGGATTTTGAACCTTCTTCTGCTTGCTGTCTGCCTGGACTCTGGACTGTGCCTTGGATCTGCCTGTTGCTGCCTTCCCACAACCCAGATTGGATTTGACTCCTCTTCTGCCTATTACCCGTCCTGACCCTGGACTGTGGCTTGGAATTTCTTCTGGTTGTGGGTTCAACTGCATCTATCTGAGTGGCAGCCATGGCCTAAGGTAAGACTGTTGTTCTACTCAAGGATTTACTACCATACTATTTACGAGATAACAGCATCCACCCGGGCATTCTTATGAGCTGGTCTGTATTTCACTTCAAAGTCAAAGTGTGCAAAAAATAATGACAACCGAGCCTGACGAGCATTTAATTGTGCTTTCCGAAGATGTTCTAGATTTTTATGTTCCGTATATACTGTAATTCGATGTTGTGCCCCCTCTAACCATTGCTGCCATTTTTCAAAGGCCATTTTTATGGCTATCAGTTCTTTATTCCCGATCCCGTAATTTCATTCCACTGGAGAGAATTATTTTGAGAAAAATGAGCAGGGTCAGAAGCTCCCCTTATCTGAGAGTTGATTCAATATGACTCCAATTCCATCCAAGGAAGCATCAACCTTGACGAAAAAAAGGGCATGTGGGATCCAGGTGACGAAGACAGGGTTCTTCAAGGAAGGCTTGTTTCAGGTTAGAAAAGGATGTGACTGCTTCAGGCGGCCAGTTCTTGGTGTTGGCTCCCTTCCAGGTGAGTGCAGTGAGGGAAGCCACCTTTTGTGAGTAGTTGGGGATAAAATGGCGATAAAAATTGGCAAATCCTAGGAATCTTTGAAGTGGGTGAAGGCCGGAAGATTTAGGCCAATTTAGGATGCCCCTCACCTTTTCAGGGTCCATGCAAAAACCTTTGCTGGAGATTATATATCCGAGGAAGGGTAAATTTTCTCTTTTGAAGAGGCATTTCTCCAATTTAGCATATAATTTGTGGGCTTGGAGCCTTTGAAGTACTTGGGTAACGTCTTGATGATGAGAAGATAGATCTTTGGAAAAGATGAGGATGTCATCCAGATAAACCACCACACTGGTGTACAGGAGATCTCTGAAGATTTCGTTCATCATATCTTGGAACATTGCCGGAGCATTACACAGGCCAAAGGGCATGACCAGATACTCATAATGTTCATCTCCCGACTTGATACAAACCAAATTGTATTCTCCCCTCGTCCAGTTTGGTAAAGACTTTGGCCCCTTGAAGTTGAGTGGAAGAGGGTACCTGTCTTTTTTGTTGATAGCATTGAGACCCCTGTAATTTATATAGGGACGCAGAGTCCCATCTTTTTTGGTTATGAAGAAGAACCCTACACCCACAGGGGAAGTAGAAGGCTGGATGAATCCCTTGACAAGATTTTCTTTGACGTATTGAGCCATGTCTTTAGTCTCTGGCAGGCAGAGAGAATAGACTCTTCCACGGGGTGGTGTGGTTCCTGGAATCAGATTGATGGTACAATCAAAGGGGCTGTGCTCTGGTAAGATGTTGGCTGCCTGTTTGGAAAATACATCCGTGAAAGTGGCGTATTGGGTAGGTATTCCCAAGGAAGCTGTGGCTAATGGAAGCAGTGATAGAGGCCTCACTGGAAGTATGCAGGATGACAAGCAATGAGGACTCCATCAGGATAGCTGAAGGGTCTCCCAGTTGAAACTGGGAGAGTGGATCTGTAGCCAGGGAAGCCCCAGCACAATGGGGTAAACTGCCCTTTTCTGGACATGAAAGGATATTTCCCCTCATGAAGAAAACCGGTCCAGAGGGACAAGGGTTCGGTCATGGTAGTGATCGGCCCCGGTAGGGGCTCTCCGTAGATGGATGAAATGTAGAGCGGGGTATTTCTACAGATGGTACGAAGTTTAAGGTGATCCACCAGGGCCTTCATGATAAAGTTCCCCCGGCTCCAGAATCCACTAAGGTGAGGGTGGAAAACTCGCCTGCATCGGTCATGAGGGTAACGGGTAATGTAAACTGGGGTGAGGGAAGAGCACAGCCCAGGGTCAACTCCCCACTGAATCCTAGGCTCTGGAGTTTCCCGGCCTCAATGGGCATTGAGCTCAAAGGTGCCCTTGTCCGGCACAATAGAAACAAAGGCCCAGAGAGCATCATCAAAGTCACTTCTCTGATGAAAGATAGCTCTGTCCAAGCTGCATTGGTTCTTCCTGGCTTGTTGATCCAGATGAGGCAATGGGTGATAGTGTGAGAGTGCATGAGAAAAAGGGAGTCAGTTGTATCGACCTTTGTGGGACCCGTAACTCTCAATTTCTCTGTTGGAGTCATCTATCGATCCTCCCGGCCAGCTCAATGAGAGCATCGAGGGATTTGGGAAATTCTCGAGCGGCCAGCTCATCCTTGATTCGTGAGGATACTCCTTCCAAGAAAATACTTCTGAGACTATCCTTCCCCCAATAGTCCGGAACTCTATAGCATATTCAACCAGGATTTTAGAGCCTTGACGTAGAGCCAATAAATCCGACCCCACATTGTTGCGTCGACCGGGTTTGTCGAAGACTAGCTTAAAGGCTTTCATGAATTGCTGTAGGTTTTGAAGCAAGGTGTCACCTCTCTCCTAGAGTAGGGAGGCCCAGGCTAGGGCCTTCCCATCAAGAAGGGAGAGGATGAAGGTTATCTTAACAGAATCGCTGAGGATCTGTGACGGCTACAAGGAAAAGTGCCTCTAACAACTGTAAATATTACCTGCAATGTTTGGGTCTTAAGCTCTGCTTTCCCCCTACAAGTTGTATTCGCCCTGTTCAATGTACTTTCTTTCTTTTTACAAGTTATATGTAAATTGATATGATGTTCTCACGAATACCGGTATAAAAAATGTTAAATAAAGCACTGATTCAAGAACCCCCCGCACAACTTAGGATCCCCTGCATATCTAGGAGGTGTTGGAAGATGGATCGTGGTGGCCTTTGGGGAGGTCAACAGAGGGGCGGTAGCCACATTGCTGACCGAGGCAGTAGAGGCATCCAGGTGAGTGCTGAGTCGCTCTATCGAGCTGTAAGAGCCTCCAAGAATTGCGGCTGCTGTTGGATTTTTTTGTGCAAGCCCCAGAATGGCTTGGAGACTGGAGAGATCTGCTGGGTCCATGGCCTCTGCAAACTATGGCAATAGTGGACCCCTGAGCCGAGACGAGCAAGGCCTACCTGAGAGGAGACTTCCCAGGCTCTCATCGTTTGGGAGGCAGTTCTCCGTACCAGTTCGGGCAATGGTCAGCAGTGGAATCCAGTACACAGTCCGAGAGTCGAGGCAGGTGGCAAACAACAGAATCCGGTAACAATCCAAGGTTTGAGGCAGGCTGCAGACAGAAGAATCCGGTAACAATCCAAGGTTCAAGGCGGGCGGCAGACAGCAGGATCTGGTAACAGTCCAAGGGGTCAAGACCAGGAGGCAATCCAGAAGGAAGGGAGCAGGGCAGGAATGGAGAGGAACAGGAACCAGGATGAGGAGCAATAATGATTCAGGAGACCTGTTGCAGACGTAAGGCAGGAGAGCAGGGACTAGGTTTAAATAGTCCCTGCTGAATGACATCAGAAAGGATCCATGGGAACTTTTCCTGCTTCAGTTCCTTTAAGAGCTGACGTGGGGCATGTGCATGTGTCTAGGTCGCAGCCAGCTTGGGAGGGCTGCGTTGCTGCGGCCAGTGAATATAACAAAATCCAGGCCTACCTGCATAACTGCTTAAGAATTCAAATATCCTAGATACTGCTGATTAAAAAGTGAATTTGTCAACTGTATCTTTTGAGGGATTTCTATATAGAGGATCATTTTCCCACGGACTGCTGTGGGTAAAGTAGTGTTTGATCTACAGAAATGGTCCTTCAGAAAATTGCACAACTGATAAGCCTGAAAAATTATGTACATTCACACTATGGAGTAAATTTTTAAAAGAGTTTAAGGTGGAAAAATGCCTTGTACATGCACATGTTTTGATGTGCACAAGTGTACAAACAATTTTTACAATGAATAGAGTATGTGTGAATTCATGTGTAGAGTGTGAAAGAAGCCTGTATCAAGTGAGAATGTTTGGGGTATGTCAGGGTTTAGTTTGGATATTTGTCCATACTTTGCTGTTTTATGACAAATGTACATGTGAATATCATCAAGAATGCATGAATGCCTTTTCACCTGCTATTTAACTTACCAAATTCAAACTCTCATTGCCTTTTTGATATATTGGCTTCCCCTGGTGAATGGAAAGGACAGCTTGCTAGAAGTAGAGTGACAGTGTGTAGGGGGACTAACTGGGAAATCATTGTCCTACCTTGCCCATAAGTTTGTTTGCCATGTCACTTTAGTTTTTATTTGTTGATCTGTCCTTCTGTCTGATCCCAAGGTTTGCTTCCATTCTGTGAGGGATTCTTTCAGTGAATATTACTTCATTTCTGAGTGTATTCATTTGTGTGTATACAAAGGCACAGGGTGACTGCTGAAGTTGGTGGTGCACCAGAAAATGTGTTGCTGCTAAGTGCCCTAGAACACAGTTCACCCTCCTACAATGCCTTGTGAGCACTACTGTTTTTGATGCAAAAAAACCTATTAAATTTATGCTCACAGTGTTGCGGTTCTGGCTGCGAGCACCGCGGCCAGGCCCTTACCTCCGGGCTCCCAGACCTGCTCCCGCTTCCAGAGGCCTGGTTTGCTGCCTGTTTGGCGGCATCCCCGCTGGGGCTGTGCCGCTGCGAGGATTCTCATGGAAGCCCGGCTCCTAGGCGCGCGCCACTTGGGTGCTTTTCTAGGCCGTTTCCCGCCATTGGCGAATCTGCCCAACTCCTGACGTCATACGCCGCGGCCTTGATAAGCCGGTCGCGGTCATCCAGTCTTTGCCTTGCAATGGGATAGCCTCCCGGTTTCCTGTTGCGCTGTGCTCCGGAGTGACTCGCTTTGCTTCGTCATTCCATCCCTGCTACAGTTCCTGCCTGCCTGCTACAGTACCTGCCTGGTTCCTGCCTGCCTGCAATAGTACCTGCCGGGTTCCAGCTTGCCTGCTACAGTTCCTGCCTGGTCCCACTACCCAGATCCTGCTACTGTTCTTGCCTGGTTCCAGTACCCGAATCCTGCTACAGTTCTTGCCTGGTTCCAGTACCCGAATCCTGCTACAGTTCCTGCCTGGTTCCAGAACCCGAGCCCACTTACAGTATTGCTACTGTCCTAGTCTGGTTCCAGTTACCTGTCCTGAGCCACAACCCGCCTAAGTCCCAGCGGCCGGGCCCCTATGGGCTCCTCCCGGGGGGGCTTCAGCTTCCAAGGGTGAAGCCACCTAAGTCCCAGTGGTTGGGCTCCTTCGGGCTCCTCCTGGGGGAGTACCAGCTTCCAGGGTGAAGAGCATCTACGTCCTGCCTGAACAACTGCCTCCTGGCCTGCTATTCATTAGAGACAGTGACCACCTTTCCCAGTCTCCAGCAGGTCGGCCCAAGGGTCCCATAACAGATTGCAAGACCATGGACCCGGTGGATGGACCCGCTCCCTCGGATCTGCCCGGGATGGCACGGCAGATGCTACAGCACCAGAGCTGCATAGATGCCTTGGCAGCCACGGTGGAACGGCTATCCTCGCGCCTGGAGTCCTTGCCTTCCGCTGGCAGGGCCCTCGAGGGTCACAGCTCCTCTGTGACTCAGCTACCGGCACCCTCTCATTACGCTGGGGATTTAAGGACCTGCTGCGGCTTCTTGAACCAATGTTTTGTACGGTTCTCCTTGTTGCCTCGGCATTTTCCCTCTGCGGTGAAAGTGGCATATATCTTGTCCCTGCTTGATGGGAAAGCCTTAATCTGGACTTCTCCATTTGGGAAAACAATGATTCTTTGCTAACGGACTTACAACAGTTCATCACGAACTTTCGCCAGGCCTTTGATGAGCCTGCCCGAGTAGCCACAGCTACGTCTGACTTGCTGCAACTTCGTCAGGGGGCTCGCTCCTTGGCAGATTATGCAATGGACTTTCAGACTTTAGCCCAAGAAGTAGAAGGTGGTAGTCTTAAATCCATCTTCCTGGAAGGCCTCTCCAGACGCATAAAAGATGAAATTGCGGCTCTAGATCTACTGGAGGACCTCACCGCCTTGATTGAGATGGCTGGCCGCATTGACTGCCGCCTACAACAACGGGCCAAGGAGCAACGCTCCTCTTGTCATAGTCCGGCTCATGGGCCGAGACCTGTGCCCTCGCCCAAGTTTTCTCGTCCAGATGCTTCCACCTGAGAAACCATGCAGCTGGGTTGGGCCCCGCTCTCTGCTGAAGAAAGACAATGTCGCCGTTCATTGAAGTTATGTTTGTATTGTGGCCAGAAGGGCCACTTCTTGGCATGCTGCCAGGAGCGTGCGGAAAATGTGAAAACCTAGGAGGTCAGGAGGAGCTCATCCTAGGCTGTGCTACAGCTCCTCAATGTACTGTCCCTGTTACCTTGGAATATCCCGAAGGCTCCTTTGAGACAATGGCGTTCCTGGATTCCGGAACCGGAGGTAATTTCATCCTGCAGGACTTAGTTTCCCAGTTGCAAATCTCTACACATAGAAGGGAGGTCCCGTTATGAATTACCTCTATCCAGGGGATGCTTCTTACAGGACCTGTCCAGATGTCCACAGCACCCATTACGGTCTGCACCAGGGCGATCCATTTGGAGGAGATAGCCTTCCTAGTGTTGGAGAAGGCTGTCCTCCCTGTGGTGCTAGGGTTGCCGTGGTTACAGAAACACTCGCCCACGATTCAGTTGGATATGCTATAGATTGTCAAATGGAGTCCTTTTTGCCTAGCTAATTGTATGAAAGTGCCTAAGACTCTCGCACTTCCCTTGATGCACTCTGCCGTGGGTCCTCCTGCACCTTATGAGGATTTTACAAATGTATTCTCCAAGACCAAGGCGGAGATCCTTCTGCAGCATCGTCCGAATGACTGTGCCATAGACTTGCTGCCTGGTACTATGCCCCCCCCGACGAAGGGTTTATCCCTTTTCCATACCTGAGACCCGGGCCATGTCCGAGTACATTGCGGAGAATCTGCCCAAGGGCTTTATCCACCCATCCAAGTGGCCTGCAGGGGCGGGTTTCTTTTTTGTCAGCAAGAAAGACGGCTCACTGAGGCCATGCATAGACTATCGAGGCCTAAATTCGATTACCAAGCGAGACCACTACCTGCTCCCGTTAATCCCGGAGCTCCTTGATCGGCTTCAAGGAGCGAAGATTTTCACAAAGTTGGACTTGAGAGGAGCGTAAAATTTAGTCAGAATCTGTCCCGGAGATGAGTGGAAAACCGCATTTAATACCCGAGATGGGCATTGCGAGTACCTTGTGATGCCTTTTGGCTTATGTAATGCCCCGGCGGTATTCCAGCACCTGATGAATGAGGTGTTGCGGGACCTTCTGAACACCTGCATAATTGTTTATCTTGATGATGTGTTAATCTACTCCCAGGATCTATCGTCATACCATCAGCATGTCCGTCAAGTGCTCCAGATACTTAGGGAGCACGGTCTGTATGTAAAGCTGGAAAAATGTAGCTTTGAGAAGACGTCCCTGCCATTCCTAGGCTACATAGTCTCCGCAGCTGGCTTTTGAATGGATCCTGAGAAAGTGGCGGCTATTAAGAATTGGCCCCAGCCAAGGGGTCTTAAAGTGTTGCAGCGCTTCCTTGGCTTTTCCAATTTCTACCATCACTTTATTCCCAATTACTGTCGTATTGTGGCCCCATTAACTGCCCTCACCCGAAAGGGGGCTAACGCGGTGGATTGGCCTGCCTCTGCCTGTCAAGCTTTTGAGACCCTTAAAGAAGCCTTCTTGCTAGACACCTGCCTTCGCCATCCTGATCCCAGCCGGCCCTTCGTGGTGGAGGTTGATGCCACCAATGTGGCCGTAGGGGCCGTACTGAGCCAGTACTCTCATTCTGGACAGCTGTTGCCCTGTTCATATTTCTCCTTTGAAAGCAAAAGGGTTAAACCCTGGACTTGCTCAGCCTATCCCTGATGACAAGGACCCTTCAGATAACTCTATTATGAACCAATTCTACTGGCAGTCAGTATATATGCAGTAAATATACATGTGTACAAATGGTGTGGAAAATTTTACTGTTTTATAAAAATTCACATGTAAATTGTTCATATATAAACCCTACATCTTATATGTGTATTTACATAGCTTTTATGCATGAATACTAGTATATAAGGGTAAGTCTCGTAGTGTGTATTCCTAACAGCACCATGTCTGAAAGAATTGGAGCCCTGCTTGGAAAGAATTGGAGCCCATTGGTCGGCCCCTGTGACATAGTGAGGGCAAAGGCTATCGGCGTCATTTTTAATACTGGCAGGGACAGCTCGAGTGCAGGAAGTTGCTCCCGGACCCCCGCTGGACCACCGAGGACTTTTGTCAAGTCTTGTAGGGGTCAGGAGGGTCCCCCAAGACTTGCCAAAAGTCCCTGGTGGTCCAGTGGAGGTCCAGAAGCAATCTCCTGCACTTGGGCCGTCGGCTGCCAGTAATCAAAATGGTGCCAATAGCCTTTGCCCTTACTATGTCACAGGGGCTACCAGTGCCATTGGTCAGCCCCTGTCACATGGTAGTAGGGTGTTATATAAGAAATACCAGTATACCCTTGTTTTATATCTTGTTGACAAATTCGTATACTGGAATACACATTTTGGGGTATGTGAGTTGTTTTGTGATTGATATCATAATGGTCCATGACATTTCATTTCTTATCATTATGTCTCTCAGCCATCAAGACTTAGCTATTACACAAAAGACTCACTGAATCTCAGTAAAATTGAGGTCATGAAAGTGGGTTGTGCGCTACCATTTTCAGTCCCAAATTCTTTTATATTTGACAATCATGTGCTCTATATTGCACATAAACCTCTAAATATGGGTGTATTATTGTATCCAACTCTTTCAAGAAAACCTCAGATTAAATCAGTTGTTCAAGCTTTCTTCACAAAAATGTGACTTCTCTTTCATATCAAGCCATTTTTAAACACAATTGTTTTCCGTATGGTTCTCCAAGCTTTAATGGATTCTTGTAATTGCCTGTATACCAACCTTCCCAAAAACACTTAAAAACCATTAAAACTAACACAAAATGCAGCTGCTCATCTTTTAACTGGCACACATATCAATGAGCATATATCACGTGTTCTTCAATCACTGCATTACCTTCCAATCACCTATCAGATTCAATCTGTGCTCAGCCAGAAAATCTTTGTATCCTCAGCAAAGCTTTGTGTTGGTGATTTGTGTATCCAACATAGAACCTGAAGAAGGGTGACCCTTTGGACACAGGGAGGAACCTTTAGTTATGCAACCAGATAAGGACTGGTAATATCTATAACACACTGATAGTCTTTTCTGAAACTCATATTCAACTTTTTTGGAAGGTGAATTTTCAAAAGTTTTAACCAGCTCAATAATTAGCAGCCGGTTAAATCTCTGCTTTCAAACATTTTTCCCCACCTTCTGGTTACATTCCAGTGCAAAACTTCACAAGATGGCTTGATTAGTTGGTCAAAAAGGGCAAATTATAGGATGTTCCTGGCATGGGTTTATGACTTGACCTAGTAGCACTGATTTTTAGCAGTAAATGGTCAAATTTAGAAGGACAACTCAGCCATGCAGATTATAGTCCTATATTTAGAAGGTCAAATTTGACTGACTAAATTTAGGACTGCTATTTGTGCAAATTTTCAGCTGGAAATCTAATCAGTTAGGTTCAACTGAAAATGTTCCTAAAGATAACCAGCAAAAATTATCAGTTTATTTTATTTGCTCTGTGGCTCTGAAAAGTAACCCCTAAGCGAAGTAAGATTATCCTGACTCAGGGAAATCACTGCAATAAAAATCAAAATGTTGCTAGTGAATGTAGTTGAATGTGTAATAAGGCTTTTGTAATAGAATAGTAGTGGCCACTCCTCAAGAGCTACAAACAGGCCAAATGTTCAGGATATCCCCAATGAATATGAATGAGATAGATTTGCATGCTTTGCCTCAATTTTATGCAAATATATGCCGTGCATATTCATTGGGGATATCCTGAAAATCTGGCCTGTTTGTAGCTCTTGAGGACTGGAGATGGCCACCCCTGCACTAGAATAAGATACTGTAGATCCCATTTAAAGGGGAAGTTAATACCACAGCGAAGAGAATTGATCTCCCTCTCATTTTGTTTTTATTTTAAGTTTTCTGAACAATCAAAGATAAATGTCTCTTGCCTCAGTTATTCATAATGCAATTTTAGTTTTAAGTTATTACCCAATACTGTGTTACTCTACTGTCTAAGAACCACTAATCTCTTTGTATGTTAATGAAAATCACTGAAATCTAGAACAGAGAAAATGTTAAATCTTTGTTTATGCACCTTTGTGTACCCTGAATGAAAAGCTGAAAGTTATATAAACATTTGCTATGTTAGAAGCTACAAATCAATCATTTGGGTTAAAATCTATAGCAGTTAGAATTTATTTTGTGATTGCTACTGTCTCTCAATCCTTTGTGAACCCCTCTGCCATGTGGCCAGGCAGCTGTGAAACTGCCAAGATGAATTATGAGTTACTGTGTAGAATTTCATACTGTGCTTCTCTCTTTTTGCTCTGATGTACAAACTAAGTTAACTCTTAACTCTGTATTTTAGATATTATTTAAACAACATCGAGCGTTTTGACTCTATCATACATATTGATGCTGAATCTGGGGAGAGTAATTCTCCCTGATTTACACTAAAAAATAAAAAATCCAAATTACTCCATCATTTTAGATTTTTTTTCTTGTAATCATTTTTTTTTTAAATTAAGAACAAGAACACTTATGCAATCAACATAAAACATTACAACATCTTTCAATTTATCAAGTGCAATTATTCTTCCCCACTTCCCCATCCTTTCTCTTTACCTCAATTCCTTCTTCCCCATTTTTCTCACCCTACCTCCCAATTTCTCAGTGCACATCAACAGATGCAATGCAAAACTTAAGATCTATCAGAAAACCGACATCTCTCTTAATTTTTAAGAAATGTCTCCAAATCCTCTGGAAAATTAGTAACTTATCTTTGACAATCAGCTCCTGATGGCTAACAGTGGCATAAAAAAAGAATTTGTCCTTATTTATTATTACCTGCACTAGTTTCAGGTGTGGTACAAGATGACAATCAAAAAACAATTACAACAGGGACAGTAACTTTAAAACTAGTGCACTAGTGGGCGTGCAAACATACTGGGGCAGATTTTAAAAGCCCTGCGCGCGTAAATCCTTCCTATTTTGCATAGGCCGCTGGTGCGCGTAAAGCCCCGGGATGCGCGTAAGTCCCGGGGCTTTCTAAAAGGGGCGTGTCGGGGGCGTGTCGCGGGGCATGTCTAATATGACGCAGCGTTTCGGGGGCGGTGACACACGTGACGCAGCATTTCGGGGGCGGCGACGTGGGCGTGGTTTCAGCCCGGGGGCATTCCGGGGGCGTGGCCGCGGCCTCCGGACCAGCCCCCAGGACTGGAACACGGAGCGGGTCTGCCGGCCGGCGCACACAAAGTTACGCCTGCTTTCAGCAGGCGTAACTTTGCCGACAAAGGTAGGGGGGGTTAGATAGGGCCGGGGGGGGTGGGTTAGGTAGGGGAAGGGAGGGGAAGGTGGGGGGACGGCTAGGAAAGTTCCCTCCGAGGCCGCTCCGATTTCGGAGCGGCCTCGGAGGGAACAGGCAGCGCGCGCTGGGCTCGGCGCGTGCAGGTTGCACAAATGTGCACCCCCTTGCACGCGCCAACCCCGGATTTTATAAGATACGCGCGGCTACGCACCTGGTGCGCGAACAAAAGTACGAGATCGCGCAATTTTTTAAAATCTACCCCACTTCGCGTATCTCCCTTAGGACTTTGTTGGCTTTAATGCATGCGGTTAAGTGGATTTTAAAACATGCTCATGCAGAGGACATTCCCAATTTTACTAAGTAGTCCACCAGTTTGCCCAGTCTATCTTGACGTCATGCAGACCTCTCTGGTTCTTCAGCAGCCTCCAGTTTTAAAATATGGATTTACAAGCCTAACTTTTTCTCCTCTCCTGGAGCGCCCTTGCCCCGCCCCTTTATTCTTCCCCCTTTCTTTTAACTCGCTCATGCACATATATGTGCATAATTAGCAGCTTTTAAAATCCACGTTGCTCATGCACAGCCCACATACTCGCTTATGTGGGCCTTTTAGCACGAGCAACACTTATAAAATTTGGCCCATAGACAGAACAGAAAAACAAAGTGAACTTCTCTCATTACATAATGCTTCATTAGCAAACATAAAAACATGTAACAACTGTAAACACTGAAGTACCTATCCCATGAGTGGTCCATGCACACTGAAAGAGAATCAGAAAAACCAGTATTCTAGGTATGAACACTTGCTGAATGTGAATATGTTTTAAGCTGCTTTCTGAAAGTCTGAGTACATGTTATTATGCGTACCTTCTCATGAGAAGGTACGCATAATCAGACCTGCAGCCAGCAGCCAGCAAAAAATCAGACCTGCAGCCAGCGAGATGGGCCGACTGAAAGAATGGAATGTTCAAGAGACCTAATTGTGAGGTTCTCAATATGTGTGAAGGATAATATATGTGCTGCATCAAATTTATCCAAGGAGACACATTGCTGCTAAGTAGGGATGTGAATCATTTTTGAACGATTAAAATTATCGTCAGATAATTTTAAAATCGTCCAAAATCGTTAGAGTGCACGATACAATACAAATGCCCCTGATTTATCGTCAGGGGCATTTGTATTGTATCGTTAAATAGGGCGCGGGAAAACCGGCACACCAAAAAAACCCTAAAACCCACCCCGAACCTTTAAAACAAATCCCCCACCCTCCCGAACCCCCCCCCAAATGATTTAAATTACCTGGGGTCCAGTGGGGGGGGGGGCCCCGACGCGATCTCCAGCTCTCTGGCCACGGCTGCGTTGAGAAATGGCGCCGGTGGCCCTTTGCCCTTATAATGTGACAGGGCAAAGGTAGCGCCGGCGCCATTTTGGTTCCTAGCTCCCGACGTCACGCGTGCAGGAGATCGCTCCCGGACCCCCGCTGGACCCCCAGGGACTTTTGGCCAGCTTGGGGGGGCCTCCTGACCCCCACAAGACTTGCCAAAAGTCCAGCGGGGGTCCGGGAGCGACCTCCTGCATGCGGGCTGTATTGCGAATCTTCAAAATGGCGCCGGCGCTACCTTTGCCCTCACTATGTCATACGGGCGACCCGGGCAAAGGTAGCGCCGGCGCCATTTTGAAGATTGGCAATACGGCCCGCGTGCAGGAGGTCGCTCCCGGACCCCCTCTGGACTTTTGGCAAGTCTTGTGGGGTCAGGAGGCCCCCCTCCCCGAGGTGGCCAAATGTCCCTGGGCGTCCAGCGGGGGTGTGGGGGCGATCTCCTGCACGCATGACGTCGGGAGCCAGGAACCAAAATGGCGCCGGCGCTACCTTTGCCCTGTCACCTGATAAGGACAAAGGGCCACCGGTGCCATTTCTCTTAACGCAGTCATGGCCAGAGAGAGGGAGATCGCGCCGGGACCCCCTCACTGGACCCCAGGTAATTTAAAACATTTTGGGGGGGTTCAGGAGGGTGGGGGATTTGTTTTAAAGGTTCGGGGTGGGTTTTAGGGTTTTTTTGGTGTGCCGGTTTTCCCGCCCTCCCCCGATTTACGATTTTTAACGATTTTTAATAAAAAAAACACGACGATCAGATTTCCCTCCCCCCCCAGCCAAAATCGATCGTTAAGACGATCGATCACACGATTCACACCCCTACTGCTAAGTAACATTTGGATGGACATTGCTGTTTTAGATTTGATTCTCCACTCTATTAGAAGCCAGAGAAGACTATCCAGAATGGGAATGATAAGATCATGAAGGCCAGTGCTTGTCAAAAAAAATACATGCAGCTGTGTTTTGGTTAATTTGGAGTGATCTTAAAACATTTGATGGAACACCGATATATGGGGAATTACAATAATCAAGCCCAGAAAACGGCAAAGCTTGGAGTACTAAACAAAATTTCCAGCGTAATATGCAAAGTTTAAAAAGAACATCACTTGCAAAATGTACCTTTATATACCTAAATATACCTCCAATTTCTTAGGATTACTTTTACTATTAGAAATAATATAATTTTATTCCCTGTTTCACAGTGTTACCCTTGTAATACACAAACAGTGTATTTCAAACGTTTGGAGTATAAAACGTATATTTGTATAAAATATTTCTGTGGGATATATATAAGGGTAAATGAGAGCACATATGATTAAATTGCATCATTTAAAACATATGTATCTTCCCTAAAAAGAAAAGTGGTAAATCCATTCATCTTTCCAGATTATCCACATTTTTATATGACCATAATGATATAAGCTCCTATTATATTCTACAATTCCTAATATTTTAATATATCTACCACTTTGATCTCTTCTCTCCTGGTATGCACCCTTTCCCCAATCCAATAATTCCTATATAACCTAATGAACTAAGTATCCTGATATTTTCACAAATAAACTTATTATCCTTTCCATTTGCCCATAAAAGGAATTCAAATTATCTAACATTAAGAATAAGTCAACTGTATAAAGTAGGAATTTATTTTTATCTCCTCTTTTGAAATGCTGTTGATTTAGTCAGTAATTCTCAATTTAATTTCCAATGGTTCAATAGCTATTGCCAGTAATAAGGAAAGTAATTGTCAATCTTCTCTGATAACCTCGTTCCAGATTGGTCACTTGCCATGGGTTCTTTGTAAATTGTTTTAATCCACTCAAAAGACTTAGTTATAAATACAAACGTTACCTTAATCTGAAAAAGATATTTCCATTCTTCTTTCTCAAAGGCCTTTGTGGCATCCATCCTCCAAAGATCATTCTTCCCTTAGTTCATTTTGTCTTCCATATCAAAAGTGCCACGCTAAGGATGTCTCCCAACAATAGAGCCCATCTGATTTGGGTTAATTATATTTTTCATTTTCTGTTCTTTCTGTATTATTTTTGTTAAAATAAGTTAAGGTCCACAATATACCTAATGATAATAAGATCCACAAATATACCTAATGATAATTATTGTTACCCTGTTACTCTAATATTTACTACTATTTAAGCAATATATTCCTTTTGCTATACCATTATTATTTATGCTATCTTTTTTGCACTGTTTTTTACCCATGTTGCTACTATAACTTCCTATAACATTTCTCTAATCATTTACTGTACCTGTCATAAATTATGTGTAAACCGATGTGATATGTAAATTGAACACCGGTATATAAAATCAAATAAAAAAAAAATCTTAAATCCAAATGTAAATCGAGATTTGTTCGGTTACACATTTAGAAGTGAAATTAGTTTTTACACCAACTGATTTTTTCCCTGTTTTGGCACAATTGATATGATGACTTGGTAGATTGTTTTTGGTAACACTTATTGCTGAAAGCATACATTAAATGATTCAATCAGTTCTGGTGCTTCAAAGGATAGGCAGGGAAGGCAGGCAAGGACAATCATAGGAGGTTAACAAGGATAGAGATGATGATGGAAGACAAACTGGAGACACTTGGATGTGGGCTAAAGACAATTTGTGTGAAGAACTGAAGACCAGCTAGACAAGGAACTGAAGACAAGGTGGACAAGAGCAGGAATGCTGGAAGCAACATTCATTACTCAGGAGTAGGTGGACCTGTTGCTGAGCCAATGAAGGAAGGAATGAGTGAGACCTTTATAGGTGTTAGGAGTTAGCATTCTGTTAGGAGTTAGCAATCTGCTGTTATTTAGGAGAGTTGTGGGTGGATCCTTGGAACAGTGGCAGATGACCATGCCCCCGGGGGAAGATCCCGAGAGGGACCACCGGTAAGGTTCAGAGTTAGGAGACAGACACACACTAGTTATTTTATTAGACAGTATACTGAACCACCAGAGGTGGCAGTAGTGAGCTGGAAGTGCCCGGCTGGGCTGTAGTCCCTCAGATACTGGAACAGCGATCCCTGGAGGCTGAGCTGTAGAGAAATTGAAATATAGTGAGTAGGCAGGGTATGCAGAGTTCATGTACCGAACCTGATGGTAACACTCACACATTGTCTCATAGAAGCCCAGGAGCTGGAATGTATAGGCCCTCGAGGAGCGAGTATCTGGTTCCAGGGAAAGCTCTGAGAGAGTGATGGTAACTCACTGATGTAGTTGGCAGTGATGACTTCCAGGCAGAAGAGAATACGGAGCAAGTCTGGGAACGAGGGCCCTCAAGGAGTGAGTACTGGTTCCAGACTGTCACCTGAAAAACAAAGGAGAGAGTGAGGCCTCCGAGGAGTGGGTACCCCTGGTAAGTCCGAGGAGGCAGAGTAGCTTAGGTAGAGTAACACTTACCCTTGCTAACTCGATCTGTTAGCAAATTCTAAGACTTTATATATCCGTCGCGGGTGACGTCACCTCAGGGGGACACCCCTGAGGTTTGCGCCATCGCCAATACTTCAGTCGGGGCTACGCCGCGTGCACGCCTCTAGGCCTCCAGGAAACATGGCGGGTTGCAGCGTCTAGTCAGTCTGGGGACGCCGGAGGACTTTGACAGAAGGAGGCCGCGGCAGCCAATCTTCTCGCGGGCGAAGAGGGAGGCGCCAAGGAGGTAAGGAGGGCAGAGAGAGGGCATCGGGAACCTCACAACAATAGGGTTTAGCTTGTGAGATCATCAATAGCACAGCGGGGCTTTTCCTACTGCAGGACCTATAAATAATGAGAGGTTGGGTGCACGAAAGCCTAAATTGGACAGTGGCAGGATGGAGTTGGCGGCATCCTGTCATGTGCTGAGCTGGTGGTATCCTACTGATGCCCCAATCAGGGAGGTGAATGTGGTTGTTTGCAGGGGCAGCTGTGAACCACAAGATGTAACATTATCCCCCCTTAAGCCCGCTTCCCAAAGCTTTTGGCTTTCTGGTATATCGCTGGTGAAAGTCCTTCAGGAGATTGATATCCAAAATGTTTGAGGATGACTCCCAAGTGTTTTCTTCTGAATTGTAATTTTTCCACAAGATTAGATATTCAAACTTTATCCTTCTCTGGTAGGAGCCTGGGATTTCTTGGACTCTGTAAATATTGTCTCCATTGGCAGTGACTTCCTGCAGTTCAGGCTGGACTGGAGGGCCATGAAAGCAACACTGGCCTTAGCAAGGACATGTGAAACACTTTATGAACTTTTAGCATGGAAGGTAGCCTTATCTGGTACGTGTCAGGGCCCATTTTTTGAAGTACCGGGAATGGCCCAATAAATGTGGGGCAAGGCACATGGAAGGAAGTCATAGATGTAAATGCCAGGTTCTCAGCCAAACTTTCTCTCCTATCTAGAATTGGGGGGGGGGAGGGGGGGCTGCTCCTATGAGTGTCAGTCATTTTCTTGGCCCAGGCGATGACTTTCTCAATCATCTGATTAGTCCAGTCCCATAATTCATGCAATTCCTGGGAAGACAGCTGATCTGCTGGTGACAGAACTGTTACAGGCAGTAGCAGAGGAGGTACAGGATGTTTACCATGAACCAGTTTGAATGGTAAGGAGCCCGTAGCTGCATTAAAATGGTTATTATGAAAGAATTCAGCACTCCTGAAGAGTGGCCCAATTGTTGATCTATGAGCGATGGAAAGTCTTGAGGGTACAATTGGTTTGCTCTGCCTGCCCGTTGCTTTGTGGGTGGTAGGCCATTGTATAATCGAGCATGATACCAAATATTTTTCAGAGAGAATGCCAGTACTCCACGGTGAACTTCATTCCTCTATCTAGGAGTATATGTGTCTGTAGTCCATGTAGACAAAAAATGTGGAGGATGAAAAGACATGCCAGTTCTAGAGCCAAGGGAAGGCCTGGTAATAGGAGAAAGTGGGCCAATTGGAGAAACGATCAATCACCCCCCAAATTATGATGTTGCCATTAGAGATAGGGAAATCTACAATAAAGTCCATGGGCAAGTGAGTCCAGAGTTCCCTGGGGGCTGGCCGATGATGGTAACTGCCCCCTGGATTGGCAATGCAGCACTTTTTTCTGTGCGCAAGTGGGATATAAGTCAATGTAGGTCTTCATGTCTTGCTTCATTTGGGGCCACCAGTAGTGTCATTGAAGCAATTCAAGAGTTCATGCCCATCCATGGTGACCTGCGACATGGGAATCATGGGCCCTTTTCAACACTTTCTTATGCAATCTAGAAAGTACGACCATTTTCCCTGGAGGGCCAGGTATTATAGTGGCCAGAAGTATTTTAGAAAGACTGATGATGTGCATGGGAGGTTATGGAACATCCTCGGTCTGGAAGGAGCAAAAAAGGGCATCTTCCCATTGGTTCTTGATTTCTGGGCGATACCATATTTCAAAAATGAAGCAAGCAAAAAGCAAAGACCAATGGGCCTGTCTTGCATTAAATTGCTGAGCTTGCTGTAGATGTTCAAGGTTCTTATGGTCTGTGTATTTTGTAACACAGTGCTGAGCTGCTTTGAATAGGTGATGCCATTCTTGAGAACAAATTTGATGGCTAGTAGCTCTTGGTCTCCAATGCTATAGTTGTGTTCAGCTGGGGAGAACTTCTAAGTAAAGAAGGAACATGGACAGAGTCCCCCTTCAGGGGTGTATTAATTGAGGAGAGCCCCTACCCTCAGGATAGAGGCATCTACCTCTAGGATGAAGGATCATGTAGAATCTGAGTGGAATAGGCAGGGCTTGTCAGCAAAGGTCTTCTTTAATTGTTGGAATGCATCAATAGCTTCTGGTGGACAATCTTTGGTGTTGGCCCCCTTGGGGGTGAGTGCAGTGATCGGGGATGCCATGGAGGATTAATTTGGAATAAACTGGTGGCAATAGTTAGCAAACTCAAAGAAACTTTGTAAGGTCAAAAGTCTACTAGGTGAGGTCACTGCATGATAGCTTTTACTTTATCAGAGTCCATCTGAAATCCATCTCGTGAGACTATGTATCCAAGGAAGAGAAGTTATTCTAGTTTGATATAGAGCTTATTCTCTCACAGGCATTGTAGGACCATGCAAATGTTTCTTTGGTGGGAACTCATCTAAATATACTCCAACATAGGTGTAGAGCAGGTTGCAAAAGATCTCATTGACCATTTTCTAGAAAACTGATGGGGCATTGCAAAGCCCAAAGGATATAACCAAATACTTGTAATGTCCATCACAAATGTTAAACGATGTTTTCCATTCATCCCTGCACTTGATATGGATGAAGTTATATGCACCCCTGAGATCCAAATTTGTGAATATATTGGTTCCCTATAGGCAATCGAAGACCTCCATTATTAGAGGCAATGGGTAACAGTCCTCCTTAATGATGGCATTAGGCCATAGTAGTCAATGTATGGCCTGAGTTGGATGTCTTTCTTTGCAATGAAGAAGAACCCATCCCTAGCCAGCGACGAAAAAGAATGGATAAATCCTTGTTCTAAATTCATCTGGATGTAAGCAGACATGGCCTAGGTTTCTAGGAGAGACAGGGGTAATCCCGTCCACATGGAGTACCAGTCCCTGGGATGAGTTCAATACCACAATCATATGTGTGATGAGGAGATAAAACTTAAGTACTCTTTTTTTAGAAGACTTCATTGTAATCTGTGTACCGAAGAGGAAGACCTGGGAGTAAGGATGCCATGGTCAGTGAACAAGGAGGTTCTATCAGCAGAAAGCAGGACTTGGTACACCCGTGGCCCATCAGGAAACTGTAAGGCAGACCAGATGAAGTGTGGTTCATGCTGCTGGAACCACGGCAGGCCCAGGATTACCAGATGGATGACTCTGGAGAGCACGAGAAGGCTGATTTTTTCCACATGCAGGAGGCCGGTTGATAAGGCACAGGTACTGTGTTCATGGTAACCTAGCCTGGTAGTGGACCTCCGTAGACCGAAGAAATCACCAACGGAAAATTCATCTGGACTGTGGGAATCTGGATTTGGTGATCTTCTTTTAAGATGAAGTTTTCTCTGGAGCCATAATACACAAAAGCCTGGATGTAAAAATGAGTCAAGTCCAGTTCTAATATGACTGGTAGAAGTAGTTGGGAAGCTGGAACAGTAAAGCATTGGGTCATCTCCTTAAGGGACCCTAGGCACTGAAGTTTCCAGATCTCTGTGGACATTGAGCCAGGAGATGGCCTTGGGCAGTGCCGTACAGACTGAAGCCCTGAAGTCTGCGTTGAAGCCCTTCTTCTGGAGCCAAGCAGCAAAATCCCAAATGCATTGTTTTTCTGGAGGTGGGGAGTTCAAGGCTGTAGCAGCGGGGGGTAAGAGTAGATGCTGAAATCAAGGTACCAATGAGACAGTTCTATGTGCAGAATGGTTTTCTCAAGGTCATTGCTGCAAGGGGTGATCTAATTTACCAGTTAGGGCAATAAGGACCTCTAATGAGCTGGGAAGATATCATTAATCGTGTTTTGAAAAACTGGCAGAGCATTACACAATCCGAATGGCATTACCAGATATTCAAAATGTCCATCGTGAGTGTTAAAAGTGGTTTTCCACTCGTCCCCTTCTTGTATCCAGATTAAATTGTAAGCTCCCCGGAGACCGAGTTTCATGAAAATTTGAGCTCCTCTTAAGCGATCAAAAAGTTCGGAAATTAGTGGAATAGGGTACCGATTCATTTTGGTGATGGCATTGAGTCCTCTGTAGTAAATGTAAATCCACAACAACTCATCCTTCTTTTTGACAAAAATAAAAAATCCAGCCCCTGTGGGAGAAGAGGTAGGTCTGATGAATCCCCTGGCCAGATTCTCTTGGATGTATTGGTTCATGGCCTCCGATTCTGGTTCAGACAAAGCATAAATCCTTCCCCTGGGGGAGATCTTTACCAGGGAGTAAATCCCTGGTAAAGATCCCCCGCAGTCGTAGGTCCGGTGTGGTGGCAGAGTCTCGGCCTGTTGCTTGCTGAAAACATCAATAAATCTGGCATACTGGAGTGGTAATATGGATGGAATGACTGCTGAACAAGAGATATTGGAGCTACCTGGAATAACTCTCAATGAAGAGTGGGTGACTCGCCAGAATGATGGCTACTGCCTGGAGTCAATACCCTTATTAAATAAACATACACATGCTTACTGTGACTCCAACATCGCTCTAAGCTTCAACAGCAAGAGGAAATGTGGAAAAAAGGATTCACACTCACAAAGAGGGGAGTAGCTGGCTTGTTACGGCGGTTACTACCCCAAATCAAATAAGCCTGATACTTCACTTTCAATGCATATACAGCATAGTTCTCTGATTCAACGGCAGGGGAGAAGAAAAACTGATACTTCACACATCCAGCAGAGCTCTCTGCTTCAACGGCAGGGGAGAAGAAAAGAGGGTTCGCACTCACAAAGCGGGGAGTAGCTGGCTTGTTACGGCGGTTACTACCCCAAACCAAATGTGCCTGATACTTCACTTTCGATGCACATCCAGCATGGCTCTCTGCTTCAACAGCATGGGAGAAGACTGATACTTCACGCATATCCAGCATAGCTCCCTGCTTCAACGGCAGGGTAGAAGAAAAACAACCAATAAGGGCTGTATAACATAGTCTGGGTAAAACAAATAAGCATGGGTATAGCTTGCTTATTGCGACGGCTACTACCCCTAACTAATCAAGCTAGATATTTCACTTGGATGCAGCTCCATCACTGCTCTCTACATTAAAGGTGGGGGTGGAAGGGAAATAGAACCAAGAGCTAAGAGAAACAGATAAGTATGAGAGAAAAAATGTGTGAGGCTTCCTGGGCAGACTGGATGGGCCGTTTGGTCTTCTTCTGCCGTCATTTCTATGTTTCTATGTTTCAACAAACAGTTCTGATGAGAGTAAGTACTGCAACTGGCCAGCTGTAAAGTTCCCCAATCCATCTGGGGTTGGTGTATTCTTAGCCAAGGTAACCTGAGTATCACCTGGTTGACGGAAGAGGAAAGCACATATAGTTGAATGGTTTTTTGATGGAGTATTCCAGTCATCATTTTGATGGGCTGAGTGATCAGAGAGATTTTGTCTCCCAGTGGCTGTACCAAGACAGAAGAGACCGTGAGCGGAGCTTTTAGTGGCTCAGTGGGAATGTAGTATCAATGGACTAGATCTTCTTCTATGAAGTTACCAGCTGCCCCAGAGTCCAAGAAGGCCTAAAAATTAATAATGCAGTCATTGATAGTAATTGATAATGGAATCAGGATTTGTGGAGAAAGGATAGCATGACCCAGGGAGGCCTCTCCTACTAGCCCTAGGCCTGGAAGTTTCCCGACTTATTAGGACATTTATTCACGAAATGTCCCGTTCCTGCACAATAAAGACGGAGGTTGTTTAGTCTTCAACGTTGTCGTTCCTCAGGAGTTAAGCGACATCAGTTGATCTGCATTGACTCTTCTGAAGATGTTTGCAGTTCAGCAGCCTTGGGAAGCATGAGAGGTCATTTAAACGCAGAGGCCAGCCGAATGGGTCATCTCAGGGCGGCCCACTTGCGAGACCTCTCCTGAAAATGAAGATCTAATTGAATCGCTAAGTGAATTAATTCTTCTAGAGATTCTGGAGTCTCCCAGCCAGCTAGCTCATCTTTGATGTTCTCAGAGAGACCCTGATGAAATATGGCTGTAAGGCTGTCATCACCCCAACAAAGCTCAGCTGCCAGAGTACAGAACTGAATGGTGTATTCCCCAACTGATCGGGATCCCTGTCAAATCTGAAGTAAGTCTGCCGTAGCCGAGGTTGAACATCCAGGCTCATCAAAGATCAGACGAAAGAATTGATCCAGGTTATTCAGAATAGGATCCTCTCATTCCCAGAAGGGAGAAGCCCAAGCTAAGGCTGGTCCCTCCAAAAGGGATAAGATAAACATGACCTTTGTTTTATCTGTGGGGAACAACGAAGACTGGAGCGAGAAATGCCTATGACAATGATTAATAAACCCTCAACACTGCTGAGGATCTCCATTGAAACAAGGTGGAAGTTTCAGTCATAGAACAGGGGATGGTGTAGAGGGAGCCAGGGTTACTAGTGCGGCAAATGAAAATACATCCATTCGAACAGCCAGCCTCTCCAAAACTCCTGTAACTTGGACTAGTTCTCCTTGCTGTTGCTGAATGCATATAGCCAGTCTAGGAATGGCCTGTAAGGCTGTCAGATCTACGGGATCCATGGCCTTGGCTAAGTTACAAATATGATTGTGGATCCCCTAATAGATATCAGTCTTACCTTAGGCCATGGTGAACACACTAGAGTGGAGGCTAAGTGGACAGTGGAGTACAATCACAGGAACAATCCAGAGTCAGGGCAAGCAGTAGGCAAAAAAAGAATCAAATCTAATCTGGATCATGGGTAAGCAACAGGCAGGCAATCCAAAGCACAGTCCTGAGTCAGGGCAGGTAGCAGGCAAAGAAGAATCAAGTCCAATCCAGGCCATGGTTAGGCAGCAGGCAGACAATCCAAAGTACAGCAAAGAAGAATAAGCAATGAGAGCACCAGCACAAGCAAGCCTGTAGCCGAGGCAGTGCTGTGCTGGGCTCAGCGCTTTAAATCTTAAAAGTTCCCACACAAACACGGGGACTTCTGGGAGGGCTGCTGATGCGTCTCGGTGGGCGGAGCCTGAACGTGACTCATGCCGGGCCGTGCTGCCACCAGCAGATGCCGCTGAGCAGTGATACCAGGGAGATCCCCGAGCCTCACGGATCGCCGGATGGTAACCCATTGTTTTACACTTGTCCACACTGAATTTCATCTGCTTTCTGGAAGCCCAATCTCCCAGTCTTGCAAGGCTCTCTTGCAATTTCTCACAATCCTCTTGTGATTTAATAATAATTTTGAATAATTTTGTGTCATCTGCAAATTTGATCACCTCACTCATACAGTAGTTCCAATTTCCAGATCATTTATAAATATGTTAAAAATCAGTTGTCCCAGTACAGATCCCTGGGGCTCTGCACTATTCATCTTTCTCCATTGAGAAATTTGACTATTTGGCCATAATCTCTGTTTCCTATTCTTTATCAGGTTCACAATCCACAATAGGACATTGCTTCCTATCCCATGACTTTTTAATTTCCTCAGAAGTCTTTCATGAGGTATTTTTATAGAGATGTGCATTCATTTTAAACATGGTTTGGGAGCACTCAAAAATGAAGGAATTCACTTCTGTAATAAAGACACTGGTCAGCTCTGCAGTAGAGTGCAGCCACAAAACCAAAACCTTATCTCTGAATATGATATTCCCATTACTTGGACATTTACTATACTTTGGGCTTACATAGAAAAATAGAAGTGATGGCAGAAGAAGACCATTCGGCCCATCCAGTCTGCCCAGCAAGCTTTCACAGTTATTTTCTCATACTTATCTGTTACTATGACCACTGAGGTCAGGGTCCTTATTGGTAACTTTTTGGTTCTAATTTTCCTTCCACCCCTGCCATTAATATAGAGAGCAGTGCTGGAGTTCCATAAAAGTGAAGTATCAAGCCTAATTGGTTAGGGGTAGTAAGCAAGCTACTCCCACGCTTATTTGTTTACCCAGATTGTGCAATTTAGTCCTTGTTGGTTGTCTTAATATAAATCCTCTTTTCTTCATTCCACCATGCCGTTGAAGCAGTGAGCTGCGCTGTATATGTATTCAAAGTGAAGTATTGGTTCGGGGTAGTAACCGCCACAACAAGCAAGCTACATCCATGCTTATTTGTTTTCCCAAACTATGCAATTCAATCCTAGTTGGTAGTTGTCTGAATGTAAATCTTCTTATCTTCATTCCCCACTGCCGTTGAAGCAGTGAGCTGTGCTGTATATGTATTCAAAGTGAAGTATCAGGCTTAATTGGTTCAGGGTAGTAACCACTGCAAAAAGCAAGCTACTCCCATGCTTATTTGTTTACCCAGACTATGCAATTCAATCCTAGTTGGTTGTTGTCTGACTGTAAATCTGACTATAGTTGTCTGACTGTAAGTCCTCCTATTGTTGTCCTTTTTTTTCCCCAAACCATTTATTAAAATCTTTCTGTCCAATACTTTTGCTAAACATATACACAGGTCATGCCATTAATGTCATATAAAACAGTTTCAACAGCCATATATTCCCATTGCCTCTTACCCTAACTCAAGTTCCCAATTGCACCTCTTCTCCCCTGACTCCCACAATTCTTCACATCTCAATTGCCCCTAATGCTATCTTCAAACACCAATGGCCCCAACCCACCTCTCACACCCTATCTACAACCTCCAATTGCCCCCAACCCACACAACACCATCCCCACCCCTAAATGCCAATTGTTCTAAATTGCCCCCACTCACTCTAACAGCATCATACCTATCCTAAAACCAAATTTCCCCAATTGTCCCCTAATTCATCCCTAATACCTTTTACCCACACCCCAAATTCCAATTGCCCCAATTGCCACTCAAACTACCCCTAACATCCCTTATCCCCACACCCAACACCTAATTGCCCCCAAATTGCTCCATAACATCCCCTACCCACACCCTCAAATCCAGATAACTTTTAGATAGTTGGGTAAGAGACCTTTTCGCCTATGTCTCCCAACTCACAAAATCATCTACCCCTGCTATACCAGACGACCAGGCTCAATCCAAAGCAAATGAACTAGCACTCTTCTTTCAGAAAAAAATTGCAGACACTCTAGCGTGCATTCCCACCAACCCAACCCCCTCCCCCCTTATCTCCAATACCCTACCTCTCTCTGGAGCCAACCTCACCTCCTTCGAACCCACAACCCCCCTGGAAATTGAGTCCATACTCAAGAGGCTGAAACCATCCAGCCACCCATCAGACCACATCCCAACAAAACTTCTACTTCTCATCCCAAATGCTATCTCCAGACCTCTGGCCAACATCATAAACTGCTCACTTTCCCAAGGAATCTACCCTGACAGGCTAAAAACTGCTTCTCTCAAACCCCTCCTGAAGAAACCCAACCTGGACACAAAAGAACCTGCCAATTTCCGCCCCATCTCTAACCTCCCTTTTCTTGCTAAAATCATGGAGAAATTGGTAAATACTCAACTCACAGATTACTTGGAAGAGCATCAAATCCTCTATCCTTCCCAATACGGCTTTCGTAAATCTTTCAGCACAGAAACCCTCCTTATCTCCCTCTCGGACCACATCCTCATGGGCCTTCACAGAGGACTCTCTTTCCTCCTAGTCCTTCTAGATATCTCTGCCGCCTTCGACACCGTGAACCACGCCATCTTACTAAATCGCCTTTCTGACATCAGTTTATCAGGATCAGCCTACAGATGGTTCAACTCCTTCCTCAGCAACAGAAGCTTCAAAGTAAAAATTAATAATAAAGAATCTCCAGACATCAAATCAACTTTAGGTGTACCCCAAGGCTCCTCCCTGTCCCCTACCCTCTTCAATATATACCTCCTGCCCCTCTGTCAGCTGCTCACAAACCTAAAATTAATACACTACCTCTATGCAGACGATGTACAGATTCTGATCCCCATTACAGAATCCCTTCCTAAAACACTCAACCACTGGGAAAACTGCCTACAATCTATTAACCACCTCCTCACCAGCTTGAACCTGGTCCTCAATGCGGCCAAGACAGAACTCCTTCTCATCTCCTCTGACCACACGGTCCTAGCCCATCCAACATCTCCCAACACCCAGATCACGCAAGTAAGGGACCTAGGAATAATCCTCGATAACCATCTGAATCTTAAGAAATCCATCAACAATACCACCAAGGATTGTTTTTACAAACTACAAGTTATGAAAAGGCTCAAACCACTCCTCCACTTCCAGGATTTTAGAACCGTCCTTCAAGCCACGCTCTTCTCCAAAACTGATTACTGCAACGCTCTCCTTCTTGGGCTCCCCATCTCTTCCATCAAACCATTGCAGATGCTCCAAAATGCAGCGGCTAGAATCCTAACCAACACCAACCGGGGAACACACATCACTCCCATTCTCCAGGACCTTCATTGGCTGCCAATAAAATACAGAATTTTACACAAGGCCCTCACCTTAATCCACAAAACTATTCACAATCAGCAACAACTAGACCTCCAGATCCCACTCAAATCATATTCCTCCTCAAGACCCATCAGAGAAGTGTATAAAGGCACCCTGCAAGTCCCCCCTACGAAATCCACACGTCTATCAACCACCAAAGAACGAGCATTCTCTACAGCGGGCCCGGCCATTTGGAATAACATGACCACTGACCTCAGGCTAGAACCCTGCCCTCTAACCTTCCGGAAAAAACTTAAGACCTGGCTTTTCCTCCAAGCCTTCCCTTAATTCTCAAAACCATCAATACCCGACCAGACAAGACTCCACCTCCTGACTAGGTGCCCCGCCTAGCTTAAACGTTATATTTATGCCTTTGTTTAATTTATTCAGATATACTGTCCTTTACCTCTGGCTACCTTAGCCACACCAAGTTCTACCTCCTTGTTATATGTAACTTTTCGCTTCTTGTTAAATGGTTGATCAATGTTATCTCCCTTGTTATATGTAAACCGATTTGATGTGAATTTTTTCATGAAGGTCGGTATAGAAAAATGTTAAATAAATAAATAAATAGATAAATAAATAAATAAATAAATAAAATCACCTGGGTAAATGGTGTTTGAAAATTGTCCTCTCTATCTTTTCTTTCTGCCTTCACATTTATAGTATTTCTTATTGAACTGCTAGTTTAAACTTAAGAATTTTTATTTGATAGCTGATATTATTAAGAAAGATATTTTAAAAGGTACAGAAATATTTAGAAACTATCCCCCAAAACACACAATACTTTAATTGCTGTACTTATTATAAAAAAGCAAAAAAAAAAAAAAAATTACTGAAATGAGACCACACCAGTAATCATTACCACCAAGATTTGCCTAGCCTCCTCATTTTCCTTTAATTTAACTATAATCCATCCTTTCATATAGGCTTAGGAATGATGAATAGGACTTACTTGTGATAATGCAAGAAATAAAATATTTCCTAGATTTGGCACATATAGTAAGAACAGAAAGTTTGTTGTAAAGAAAGATGCAAATAACAGCTCATTCCAGCTGGGGTGTTAGCTCCCACCTGGATAATCTTGAAGAATTGCCAAGACTGCTTGCATGCAAAGAATGAACCATTGTTCTTTTAATTTTACTGTATGCAAGATTTAAACCACTGGCATACATATATCTTGGCAAGAAGTGTAAAAAAAATTATATTTATCTATAAATTCTCAGAAACTTAGGCTGAGAATGTAATCTATAACGAACAAGAAAGTTTAAATAAGAAAAATAAATTGTTGACCTATTAAAGCCTCCCAATTGTGATAAAAATCAAAATGACCAATTATGGAAAATCACACAGTATCCCCTATCATATTTACATCCAGAAAAATGATCATGATATTTCTCTGTTCTTCATAAACAAATGTCTATTAAAAGTTTAGAAGTTTACAAGGATAACTTCCAAACAACTATGCGTGGCACCATATATGGCCATATGGAGATGTTCTACAGTATTTTATAACCTGTGCATATTAGGTATCCACAGATTGTAAAATACACATATGTGTACCCACTAACATACATGTGTATATTTCTTTCTGTGTGAATGTCTGCAATACACTGAAAACACTTACATTTCCTACCTATTTTTAAAACACACACATATTTTATGCATGAACAAAATTGACTTGTTCGCATAAAACCCTGTTTATGCATGGAAACTAGTATATTTTAAAATATGTGTGCATATTTGAAATTACCATTTAGCCAAAATGTTTCATTTGGAGGTCTGTGGGTCTCTTCTGCAAACTGCCACTCTTACCTCCAGGCTCGAACCACTAGCATTGACTCCCAATGCCGCAAAGGAATGGCAGTGCAGCCATGCAGCAGGCCACTGTGCTCCTCCAGGCCCAATGCCTCTGATGCAACTCACAGCAGGATGTCCCCAGTGCTATCCTTGGCCCTCCCTAGGTGCGCGAGCACACCCAACAGTACCAGACTGAAAGGACCCATAGCGGGAAATCTCCCACAGCACCCATGAATGACCTCACTGCCTCTGGCCTATAAAAAGGCTTTGCTTCTCTTGAGTCTTCGACTCTGCAACAGGTCTCCTACAGTCCATGTAGTGTGAGTTGCCTATGCATTCCTGTCAGCATTCCCAAGTTCCTGTCTTCAGTTCCTGGTCTTCATTGGTCTTCAGCTCCTGGTATTCGTCTGGTCTTCAGTTGCAGTAGTCTTCCTTGTCCTTATCCTTCAGTTCATCTGGTCAATTCTTCAGTTCTGCTGTGTTGCATTTCCTGCCAGTCTTCTCCATGCCTTCCTGCCTGCCTATCTATCCTGCCTTCCCTTGGATGTAAAGCCGGTATTGACTTCAGCTTGCTTTCTGGACTCCTCTTCAACTCTGCCTGCCACTGACCTCTGCTTGCCTACTGGATCTCTTTGAACTCTGCCTGCCACTGACCACAGCTTGCTCACTGACCATCCTGGAATTCCACCTGCCTTGGACCCGAGCTTGCCCTTGACTTTGTCTGCACACTCCAACTTCTTCTATGGATCTTCTGACCATCAGCAGAGGCCCCTACCTAAGACCAGATGGCACCCAAAGGCTCAACCAAAGTGGTTCGTGGGTTGATATAAGCAAAGCTCCAACTGGGCCTCTGCCTCATCCGACTCTGCCAGCTGACGGTGGGACTCCACCTTTCAGGTTGTGCCAAATCCACCTTGGTCCAAGGATCCATGCCCACAACACAAAATATCTACCAGTTCACCCATTCCTTTTCCAGGTAATCAAGACCCTCCTAGTTCTTCACTCTGAACTATCCCAGTTCATTCAGACCTCTCACCCAACCAATAGCAAACAATAGACATGTGATAATAATTATGCATGATAATTAGCATGTGTAAAATAACATCAATAATTTGCTAAATATGCATGCATAAATCTCTTATAAAATAGCAGCTTGTATGCATACCTCCTGATCCTGCCCCAGAATTCCCTTAGACCACTCCTTTCTTCATGCGTAAATATTCATACAAGACCAAAATGTGTGCATATTTTTTATATTTATAAAATAGTGTGTATGTAAGTACAAGTTGCTTGCTAATTTTATGTTTGTAAATATTTTGAAAATTTCACTCCTTATAGGTCAATTTTAAAAAGCAATAAAATACGGAAGTACCCATGTGCGCATGAGGAATAAGGGGCAGAAAAGGGATGGGGCATGAATGGGGCATGGGCATTCTGGTGTGGGGCCAAGACTTATTCACGTAACTCTGAATTTTAAAAACGAAACCTGCAGAACGCATACATAATAGAGATGTGGTTCGGGTTAGGATTTCGTCTTGAGCTTCGTTTTGGGACCCCCCTGTGGGAATTTCATTTTTTTCCGCTGTTCGTTTTTTTGGGGGGGCCCTGATTTTTGGGTTAGCACGCACTAACGTGACAGAGTTAGTGCACACTAATTTCATCGAAATTGCCTAATTCAGGAAAAACGATTGCACACCCCTAGTACATAATATATCCGCTTAACTTCACTGCTGTTCTTGATGAGGAGCAAGTGGGTAGATCTCGAGCTTTACGGCTTAGAGGACAGGGTGAGGGGTCCGATTCAACTGGGCAGCATGCGGGATGAAGAACTGGACAAACTGGTGGACTAATTGGAAAACTGGACATGTGTATTGCGTGAGCATGTTTTCAAATTCTATGACATATGCATGTAAAAGCTGTATTGGTCTTATTAAAGACACACGAAAACTAGCTGTGCTCAAGCAACCTCTTAAAATTAGGAGCATACTTACACGCGGTTGGTGCATTTTAAAACATGCACCTAAGTGCACGCACAATTTACAATTCTAGCATATCCTTGCTTGTGCACCGATACGCACATCTTGGGTTGCACTCGCACTCATTTTGAAATTGATCTCTTTGTGAATATCCTCACCTATTTTCTACACAGTGACAATCTGCAATGAGACAAAGAAATCATTACAATATCACAAAATAGTAAGTAGATGGGTATCCATCTAAACTTTATAATTTGTATTCAAATTCCAGAACATATCTAATGTACATAGAGGTTGGGATGTGGTGGTGGGGGGAGGGGGAGGGGGGAACCAACTTCACAGTTATAAATCCAAAACAAGTTATCTTTTAACTGATCAGGGTTTATTTGTATTAGAGATGTGCATGGAAAGAAATACATATGGTTTGCTCATTTGTTTTATTTGGCTCAATGATTCATTTTGTTTGGTTTGGAGCCAAAAAATATTTTTTCATGTCCTCTGGTCTTTTGTTTTACATTAAAGTCAATGGGGGAAGCAATACATCCTAATTTGGCTCTAAAACTATGTATTTTTCTATCCAGGTTTAGTGAAACATGCAGACAAATATCAGTAGCAGAGAAAAGAATATTTCAAGATACCAAGACTGAGATGTATTGCACCACAAGTGGCATGAATAGCCCAAGGTGCCATGACAGGACAAGGCAGCTTAGACAGAGACATCAATACTCATTTTCTTGAAAGGTAAAGGATTTAGAGATTGTATTGGACTCTCAGTTGACTATAAAGCTGCAGCTGCATGCAGTATTAAAATCAGCATTTTATAAGCTTAGAATGGAAAGACCATTAAGGTACATCTTATGAAAGGATGATTTCCAAGCATGCATTCAAGCTTGTATTATGACAACAATGGATTTTTGCAATTTCCTCTATGCGGGATTGCCCAGATGTCATCCTAGGACTTTGCAATTATTAGAGAATGTTGCTGCACGTTTAATAGTTCCATGTTCACTGAGAGATGATATGCCCACCTTCCTGAAAGAGTTATATTGTCTAGAGATGTGAATAGTGTCCTCGATCATCTTAACGATCGATTTCGGCTGGGAGGGGGAGGGAATCGTATTGTTGCCGTTTGGGGGGGTAAAATATCGTGAAAAATCATTAAATCGTGAGCCGGCACATTAAAACCTCCTAAAACCCACCCCCGACCCTTTAAATTAAATCTCCCACCCTCCCGAACCCCCCCCCAAATGACTTAAATAACCTGGGTGTCCAGCGGCGGTCCGGAACGGCAGCGGTCCGGAACGGGCTCCTGCTATTGAATCTTGTTGTCTTCAGCCAGCGCCATTTTCCAAAATGGCGCCGAAAAATGGCGGCGGCCATAGAACAACACGATTCCACGGCAGGAGGTCCTTCCGGACCCCCGCTGGACTTTTGGCAAGTCTTGTGGGGGTCAGGAGGCCCCCCCCCAAGCTGGCCAAAAGTTCCTGGAGGTCCAGCGGGGGTCAGGGAGCGATTTCCCGCCGCGAATCGTTTTCCGTACGGAAAATGGCGCCGGCAGGAGATCGACTGCAGGAGGTCGTTCAGTGGTTTTAGGGGGTTTTAGTGTGCCGGCTCACGATTCTAACGATTTATAACGATAAATCGTTAGAATCTCTATTGTATTGTGTTCCATAACGGTTTAAGACGATATTAAAATTATCGGACGATAATTTTAATCGTCGAAAAATGATTCACATCCCTAATATTGTCTATCAGTAGCCCTATCTTACTAATTTGTTGTCAACTTATATTGTAACATGTTTGCTTTGGTCCACAGACACACGTTTTATGTGTTTACCATCATTTAAGGAACTCAACCTTCAAACTACTCACTGCCATATTTTCTCGATGGCAGAGGCCAGGCCTCTGGAATGATTTGCAATTGAGCTTCAGAGTATGAGTGCCTATAAGGCTTTAAAAAAAAAAACAAAAAAAAATTTTCTTTGTTCAAAAATACAGTCCCATGAGCTCGTTCTTCTTGGTTAATTTTAATAGTGGATAAATGTTTGAGTAAATATATTGCTTTTTTTTAATCCTGTTTATTGGGGTTATTTTGTGTTTTATGTATCATAGCTGTTTAAAGATTCTTTGTTTACATGTATTAAAAATGATGAGTATAATATTATGGAATCAGCATAGAATAGTTGTTCTACAATAAACAGAATAAAAACAATTGTAAATAAATAAATAAAGGCATTGTGAGAGAAGCAAATATTGGCAAGAAAACCACAAGCTCCAAAAGAGTTGCAAAGGTTACTAATGGCCCAAATTACCAAAAACAAGCAAAGAAACACAAATAGTGACATGAATACCCTAAGACAGTAACCTTTAAACAGGTGTGTGGGTGCACATATGCGCGCATTCGTCAGCCCACATTCAGAGACATGACCATTTTATAGCATATGCACATATACGCATGCATGTTATAAAATAGACTGACCATGTGCACGTATGTGCACAATTTTAAGTGGATATACACGTGTGCATGCAAATACAACCTCTACCATGTAAGTGAGGGGATTTTAAAAGACACATGTGCTGATGACATTACCATTTTTCCCAGTTCATTCCCAGTTCATTTGCCTAGTAATGGATTAGGACTTCTAAATCCCCCTAGTTTAATTGTATCTGTTCTTTCCTGTTAGCTCTGTTTAAAACCTTGCTGATATGCCTAGATTTTTTATTTTACAACTTAGATATCATCCATAGCAGAAGTAAAGTTACAAGGCAGGGGACCCCAGCATGTGCCTGTGCTCTTAAGTATTTATGCATACATTTCAAGGTGAAATCCAGGAACGTCCATTCTCTGCCTCTTTTTGGGAACTTTTCATTGGTTCACATAGCACTTACATGGGCAGCTTTTAAAATCTGCTCAATGTGTATTGAGTAACCTGACCTGTGTGCATATCTCCCATTTTAAGCATATGCTGGGCTTTTAAAATTCACCTTCAAGGCAGCATAAGATGGCAGGAATACACCAAGACATCAATGCAGAGTCAAAGCTGCAAGAACACCAAAAGCCACCATAAGAGAGGCAAAGAGCACCAACAACAGAGTCATTAACAGTCCAAGACAACGAGAGAGGTATAAAACAGCAGGAATACAGGGATAAAACCCCCCACACCATAGAGCAATGTTACAAGAAGAGTGGCATCAACTTCACAAGGCTTAGAATGAGAGATATGGCAGCAAATTAGGGGATTTTAGTGTTATAATACACCCAGTGGTGTGGACACACACGCAGTAGACAAATTTGTTAGGAAAAAAAGGAGACAGGGTATCAACATCCCCAGATTTTCAAGCAGCGGTAAGTCAGGAAGAAAAATGGTATCAAAACTATAAGGAACCAAAATAGGGGCAAAGTAGGACCAACAGTAGCAAAAACATCCCAAGGGACCCTAAGAGGTACAGTGAATGTGAAAAGCATAGGATTGGGACGACAAGATCAATAGTCAATAAGTACTGTAAGAGAATTTAAAAAGAAGATTAAAGATAGATGAAGGGGGAAACCACCCCCCAAAGGCACCAAAAGAAGTTGAAAACAGCAGGACCATTGACATTAAAACTTCATGCCATAGGTGCAGAACAATGCAGCAAGAAGAATGGCATGAGCACTTCAAGGCATAGAGTGAGGGGTAAATCAGCAAGTAGAGTGATCTTAAAACCCCCAAAAATAATGGCATGTAGAGCAGGGCAGCAAGCACAGTGGCATCAAAACCCTAAGGCATAAAGTGAGGGGAATGGCAGGAAGAAGTATAACATTAAATATCCAATGCACCAAAAGAGGTTTAAAGGACATCGTCAACAGTGGTATTAAAATGATATGGTACCTAGGGAAGGGCAAAAAAGCAGAAACAGTGGCACAAACACCCCAAGATATCATGAGAAGAGCAAAGTGCTACCAATAGAGGAACGAGTTTTGCAAGGAACCATGAAATAGGGCAGTAATAGTGGCATAGTAACAAAGCAAAGTGCTGAACTTTTATTTTAGAGCCCAATATTCAGTGCTAATTAACCAGATAAGCTCAAACTTTTCCAACTAAGTAATGGCAGCTAAATAGCCTGATACATTCAGCAGTCACCCCTTAGCCAGATAACTACCTATCTGGCTAGGTATTTAGCCGGCTCAGTAGTTGGCAGGATGAGGATATAACAGGAAAGAACTTTTTATCTGGCTAACTTAACCAGATAAGTAGGAATATTTAGACTTATCTGGCTGAGGTAGCTGGATAAGTTAGACCTGCTATTGAGTAGATGTACACTTAGCAGGATAAACTTATCTGGCTACGTAAAAGTTATCCAGGTATATTCAGTAGTGTGGGGAATCAAAAACTGCACAGAGGCATAAAAAATCCCAAGGCATAGAGTGTGGATAATTACAAACAGCACAGAGACTTCCAAACCCCCAATGTGTACATTGTGAGGAAACACAAACTGCACAGAGGCATTAAAAACCCTATGGCATAGGGTGTGAGGAGACTCAAACAGATTGGAAGCATTTAAAGCATCAAGGGAACATAAGAGGGGGGGGGAATGAATCAACAATATTTGTATGAAAATCTCAAAGCAGTGAAGGCACCAAAAGAGCAGTAAATAATACAACACAATAGTGGGCTGAATATCCTCAAAGGCAGAATAATATTGGTGACAAACTTAGACAGCAAGGCATACAACCAGAACAGAGGTGGGGTAGGAGGAGACACTTGTAATTTGTTTCTTTTTTTACATTTTATTTTAGGGAAAAAAACAACAACCCAGTATAACGAAGAAAGAAGTAGGGTGAGTGAACTAGGCCTGGAACCTGGAGGGGTGCAACATTAAGGTAGAGAACCAGTAAAGAGTGGGAGAAGAAACCTTTTTTTCTTCTTTCACATTTTATTTTGGGGATAGATACCATAGTATAACAGTAAAGATGTAGAGTGGGAGAATTATGCTGGGATCCAAAGAGTAAACAACACAGAGGTATCAAAACCCCAAGGTGTAGCATTCATGGTCATGGCATCTGGGCAGAGTAGCAGCAAGACCACACAATTGTAGAATCAGGAACAGGTCAACAAGAAAGAGTGGCAGCAAGACCACCAAGATGCTTACAGTCTTCTTGCCACTTCCATGAAAATTCAGAGAAACCCAGCAAAGGCAGACTGATAATCAAGGAAACTAATGTTTCCATCAAAAATAGTGCCAGCTTTGAATGACGAGGGCTCAGAATGTCCGCTGCCATTGAGAAGACATGTTCACTGTGCACCCTGGATGGTGGACAGGTATCAACTCTACTTCCTATTGCTACTGAACTTTCTGATCTTCACTAAAAGAAAAAACTCTCAGCCTGTTATTATTCTCCTCCACCTTCCCCCAAGGAACAAGAATTCCAAATATTACAGATCAGCCTCAACTAAGATTAGATTAACCCAGAGCCTCCACCACTGTGATGGATAAGAATTCTAGCCTAATCTACTGCTCTATGGATAGAGACTAGTGGTATTTGAGCATGTTATTATCATACTAAATATGGCAAAGGGAGGAAATGTAAGGATTTCTTCAAGGGATTTCCTGTTGAGAAAGACTAGTTGGTGGCAGTGAAGAAGTAGAAAGATAATAGCAGCATAATAAGATTAAACTGATCAGATTTGTGGAAATAGCCAAGACTGTAGGAATGCTAAATTATGTCAAAGGTCAGCATTAAGTTTTGCTTCTACCTTCTGGTTTCAACTTACAATAAGCCATTTGACATACAAGAGTGCAATCATTAGCATATCTGAGTGTTAGGATCGTGGACCCTTGGGCCAGCTGAGACTGCAGGTGTTGCACTGTGGGGACTCCGAAGAAGGCTTCACCACCGGAAGTCCGAGGTCCCTCAGGAGAAGCCCGTAGGGATCCAGACCTCTTGGACTTAGATGGGACCCTATGCGACCAAGGATCCAGGAAGAGGCCGAAGAGATGGTCGATGAGAACGGTGGGGCACAGGTACCTGAGGGAGTGGATGAAGCTGAAGTCAGAGTCCAAGAACGAAGCCGGGTCAGAAGCCAGAGGTCAGAGGTCCGAAGCCAAAGCCAGGGGTGGAAGCTGGAGTCAGAGTTGTTGGACAGAACCGGGTCAGAAGCCAGAAGTCAGAAGTCTGAAACCAAAACCAGGGGCGGAAGCTGAAGACGGAGTCAATTGAGGAAGCTGGGTCAGAAGCCAGAAGTCAGAAGAGATGATCCAAGATCCAAAGCAGCAACTAGAAACTCAGGGAACTGAGTGAACCTCATTGCAAGGCGAGGCATAGCTGTGACTGCCGGGTTTAAATAACTCAGCAATGTCTGACATCACTGGGATGCTGTCCCTTAGTTTTCTGCACTGGCCCCTTTGAATCTGAAGCCCCGGCGCGCGCGCGCCTATGGGGCGGGACCAGCCACGGATCATAGGCAGCATCTCCCTCGCAGGGAGAACGCCGCGGTAGGCCGCGTCTCGGGCCTGGGTGGCCGTAGAGGAGGTCCTGGGGCATGGCCCGGGACCGTAACACTGAAATAAAATAACCAACTGAAAAATGTTATGCTTATAAAGAAAGTAATCATTGGTGTGCAGGTTGTGGGAGATGGTATGTATAACTTATTGCATAACGAAAGAGCTCTTGAGATATTTATTTAACTTACTCTGTATTCCTTTGTAATATTTCTTACTAATAAAAATAATTTCTCTCTTTCCTGTTAGTATTCAATATTTATACTTACAGTGGAAAACATGTACAGCAGCCATCTGCAATAAATGTGCAAAGGAATGGAACACCTGATTACTTCCATCTTTCACTGCCATTATCATACCTGAATCACTGTCTATCATAAAGAAAACTGCATGAGCACTCCTGCCTCTGCAATCTAGCTGCCAGCCCTCCAGTATCTTTCTTATAGCTCTTAAAATATTGCATGAGGTATGGGTGATATCTATTACCAGGGTGTGCAGAAAAGCCTACTTGTACCCTGTTGCTTCTTCTCCACAAGAATTTCTGCCTACCCCTGCCTCAGCCAGCTCAAACCAGTGTCTCATCAGGAAGAGATAGACGTGTAGCATTTGCGCTGGTCCAATGTCATTGGTGAAATTATTGCAACTCCCTTAAGCCTTGGCTTGCTGTGTATGCATCTACAGCACTGATTGTAAAGGGTGATGATAACTTGCCTATTGAATATAGTCCTGAAGGGCACTTTGTAATTTGGGGCTAAGAGGTTTAGTAGATGCTTAAAGATCAGGGTTTCACTATGTGCAGGAGCTGGTCATCCAGGGCATTCATTTCTACTTTGGATGCTGCCTGCCTTTTGCTCCTGGATGGTGATACATAACACTATACTTTTTCCTCTATTGAGGTTTATTTCTACAACTGCATGGTAGAGGGCTGTTGGCCTGCTACCTAACTGATAGAAGGGGACATGGGGGAAGCCTGGGGAAATGTGTTCCCCTTTTCAACCATTTTGCTACAGCTTCTCCTTTAAATAGCAATTGGCAGAGGAGATTCCCAGGCTAGTATTGCCACCTTCCCCTATTCCAATGCTAGCAGGTGATATTTCTGTAGGTAAGGCTGCATACCAGCATTTGTCAGTTTCCCAGTACCTTCCCTCAACTGATAACCTTAATTCAGTGAATGCACTGAGTAAAACCTGGAGCTTTCCTTGCTCTAATGTGCATACAGACTTGGGATGAGTTACATGATCTCCTCTCTGCATCTCTGCTGTTACAGCTGAGGCTTGACCATGAGCTAAAAGGCCAGAGGCATCAATCACCCTCTTTACCTGCCTTGCCTGCTATTCCTGGGGGTTGCTCTCAACACCATCAGTATCATCTACTCTCCCATTACCTCCTCATTGGAAGCTAAGACTCTACTAACTAGAGTTTTCAAAATCACTTTGGCTACTAGCTTTCAATATCTTCTGATGTAGGGAATCCCAGAAATAATTCTTCCTCTGAATTAGTTTGTTTAAAATACCATCACCATGATCTCAGAAGCAGTCATGATGGAGGAGTGTTCTGCTGGTTTTGGGTGTTGCACTTTTGGTGCCTTGTCCTTGCCCTTGCCTGCTAACATTAATCTCAAATGGCTCATTTACCTTTTGCTATTGCTCCAAAGCCACAGGGAGAAGAACAGGAAATGGTGGCACATGCTCTCCCATTTTTATTTCCCATAACTTGAGCCAGCTTCCATTCCAGAATGTATGCAGCTAAAAAAGTGTTTTTCAAGTTTAGGAGAACTCCTTTTTTCTCACTGCTACAAGTTCTGCTTGTACTTATGACAGGCTGAGCTGGCTCTGCAACAATACCAGTCCTCTACCTCTGCTATTCCCTCCCCTTTCCTTATAATTTCATGATAGAATTGGAATTGGCTATTCATGATTTTAATATCACAATACACTTTATTCATGCTGTACCATTCCCTTATTCCACTACTACTGATTGTCTGTATACTCAATCAAGTTGACAGACTGGGTTCACTTCAATATTTAGCAAGTACTGGCATCTTGACAAGTAGAATTAGCAAAATCAGTCTCTGTCTTTATAGAGACATCCCTCACAGTGTTTGTAAATGACTGTCTCTCTCTCACACATACACACACACACATACATAGAGGTAGATTTTATAACATGAGTGTGTGGCATATATGTGCACCCGATTTTATAACTTGCATGCACTGGCATGCACAAGTTATAAACTCAGGGGTTAATGCACACAAGGGGGTGCACAATTGTGTACCTTGTGTGCGCCGAGCCACGCTGCCTTCCCCCATTCCCTCCCAGGCCGCTCTGAAATTGGAGCGGCCTGGAAGGGAACTTCTCTTCCCCCTAACTTAACCTTCCCACCCCTTCCCCTTACCTTTCCCCCCCTAACCCTACTGTAACCCCCCCTGACTTTTATTTAACTTTTTGCGCCTGCCTCTGGGCAGGTGCAAGTTGTGCACGCCAGCAGCTTGCCGGCACACTATCCTCCAACACAGCAGTAATGGCCACTGTGTCAGAGGCCTCTGACCCCGCCCCATCCTGCCCCCATCCCACCCACTCATGCTCTGCCCCCTCCCTATCCCTTTTTGCAAGCCCTGGAACTTACTCGCATCCCGGGGCTTTATGCATGTTGCCGGGCCCTTTTAAAATAGGCCCGGCGCGCGTAGGGCTTTGAAAATCTGCCCCATAGTGTATTTCTGTGCACTGACTGACTGACCCCTTTTCCACACAAAAAATAATTGTATGAAAGAGAGTATACAGAGAATGCTAGCAATGCTCTACTTGTCTTCACAGAAATCTGTCAGCAAATAACCAGTGCAGTGTACTACGCAGAGTCAGACAGATACACAAAAAAATAAAAAAAATCAATGTTCACTGTTTCTGTATCTCCTGTCCACTACCCTGCCCCAGTAAACAGAAATAAAGCTGTGCCTCTATCTCTCTATTGCAGTGAGATCCTTGTGGCTGCAGCCTTGAAAATATGAAAAATGCCAATGCCACAATTTTTCTCCTTTTTTAAAGCATTTCTTTGACTGAGAGAACTTCTGAAAAGACATGTTTTCCCTGTGAAATCCAGCAGAGAAAATGCACATGCTCAGACCTTACAGTGGAAGGACATCAGCTTCTCTTGATCACGATGCCAGCTCTAGGCTAATTAAAGAAAAAATGATTCATCTTGACTGGTCCTCTGTCCTATTTGCCTACTTCTCTCGTTTCATCTCAAGCCTGGCTGCTACCTTAACAGGCAATGATTGGTTGCTATTATTACCACTCTTACTATAGCACTTTTCAATGTGCCATTAACTTGAATAAGAAGCATAAAAGAATGAAGCAAAAATATTCATTTAAATTCATGGGCACCCTCCATTCATGTCAGGCATCCATTAATGAAAATTCTCTAATTTGTTGCATTTTACCCATTCATTTCAAACAAATGCACATCCCTATTAAATGCCCAGTCCCCCAGTCTTGGAAGGTGGTGAGGTCATTTTTTTGTTACTTTTGCTTGTGATGTATTTAGAGGATAGGCCAAATGGATTCAGAGTTTTCACCCAGACACAGACTAGTTTGAAGGCCACAAAATCCTATTTACTGTCTTGCACTGTGAAATGTTTACGAACAGGAAAGAATCTTTTTATTTAGTCATTCCACTAGGCCTATGATGAGAAAGCTAGCAATTAAAGCCTGAGAGAGAATGAAAGCCATACAGCTATGCCTGAAATTTGATAAGAAATCAGAAGGAAGGAACATCACTACTTTCATAAACATTCTTAGTATATAAGGAGAAATAGCAGAGAGATAGAGGGGAGAGAGCTCTGGACATGATGGTATAAGCTGATCCTTTGGAAACATAAGCTGGTTTTTTTTATCTATTTAGCAATTGTTATTATCTACCATTACTTCTTCTGTGTAATCTGATTGTAATTGTTCTATCCTCCTATTGATCAAATAAACTTACTTTCCTATCTGGAACCATGGTGTACTGAATAAAACCTTGTGTGAGGCTCTTTGTGTAGGTGATAAGCTCCTGGATTCAAGCCCCCAGGTATAATCCCAGTAATGGTATGTGTATATATTGGGTAAGCCCCTGAGGTAATCCTGTGTGCATGCAGATGATAAGCCTCTCAAGTAGCCCCAAGTGTAGACCTCAGTGAGATTAGCAGGTGATAAGCCTCTCAAGTAGCCCCAAGTGTAGACCTCAGTGAGATTAGCACCCCAGGTCAGAGCCCCTGGGCAGAATGCCAGTATGCATGGTATAACCCACAACAAAATTGGCAATGAGGATGCTGGATTCTAGGTGAAAGGTTTATATGAGTCTTTAATTTGTACCTGTGTATTTCTTGATCGTTTAGTGTGAAGGGCAGATTTGTTTATTTTGAGACCATCTAGTTTGTGTTAAGAATTTTTCTTATAATCTGCAGAAAATAGGATAGAGCATAAGAAAACCTACTGAGTACAGAACATTGTTTGTGTATTTAACTTTAGCATCATGTGGCCATAGTAGGTGTCTTTTGTTAAGAATTAAAATGATAGTAAGGTAGAATTAAAAGCAGAAATGAAGAGAAAGTACCTTTTGCAGCAGCTTGTGGGAAGAATCATTGGGTCCTAATGTCGCCGTAGACCTTAAATTATTTTGATGATGTAGAAAACAACATTTCTGAGTATATCAATGCCACAATGCCCAAAAATAATATGGCTACTGTTAGACATTACAAATGCTTGGTTTCAACACATCAAGAACTTGACAGATAAATCAAAACAAGAAAACTTAATAAATTAATGCAGGAGTAGTTATCACAACACTATGAGCAGCATGAGGCTGATTTAATTGAGAAGCAAAAAATTGCTAGTACTCAAAATGAGGCTTTAAAGTCTGAAATTACCTGTTTAAATACAGTTATTTGATAAAGATGAAGAATTAGAAATTCTTTGGGAACATTGTCAACCCAAATCTGATTATGAACATGAAAAAGAAGGTGATATAAAGACTACTGCAGTCAGGGGAACAAATGATCCAGAAAAGAGAGGGAGCAAGGATGTAATTTCTGTATGCCTCCTACACGACTGGACTGTAACCTGTAGTCTTGTGTTTAATTAGAAACATGAACCAGCTTCTCAGTCAGTGAAGTTTTATGGCATTTGCTTTCAATGTAGGTGAAAAGGACCTACAGCCAAAAAGTGTTATAACCCCCGGATTTCACATTCAGTATTTGCGTCCCCCTCCCAGCAGGCCCACAGATTAAATTGGGGTTGGATGACCCCATTCCTTCTACTCTCTATGTGGCACCCCCAATACTTACTTAAACAGTGGGGTGTCTGGCCTCAGCTGATAACCTAAATTCTTCCTTGATTTTTGTAAATGTGCAGAATACCCGGCTAGACCAGAATGACTATTCATGCAGTTTTCTTTTCAGGAAATTAGCTAAATCTTTTACTGGTTTAAATTGTTAGCAAAGCAGTTGTTTATTAGGGATGTGCATTTGTTTTAAATGTATGTGCAATTTACAACAGATTGGTCCCTTTTTGTTGCATTTGTGGGTCCATGAAATGCATAGCGAACCCCCAATAATGCAACATATCATTACTGAATTTTTTGTGCATCTTAAGGAGTGAATATAAAAAAAAAACTAACTAAAACCTCCACCCTCCTAACCCCCCAAGACTTGCCAAAAGTCTTGGTGGTCAAACATGTGTCCAGGAGCGATCTCCTGCACTTGGGCCGTCGGCTGCCAGTATTCAAAATGATGCCGATAGCCTTTGACCTTACTATGTCACAGGGGCTAATGGTGCCATTGGTCGGCCCCATCCATTATGCCCCTGGTAGGCATAATGGATAGCTGGCGCCATCTTGTGCTCCTACCATGTGACAGGGGCCAACCAATGGCACCAGTAGCCCCTGTGACAAAAAGATTTTGTAGAAGCAGGGAGAGATCTGTCTAGTTGTAAACTGTTTTTTTTTTTCCTTTTCGCTTCCTTCCGTCTCGCATGACCAAGTTTGAAGGAATGTAAACAATTCTTGTTCCTGTGATTAAGCAATCAAAATCTCGTAGTTAGAAAAGAGTGAGATTTTTTTTAATTATGTAAGTTAATCAAAGTAGTAGTTTTCTACTTTGTGTAGCTCAGTTGCTTATAGCTATTTTTTTTTACCTTGTGAAATTAACTTCTCTTCATAAATGAGATTTTTTTTTTTACAGATTGACAAGAATGAAGACTGCTCTACTGGATAAAGTGTGAAACCTGAGGGGTTTTTTTAATCTCTCTCCTAGACTTTGTTTTGCTTTTTTTTAAAGAGATCACTTTTAAAAATTCTGACTTTTTGCTTAATTCTGAATCCAAAGAATTTTAAAAGGCCTACTTTTTGAGCTCTAATGTTTGATAATTGTTCACTGTTTGTGGTTGCCTGTCATTATGTGTTCTGATTGTGAGTCATTATATGTTGTACATGTTATATTGTGTACAGATGTGGACAGAGTTTACTGACTATATAAAAGTGCAATGAATAAACAATAGCTTCTGACATAATTTAAGTGAAACAGACATAGCTGAATTTTTAAGGGAAAAATGTTTTAAATAATGTTCTAGAGTATAATGGGGTAGATTTTCAAAGGGTTACACGCATAAGATACGCGCGTAACCCCAAAAAACCTACCCCTGCGCGTGCCGAGCCTATTTTGCATAGGCTCGGCGGTGCGCGCAAGCCCCAGGACATGCGAATGTACCGGGGATTCGAAAAATGGATGGTCCGTGGTGGGTCTGGGGGCGGGGCCACGGTCCGGGGCATGTCCAGGGGCGTGGCAGAGGTCCAGGGGTGGGGCCGAGTGCTCCGACACAGCGGCCTGTGTCGGGGCACGGCACGCCAGCAGCCTGCCCGCGCACGCAAGTTACAGTTGCCAGAGGCGTAACTCTGTGAAATAAGTTAGGGGGGATTTAGGTAGGGCTGTGAAATAAGGTAGGGGGGAGATTTAGGTAGGGCTGGAGGGTGGGTTAGATAGGGGAAGGGAGGGAAAGGTGGGGGGAGGAGAAAAAAAGTTCCCTCCGAGGCCGCTCCGATTTCGGAGCGGCCTCGGAGGGAACGGGGAAAGCCATCTGGGCTCCCCTAGGGCTTGGCGAGTGCAAGGTGCACAAGCATGCACCCCCTTGCACGCGCCTACCCCGGGTTTTATAACATGTGCACGGCATACAGGCAAACATATTTACTTTGGTGCTATATTTTCTACAATTCTGTCATTAATGTTTATATATAGTCAGTCATACATTGTTAGGGCCTGTTGCATCATTGTTTGTAGTTCACAAAATGTCCCCTCTATGTAAATACATGATGACAACCCATTATGGAAGTCCCTGTTACAGTTATAGTGCACGCTCAACTTTTTCATCCTATCCCTTCCTATAGATTGAGGACCTAAAGAAAAAGGTCCAGTCATTGCGCCTGTATAGGAGGAGGTAGCTGGACCGGCTGTGGGCTTATCAGCTGCTGCTGGAGGTAAGTTCTTTCTCGAGTCATCATGGCCATATTAACATGGTCTCTATATGTCCTGTTTCTATCAGCACACACACACATGAGCCTTCTGCTCTACATGACCCTGGCCCTGCTTTCAGCCTACAAAATCCTCATTCACACTTACCTACACTGAGAATGCTCTCAGGCTCACAGACAGCACTGTCATGAAGTGTTCATTGAAAGATGTCCCCTGGCCTAGCTGGAAAACCTTCAGGTTCTTCTAACCACTCTATCATTTCTTTGCATACAAATTATATGGGCCCTGCTATATTCAGCATCATGGCCCTAGATACCTTGCTATGTAGACCACTACCCATAATTTCAAACCCTATCATAGCGTCAAACACTCAGCCCATTTTACGTGCAAGGCAGCATCAAACAACAGACAGCTAAAATAAGTATTCTGAATGTCAAAAGATTCTTCTATTGGTTAGGTACCACATATAGGATGTCATAGCCTCATACCTATTAGCTTTTCCCTTGCCCTACACCCTTCCCAACTTAAGTAATACCCTCTAACAGTATGGAAGCACATGATACACTCTTGCTGTTATTTTCACAGATGACTACTCTTCGCTGGAGGAGGAGGAGGAGCATAAGGAGGCCGTGATGACCCAGCTCCAGAAACCCACTGATGCAGCTGTCATCTCTGGGGACCAGTAGGCTTCTCCTCCCTTACCCTTTCCACCATCAGGAGGAGAAGCAGCAGTGGTGGTCAGTCCCCCACATCCCAGGCTGCAGCACCCTCTCCCCATCTCAGCAGGGCGTCCCCCTCTTTTGGAACAGGGAAGTAGGGTTGCAGAAACCCAGCTTTTTCTGGCCAAGGGAGGGCCACATCACCCTTCACCTCTTCCACCATCATCTGCCAGCATGGCTGGAGAAATAGGTTCATTATCTAGAGCACCCACTCCAGGTGATGAGCCTGTTTTTCAGTAGAAGTTTGCACAGGCTATTCAGATGATGCTGGAAGAGCAGAGGACAATACAAGCAGCTCTTGTGGGTCTGGCTGCTGCATCTGCATGCCAAGCTGAGGTCTAGTGGTGCCAGAGCCTGGTACTGCTGTCCTTAGCTTTGTTCCTGGGGATGTTCCAGCCAGGCTCCTAATTCTGCTGTTCTTGGCCTCTCTATTGCCCCGACCCCTTTTTCTGTTCTTGTAAATAGTTTTGGTCCCTAGTTGTTCCCACCTTTGTCATTTTTTATTTATTTTAAATGCATGTAAATAGTTCTCTTTTAAAAATGTTATTAAAATAAATTATATTTGCAACTTTGTGCATGTATCTTTCTTTGTAGAGCTGGATTAATAGTGTTTGAGCAGAAAATCCCCGCCAGTGTTAACATCGCCTCTGCTTTGAGAGTCTTAATTCCTCTGTCTTTAACAGGGTCCCAACTTCAAAATGCTGATGCTAATAAAATGGGTGCAGGTTTTCACTGCACATTTTGTAACGCCAATATCATTATTTTGGATAAACTCCGATTCAGTAAGCTAATGATATGCTAACATGTATCTGGTGTTTATAAATGGTAAGAAACTGTAAACTGTGCATTTGGCAATGATGCAATGGCGACATCCAGAGACATGTAACTCCAATGCAAGGCCAAGCATGAGTGCTGGAGCAAAGCTTTTATAACCCAGGAGCAGGCAACTCCCTGGGAGGAGTCCAGATGGGCCATCCTTCCGCTGGCTCTATAAGAGTGGAGAGGAGCTGCGGGCCTGCCCCTTAAGAGAAGGGTGTGGCCCACACCAGAGCAGCCAGCCTTCAGTGGAGCAGCCTCGAGTAGGCTCCGAACAACACTGAAGGCCTTCCAGGCTGTGGAGCAGGATCCGGACAATTGCTCAGGCAAGGCCCTGGGTTTGGAACGGCCTCCAGAGAAAGGTGAGATGCCTCCTGTGGCACAGCTACAGGAGGAATCGTAACACTTTCTCTGAAACTTGGAAGCATTCAGACATCAATTAGCAATAAGCCTGTTTAAACAGATATGTTTCAAGCAAAGTCTTAAACGTTCTTATGATTTCTGCAAGACACAGTACTTTGGGGAGAGTGTTCCAAAAGGTGGGAGCTGTGACCGAAAAAGCACAGACCCTGGTCACACCAAGCCGAGCATGCTGCAATGATGGAATGTCCAAAAAAACCTCTGGGAGGACCTTAATTGACATGAAGGGCAAAAAACATGTAGCAGTGCATTGCACCAGGGGAGGATGAGGACAAAACTAGTCTAAAAACTGCAGTGCTGATTTTATTTAGGATCCTCTGTGTAATTGGCAACCAATGAGGGTCGATCAAAACTGGTGTGATGTGATCCCTACGTTTGTTACCTGAGATTAATCGGGCAGCCGAGTTCAGCAGTAACTGCACCAGTTTCAATGTTGTAGCTGTGAAACATGTCTAGATAGAATTACAGTAATCAATCAAGGGCAAAATTGATGCCTGTACAATCGTCTGAAAGGGCTCCCTCTGCCGAGGTCCCTGAGACTACAACTAACCACTGCCACCTGGTGGCTACTTCAAGATGTATAATAAAAGAGTTCAATCCCGGTGTTTTGTGTATCAGAGTCTAGCCCAGTGATGTGGCTCCTCCCCGTGGGCGTGGTCATCTCTACAGCACCCAAAGATCCACTAAAACACACATAATAACATCACAGGCATTAAAATGTGCATTAACTAATTGTGGTATTAATCTACAATAAGCATTATCACTTAAAGAAAAATACCTTAGACATAGGGGTAGATTTTAAAAGGAGCGCACGTGATGTACATGTGCACCCTACACGGTAGGAGTGTGCATTCGTTTCCTACATATTTGTAATCCGCAACGTATAGGGCCATATTTGTTGTATTTGTGGGGAAGCGAAATGTATCGCGATTCCCCACGAATACAATGAATCTTCGCCAAATTATTCGGCCGCCTAAAGGAGCCAATTTAAACAAACCCCCCACCCTCCTGACCCCCCCATTTTGAATACCGGCAGCCGAAGGTGTGAGTACAGGAGATGGCTCCTGGACCCCCCGCTGGACCACCAGGGAGTTTTGATAAGTTTTTTTTTTTGGGGGGGGGGGGTCAGGAGGGTGGGGGGGGTTGTATTTAATTCAATTTTAGCTGGGAAATGAATAAGAATTAACGCATGTATCGGGGGCCCCCCTTGCCGAATGCAACGTATCTGCCCCCCGATGAATGTGAATCCCGAATGCAACGTATGGCGTCCCTCTGCACATTCCTACTACGCAGCGCGGGCACATGTACACCCAATTTTATAACTTGCACGTGCAGATTATAAAATCAGGTTGGCGCATGCAAGGGGATGCACAATTGTGCACCTTGCGTATGCCGAGCCGCACTGCCTTCTAGGGATGTGCATTTGTTTTGAACGAATGTGCAATCCGCAACGTAGAGGTCCCTATTCGTTGCATTTGTGGGGTTCTGAAACGTATGGCAAACCCACATGAATGCAACGTATCATTAATGAATAAAACCCCTACCCACCTGACCCCCTCAAGACTTGCCAAAAGTCCCTGGTTGTCCAGCGGGGGTCCTGGAGCAATCTCCTTTCCTCGGGCTGTTGGCTGCTGGTATTCAAAATGTCGCAAATAGCCTTTGCCTTTACTATGTCACAGGGGCTACCGGTGCCATTGGTCAGCCCATGTCACATGGTAGGAGCAATGGACGGCCGGCGCCATCTTGTGCTCCTACCATGTGACAGGAGCCGACCAATGGCACCGATAGCCCCTGTGACATAGTAAGGGCAAAGGCTATTGGCGCCATTTTGAATACCGGCAGCCGATGGCCCGATTGCAGGAGATCGCTCCAGGACCCCTGCTGGACCACCAGGTACTTTTGGCAATTCTTAGGGGGGGGGTCAGGAGGGTGCGGGTTGTAGTTAATTAAGTTTAAAGGGTTGGGATTGGGTTTTTTTTTAACTTTAATGGGAAATGAATCCAATATGTAACAAATGGACAAATCGGGGTCCCCCGAAAATGGATGTAACGGATTTGGGTCCCAACGAATATGAATACCGAATCGAACGTATCCGTCCCTGCTGCACATCCCTACTGCCTTCCCCTGTTCCCTCTAACCTGACCTTCCCACTCCTTCCCACTCCTTCCCCTAACCTTTCCTCCCCCTAGCCCTACTCTAACCCCCTGCAAAATTTTTATTTTACCTTTTGCACCTGCCTCTGGGCAGGCGCAAGCTGTGCACGCCGGCAGCCTACCAGCACGCGATCCTCCGACACAGCAGCAATGGCCGCTCTGTCAGAGGCCTCTGACCCCACCCCCGCACCGTCCCCTTGCCCCACCCCGCCCCACCCTTGGATCATCCCTTTTGTAAAGCCCCGGGACTTACACGCATCTCGGGGCTTTATGTGCGTCACTGGGCCTTTTTAAAATAGGCCCAGCGCGCGTAAGCCTTTTACAATCCGGCTCATAGTTTTTTCACTATTACTATCCCCACCCTCATTACTTTTTCCTACTCCTGCACACTCCCAAGTCCCAACTGGGCCTGTGGGTACCATTGATTATATGGTGGATTTTTTGCTTGCCTTTATGATGTGGGCTCTTATCAGCAGGTTCGCTCCTATGCCCTCCTGGGTTGCTGGGTCCATGCCCCTCCAGGGGTTGGAGGGACTGAAAATCTACTGCTCATCTGCCACTAGGTTTATATACATCATGAGGGTACCAACATTCTGCCACTTCTTTGATACTGGGTCCACACTCCTTCTGGAGGAGACCAAACCTCCATTGCTTCTCTGACATCAGGTCCATGCCTTTCCTTTTGAATGATCCACTGTTACTCTGCTGCTGGGTTCATACCAAGAGATGAACAGGTTTGTAAATGGGTGTGATTTTAGCTCTGTTCTCCAGGACTGCATACCAGCTACTTAAAAAACAAACAAATAGTGCTTCTCTCCCAGTGCCCTTTCAATCCCACCCCCTTCCTGGACAATCACATTTACCTACAAACTTGCTCATTGATATTAATATTTCACACAAAAGCTCCGTATGAGTTGTATCCTCAATGGAGTCATTTCTGATCCAAACACAAGTTAAATACATGTAAGATATACTCTCCAAATATATGTTTGGTTTTGTTTTAGATGTCTGTGTTAGTTCAACCCTTTTTTGTGTAAATTATTGCATGTAAACCACACTTGCAGATTTTGGGACTTTCTTTGCTTTGAATTTCAATCCACTCATAAGTCTTGTCAAAAATGTTTTAGTGCAGATTGTTTCTTTTAAATGAAAGATTTAAAAAAAATATCCTGCACCAAGAAGCATCATTATCAAAGCATGTAATAAATAGACACATATTTTTCTCTGATTAACATATCTTAAAGAATCAAGTTGTTTCTGTGGCAGTTCTCTTCAAACTCTCTTTCTTCTAGCTTTAGTTGCCAGTGCTAAGCCTCACTGAATGTATGATGATCTCTATAATCTACTGTCTCACACATTTCTGCTTTGATATTTATAGTAAAGCCGCTATTACCTCATCCATTAAAAAAAGATTACTTCATAACTACTTGCTTTTGTAGTCAAAGTGAACACTTGCCAAAGGATAAAGTTTAATTGCTGGATAATCTACAATTAAGTCCCTTTTATCAATTGTTTATCTGCGTTGCTGAGTGCATGCAGTATGTATTATTGTTTTAATATGTTCTTTATAGCTGAACTCTATAATTGAAAGACATAGCTATCATGCTGGTAGACAAGATTATAATTCTGAAGATGCCTGATGAAGTTTCCAGATGAATGTCACTCAAGCAAAAATGACAAAAGGAAGGTAGCACCTTATAGTCCAGCCAATTTATTGAGGAATGAGCTTTCAAGGACAGAGTCCTCTTTGTCAGATCTGATGAAGTGGACCCTGTCCTCAAAAGCTCATGCCTAGTCTATAAGGTGCCACCCAACTCTTGTCATTTTTTGCTACAGCAGACTAACATGGCTATCTCTCTGAATATTTTCACCAAGCAAAAGTGTTTCTCCTGTGATGTACCAAATTATTTAAAAGACATAGGGAACAATTTTCATAGATCCACTGAGCAGTTATTTTTAAGCAAATATTCAACTAAACCTGACCAGTTCGATTTTCAGCTGAACATGTGCATATATTTGACTGGCAGGAAGTACAAAAAGAATAGATGCCTTAAGTCTTTTCCAATTCCTTTATTGAAACGGAGATGTAAAAAATGATATTGCCCGACTCTGCCCGGGTTTCGCCGCTTATGACGGCTGCCTCAGGGGCTAAAAAAATCAAATTATATAGAACAATGTTACAAAAAAATGAATATACAAATCATTAAATATAAAATCAAAATTAAATACAAAAATCAAATTATCTGTTATACATCATTAAAAATATTTTTTTAAAAATATATTTAACAAAAGCTTCAATGACAATATTCTAAAATGGTGACATATGGAATAATTATTTATCCATCTGTTCCAAAATCTTCACGATTACTATAACTATATACTTAAACATGAAACAACATTTGTGTAGAACATGGACAAAAACAATAATGTACAGAAAAAATCTGTTACCTTACATCTACCATCATGGACTCTTGATTTAGAAAAAGTGATAGACTTGTCTGTAAGTTATATATATATCTGTCTGATCTGCAACACTGTTAAATTTATCAAAACGTATAAAAAATTAAAAAACTAATTGATAACAATATTAATCCACTATGGGGCGGATTTTCAGAGCCCTGCTCGCGTAAATCCGCCCAAAACCGGGCGGATTTACGCAAGCAGGGCCCTGCGCGCCGGTAAGCCTATTTTACATAGGCCTACCGGCGCGCGCAGAGCCCCGGGACTCGCGTAAGTCCCGGGGTTTTCGGAGGGGGCGTGTCGGGGGGCGGGTCCGAACCGCGCGGCGTTTTCGGGGCGTGTCGGGAGCGTTCCGGGGGCGGGCCCAGGGGCGTGGCTACGGCCCGGGGCGGCCCGGGGGCGTGGCCGCGCCCTCCGGACCCGCCCCCAGATCGCGTCCCGGCGCGCTAGCGCCCCGCTGGCGCGCGGGGATTTACGTCTCCCTCCGGGAGGCGTAAATCTCCCAACAAAGGTAAGGGGGGGGTTTAGACAGGGCCGGGCGGGTGGGTTAGGTAGGGGAAGGGAGGGGAAGGTGAGGGGAGGGCAAAGGAAAGTTCCCTCCGAGGCCGCTCCGATTTCGGAGCGGCCTTGGAGGGAACGGGGGTAGGCAGCGCGGCTCGGCGCGCGCCGGCTATACAAAATCCATAGCCTTGCGCGCGCCGATCCAGGATTTTAGTGGATACGCGCGGCTCCGCGCGTATCTACTAAAATCCAGCGTACTTTTGTTTGCACCTGGAGCGCAAACAAAAGTAGGCTGTTCGCGCTCCTTTTAAAATCCGCCCCTATGTGTTATAAAAAATTAAGTCGTGTTCTTTTGTAAATACTGACCTTATTTTTTTCCAGTCAATCTTAATCTTGTAAATATGAAGTCTCTAATCACTCCAAAATTCAACAAATGCACTGGTCATATCATGCAGCTGGTGTCAAAAAGACTCTTAATATAAAAATAAATCAATAAGTTATTGATTGGAACTACAAATAAGGCATAAATGGAAAAATCTAAACAGATAAAAAATAAATGAATAAAAAAGAAAGAAATGAAATGTATGTATTTATGTTAATATTGTGAGCGTGTAAAAAACTAACCATGTATCTTACAGGAATCTTGTATTATGCAGAGCACTGTGTAACAATGAACCAATTATCCTATGCGAGAATGACCATGTATTGAAAGAACAATTCTTACCCCGTGTGCAAAATTAATGAATAGAACATGTGATTATAGATGAATCAAAATGAAAAAAACAATAAAATGAAAAGTCATAGCGCACACGAAAAGTTATTAAATGGTGTGAAGTGAATACGTTATAGCAAATTATTCACTTTACACCATTTAATAACTTTTCGTGAGCGCTATGACTTTTCATTTTATTGTGACATAGTGAGGGCAAAGGTGATCTGCTGCCAGTATTCAAATTGGTGCCGATCGCCTTTGCCCTCACTATGTCACAGGGGCCGACCGTAGGTACCTGTGACATAATGAGGGCAAAGGCGATCGGCGCCATTTTGAGTACTGGCATCGGACAGCCAGTGTGCAAGAGGTCGCTTCCGGACCCCCACTGGACTTTTGGCAAGTCTTGTGGGGGTCAGGAGGCCCCCCCAAGCTGGCCAAAAGTCCATGGGGGTCTAATGGGGGTCCCGGAGCGACCTCCTGCACTCCGGCCATCCGATGCCAGTACTCAAAATGGTGCCGATAGCCTTTGCCCATATTATGTCAGAGGGGCTACCGGTGCCATTGGTCAGCCTCTGTCACATGGTAGGAGTACTAGATGGCGCCGATGGCCATGTGACAGGGGCTGACCAATGGCACAGGTAGCCTCTGTGACAAAGGCTATCGGCGCCATGATGAAACCAGCAACGAGGGTGTGAGTGCAGGGGATGGCTCCCGGACCCCCCGATGGACCACCAGGGAGTTTTGGTAGGTCTTGGGGGGGTTCAAGAGTGTGGGGGGTTTGTTTAAATTTTTATTTAGGTGGCTGTATATTTCGGCAAAGATTTGTGTATTCGTGGGGAATCGCGATACGTTTCGCTTCCCCAAGAATACTACGAATAGTGCAATATATGTTGTGGATCGCCAATACGGCGAAAACAAATGCACACCCCTAAAACCTAGTAATTTAAAATTTGGATAGTTATTTACTGTTCAAGAATACTAAAACAAGCGGATGATCCATGAAACTAATAACCACCAACAGATTCAAAACAGAGAGAATAACTTTAAAACAATTATGCATAAGCCCATATTCACACGCTGAAAACGAAGCCTGAACTGAAAGGTTAGGGCTTTGCACATCACTAAGAGCTGCAGCTATTTTCTAAGTCAGCAGGTAATGGACTTCTCGTGCAAAAACTTATCTAAACCTTTTTTAAACCCAGCAACACTAACTGCACTAACCACATCCCCTGGCAACAGATTCCAGAGTTTAATTGTGCATTGAGTGAAAAATAATTTTCTCCGATTACTTTTAAATGTGCTACATGCTAACTTCATGGAATGCCCCCTAGTCCTTCTATTATCCGAAAGAGTAAATAACCGATTCACATTTACCCATTCTAGACCTCTCATGATTTTAAAGACCTCTATCATATCCCCCCTCAGCCGTCTCTTCTCCAAGCTGAAAAGTTACTAGGTGGGCCTCCCATAGAGATATAAATACCTATCTAGTGTGAGGGCATTATGGCTAGTCTCTCTCTTTCTCTCTCTCTCCCTCTCTCTCTCTCTTTCTCTCTCCCTCTCTCTCTCTCTCTCTCTCCCCCCCCCCTGCAGTGCACTGATATCTAGGCTGGCTCTCCAGGAGCTCAAAACAGCATATGCAAAAAACATCGCAACCGCGATAAAGCCCTATCGCATGACTTTACGCAAATGAAAAATGTGTAGTTAAAGCCATGCAATAAGGCTTCGCAAAACTGTGAGCCCAGCCCACTTGTCCAAAATTTTCCTCTCATTTGCATCACATCAAATGTTATGGTGCTTTCGCATGCGTTAAAGGCGTTTTTTGCATGCGAAAACGTCATTATAACACTTTGATAAATGACCCCCTTAGTTAGCTAAAAGTTACCTGGATAAGAAGTAAAAAATTCAAAACTTGCTACATTTAGCCAGTTTCTGATTCTTGTTCTTCTTTGCCCTCAGTGTCAGATTCTCTAGAGCCACTCTCTTGAGGTGAATCGCAGGTCTCTTACTTAAGATTGGTCTGAATTCCTCCCAATCCCTGTTTCTAAAACTCCTTCCAGAAAGCAGTGTGTACATCTGTCAGCAACTGGGTGGTTGAACTTTAAGCAATTTTGTAGAAGATAGCAGTCAAGCCATTAACTCATATGAAAAAAGATTAATACATGCAAATTGGTCATCTGAAAATTGGCTCTCCTTCAGTGTGGATAAATGTATGCAGGTTGTTCTACACCTTGCATGTTCTCTCAGCCACATTAAGAGGAGGTGTTCCTGAGGGTATAATTTGATTAAGAGGAGAGAATATTGAGTTTATATTGCATTTGCAAATCTACATGTATTATGCATAAAAAGCAGGTGCAAATATCTGTAAATACATTTACCTGCTGCAAGTATCATAGCAAAAGTTCACCTGGACCAAAGAATCAGGCACCAAATGTATTTTTAACTCAGAGATGATGTATTTCAAATATATCCAAGGGGACCTAAAATAAAGACTTGGCAGTCTTCACAGTTTGTTCCTCTAAATCTCCATTGCACATGCCCTTCTATTTTCAGAACTGGTTATCATGTCTGAAGTACCAGTTTATCAAACTATGACCTAGATTCATGAAAAAAGCTATACATACAGTGAAAATAGTACCCGCGATAAAAAAAAAGGGGGCTTGGTTAGGCTAATTTGCAGGCTCCCGCATCACATAGATAAATAATGCATGTTGCATTGCATCAGCGCATGGTGCGTTGCGACAGCGCGTGCTGCATCATTTTATGCGGCTGGCATTAATTAGTGTGTGGTGTGTTATTTTTTCAGGTTATATATCCTGGCTTCCTGCAGCTGCCACTTTGAGAGTATGTCAGGTATGGGAGAGAGAGGACAGGAGAGTTGGTGAGTGGTTTAGGTGGGAGTAGTAGCTTTTTCTGATTCGATTACCTGAATGCATTTGTTTGGTCTTCTGTTGCCATCTGTTTCCCTTTACCTTGGCATTTTGTCTTCTTCGTTGGTGTGAAAGGTTTTGTTTGTCCAGTTTGTCTGTCTTTTGGTGTGGAAGAATGGTGGTGGAGGAGTGGTGGAGTTAGGAAGAATGGTGTGAGTGAAGGAGTGAGGGGTGGAGGAGTGGAGGAGTGGAGGAGTGGAGGAGTGGTGTTTATGGTGAGGAGGTGAGGAGGATGGAGTGTGAAAGGTATGAGGAGAGGAGGGGGAGGAAGAAGGAGAGGAGGCAGGAGGATGAGGGTAGGAGTGCTAGGAGGAGGAGGAGGAGTAGGGAAAGGGACAGAAGTAGAGATAGGCAAGAGGAAATGGATAGGAGGAGGAGGCAGGAGGGGGAAGGGGATAGGCAGGTAAGGTCAGAGGGAAGAAAACAGCAGGCTAGGGATAGAGAGAGAGGGCAGAGGGGAAAGGGGAAAGGGAATTCACAGGGCAGGGGCAGAAGAGGGGCAGGAAGGGAGGGGAGAAAGGAATGGGAGAGAGAGTGAGGAAAGAAAGGACACCTCTCTGGAAGCAGAAATTGCACCCCTTTCTGACAGGCAGGCAACAGGATGCCCTCATCTCAGTGCTATCAAGTTTAGTGTGCAGGGCAATGAGATGGTCATTGCAGGGGTCCTGGAGCATTGAGCCTTGCTGTTTACAACCGGGCGGCCAAGACTTCAAAGGCATCCAAGGGCCAGAACTGGCACAACATAGCCCAGGGCATCTCCAGGCACAGTGGAGTCCAATGAAGTGGGGAGAAGGTGACCTACAGGATGACTTCATAGGTAGTGGCAGGAAATATATATATATATATATATATATATATATATATATATATATATATATATATATATATATATATATATATATATATATACGGTGGACCGAAGGAGGAGCCCCTTCACCCATTATCCTTTCCCCCATGAAGGAGCGCCTCATGCAAATGCTGGGACCGGGTATCTTTGAGGGCATTGCTGAGCAGCTAGACACCATGCGAGCTGCAGCCGGTAAGTTTACCTCACCTCTAAATGGGCAGGCTGCAATGGATGTACACATTATTTGGCATAAGATGATCACAAGCAAAATCACCTCTAATGCCAAATGAAAAAAGGATACTTGCTGCCATAGGTACGTATGTCTTATGTTTTGTTTCCACAGCTCTCACCCATGAAGCTACCAGTCCCAGCCAGCAAGCCCTAGAGGCCAGCCAGCAAGATCCAGGGACCAGCAGCGCAGCAGCCCTTTTGCACAGGGCCTTCCTGATGGATGCTCAGACCCAGATGAGCAAGGAGGAGGAGCAGCAGCCACAAGTTCAGGAGGTATTGCAGATGCTTTTTACCCAGCCTACTCAATGTGTCCCTCAACCACTCTGGCTTCATGGAGGAACCTGGCTTTCAGTGGAAGCCAATAGATTTGTCACAACCTTGAACCAGCATACCACAGTGCCAGCATGAAGCACCATGCCTTCAGCAGGAGCAGCCCAGAAGCCCCGTCATGCCACATTTGGAGGCCAAAGGTCCTGCACTTTACAACAGCATCACACATCACCACCAGCATAGGCACCAGGCCCGGTACCAACACCAACAACATCCCTGCCACCACAGAGGAGTCCATGCACAAGCAGCTGGACCAGCTGGAAAGGAGGCATGGGGTACATCTCCGACACCCACATGCAGAGCTAGTGTGCCTCAGAAGGGTTGTCAACAGGCAGAATCAGATCCTGCAAGATCAGACTGCCGCAAGCTGCAGAATGTTATGACACTGGCCTCAGCAGTCAATAGTATAACAAACATGCTGACAAAGATCCATGACAAGGCAAGGGGCCATAAAGGGCCAAAGCTGGTGGCATCAAATACCAAAAAAGAAGAGGTATTCCAACAATCCTGGGTGGGCCCCTCTACAGAATTCCTGTGCCAACTAGATGGAAGAAGCCTGCTGGGCCTGTCCTCATTATAGTAAACTTAAATGTGATCATATCACTCCTACCCTGATCAAACTACATTGGCTTCCAATTCAATACCGTGTTCAATATAAAGTGGCCTGTTTGATTCAAAATGTCATATACGGGGAGCAAACCGAATGGCTTAATACATCTTTGCGTCTCCACGTCCCTCAGAGAGAATTGAAATCCGCTAATAAGGGTCTCTTATCAGTACCGACCATTAAATCAGCAAGGCTTACCCAGGTGAGAGATTGTGTTTTATCTATCTCAGGAACAAAGCTATGGAATTCTCTACCAACTCATTTGAGGCTCTGCACAGACAAAAGCAATTTAAGTCTGATCTTAAGACTTGGTTTTTTAAATGTGCTTTTACTGAGTATAAAGTGTCATCTATGAACACCAAGTAATGAGTTATTAGTAATGATTTTCAAGTAACCAGACTTGACACACTAATTCCAGACAATCGGGCTCGCTGAACTGTTAAGAGTGTTCCATTTATTTATTTTGTGTTTGTTTGTTTACTGTTTTTTATAGTTATGAATCTACCCTTTTAGAGTTTTATGTGATTTTATTTGCTTTTATCTTTCTTTTTAACAGCTAATTTATTTCATATTTTTTAATAGAGTTAGCCGTTACTATTTTATGATATATTGTATTTTATATTTGTGTTTGATCTTTGTAAATCGTTGTGAAGGCACGTCTGATGTAACGGTATATAAATGACAATAAACTAAACTAAACTATGCCAGTATGCAGAAGGCATGGTCTACTGACAGCCATTGTGGTCAGCAGACTAACTCTAAAGCCCTGCTCAGTTCTCTGCCCATATTCCATCCTCCTTGATATAGCCTCCAGTCATGTCCAGCTGCTGGCTCTTCTCATCATGTCTCATCTTCTTCTCTGGATGCTGGTATGTCATCTCATCTCAGCTCTCTGTGACATCTAGGGAGAGGGAGTGAGGGAGTATTGTCATGTTGAGAAGGTCCACAGAACAACATCAGAGGCCTAGAGGGCTGCTGCTGCTTGGGACCAGGCAGACTTCCACAGACTGGCTGGCACCCCTTCCACAGACTGTACTGGCATGGCCTGGGGATTTGTATAATATGTTTAAGGTAAGGATGACCTCATAGGTAGTATCCAAATACCCAAGACAGCCCACTACAGGGATGGCAGTCAGTCTGTGAAAGTCTGCCTGGTCCCAAACAGCAACAGCAGCCCTCTAGGCCCTCTGCTCTTTGCTTGTGAACAGTCTCAACAAGACACTACTCTCACTCCTCCTCCCTAGTACTCACACAACAGCTGACACCCTGTTCCAACAGTAACCAAATACACAGTCATGTCGAAGGGAAAGTTTGGTTAGTGTAAGAACATAAGATCATGACATACTGGGTCAGACCAAGGGTCCATCAAGCCCAGCATCCTGTTTCCAACAGTGGCCAATCCAGACCATAAGAACCTGGCAAGTTCCCAAAAACTAAGTTTAGGACTTTTCAGCTTGGAGAAGACATGGTTGAGGGGGATATGATAGAAGTGTTTAAAATCATGAGAGGTCTAGAATGGGTAAATGTGAATCAGTTATTTACTCTTTCGGATAATAGAAGGACTAGGGGGCACTCCATGAAGTTAGCATGTGGCACATTTAAAACTAATCAAAGAAAGTTCTTTTTCACTCAGCGCACAATTAAACTCTGGAATTTTTTGCCAGGGGATGTGGTTAGTGCAGTTAATGTAGCTGGGTTTAAGAATTTGATAAGTTCTTGGAGGAGAATTCCATCACTTGCTATTAATTAAGTTGACTTAGAAAATAGACACTGCTATTAATAGCAACAGTAACATGGCAGAAAGAAGGTAGCCCTGCCCTGCCAGCATATACAGAGGACAGAGTCAGTGTCAAATGATGTGGCCTGGGATTTCAGCCTCTATGTCTACTGTGCATGATATGATCAACAGAGAGAAGGCTAAGGAGACCAATGATTGGAAAAAGAGACTCTCAAATAGGACTGCTGCTAGGCCTCGAGCACTTGCCGAGCAACCCCCCCCCCCCCCCCCCACACACACACACACACAAATACACAAACCCCTGCACTGGGTATTGCACTACATGCTGCCACTAAACCCTCATATAAACTATTCATCTGAATCAGCCCAACATTGATGCCATTAGATGGTCCTTGCCACTCCACGTTCCTGCTATCCCAGCATACCCATATTCAGTGGAGAGCTTCTTAACACCCACTTCCTCCCTTCCTAAAGTGGCAAGCCTCAGTGACAGCTTAAGCTCTGGGAAGCCTGCACACCCCCAAAAAACTGGACTATTAGGCTCACTCCAAGAACTAGGTGGAAAAGCCTCTGTGGCAGGGGATGCATGGTGTGCATTACAGGCAAATGTCAATGAATATGCAGACTTGTAAGAATGCATATTTGATGTGACTTGCTGTCAGGTTTCACACCTCCGCCCCTCTCTCAATGCTAGGTATAAACAGTGAGTGGACTTGGGAAATTTTAGAGTACAAGGCCTGAGGCCATGCATACTGCAGCCTATACAGTCAACTCTTAGAGGTGCCCCTTCTGAAGTGGAAGCACTCGATCACTGCTGTCCAAAAGCAGTGTGTGCAAAATTAATGCACACACATTGTCTGCTCTGGGGTGTGGATTGCTGTGTTAAGGGAGAGACCTAGTGCAACAGCACCCCCAGAGACAGAGATTGACAGAGGGTAACACAGTTCTTCACTCACCGAGTCACACTGACACACTTATCTTTTGAGTACAGACTACCAGTAGCACTTCATGCACCTACACATGGGCAATGCGTATGTTCCTGGAATGTTTGTCATCAAACAACATTGATCTTTGTGGCTGTTTGTCAATAACTGCTAATCAAGTAGTCTAAGTCCTTTCTTGGCACTGATTATCTATACCTGGCCACATAAAATACATCTGTCAGAGGCATATATGACACCTACTTTGTCTAAGGTACTGACATGGACCCCTCAAGGCCTTAGGTGGCACTAAATGTGTGTCTGGCAAGAGATCAACACAGAAAAGCCATCAGCCATCATGTCAACCACATGAGACCTCTGGGAGCAGTAGGCCTATGCATTCAGCACTGTGTCCCGTGTACTATGGAGGCAGCTTGTAGGCACATGAAATCATCAGCTGACAACAGTTTCTCTACCCTTAAGGCTATACACAGAGCAGATCATCGAGAGTGTGGGATCACATCTGCCCTGCTCACCACTAATTGTAATAGTGACCTACACCACATGAGGCACAGCATAGAGGATAGCAGCTCTTTCTGATTCCCCACAAGTTGTGACAGGCATGTGGATCAGCAAGGGCTTGCAACCATTAAACCACGGAAACGTGTGGAGTGATGTTGGAAACTGAACTATCTACAAGCTGTTTGGCATTGGCGTGCTCAGCCTTTGTGATTTAAGTATGGTCATAGATCATACCAGGACTGTAAGAAATACTAGCTATTGTTCAAAGCAAAATACTCAGCATATTTTCTGGGTAAATACATACGGACATACAGCTGCACCACATGACTATCAGTGAGCCATAACGGCCAAGGGTCTTGCAGCACCATGACATCTCATTATCTCTGTAAGGCAAGCTGTGATGTCTGAGTTGAAAGCAGGAGGTTCAAACACACCCAACCGTTGGCTTCTGTGATTTCAACCTTTGCTCAGGAGAGATGTGTGTGCTCTTAGAGTTATTAGAAACTATACAGTGATGGTGACATCTCCAAGGTCATTGGAAAATACAAGTGAAGGCAAGACACCAACTGATTCCCAATCCTGCCTTCACAGAGCTGGACGTGCATCCTGGTGTAGGCTTGCTGAGAAACTAACCGAACCTACATTACATCACCACAGCCAAGGTTCTCACCTTCTGGACATTATCATTTACAAATTGCATAGGTAGGTGTAGTATGGTGCATGTGTGTTGGGGTGCATGCAACCACCAAGAGGTATGCTACTTTGGAAGGACCTGTGTGCATTATGGGAATGGCACCAGGTAGCCCAGGCGCTTTACCCAAGGCTGTAAGGGAAGGCATGCTACTAGAGCACTCTGATGTCAACAATAGGGTTGCCAACTGCCTCCAATTTTCAGGACAGGTAAATACTGTCCTGGTTTGGAACACATTACATGCAGGGATTTCTTCAGATTTCCCTATAGCTTTTCTGAGCAAAACCAAGAATACCTGCATGCATGGGAGTAAGACCTGGACTGGATCAACATATGCTGGAAATCTGAATCCAGTTGGAAAACCTAGTCAGCAGTAGCTCTGAAACTGGTGATGCAGTAGTGTTAGGTGTGTCTTGCCTTGCCCATGTGACAGTAAGTCAACCCAGTATAGGTGTATAACTTCACATGTACACGTTTCTCAGCTACGGAATGAGGCAGTAAAATGGGAACTCTGTCATTGAAAACTTTAACTGTCTTCCTGTAATTTTAAGCTTCAGAGTTAAGAACATAAGAACATGCCATACTGGGTCAGATCAAGGGTCCATCAAGCCCAGCATCCTGTTTCCAACAGTGGCCAATTCAGGCTATAAGAACTTGGCAAGTACCTAAAAACTAAGTCTATTAAGAAAGGGGTATAGCTATGATAATTTTACAATTACCTCACCACGAGCTATGTTTAGGTAATTTTTTTGTGTGGTGCGCTAACATATTTGCCCTGATGGGGGTGTAGCTCTCCATGCTCGAGGACCTGAGGGGGAGGGGGGGTGTAGCTCTCCTTGCTTGAGGACCAGCTGGGGTGCATCACACTTGAGGCACTATCTCATCCACAAATGAGTGCTAGGATGGGGTCTGCTGGGGAGGGCTGGCAAGCCACATGGCACCAGCTAGGCCAAACTGTTATGGTTTAGAGGTGTTTGGATGGATTCTTGGGTACTGAGGCAGGTGACCACGCCCACGGGGAGGGGCCCCGTGGGGAACCACAGTACTGGGCTAGACTCAGGATGCACAAACACAGAGTTATGTCTTTTATTGTACAGCTGATGTATACCACCAGAGGTGGCAGTAGTGAGGTGATCCAGAGGTAGCAGTCCAGGGACCCTCGGCAGAGGGAACCCGTCTCACTAAGTTGGTATAGGGACAGCCAGGTGTAGGTTTCCCAGCACGGCAAAGCTGTAGATGAGACAAACTGAGAATTAGATTACTCACTAGATGGTAGCTGTAAGGTTGATGATTCCACCAGGCAGAAGTAGATGGTTACAGGCACCTAGGCAGGGAGAGCAGGCCCTTGAGGAGCGAGTATCTGATCCCACTAAGGCACCTGAAAGAAAGCAAAGGGCCCCCGAGGAGCAGGTACTCAGGTTAGAGAATACCCCGAAGGGCAGAGAGAGCTTCCAGCGGCAGCTTGGAAGCGGCAGAGTAGCTTAGACCGGACGAGTCCAATCCTTGTTAACTCAATGAGCTAGCAACAAGCGTAGGCTAAATACCCGGATGGCGTGACATCCCTCATGGTGTGATTGTGAATGTCCCTGCCTGCTCTGCCGTATGTCCTCCATAGAAACCAATTTGTGAGCCCCCACACTGGGAATATGCCCAGGCCACCAACATGCACAGAACACTGCTTCTGGTTCAGCTGTGTGAGGATCAAGACAAACTGTGGCCGACAATCTGGATGACGCATCACTAACCGACCACACTTGATCATGCATTACCAGCAGTGTAAACGTTTCAAGCTTGTGATTAACCAGTGAGATTTCAATAGCTCCTAATGGGACAATAGGAATAGGGCCATTTTGGAAATGAACATGTTGAAAGTGTATAGTGCCTGCTGTTGCGTCAGTCGGACTCAGACGGCTTTGTCCTACATGCCTCACCTCAATATTTGCTTTCTCCACCAGCCTTGGGAAAATGGTGACTGCCGCATCTGCTTGCTGCACTCTCCGGCATCCCTGGAACGTCTATGGCAAGGCTTTCCACCATGATTCACCTGAGGGCCTCCTAGGGTGCACGTGCGCGCTACCCACCTCTATATTCCAACATTGGCGCAAACCTCGGGGGCATCCCCCTCGAGTGACATCACAACATCCGGGTATTTAGGCTGCCCATTTGCTAACTGACTTTGATTTAGCAAGGATTGGATTCATCCGGTCTAAGCTGCTCTGCCGCTTCTTGCTGCTGCTGGAAGCTTTCTTCACCCTCCGGGGTTCTACTAACTTGGGTACCCGCTCCTCGGGGGCACTATGCTTCTTTCCAGGTGCCTATCCAACATCCAGGTACTCGCTCCTCCAGGGCCTGAGTTGTCTACCTTGGTGCTTGCTACTATTACTTCTGCCTGCTGGGAACTCCACCATTACAGTTACAAGAGTGTGAGTAATCTAAAATCTACCAGTCTGTCTCACCTACAGCTCCTCATTGAAGATCTGCATCAGAGCTCCCTACACCACCATTGTGGGACGGGTCTCCTCAGCCGAGGACCAAAGACTGCTGCTGCAGGAATCTACTCACTACTGCCACCTCTAGTGAACTCTACAAGCTGTACAATAAAATCTATCTCTGTGTTTGTGCATCTGAGTCTAGCCCTTTACTGCAGCTCCCCACGGGGCTCTTCCCCGTGGGAGTGGCCATCACTGCAGCACCTAAGAATCCACCAAACACCTCATAACCATAACACCTGCTCACACACCAAGCTTTAGGGAAGGTCCATTATTTGCCTTCACAAGATTAGCAGGCCTCTGCAGCATGGAGAGAAAATGCCAGGCCCTGGGGCAATGGCCTGGAGATGAAACTGTTCGTCGTGATGCTGTCATGACGCGATGCTGTTACCTCCCCCTTAGCCACCCCCATGTCCATGCAGTTTGCCACAAACACATAGCCAGAGATGGAATATAGAAAGAAGTGCCTCTGATACCTATGAGCCAATCGTCACCATACAGGCCATCTTCAAAGTTTTCACACAGGCCCGATTGCCTAAGTATAAAAGAATCGTGTGGGGCTTCTGGATACCTGGCCTCCACATCGAGGATGCGCATTCGAGAGTCACAGACCACTTGCATGTTGATGACGTGGAAGAGCTTTATGTTGCGGTACATTTCCTCCCTGTCACGGAGTGGAATGATGGCAACGTGAGTGCAGTCGATAGCTCCCAGAACATTGGAAAAGTTTGCGAAGGCATAAAAGCTTCTCTTCAAATCCATCAAGTCCTGCTTGTCCCAAGGAAATGCTATGTAGCGATTAATGCGGTCAGATACTGCTGTTTGACCTAGTCCAGACAGTGGGAAAAAGTGGTTTGGACATTCCCCCCATGACCCTTACTGTCATTTGGAAGGAGCCAGTTGCCATGAAATGCAGGGTGGCCAACAGTTTGGTGAGGCCAGACACAGCATGGAACCATTCGGTGACTGGATCCAAATCCCCTCAGATTTCTTCATATAATTCCAGGTAAGCCCGAAAGCTGAGGCAATACCTGCAAACCACAAAGTCCTCTGGTATGCCCAGCAAGGATGCTCGTGGAGGAAAGATACTCTCCCTGTTTCTCTTGTTCCGTGGCAGCCTGCATGCCAGGTAGAGATGTGAATCAGAACCGGAATCTGATCGGTTCCGGTTCTGATCCAAATCTTAAAATTTTTATCGCCCACCCGATTTGAGTTTTGATTATCGGCTGCGCCCGATCCGATAATCAAAAAACCCTCCCCCACCCTCCCGAACCCCCCAAAAAGGTTTTAAAATTACCTGGTGGTCCAGCGGGAGCGCGGGGAGCGACCTCCTGCTCTCAGGCCATCGGCTGCGTTAATAAAAATGGCGCCGATGGCCCTTTGCCCTTACCATGTGACAGGGCAAAGGTAGTGCCGGCACCATTTTGAATACTGGCAATACGGCCTGAGTGCAGGAGATCGCTCCCAGACCCCCGCTGGACCCCCAGGGACTTTTGGCCAGCTTGGGGGGGGGCCTCCTGACCCCCACAAGACTTGCCAAAAGTCCAGCGGGGGTCCGGGAGCAACCTCCTGCACTCGGGCCGTATAGCCAGTATTCAAAACGGCGCCGGCGCTACCTTTGCCCTCACTATGTCATAGGGGCCGACGGTCGGCCCCTGTGACATAGTGAGGGCAAAGGCTAGCGCCGGCACCATTTTCAGTACTGGCAGCCACTAGTCTTTGCCCTCACTATGTCACAGGGGCCGGCCAGCAGCCCCTGTGACATAGTGAGGGCAAAGGTAGCATGGGCACCATTTTGAATACTGGCAATATGGCCCGAGTGCAGGAGGTCGCTCCAGACCCCCGCTGGACTTTTGGCAAGTCTTGTGGGGGTCAGGAGGCCCCCCTAAGCTGGCCAAAAGTCCCTGGGGGGTCCAGCGCCGGCCATCCAGTGCTCCTACCATGTGACAGGGGCCAGCCAATGGCATGGATACCCTGTCACATGGTAAGGGCAAAGGGCCATCGGCTTCATTTTTATTAGTGGCAGCCGTTGGCCCAAGAGCGGGAGATCGCTCCCCATGCCCCCGCTGGACCACCAGGTAATTTTAAAAGGTTTGGGGGGGGGGTCAGGAGGGTGGGGGAGGCTAAGGGGGTCATTTTAAAGGGTCAGGTGGGGTTTTTTTGTATCGGGCCATCGGCGCCATTTATATTAGTGGCAGCCAAAATGGCGCCGATGGCCTGAAAGCGGGAGATCGCGCCGGGCCCTTCCCCCCCCCCCCACTGGACCACCAGCTAATTTAAAACATTTTGGGGGGTTTGGGAGGGTGGGGGATTTGTTTTAAAAGGTCGGGGTGGGTTTAGGGATTGTTTTGGTGTGCTGGTTTTCCCGTTCCCCCCCCCCCCCCCGATTTACGATTTTTCACGATAAATCGGGGGTATTTCTATTGTATCGCGACTCTAACGATATTTGACGATTTAAAAAATATCTGACAAATTTTTTAAATCGTCAAAAAACGATTCACATCCCTAATGCCAGGCACTGCCCTGGGCCCCAACCCTGCGGGGCCCATGGCTCTGCCTCTGGTGTAGGAACTTCCCTAGGAGGGCTTGGAATTGCCCTGGGCTGTTCTTGAGGTTGTTGTTGTTCTGCTTGTTGTTGTCTGTGGTGAGCCTGCCGAGGCATCCAGTATGCCATGACAGTTACACTTGCCACAAACATTATGGCTTTAGGAAGCTAGACTAGGTAAGAACAGGTGTTTTTATTGGGGCAGGAAGGCCTGATAGGCGGGTCCATTATAATTCCTCTTTTTATCACACGCAATAATCGCTGCGATAATACCCATCATCCGTGATATCGACTGTAGGAGCACAATAAAAAATTTGTTCACTGTACCACAAAACAAAAGGTGGTGGTATTTCTGGGGCATTAAATCCCGTGATAGTGTGCATTACTCTATCACACTCCAAGCTAGCAGTTCTTCATAGCCATTTACTCTGCCCAAATTCCTCCCACTTGAATATTCAATGTTTAATTTGCATACTCATTTTGCATTGCATTATTTATCACGCACATTACAGCGTTATCGCATACATGATAAGGCCCTAACACGGAATGATAAATGACCCAGTTAGTGCCTTGTTTTCAAAATAATTTTACTTAGATACACAGTGGGATGAACTATTTGTAAATCAATCATCTGTCTGGAAATGGGTATCAGGTGGTATTGACAAATGGCAGAGAAGGTAAAAAGTAATATATAAGTATAGATCATAGTCTTCTCTATTCAATATTTTTCCCAAATTGTTTATATATATTTTTTTCTAATATACTTTATCCCAGGAGAAACATCATTACCACCTCCAGCTTAAACTTCTGTTTTTAGAGCATTGTTTTCAATTAACTTAATTTGTTTGTCCTTCATTTAGAGACCACTGCCCTTCATTTAGTTGTTTTGCCTTCAAACTCCTTCAGTTGGTCATTTAAAATTTAATGCACTTTGCATCTGTTCTAATAACAACTTGTCTTGAAATGAAAATAACATCCAAAACACAGGAACACCACAGCATGCAACATAAAACCTCATCATTAATTACAAAATTTAAAATTCATGGTGTAGTAATTGAGCTCTGCTGGGAAATTTGCATGCTGATTAATTAGCCTCAGCATTCCAAGAATCTGAATGTTATCATCTTCCACTGAAGAGTGACGCAGGCTGCCATGGTTCTAACCTTGGAACAGACTGTACTGCATCATTCATTGGAAAGGCACAGCTCTCTCCCTTTCTCCACCAAATACCTTCAAGCATGGCTCGTGTATGCCCTGGCTAGGAGCTATAAGAAATGTATAATGATCACAAAGTGATCTACCAGGCCAAGAAGATAAACTATTCTTCCAGGTCCTCAAAATGATGTGAATTAGTAATGGATGGAAACATACTTTCTCTTTGGTTTCTGTTTATGAAAAAGGGTATGCACTGATAATTTGACCTCACTATTTGCCACACGTACTAGGAGCTGTAATATACACAGACAGATACACACACACTTATACTTAACTTTTGTTTAACAGAGAAGAAAATGAAAATGTTAAATAGGAACACAAAGGCAAGCTACTGTGGTTTCTGGAATTCTAACTTTTTAATGAATTCCACTGGGTTAAAATAGACTGACAAGTTGCAGGATGAGAAAATAAGTTAGAAAGAAAAGGTATTGTTGAAAGCAATAAAGCAAGGATGGCTTGTCTTGCCAATCAGAGATACCTGACTGCTAGTTGTTGAGGCACAGCTATTCTATTAAGAGGTTTTACAGTATCACAATTAATGATTTATTTATTTACAAACATTTGATATTCTGCTTTTTTGCCAGGAATGGTCTCAAAGCAGATTATAATTAATTTTAGTAGACTAGCAGGTACATTAGCTGTAGCATTGTGTATTCTTATAAAAGCTGTGTCCAGGGTAGAGGAAGTTTGTTCTTTCCTAATGAAGAGGCTGAGGAAAGGCGTGGTTGAACAGCCATGCCTTTGCTTTTTTTTTTTTTCCCGAAAAGTGACCCATTGTCAAATCCACGATTCCCTCTCTTGGTACTTTAAAATTTCCTTTATGCGTACTCGGCATGGGTGAACCAGTTCAAAATAAAATTGAATTCAATAAGGGACTCAGGCCAAAGGGATTCAGATAATCTGTATGAAAATAGAGGCTATGAAACAACTCAGAACAAAAGGATGTGGCCTTGTGATTAGAGCAGTAGGCTGAGGACCAGAAAAGTCAGGATTCATAACCTGCTTCTTCCACTGACCCTGTGTCATGGTTTTGCCTGCTATGCAACCTCACCGTCCCCAGGTTTCCCCTGCTATAATGTCTCACCATCAGCAGATGCAACCAGTAAACTTTGCTCACAGCTCTGCCAGTCATGTCCTCACTGGTCACACCATGCCTCAGCCTCAGTCCTATTTAGTCCAACCTTCTCAATAACTCAGTGCCTCTTCATTAAGTCATCTTGGCTCCCTGACCTCTCCTTGCTATCCTGCCTTGCCTTGTGGCCTTCGAAGGTCACAAGGGGCACAAGGGCCACAAGGGTGACCAAAATGATAAAGGGAATGGAACAGCTCCCCTATGAGGAAAGACTAAAGAGGTTAGAACATTTCAGCTTGGAGAAGAGACGGCTGAGGGGGGATATGATAGAGGTGTTTAAAATCATGAGAGGTCTAGAATGGGTAGATGTGAATCGGTTATTTACTCTTTCAGATAATAGAAAGACTAGGGGGCACTCCATGAAGTTAGCATGGGGCACATTTAAAACTAATCGGAGAAAATTATTTTTCACTCAATGCACAATTAAACTCTGGAATTTGTTGCCAGAGGATGTGGTTAGTGCAGTTAGTGTAGCTGAGTTTAAAAAAGGATTGGATAAGTTCTTGGAGAAGAAGTCCATTACCTGCTATTAATTAAGTTGACTTAGATTAATAACCACCGCTATTACTAGCAATGATAACGTGGAATAGACTTAGTTTTTGGGTACTTGCCAGGTTCTTATGGCCTGGATTGGCCACTGTTGGAAACAGGATGCTGGGCTTGATGGACCCTTGGTCTGACCCAGTATGGCATGTTCTTATGTCTTATGTCTTACCTTGCTCTGTAGGCCTCTGGGCCTCTCTGCTTTTCCTTATGGTCTCTAGGCCTGCTAGGTTCTCCTAGCCAGTTTTGTGCCCTGTTTGACTTCCCTGCTTACTTTTGCCTGTTCCGTCTATGCCAGTCCTGTCCTTGTCTAGTCCTGTCCTTTCCTTCTTCAGTCGTGTCCTGTCCTAATCCCTGTCCTGTCTTGGTTGCTGTCTTTGCCGTGTATCCTGTATGCAACCCCAGCTAGTCCCAGTATTCAGTCTGTGTCCTTATCCAGCCCCAGCCAACTCCAGTCTGCGTCCGTATCCAGCCCCAACCAGTCCCTGCATATAGTCTGTATCTGTTACCAGCCCCAGACTGTGTTTATATCCAGCCCTAGCCAGTTTCAGCATTCAGTTTGTGTCTGTAACACCAAGCTCCAGTCCATGCTCTGTGTCCAGCTTCCAGGCAGTGCCTGTATCCAGCTCATTGCCTGCACCTTGTGGTAAAACAAGCTCTAGTCCTGCCCTGCAGCCCTCTATTGCCTTGGTGGGAGTAATCCCAGACTCCAGCCTGCAAGTCCTTGGCACCCTGTACAAGTTACTTTACCTCCGATTGTCTCAGATGCCCACTTACAGTATAAAATCTTTGCAGCAGGGACTTATTTGCATTGTATAGCACATACCCAGTTGTATTTTATAACAGCTCTCATTTACTAGGACTATGCATGTACCTTAGCATGGCAGAGGTTTACAAATTTACACCCACTATTTTGCAGGTGTAAATGTCCACCTGAACATTTATGTACTTACTAGCTGTACTTGGCCACACGTTGCTGTGGCTCAGACTGGTTAAATGGAAAAGAAAGAAAAAAGAAAGCGCACTTTTCTAATATGTTTAATTTTGCAATGCTTGTGGGTATACAATATTTTTTGTTGCTCCATTGTCTGTGCAGATATAGAGATTGTCTGGTTTGCCAACTCTAGAACATGCAACATATAATTGTCCATGTGAGAAGCAATCCGTGTCTAGATGTAAACCGCATAATTCTAGAAATGAAAAAGAATGAAAAAAGAAAAAAAATAAACTATACTCTGTAAATGAACGGTATGGCAAACGACACAGCTCAATTCCAATACAATGTCACACGAAATAATTAAATCAAAATGAAAATAAATCGAAATCTATGAAAATTCAATTTAACTATGCAATTGGAAACATTGAAATGGAATAGTTAAATATTTAGTACAAGCCGTTAAGCCCATTAAAACGGGCGAGATTTTTGTCCCCTCTCCTCCTACATCTTTGCTCTGCTCTGCTCCTCCCCCCCCCCCCCCCCCCCCCCCAGCACCACGAAGGAGAGGCGACGGCGGTGGTAGGAGCTGCAGCGGTGGCCGAGGGGGATCACGCAAGGCATAATGGTCCTGCCATCCCAACTCCCTCCCTCCTTCCCCGGTGGTGGACGGACAGGCTCAGACCCCTTTCACTCTATCCTTACAAGTCCCCAACTCCTTTAAGAACATAAGAAGATAAGAAATTGCCATGCTGGGTCAGACCAAGGGTCCATCAAGCCCAGCATCCTGTTTCCAACAGAGGCCAAAACCAGGCCACAAGAACCTGGCAATTATCCAAACACTAAGAAGATCCCATGCTACTGATCAAATTAATAGCAGTGGCTATTCCCTAAGTAAAATTGATTAATAGCCATTAATGGACTTCTCCTCCAAGAACTTATCCAAACCTTTTTTGAACCCAGCTCCACTAACTGCACTAACCACATCCTCTGGCAACAAATTCCAGAGCTTTATTGTGCGTTGAGTGAAAAATAATTTTCTCTGATTAGTCTTAAATGTGCTACTTGCTAACTTCATGGAATGCCCCCTAGTCCTTCTATTATTCGAAAGTGTAAATCACCAAGTCACATCTACTCATTCAAGACCTCTCATGATCTTAAAGACCTCTATCATATCCCCCCTCAGCCGTCTCTTCTCCAAGCTGAACAGCCCTAACCTCTTCAGCCTTTCCTCATAGGGAGCTGTTCCATCCCCTTTATCATTTTGGTTGCCCTTCTCTGTACCTTCTCCATCGCAACTATATCTTTTTTGAAATGCGGTGACCAGAATTGTACACAGTATTCAAGGTGCGGTATCACCATGGAGCGATACAGAGGCATTATGACATTTTCCGTTCTATTAACCATTCCCTTCCTAATAATTCTTAACATTCTATTTGATTTTTTGACTGCTGCAGCACACTGAGCCAATGATTATAAAGTATTATCCACTATGATGCCTACATCTTTTTCCTGGGTGGTAGCTCCTAATATGGAACCTAACATTGTGTAACTACAGCAAGGGTTATTTTTCCCTATATGCAACACCTTGCACTTGTCCACATTAAATTCCATCTGCCATTTGGATGCCCAATCTTCCAGTTTTGCAAGGTCCTCCTGTAATGTATCACAGTCTACTTGTGATTTAACTATTCTGAATAATTTTGTATCATCTGCAAATTTGATAACCTCACTCGTTGTATTCCTTTCCAGATCATTTATATATATATTGAAAAGCACCAGTCCATTCCCCTCTACACTCAACCCCTTCCACTCTAACCTAGAAGTGGAGAGCTGGGGGGGGGGGGGGGGGTTGAGACTCTCTCTCTCATACAGCCCCCTACATAGGCTTCCTCTCTCTCTCTCTTGCACATACACTCTCCCTCTGTCCCTCACACATGCATGCCCAATCCCTGTCAAACACATACACAATCCCTCATGTAGTCTCCCTCTCTCTCTGGCACTCACACTCGCCTTCAGCGCACATTAACACACTTCTCTCTCACACAGTTTGTACATAATTTCTGTACTTAAGGGGCGATATTTTTGTCCCCTCTCCACCTAAGTCTTTGCTCTGCACTCGCAAGAGCTTGCAAAGTTCCCACGCCTGTTGTGTCTGAGAGAGTGAGGAAAACACTCCGTCGTCCCCCCCCCACTCACAAAGGGCAGGTGGCAGGCACTGCAACAGATTTGGGACACGTAGCCTAGCTTACTTTGCTCTTTCTGGGAGACCTGTGCCTTTAAGAAATCCGATTGGGGGCTTGAGAGGGAGGAGGGAGCAGGGCTCTGGCTTTCACTTTCGTGAAGTTGCTTTGCTGGGAGTGGGGGTGAAGCGATGCCCATGTAAACTCTTCCCGTGGTAGCTGAGACCCACGGGTGGCTTGACAGCACTGCCTTCCCCCTCCCTCCCCCCGCAGTTGCGGGATATTAACTTGGCTTCTCCTTATCTGCGGGACTCAGGGGGCAGGGGAGGAGGGCGAGCTGTTCTCTGTTCAGCTCTTTGCGCTTTGGCTGCTGCAGGCTGCAGCTGCTTGTGATCTCTTCACAGCCGCTTTCTACTGCATTTGCTCTGCTCTGGCCATCCCAACTCCCTCCCCCCCTTCCCCGGCGGTGGATGGACTGGCTCGGCGACTCTTCTACCCTTTCCTCTTCCTGTGTATAACTCTCTGGAAGTCCCTACTCCCTCCCCCCTTCCCCAGCGTCGGAGGAACGAGATGAGCCATTTCTCAGAGCGGCGACTCGTCTGCCCTTTCCTTCTCCCCTCTGTGACACCCAGCATGAAGCACAGAGCTCTATGGTCCACACATGCGTGGTAGAGCTGCTCTCTACTGCGCATTTGTGGTCCGTAGGTCAGAGCCTATTTATATTGTAGATAGCGTGTGTTGCCTTTACGTCCAACAGATGGCACTTTTTTTCCAAAAAAAGCATGTTTTAACCTGTCACAGGTGTGACATCTATATAATATAGGTATAAAACAACACATGTGTATTCGAAAGCAATGTTGTGTCAAAATTTCAAAGCAATCGGTGAAGAACTTTCGGAGATTTAAGATTTTGAACAAACGAACATTTACATTTTTATTTATATAGATTTTCAAGAATCAAAAGTATGTGGGTAAATGATTTCTCCACCCCAAATCTGCCCCCAGGAATGCCTTTTTGCAGTATGCGTAAAAGTACATATGAAATCAGTTCTGTGTATAGTTTTACATGTACAATCCTTGGGATAATTAAAAAAACAAACAAAAAAAACATTTACACACATAAAACCACATTTTATGCATGTAAATATTTTGAAAATTACCTCAATATGAATTTTGACCTTTTATTGTGATCTTTATATATGCTAATTTTCTTGACATTTTTGTAGATAGGTCCACAAAAAGAAATAGAAAAAAAAAAAAGCAAAGAGAATAAAATGTACCTGCTTTAGGACTGGTGTCAGTGCAAGGGAGGCATCCAGCCTTTCTGTTCAGTTGTTAGCAGCCAGCAGGAAGGAAGATAAGATAGGATTCCAGGGTAGAGAGGCTGTTATCATTTAAGAACAGTGTTTGCTGGATTGAAAGCTTCTTCTGATGCACTGGGATGCATTAGGCATGTATGGGATTCTGAGATGTATTGGGGCATGCATGGGATTTTGGGAAGGCCCAGCAGTACCTGGGGCAGGCAAGTGAGAGACTACTGGGAGAGACATGGGAAGACATGGAAAACCCACAATGGAGTAACTCCTGGAAAAGTATTTTAAACTACTTGTTTCAGGCAGGAGTGGTAATGGGGTATCCTGTACAGATTCCCTAACCTGTGCAAGGTAGCTGTGCATGATTTTGGTATCCAGAAAAGTCCCTGAGACAGCACTAAAGATTTATAGTCCTTGTTTTTCCCTATGAACCACTGTGATCAATTACAGCCTTTGCAAACAGCACAGGCTTTCCTCGTGGACATGTGTAGGTGAGAAAACCATTGGAGGGATACCATTAAGGAGGTAAATTGACCAGCTCTTAGGATTTCTGGTCAGCAGTTATTTTGAAAAGCAATGTGAATTTAATATATGTGGCTGGCACCTGTGCCATGCTATAGGGAAGCTGGACATTTATAGCATTGGAGAGGATGAACAGTTTTAAATCTGGGACTCTTTTCTTTGATGCCATATATGTGTTGATTAGAGATGTGAATCGTGTCCTCGATCGTCTTAACGATCGATTTCGGCTGGGAGGGGGAGGGAATCGTATCGTCGCCGTTTGGGTGTTTAGAGTATCGTGAAAATCGTGAACCGGCACACTAAAACCCCCTAAAACCCACCCCCGACCCTTTAAATTAAATCCCCCACCCTCCTGAACCCCCCCCCCCCCAAATGCCTTAAATTACCTGGGGGTCCAGCGGCGGTCCATAGCTAAATCGGGGGAAGGGGGAGGGCAGGAAAACCGGCACACTAAAACACCCTAAAACCCACCCCCGACCCTTTAAATTAAATCCCCCACCCTCCCGAACCCCCCCCCCCCAATGCCTTAAATTACCTGGGGGTCCAGCGGCGGTCCGTAGCTAAATCGGGGGAAGGGGGAGGGCAGGAAAACCGGCACACTAAAACACCCTAAAACCCACCCCCGACCCTTTAAATTAAATCCCCCACCCTCCCGAACCCCCCCCCCCCCAATGCCTTAAATTACCTGGGGGTCCAGCGGCGGTCCGGAACGGTCTCCTGCAATTGAATCGTGTTGTCTTCAGCCGGCGCCATTCTGCGCCGCCATTTTGCAAAATGGCGGCGCAAAATGGCGGCGGCCATAGACCAACACGATTCGACTGCAGGAGGTCGTTCCGGACCCCCGCTGGACTTTTGGCAAGTCTTGTGGGGGTCAGGAGGCCCCCCCAAGCTGGCCAAAAGTCCCTGGGGGTCCAGCGGGGGTCCGGGAGCGATCTCCTGCCGCGAATCGTTTTCCGTACGGAAAATGGCGCCGGCAGGAGATCGACTGCAGGAGGTCATTCAGCCGGGGTCCGGAACCCCCGCTGAACGACATCCTGCAGTCGATCTCCTGCCGGCGCCATTTTCCGTATGGAAAACGATTCGCGGCAGGAGATCGCTCCCGGACCCCCGCTGGACCCCCAGGGACTTTTGGCCAGCTTGGGGGGGCCTCCTGACCCCCACAAGACTTGCCAAAAGTCCAGCGGGGGTCCAGAATGACCTCCTGCAGTCGAATCGTGTTGGTCTATGGCCGCCGCCATTTTGCGCTGCCATTTTGCAAAATGGCGGCGCAGAATGGCGCCGGCTGAAGACAACACGATTCAATTGCAGGAGGCTGTTCTGGACCGCCGCTGGACCCCCAGGTAATTTAAGGCATTTGGGGGGGTTCGGGAGGGTGGGGGATTTAATTTAAAGGGTCGGGGGTGGGTTTTAGGGGGTTTTAGTGTGCCGGTTTTCCTGCCCTCCCCCTTCCCCCGATTTACGATTTTTTGATGATAAATCGGGGGAATTGGTATTGTATCGTGGCCCTAACGATTTTTGACGATTTAAAATATATCGGACAATATTTTAAATCATCAAAAAACGATTCACATCCCTAGTGTTGATCCCTCTAGAAGGAAAAGAGAGATAACCTTTTGTTGTCACAGCTCAGATGTATAGATGTGATAAGTATATCTGGCTAACTTTAGGACAGCCTTATGGTGTGACCAGAGTTAGCAGCATAAGTTAAGCAGCTGACTTTGGCCCACCTCAAAATGCTTCCCACCTGCCCCCAATTTTTTAGGCTAAAATTTAGCTGCATATGGCTTATAATATCATCACTTTGCCTTATAGACTGATAACTTTTAGCTATTTGTCTAAACGGCTTCTGAATACAAGTCTCATGACTGATGGCTACAAGCTATAAGAGTTGGCAGTGCGCATCAGTATGACAATTTTCTACTTGAAAGAGGTTAACCAGTTTGCTGATCTGAATTACCAGGATCAAGTTAATGAGTGAGAGGGGTACCAGGTAAAGTGAAGACATTTGGCATTCAGATGCAGTAATATTTCTCCTCAAAGTCACTGCATAAACTGATACATCGCTACCAAGTGCTCTGATTTTAAGACTTTATTCATTGTGTAAGCTAGGGATGTGCAGCCGGAAAGTATACATTGGATTCGGGATAGGTATTTGTCGTGCCCAGATACGTTGCATTCGGTCAAGGGGGGAAAGCCCGATCCATTAATATGTTGAATTCAGTATTCATTCCCTTTAGTTTAATTAACTACAACCCCCCACCCTCCTCACTCCCCCCCCCCCCCCCAAGACTTGCCTAAAGTCCCTGGTGATCCAGCGGGGATCCTGGATCATCTCCTGCACTTGTGCCGTCAGCTGCCGGTATTCAAAATGGCGTCAATAGCCTTTGACCTTACTATGTCACAGGGGCTACCGGTGCCATTGGTCGGCCTCTGTCACATGATAGGAGCACAAGATGGCGCCAGCCGTCCATTGCTCCAACCATGTGACAGGGGCAAACCAAAGGCACCGGTAGCCCCTGTGACATAGTAAGGTCAAAGGCTATCGGCGCCATTTTGAATACTGGCAGCCGACGGCGTGAGTGCAGATTGATCCAGGACCCCCACTGGACCACCAGGGACTTTAGGCAAGTCTTGGGGGGGTCAGGAGGGTGGGAGGTTTATTCATTCAGGATTTGTTGCATTCGTGGGGGTTCGCGATACGTTTCGCAAACCCACAAATGCAACAAATAGGGACCTATATGTTGCGGATTGCGCATTTGTTCACAATGAATGCACAACCCTAGTGAAAGCAGTGTTGCAACTCTGGTACTGAGAGATCTGTAGTAGTGTCCATGACATTGGAGCTGGATTTGAAGGAATAAGAGACTGATTTGTTTCCTTCCAAGCTCCTCACTGATGCAGTTTTGCTGATTCATCTGCATCAATTAGATAGGGCTTGCTGCAATTATTTTTTATTTTCTTCCCAAGATAAGCAAGTTCAATTAGACAGCGAAGACACACACTGAGTAAGATATTAGCACTTGGGGAGGGTTATGGTGATAGTACAGCCAGTTACAGTCTGTTATTTTATTTAAAGCATAGGGAATAATTTTCTTTCTTCAGGAGAGAAACCACATCTGTGGACAGTGTGCTTCAAGGTTACTGAGGACAGAAGAAGCAAGAGACAGTGGAGACAAAGGTTGCCCTCAGTAGTTCAGCAGCACCAGCTTTACCTGCTAGCCAATGGCATCCAAATCACCAGAAGGAGAGGATCACCTTTCTGTTTACATCAGATAAGTGGATGCACTCACTGGGACACAAAAACACAAAGCATAGAGAAAGAGAGGGAATGTACAGACATTAACAAAAAACATAAACATATAAGTAAACCACAGAAAGAAAAAAGGTCAGAGAACAAATTACTTAGTTTCTTGCAAATTGTACTTTGTACTTTCTTTTCATTGGTTGAAAGTATTGATGGGTAGATAGTGCCGTTGTGCAGCAAAACAGCCTTCAAACTTAATATTGATGAATCAATAAACAGTCGCCATTCTGTTGGGTCATGGTCACATCCGTGAGCACAAAACAATCCAGTGATGTCACAGCAAAAAGTCTGACTGTCTACTTGGTTGAAATATTTTGTCAAATCTTCATGACGGCTGCAAAATACTGAAATTTTCATATCAGATGACAAAAGATTCCATCCTTGCAGCCTTGACCCAAGCAGCTCCGCCTGACTCGTCGATAAAGCCAAATCTCTGACCAGATCGTTCAACTCTGACTGAGATATTAAATGAGGATCACTGGATGTTGATGGCACAATGTCAGAATCAGCTGCAGCTTCCATCTGCGACGGCTCACCATCATCACCTACCTCTTCTTCCTCATCATCAAGTGCCCACACTTCTTGCAGTTTTGGAACAGGAAGACTGTCATTGGTTTCATTGTCGATGTAAGGTTAGGGTACTCAATAAACTTCCTGTTCTTTGATGAGTATCCTGATACATTCGTCATACAGAAGTAACGGTCAGTTATATGATCCCCTCCCTCCATATCATTGGGATGGCAAACGGCATGGATGGTCTCACACCTTTCAGGCAAGCTCGCAGACTACTGGCACAAGATCCACAATATATATGAGGAGCCCATGCTCTGTTCTGGTCACCAATTTTGCACCCGAAGTATAAATCGTATGCCTTCTTAATGAGTGCAGTCATACTCCTTTTCTGTGCTTTCATAGTAAACTCACCACAGATGTAACAAAACGTGTCATGGCTATTACTACATTGGCGCAACAATGCATAAAGTATATGAAATTAAATCCACAAGCTTTAAACTCAATAGTTTTAGTGATACGATTCGCTCATTCACACAGATGTTGCATAGGAGACTACTCGTTGCTGCTGCTTATGTAAGGCTACGTCATCATGGAAACAAGTTGGAATCTTGCAGCCGAGCTGGGGCTTGCCCGAGCAAGTTCTGGCATGATCAAGCAGAGTTTCTTGGTGTATTTTTTAAATAAAGTTAGTCTCTGTTACATGTTACGTTGCTTATGGTCGTCAAAAATACAACATGAATTTTAAAAATCATAAAAACTACTGTCCAGAAAGAAAATATATGTATGTGAGATTGTTTTAGAATTTCACAATTATTGTAATACAAAATTAGCTGTTTCTCAAAAACCTTATGTGATGTAAAAATTTCGAAGTAATATCTGTGATCAGCATCAAAAATGTTATTTGGAATACCAAAAAGCCTGAAAGAAACAAAAACTTTGTTTATATTTATAAATATAAATAAATAAATAAATAAATACATTTACAGTGTTATTTTTAATTTGCTTTATATAAAAACTGGCCTCTCAGCTCCTTCGAGCTCCCACTATGATTTCCCAATGCCTACCGAGCCTTCTCTGATCCCCATGATACTCTCCAAAAGAAAGTCATGGGTCTTGGGCCTACCCATTTGGGCTGAGCCAAGCCCAGCCAGGGACTCTGAGACACTCTGACCCCCCCCTCCCCTCCTGTACCCCAAGAAATGTGCCAGGGATGTGGTCATCCCCAGCTCCCCATTTACTCCATACTGAAGAAAGGGGCAGGCACGATGCCCACTCACACCACCCTTGGCAAAAAGCCTTTTAAAAATGGTGCTGGCCAGGCCTCAGATTGGCACTATGTGACATCAAAAAGGCAACAGTCTAAGGGCCAGCCCCTGCCATTTTATTGCCCCTTCCTCAAGGATTTATCATGCTGAATATATATTTTAAAATAAACAGTGTACACCATTTAACATATTTTATTCACCATTTTTAAATCATGATCACTAATTACTAATTATGATGCTTCTACACACCACTCACACACACAAATATATCTATATCTATATATTTGTATATTTACTTTCCTAATCAATCCAGTGTGTCTTTCCTCAGATGTTTTATCCCTCTTTCCCTCTTTCCTCTCCTGCACTCCCTTTTCTTTATACTCCTTTGCCTTATTCAATATTTGTATGTAGATATCTATATCTATATGTTCTTATATATGGATATCTATATCTATCTATCTATCTTTCTATCTGTCTACATGTGTGGCATGTTTTGCTTCAAATTTACTTAATACAACAGAAACACCTTGATTCATTATATATATAAAATAATTTCATACCTTTCACTTTAATAAATGTGACAGAGGTTTAAGGTGCTACTGTATTTCAATTCATTTAAATGCCTGACTTCTATTTTCAGAGGTGATAATGTCACCTGTGTCTCAAGCAATAAAATGTTAGAAAGTATATTTTCTGTGCCTTAAACTAAATGAAGAAACTCAGTGAAACAATTTGAATAACCAAACCATGAATAAGTGTATTAAAAAGAATGAAATTCCAGCAGAGAAAATGGTGACATACAATAGAGAATTGAATTGTTCTATGAATACATTCTCTGTATAGCAAAGAAACCTCCCTTTCTTTCACAAAATCATCCCTTAAAATAACTGTTACTGAGAAGTGAGTGCTAAAATATTTCTTTTTGTGGTTCAGTCAAACATGTAACCCTTTTGTCTTCAATTCTTTGAGTATGTTCTAAGACAGAATTTGCAAGTTGTGCTGAATGGTTGTTACTATCTATTAGCAAGTAGCAATATGTGCTATGCAAGTGCTGGATTTCTTTCATCTAAGATGGAAAGTAGTACCCTGACAATTAGAGAAAAATGTTAAGTCACTTACTTGGGTTAATACTGAGAGAGTCTGGCAAATTGAAGACGGGAAAGGAAAAGGAGAGTAGAGATGTGAATTGGAACCGGTATCGGTTCGGATTCCGGTTCCGATTCACATCGTGAAATTTTTATCTTGCAGTCCGATCGGGTTTTTTTTTATCGGCTGCGCCTGAGCCGATAACAAAAAAATACAGCTGACTCTTTAAAATGAGTTTGTTAGTATCCCCCCACCCTCCGGACCCCCCCAAAAAAAGTTTTAAATACCTGGTGGTCCAGCGGGGGTCCCGGGAGCATTCTCCCGTCCTCGGGCCGTCGGCTGCCAGTAAACAAAATGGCGCCGATGGCCCTGTGCCCTTAGCATGTGACAGGGTATCCATGCCATTGGCCGGTCCCTGTCACATGGAAGGAGCAATGGACGGCCGGTGCCATCTTTAAAAATGGCGCGGGCCATCCAGTGCACTTACCATGTGACAGGGGCCAACCAATGGCACCGATAGCCCCTGTCACATGGTAAGAGCAAAGGGCCATCGGCACCATTTTGATTAGTGGCAGCCGACAGCCTGAGCGCGGGAGAATGCTCCCAAGACCCCCGCTGGACAACCAGGTATTTAAAACTTTTTTTGGGGGGGGGTCCGGAGGGTGGGGGGGATACTAACAAACTCATTTTAAAGGGTCAGGTTGTGTTTTTAGGTTGTGTCCTTTCTTCCCGTCCCCCCCCCCATAATGATAAGAAAACCCACTAAATTAATCATGGGGTTTCCTATCGCTATCGGGGACCCCCCGATATCTGACGATATTGAAAAAATCGGATGATATTTTCAATCATCAGATAAACGATTCACATCCCTAAAGGAGAGTGACAAAAAGGCAGAGCAGGAGAGGAGAGAGGGAAGTAAAGGATGAAAGATGTGAGAAAAGGAAAACTGGAAAGACTAGCAAAGTTAAAGCAGATCAGAGGAAAGCAGACACCTTTGAGTATGGGGAAAATACTATAGACATTAGTGAGAGAATTGGGCAAAAGGGTAGAGAAAGAGAGTAAAGAATATGTAAGGGGAAAAATGACAAATAAAAAACCCCAAGAAAACTGTTGTGGGCATGGACCCTTAGGCAGAGGTGGTGTTGGCGCAACCTGTAGGGAGGAGCCCTGCAGGTCCCCACCATTGGCAGGCAGAGCTAGCTGCAGCAGAGGCCCAACTGGAGATTCACTAATACCAGCCCACATTCCCCAAGGTGGAGCCCTTGGGTGCTTGGGCCAGCTGGACTTAGGTATAGGCCTCTGTGGAGGTGAAGATCTGTTACACAGGAGATGTTGCAGGCCAGCACGAGAAGAAGTGGAGTTGTAGATGAGCAGTGGTCAGGGCAGGCAGTGGGTGGATAGAGTCAGGTACAGACTGTGATCAAAGGCAGGTAGAGTTCACTCAGAGTTGTGGTTCAGGCAGTGGTCAGTGGCAGGCGAAGTTCAGTCAGAAAGGGTAAACAGGCAATGTCAGAGGCAGGCGGAGGTGAAGCACAATCAAGGTCCAAACCAGGGTCAAGCCAGAAGTCCAATCCGAAGTCAAAGCCAGAAGTCCGATCTGAGGTCAAGCCAGGAGTCTAATCCATAATGACAATGAACCAAGAGGAGGACAAGAAGAACAAGAGACCACTGGAGGAGGACGGGGTGCTGAAGACAGAAGAGGAGAAGACTGGCCATGAAGATAGTAACTCAATACAAACCAGACTGCCAATGGAACCAGGAACAGGACACAGGAACTCAGGAACACACAGGAGTCAGGAACCTGGGAAACAAGAAGCAGGAATCAGGAACGCAGAGGCAAAGCACTACTCCGATGAAGTCAACCTATTGTCAAGGTGAAGAAGGGATGTCCAAGGAGGCCTTATATACTGAGCAGGCTATGAGGTCATCAGGAGGCACCTCTGGTGGATTCCCACTGCTTGCCCTTTAAATGCCCAGCAGTTGGCAGGGGCACACCCTAAGGGCAGCAGGACCAGGAATGGTGGCATCCTGCTGTGAGTGTTGCATGGCATGATAGGGATGTGCAGACAAAAAGTTTATGTTCATAAGTCCATAAGTCGAAAAGGGGAGTCAATTTCGGTCAATATGGACATATGGAGAATTCCATAAGTTGAGTCTATGTCCATACGTGCACCGGTTCCCTAAATAAAAATTTAAACCCCTCACCCTCCTTAATCCCCCCCCAAGACTTACCAAAATTCCCTGGTGGTCCAGCGGGGAGTCAGGAAGCCATTCCTCTATTCCTTTGCGAGGACCACGTGACGGCCGCGTCACTCCGGAGTGACGCGGATGTCACGTGGTCCTCGCAAAGGAATAGAGGAATGGCTTCCTGACTCCCCGCTGGACCACCAGGGAATTTTGGGATTAAGGAGGGTGAGGGGTTTAAATTTTTATTTAGGATCAACGATCGCGATTTCCAACGTATTCAACATAGCTATGTTGAATAAGTTGGAAATCCGATCGTTTTCGCCTCATCACTTTTTTAAGTTAAAAAAAAAAAAAGTAGCGTTTTACATATAAGTTCAAAACGAATGCACACCCCTATGGCATGATGTCGGGCTGTGGCACGGCCTGTCACCATGTTGGATGAGGAAGGCTGGCACTGGGACATCTGTGGGCTTTATGGGTCGAAGTAAATGTGGCGACTCACAGGAGGGGACTGCAAGCCACTGAACGCAACAAAAACAAATTGAAATAAAGTAAAAAAAGTTCTAGGCACAAAAGAGAATGTGGCACACCACTTAGCTGGATAAATACTTATCCAGCTAACTCTGATCATCCCCATAGATCTGCCCTACAAGTTAGCTGGATAAACTTATCTGACTAACTTTAGTAAAGCTGATAAATTCACTGGCAAGGCTGCTGAACTAGCCAGATAAGTTTATCCGTCTAACTTGCTGAACTGTGCAGTGGCTGACTATGGATCTCATTTACCTTCCTTTACTGCTTGGTACACAGTGGGCTACAGCCTTGAAATTTCATAAAACCTCTGGGGGGTCTTGTAATTAACCCTTCCATGAACAATGTAGGTTTTCTCCTTTTTCCACCTTTGGACCTGAGAATTTCTGTTTCTCAGTGTGAAATGTTCCTACTTCTATTTCCTCCAGAGAAGCTCACTTTTCTGAAATTCCCCAGAATTTCACTAGGAGTGGCCTCTTCTCTACATCCTTTCCTGGAAAATTCTGTTTCCAAGTTCAAACAAAAGGTTGGATTTGGAACTGGCAGAAACCATTTCAGTCCCTACATAAGGAACATAAACTTTAGAAGGGACTTCAATGAGATCCCTGCATGTAAATAAGAAATAAATCATAAAGCACCACAGCCTGCCAACACCATAGAATTACAACCAAAAAACAAATAGTGGTGAATAAAATGTGTGAAACATTTTCAGTTAAATAATATTTAGACGAGTGCTCCTGAACAATTATTTGAGTCACGCATGTGTTTCACTGATTGAAGACCACAAAAATATGTAATCATTGAGCCCCTTACTCAAAATCCTATTTCATTAATTGCTTTCTATACATAAAATCTTAGAAGACAGTTTATAAACACAGTCAGTTCAAAAGTTAAAACTCAATGAAGTAATTGAAAAATAATACTTTCCTGGTTGTAAGAAAGCTCCAAAGCAGACAATTCCAAGACATAGATTCCTTACAAGGCTACCATGCTACAAACATCTGCCTGACATGGTCTGTGCTTTGATAAGGTTTGTTTCAAGGTTTAGTAACAATGCAGCAGATCCCAATCCAACTATGTTCATCTACCCAGTTTAGAATACTTATAAGCAGTATATGTTGAATGACCATGAATAATGTGTTGGAGCACTTGTGACATGCTTTTTATTTTATTTTATTTTTTATATTCCCCCACTTAAAGAGAGCTTTTTTAGTGAAAGCCTTCAGTCTGCGGTCACAGCATAGTAAGTTGGGAATGTTTCAGGCATGGGTGTCTTGAAGAAGCCTTTCCCATAAAGAGAGACCCCTGACTGGACTCACATCAGTAAGTATTTCTTTACAGCTGCTGGTCCGGACTAGTTCTAATGCAGTCATTGTTGAACTTCATCAGATCGAAAGACATAATGGGTGATCTCTGCTCCACTTTACCACACTTTTAATCTCTCTGATGCACCCATTATCACTTTTTGGCATGTACAGAGCAGTTTATGCTTGGCCTGAGCTTTATACATGATCTCTTTTCATAAATTGGTGACAACTAGTGGTCTTTACTGAGGCCTGCCTTTATATCAGTCACATGAACCTTATTGGGCACATGATGTAATGTAGTTGTGTAAAAGTAAAAGATTTCTAGAATACCTTAGATACTGAGGAGAACCTGTAACTCTATACTGGGCATAAAGCCAGCATTGTGACAAACAGCTACTTTCAGGTTTTTTGAGGTTTCAGCTATACAGGCCAAGGTTGCAGGAGAGCAGGTGAGTGCGTCCACATAGGACAGTGTGTTGTGACAGTTTCTGAGTCTCGCAGTACATTGTTTGGTCTGTTATAATTGTCTCTCTTTTTTCCATACATACAAAAGGCTATTCACCAAGTTCAGGTGCTTCTATTAGGAATACTGTTTTACTTGCATCCAGTCTTTCATTGAATGATATTGTAAATCTTTTGTATACTACTCTGATATTGGTTAGTAAGGCATGTTCTCAACAATAAATCAGCATTTCTCAGGGGCATCTTTAGCACTGGGCACACAGGGACCTTGCCCTGAGCCCAAAGATTATTGCCTTGGGTTTCAGCCGCAATTCCCACTAATTTTTTTAAGCCCTAATTTCTTCTGCCTGCTGGCAACTGCATCATTCACAATTGCTGCACTGCTCTGTTCTAGATTAGGAATAGTCTGAGGGAGCCAAGCCTTGTGCTCTGCTGGGACCTTCCCCCAGAAAAGGAAAAGCTACTATGTTTGCTGGGCCCACTCAGCGGAAGAAAGGAGGCTGATGAATTTCCTGGGCCTACATGGCAAAAAATTAGGGATGTGCATTCATTCAGGACGAATTAGGCAATTTCAATGAAATTTCCTAATTCATCCTGGTTCGGGGACTCCGAAACCCGAACGAATATTTCCCAAAATTTCGTGAAAAATTCATTTTTGGGTTAGTGCGCGCTAACGGGAGTTAATGCGTGCTAACTCCTGTTAGTGCACGCTAATGTTAAAATGTTAGCACGCACTAACCCAAAATTCAGGTCCCCCCAAATTTCAAAGACCCAAACCACGAGAAATATGATATTTCCCTCGGTGGGCCGAAAACAAAGCCTGAACCAAAAGGTTCGGGCTTTGCACATCCCTACCAAAAATAGAAGACCACTGTCAACTGGGACATGCAGTCAAACAGAAAAGGCTGTTGCTGTTGGTGGAGCTGCACTGCTGAAGAAGACTCTTGCATCTTTAGGACCGCATGGCCAAAAACGGCCTTTGCATCAGTAAGCTGTGCAGCAAGAAAGTTGTTGCATTGGTGGGACCCTGCAGCTGAAGAAAGAGGGCTGATGCTGTCTGCACCCTATATGTTCCATGGAGAGAGAGTGAGTGTGTGTGTGAATACATTTGAGAGAGAGCATGGTTTGTTTTCTGATACCGTTTTTGTGTTCACATTTCTGTTTATACTTTTTGTCTCTTCAATCTGTGTTTGGTGAGGGTTTCTTTGTTTTCTGCATGTGTGATTGAAGTGAGGTATTCTGCTAGCTTGCAATTTCTGTGTCAAGATCTATAGCAACTTGGCTTATTCTATTTTCCTAATAGGAGGTGTATTGGTGTTTTAGGGCCTGATGTAATATTTGCAGTGCTGCCTTTTCATAGGTAGGATATTTGCAGTTTGGGTGCTAACAGTTAGTGATGTTATGGTATAGGTGGTTTACTATATTATAATTGTAATTCACTTTATCAGAGGATTCATTATCAATTTGATTTCAGCATCAAATTAAAGACAACACAATATATATATATATATATATATATATATATATATATATATATATATATATAAATAATTCTGTAATCCAAAGGCCATATATAGGTAGCTGTATGCTGTGCTATGTCTGAAACACTCTGACATATTAACAAGAGATCAGTGAGGGATGTAGATGACTGATGTACTCATAATATTTCCATAACATCTGGACAAATGAGCAATGTGTCCATAAATAGATTAGTGGAATACAGGCATCTATGCAGATTATGCTCCATCATTCTTATGGTGTTTCAAGTTGATTCATGTGTGCATCACTCATCATTAATGGTCTTATTGGTTCTTTTGATCCATTGGTAGATTGTCCATTGCCACTATCTTGGGAAGCTAGAAGAAAAGGAATAGAGGGATGAGAAAGAGGAAAGAAGTTTAGGATCAGTGGTGGCAAATTTATGCAAATGAGTGGTGGGTCAGGTGCGTGTCCCCCTCCCCCCCCCTCCACCTGCTCCTGCTCTATACCACCCTCTCTCATCTCTCTCTGGCCCTAACCTGCCTTGTTTCTCCATCTAGAATCTCCTGTGCTTCTTTCCCTCCATCCACCTCCTATCTCTCCCATCCTCCCTGTCTCTTCTACTCTGCCTCTCCTCTCTCCCATCACTCTCCCCTCTAGCACTCTTGCCCTCCTCCTCCCTCTGCTTCTCCCGGCCTGCCCTCCTCTCATGGTCAACCTCTCTCCTCTCCTCCCTACCAGCACTCACCCCATGCACATGCCTGTCATGCCCGCACCTTTCATGCTCCATTCTCACATACTCTTCACTTTCCATCTCTAAACACAGACTGACAGAAAAAAACAAGACACACAAAACATATAACTCACAGTTCTTTCTTACACAGGAAAAGACAGCAGACAAAGGGGAAGGTAAACTATGTGAGGCTCATATTCAAAAGCCATTCATACGGATAGCTTAAAAGTTATCCATCTAAATGGCAAAAATGTCATATTTAGTGATGTATCTGGCTAGAATTTAGCTGGATAAGTCAGGGGCATTCCAGGGGTGGGTGGGAGGCATTACAGGGAGGTGTGGTGTTAGCAGAATAAATTATCTGGCTAAATTCAATATTCAGTTAAACAAATAATATATCTAGCTAACTCTTGTCTTGTTGCGGATCTATTCTAAAGATAGCCAGATAATAAGTTAGCCAGCCGCACTGTGGCTGAGAAAAGAAACAATGAAAATACACAGCACTTAGGTGATCTAACCACCAGCAAACTCCTCTAACCTCCCACCAACACCTGACATAACCTCAAAGAAGCAGCTACAGGAAGCTGCTTTATATAAACCAAAACATTACATGTGAAGTAATAAAATAATGCGAGAAGTGATTAAATAACGTGAGAAGCAGAAAAATACAAGAGAAGCTATAATTTATCACATCATATGATAATTTATTGTGCAATATGCTATTTGGCAAATTTTCCTAAACATGCCCACTTTTTGTTGCATGAGCAATAACCTCCATAATGCATGATATTTCTTATTTTTTAGCACAGCTAAGTAACTCTGGGAACAGAGATAAACATACAGTACCTGAATATAACCCGCTTTGAAGTGTCTGAAAAGTAGAAAATAAATATGTTCCTGAATTCCTGAGTCTTACCCTTCAATCTCAGATTCTCACATTCATGAAGGGGATTCTGGTAACTAGGATGTGTGAATGGGAGTACTAGAGGCAGAAGCACAGTGGGAATTTAGCACAGGAAAGAGTAGCCACCTTAGAAAGTAGGGCAGGCAGAAACATCACCCTGTCAGATATCTTTTCCTTCCCCACCTCAAAAAACTAAAGCCACATTGCCTCCAAAGATCCATCTCTGTGGCACAGACTATAGTTAAAGCAGCTGGCAAGAGAGACTCTTGACCTATCTAGTAAAGTACACCAGAGCAGAAATTTCTGTGAAAAGCTATCTTGCAGATTCCAGCAAGGAACTAGATACAGTTGTGCTGCCATATTAGGCACACAGGTCCGCAGTCTCAGACTTAGCCCAGATGGCTGAGCACTATCTTTCCTGCCCACCAACTAGTATGCCCCCTGAATATGTATTATTGATGGCAGGGAATACTGTGAACCCTCATTACTCAAGACTGGTGCTAGAATAAATAAAAAAGCTAATCTTTTTGAAAATCCATCTGCCTTTGCTTTGGTTTCCAGAATTTACATGTAAATAATAAGAAGACAAAGCACCTTGAAGGTCTTGCCGCCACTCTACCCATCTGCAATGCCACTTCTATGCCACCTTAGAAGGCTTGCTGCTAGATGCCTTCCTACCATGCCCCTTATATACCACCTTAGGGGTCTGTTGCTACTGCTTTGCCTACTTGCCATGCCTCTTATATAATCACCTTAGGGGTTTTGCTGCTACTAAACTGCCTACCTGCCTTGCCCATGACATACCCTATTGGCGAACTTGCTACTACTCTGCCTAGCTTCCATGCCCCAAAAGTATAACCCTGGGGGGGGGGGTCTCTCTGACACTCTGTCTATCTTCCATGCTGCAGATGTATCACCTTAAGGATCTTGTTCCACCCTGCACCTCTTAGCTCTCTAGTTGCTTAAACCTTGGCCTTTCCCAACAACCCTTTTATAGCCTCCAGAGGAACAATATGACCCTTGGTGGCAGTGCCGTCCTCTGGACTAACAGCTGGTCTGAGGCTTCTTCATTTTAAGCCATTCTGTGTCCTCAGCAGGGCACCAGCCCTTGTGAGATTTGATAAAGAAGACAGACAATATACATATACAGAGACTATAGCAAAACCCTCAGTCAGAAAGAAATGCAGGCACAAAAGAGAAAATGCATAGGAGAGACCTTTTGCATGTTCTGGATGTGAGAAAGGTTTCACTAGCATGAGAGAATAAATGAAACACCAGAAAATCAACAAAGGGAAGATACTGTGATGTTCTAATATAGTATAAGGGAGACATTTTTTTAAATAAACAAACCTAAAAAATAACTAGGAATGCCACACTGATGAGAGTTGTCATGTTCTGTCTGTGACAGAAATTTTAGTTCGAAAACTACTTTCACAAGCAACCCAAAATACAACCCAGAAGCAAGAACAAGTTCAAGTAGGAAATATAATCAAAGCTTAGGGGTAGATTTTCAGAGCCCTGCTCGCCTAAATCCGCCCAAAACCGGGCGGATTTACGCGAGCAGGGCCCTGCGCGCCGGGAAGCCTATTTTACATAGGCCTCCCGGCGCGCGCAGAGCCCCGGGACTCGCGTACGTCCCGGGGTTCTCGGAGGGGGGCGTGTCGGGGGCGTGTCGGGGGGTGGGCCCGGTCGTCGCGGCGTTCCGGGGGCGTGTCGGCAGCGTTTTGGGGGCGGGTACGGGCGTGGCTACGGCCCGGGGGCGTGGCCGCGCCCTCCGTACCCGCCCCCAGGTCGCGGCCCGGCGCGCAGCAGGCCCGCTGGCGCGCGGGGATTTACGTCTCCCTCCGGGAGGCGTAAATCCCCCGACAAAGGTAAGGGGGGGGTGTAGACAGGGCCGGGTGGGTGGGTTAGGTAGGGGAAGGGAGGGTAAGGTGAGGGGAGGGCAAAGGAAAGTTCCCTCCGAGGCCGCTCCGATTTCGGAGCGGCCTTGGAGGGAACGGGGGGAGGCAGCGCGGCTCGGCGCGCGCAGGCTATACAAAATCGATAGCCTTGCGCGCGCCGATCCAGGATTTTAGTGGATATGCGCGGCTCCGCGCGTATCTACTAAAATCCAGCGTACTTTTGCTTGAGTCTGATGCGCAAGCAAAAGTAGGCTGATCGCGCTTCTTTTAAAATCTACCCCTTATTGTAAGCCTCTCCCCTATCATGGGAGGAGCCAAAAAATGACTCCACCTCTCAGCTGTGTGTTTAGGGACAGACACATGTGATGCACCCACAAAACTGAATGGTCTCCCAGGGATGGGGAGGCTGGAGCAGAGAATAGAACAATAAGTGATAACAAAAAATACCACTTTATGTAGCTACAGCAAGTATTGCATATAAAATCAGTGCATGCCAGTTATACAGTGCATTAGGATTCTTAGACTCTATAGCAAAACACAGACAAATTGCATTATAGTAAAAAAAAAGAATACAAATTTTATTAACATGGAAAAGTGAGGAAAATCAGGTTGCAAGATATAAAAGAAAAATCACTAGCACTACTCTATCTCAGTTCAGTGCACTTGCAAAATACTTCAAACTCCCACCTAAATTCTGGCCAGAATAATAACATAAGTTCTCAGTTTAGTCACACGTGAGTTATGTTTTCCTATTCCTTAGATAAGCTGCTGCACTGTGTTCTCGATGAAGTCAATGCAGATGCTTGAGATCCTGTGCCCAGTTCTGCTGCAGGGTCCACTTGCTTCAGGAAATTGGAAGTCCTGGGTCTCACAAAAAAATAAATACATTTCCTCTCTCTATAAAATTGGGACAAATCTTCTGAATTTACCTGCAACTAAGTCAGCCTGATACTGAATGTATGCAGATATTATTCTAAATACTGTCCTTCTAGCTATAAATGAAACAAAAGGTCAGAAAAATACTTGAAATTCACACTCTTTTCCCTCAGTACAAAAAAGCAAACACCTGCTTTCTCAGCACTGCTATATAATTACTAGAGATGTGAATCGTGTCCTCGATCGTCTTAACGATCGATTTCGGCTGGGAGGGGGAGGGAATCGTATTGTTGCCGTTTGGGGGGGTAAAATATCGTGAAAAATCGTGAAAAATCGTAAAAAATCGAAAAAACGTAAAATCGCAAAACCGGCACATTAAAACCCCCTAAAACCCACCCCCGACCCTTTAAATTAAATCCCCCACCCTCCCGAACCCCCCCCCAAATGACTTAAATAACCTGCGGGTCCAGCGGCGGTCCGGAACGGCAGCGGTCCGGAACGGGCTCCTGCTACTGAATCTTGTTGTCTTCGGCCGGCGCCATTTTCCAAAATGGCGCCGAAAAATGGCGGCGGCCATAGACGAACACGATTGGACGGCAGGAGGTCCTTCCGGGCCCCCGCTGGACTTTTGGCAAGTCTTGTGGGGGTCAGGAGGCCCCCCCCAAGCTGGCCAAAAGTTCCTGGAGGTCCAGCGGGGGTCAGGGAGCGATTTCCCGCCGCAAATCGTTTTCGTACGGAAAATGGCGCCGGCAGGAGATCGACTGCAGGAGGTCGTTCAGCGAGGCGCCGGAACCCTCGCTGAACGACCTCCTGCAGTCGATCTCCTGCCGGCGCCATTTTCCGTACGAAAACGATTCGCGGCGGGAAATCGCTCCCTGACCCCCGCTGGACCTCCAGGAACTTTTGGCCAGCTTGGGGGGGGCCTCCTGACCCCCACAAGACTTGCCAAAAGTCCAGCGGGGGTCCGGAAGGACCTCCTGCCGTCCAATCGTGTTCGTCTATGGCCGCCGCCATTTTTCGGCGCCATTTTGGAAAATGGCGCCGGCCGAAGACAACAAGATTCAGTAGCAGGAGCCCGTTCCGGACCGCTGCCGTTCCGGACCGCCGCTGGACCCGCAGGTTATTTAAGTCATTTGGGGGGGGGTTCGGGAGGGTGGGGGATTTAATTTAAAGGGTCGGGGGTGGGTTTTAGGGGGTTTTAGTGTGCCGGCTCACGATTCTAACGATTTATAACGATAAATCATTAGAATCTCTATTGTATTGTGTTCCATAACGGTTTAAGACGATATTAAAATTATCGGACGATAATTTTAATCGTCCTAAAACGATTCACATCCCTAATAATTACTATTTTACAGACTATGACTACGAGGAACACTCCCATATATCCTCAATTGCTCTTTCCTTTGTGGTAGAAGCCACATGGCTGGGGTGGGAACCTCACCCCATAGCTATGTCCTTCTGTCTTTTCCTTGTTCTGCCTGTCTGACTGTTCACAAAAGACAACCTTTCTTTGATGTCTAATTTAAAAAGTTCATTAGCAATCGATCCCCTGATCCTCATTGGCTCTGGTCCGGGATTACACCTGCATTTAAAATACATTAATGTCTTGCTGTCACACCCCGACATCTAAACCTTGGGGTGTTCTTGCCACTGTGGGGGACTACGTTGCACCTCTGCTGGTGCCTTTGTCTGTTGATGCCACTCTTTGTATTGTTTTGTCCCTTTATTGGTGCCTTGTAGTTTTCCCTGCCACCTTTTCTGCTTTGTTCCCCCTTCTTGGTGCCTTAGGATTTTTCAGCACTCTTAGGGGGTCATTCTCTATCGCACGTGAAAAGGGACAGCCGGGGCAGCACCGGGGCCAGCGCTGCGGAGACATCGCTGGCGGCGAAAGGTAAGATTCCTTATCGCTGCCAGTTTCGCGCCGAATAACTACACCTTTTATGGTGTAGTTATTCGGCGTGAAAGCTGGCAGCGATCGCACCGCGAAGGTGTAATCGCTGCCGGCTATCGCAGGACTGCCCCCGCTTCGCCCCCCCCCCCCCCCCCCCCCCCCCCGTTACTGCCGGATTCACTAAGGTCGGCGACCTTAGAAAATCCAGGCCTTAGTGTCACTTTCTTGTGCTGCCTTCAAGGGTTCATGCCACTGCTATTGGTTCCCTCTTTTGAAGCCTTGGAGTATTCTTCCCAATCGTTCTGCTTCTTTGTTCTTTTCACAGTGCCTTGGAGAATTCTTGCCACTGTTGGTTACTTTTTTTCCTTTTATGGTGCCTCAGGCAATTCATGCCGAATTTGGTGCCACTTTGCCCAAGTCTGTGCCTTGGAGTTCTCTCCATCTTCTGATGATGTCTTATCACTAGTTTCATTACAATTGATCAGAAAACCTCAATTTTGGAGCCCAAAACAGACTGCAGTACTTTCCCAATTAATTGTAATGCAAACATAAGTATGAACAAAACAAATAAACAAAAATACATTTTTCACTTGAAGCAAACCAGATAAATGTTGGCAATCTAAAAATTGAATTAATGAGCCAAAATGAAAAGTTTGCCTCTGCACTATTTTTCAAATTGTGATGAATATTTTCTTGATTTGCTGAATGTCTGCTTTTATAACAGTTGCTATTTGTTGTTTTTTTCCACTAGTCGCCTTCAGGAAACCAAAATAATTTTGGGCAAGTCAAGCCTCATCTGATTTTCTTCCTTAAAAAATGATCAAGCTAATATAAGACTATCACTTGCTAAGATGCATCAGAGTTGACATCATGAACAAGGAGCAGGTGGATTGTTTTTATGTCTCTTGTTTTCTATTAGAAAAGAACTCTGACACCTCTCAAGCTATCTGGCTCAGTCAGCTGTGTGACATTACAGGGAAAAAGATGCTGAGATAAAGCCTTTAAAACTACAAATGCATTAGTCAGGGATTCTTTGCTATATTCAGAGAAACTTTTCATACTGTGGCACCATATCTGAGAAACAGAAGAATACACCAGCGAGAGCACAGAATGGCCTACTACTGTGCTAATGACAAAATTTACATTACATTAACCATTTGAGTATAAAGGAGATCAGAACCCCAGAGATCCTATGGCAGCACTCCATTATCATTTTTGTTATTGTACTTAACTAGGAACATTTTTAGATTTTATTACAAAATAAAATTCTGCCAGAATCCAGAAAAGTCTTCAGATTTCAAATAAAATAAAAACAAGTGCAGATAATATGTATAATATATAGGGCAAATGATTTATTTTAATGGACTGTTTTCATATCTAGTAAAATGCACAGAAGAATATAAAATATTATAAAGGGACTCTGAATTTTATTAGGTGGTATTGTGGCAGGTGCTATGAAAGATGAAATAAAACAGTACATTCCTATAGGATTCCTCTTTTCTTATCATATATAGGACTTGCATAGGACTCTTCTATAATTTGTTAACATAATTTTTTTTTACCTACTAATCCTCCAGGCAGATCTGGTTTATCATGTTTAATTCTGTTGGACTGACTTTTCTTTTTGTCCTTCAGTACTGCCATTAAATTACCACAATTTTATTTTATAAAAACGAAGAGCAGATTGTCTTCTATATTCTAGGAAAATTTTACTGCTAAAGACTCAGATGTCAAATACATTTATATCTGTGAAATTTGTTTTCCTTTTAATGCTTAACTGGTCAGTCAAAATTAAAAAAAAAAAGACAGTTATTTAAAATACTCATTGAAAGTGAATTATTTCAAATTCCTTGATTCACCTAAATTTGAGATGTAAAACTTGAACAGACAAAATATATTTACTAAAAAATCAAAATAATTACATCCTATGAGGTCTATATTCAATTGTGGGAAGTCCAGCTAAGTTATCTGGATAAACTTATACAGCTAATTTATACCAGATGTTCAGTAGTGCTGGTGTGCTGCTGAATATACTTGGCTATCTTTAAGATAGATAGATAAGTTTAACCAGTTAATTTGAGAATTGTTCCAAGGCAGTCTTAAAGTTAGCCATATAACTTAGCTGGATAACACTGAATGTCAGTATTATCAGTTTAATTAGCTGTATAACTTTGTTCTGTTCCAGAATTCTCTGGGTCCACCCCTAACTTTCTGGAAGAGCTTTTAGCTGGCTAACAACTTAGCTGGATAAGTCAGGGACAGTAAAATAAGTGGGAATGTCAAAACCTCAGGGTTGCCTGGCTAAATCCTGATTTAGCTGGACAAACCTTTTTGAATATGGACCTCTGAGTTTATAAAAATCATAACTTGAAAAGGATATACTTTAGAAAATTTTGAGTGATCATCTCCTTCAGAGGTGTTAAAAGAAACCATTATTGTTTGTTTCCAGTGCCCCTAGATTGCTGACTAGTTCTGCTTAATTTAGAGGACTATGTAGTATATACTAATCAGCTTTAGGGATAACACCTGCATTTAAAATACATTAATGGCTGATAATGCATGTTAAATTCTGGTGTTACCTAGCACCAATATCTAACATGTTACTTGTGTGTGTACATATCATTGCCAGGTAGCAACATAACAGTCATTCAAATGAGTCAACTAGCAGAAAATTTTAGATTAATCAGTTCATTAGAAATTAACACAATAGGATATCCAATGTTAATATCTAATCATGTTAACATCGATCACATAATGCAGGAAACTTAACTATACTTCAAGAGGTGTAGTTGAGTTTTCTGCTAGTGGCCCATATTGCTGTATACACAATACCCAACCACTGAACTATATATCCCCCCACTGTAAAAGTATGGGCAAACCTCAGGATCCCATTTGGATTATGATTGGGTGTCTGGAACTATGAGCATCTATCCCTGGATCCCTTCCAAAAATAATCAACTCTGACAATGGATCCTTCTACCCCCAACCCCAACCCCCAATTATTATCAGGCTTATGAACCAATGACTGACTCCAACTTTGCACCCATCACTGTTCTGTAGGTCCTCAAAGTGACAACTCAATTAGAGACCTTCCTCCCGCTGTATCTGAAGCTTTATTCATAGAAGATTATGAATTAGATATTACATTAATAATTTATTGCAATAATCATAATGGCATTTAGTATAATTTCTGCTTTATAAAGAGGAAAAGTAATTTTTACTAATGCACATGCTGTTACGCGCACCGGCCGCAGCAGACCTGTGGCTTGGCCCCCTCACCTCTTTCAAAGTGATCCAGCACCTAGTCCCTCATCTTTGGCGGCTGTGGGCCACCGGCTCTGTCCTCGGGCCACCCCTGGGGCCTCCGGCTCTGCTGCAGTTCCTGATGTTCCGTGTTGGGCCTCTCCGCGTGGCCCACGGAGAGACGCTGTCCCAAACAGAGCTGCGCCCCTCCCTAGGCGCGCATGCATAGCTGATCCTTTCATAGGACCTGTGGCGGGAACCTGGCCGTGGCCCCGGATGATGACATCGGCAGAGTTCCGGTATATAAGCCCAGGCTCTGCTTTCTCAAATTGCCTTTGCAACAGGTCCCCTCGCTAGTCGAGTGCTCGTTGCTTCTACTGTTCCTGGTTCCTAATCCTGATTGTCTTCGTTCCTGTTTCCGTGTTCCTGAGTTTCTGTTCCTTTGTCTCTCCTTCAGATTGCTAACCTGGTTTGATCTCTGCATTTCCTGACTACTCCGTTGCTTCTCTCCAGCCCCGGAACCCTGCATTGCCTGACCATGTTGTTGCTTCTCTTCAGCCCTGGACTTCTGCTTCGTCTGACCATCCTTTGACTCTCTCCTCGTCCAGACCTCAGCCTTGCTTGCCACTGCTTCCGTCCTGCAGCCAGTCTTGAACCCAGCTTGCTTAAAGATGTCTCTTCAGTCTTTGTTCTGGACGTGGTTCATTCAGGCTTCGGCCTGCTCTTGCTCGGGCGCCCTCTGTCAGACTGTGCTCCTTTTGGTGCCCGGGTCTCCGGGACTCTGCCTCATCCAGTACAGACTGTTACCTACACTAGATACTGCCTTTGGGCTGACCTCGATCCACCCATCGATGACCACTGATGGAGGTCCCCGGGCACCCAAAGGTTCAACCCACAGGGAACGAGGGCTGGTATTGGTGAAGCGCCTGCCAGCCTCCATCCCTCAGCCCTCTGCATCTGCCGATGGTGGGGACCAATAGGATCCCTCCTATGGGTAGCGTCAACCCCACCTCAGCCCAAGGGTCCACCTCTGGCGCAACAGATTGCGAAGGCCATGGACTCGGTGGAGCCGCGTGCCATCCAGGCTATTCCTGGCCTGGCCCTAAAGGTACAAGAGCAGCGACAGTTTCTCGAAGCTCTGGCCTCTTCCCTCGAGTGTCTGCATACATGGCTAGATGCCATGTCCAGCAACTCAGTTCCAGTCACAGCTTCCTCTCCGCCACAGCCGTCTACTTCCTCCTCCAGAGCCCTACTGGCCCTGTCAGCCCCGCCTCATTTCAATGGTGATTCCAAGCTGTATAGAGGGTTTATTAACCAGTGCTATATGCAGTTTGCTCTTCAACCCTCCATCTTTCAAGATGAATTAACCAAGGTCACCTTCATTGTCTCGCCTAGAAGGGAAGGCACTGGCATGGGCTTCTACCTTGTGGGAGCGATCGGACTCACTTCTACGTGAACTGTCTTGGTTCGCGACCGTGTTTCGGCGAACCTTTGATGATCCTGGGTGGCATGCCGTAGCAAGTACTAGTCTACTACAACTGTGACAAGGCCAAAGAAGCCTTTTTGAATACACCATTGAATTCCGGACTTTAGCGTCTGAACTAGCTTGGCAGGAGGACTGCCTGCGATCTATCTACCTGGATTGGCTCTCCCCGCAACTAAAGGATGAGTTGGCAGCTCGAGAGCTCCCTTCCTCTCTCGAGGATCTTATCAATCTAACAGGTCAAATTAACCACCATCTCCAAAAACATCACTGGGAGGATCGGATGCCCAAGAAACCCTCTCGGGTCCGTTACCACTCGCCACTTGCTACCAACTTTACTAATGGTAGGAATTCTGCTGTGGCTGAGACCGATGAACCCATGCAGCTGGGTCATGGGTGCCTGTCCCCATAAGAGTGCCTCCAGTGGAGACAAATAGGCCTGTGTCTGTACTGCGGAGCACTCGGCAATCATCTACAGACTTACCCAGTCCGTCCAGGAAACTTCCCAGCCTAAGTTCAGTTGGGGTCCTGAACTTGGGCGCAACGTCCCCAGCCCCACAACTATCCGTAGCAAGTGGCGAGTGGTAACGGACCCGAGAGGGTTTCTTGGGCATCCGATACTCCCAGTGATGTTTTTGGAGATGGTGGTTAATTTGACCTGTTAGATTGATAAGATCCTCGAGAGAGGAAGGGAGCTCTCGAGCTGCCAACTCATCCTTTAGTTGCGGGGAGAGCAAGGCTGAGGTCTGGACGAGGAGAGAGTCAAAGGATGGTCAGACGAAGCAGAAGTCCGGGGCTGGAGAGAAGCAACGGAGTAGTCAGGAAATGCAGAGATCAAACCAGGTTAGCAATCTGAAGGAGAGACAAAGGAACAGAAACTCAGGAACACGGAAACAGGAACGAAGACAATCAGGATTAGGAACCAGGAACAGTAGAAGCAACGAGCACTCGACTAGCGAGGGGACCTGTTGCAAAGGCAATTTGAGAAAGCAGAGCCTGGGCTTATATACCGGAACTCTGCCGATGTCATCATCCGGGGCCACGGCCAGGTTCCCGCCACAGGTCCTATGAAAGGATCAGCTATGCATGCGCGCCTAGGGAGGGGCGCAGCTCTGTTTGGGACAGCGTCTCTCCGTGGGCCACGCGGAGAGGCCCAACACGGAACATCAGGAACTGCAGCAGAGCCGGAGGCCCCAGGGGTGGCCCGAGGACAGAGCCGGTGGCCCACAGCCGCCAAAGATGAGGGACTAGGTGCTGGATCACTTTGAAAGAGGTGAGGGGGCCAAGCCACAGGTCTGCTGCGGCCGGTGCGCGTAACAGCATGTGCATTAGTAAAAATTACTTTTCCTCTTTATAAAGCAGAAATTATACTAAATGCCATTATGATTATTGCAATAAATTATTAATGTAATATCTAATTCATAATCTTCTATGAATAAAGCTTCAGATACAGCGGGAGGAAGGTCTCTAATTGAGTTGTCATTATCTGGGACACTTGATCGTTTCCTGTCCTTGCTCTGGTGGACTCCGGAGCAGGTGGTAATTTTATCCTTGGAGATCTGGTTCAACTCTTGGGTATCAAAACCCATACTCTCGAGACTTCCTTGTGCATTGCTTCAATCTATGGAGAACCGTTACCCAGTCGAGTCTCCTTAATCACAGAGCCAGTTCGACTTCTTACTGGCACTCTCCACTCCAAAGAAATTGAACTGTTGGTTCTAGAGAAGCCCATTCACCTGGTAGTTCTGGGACTACCTTGGCTCCAACGTCACTCTCCCCAATTCGATTGGGGGTCTCTCCAGCTGACAGAATGGGGCTCCACCTGTCATCAGACGTCTTTAGAAAGTGGTGCCCCCACCAGTGGTTCCTCTGGCGACCACTTCCTCAGGCATACCTGCTCCCTATGCAGACTTCGAAAATGTGTTCTCGAAGCAGAAGGTGGACCTCCTACCTCCTCTTCGGAAATGTGGGTGTCCCATAAGTCATCTGCCTGGAACCATGCCCCCCTCCCCCCCCCAGGGCATACCTATCCGCTGTCGCTTCCCGAGACACCTTGCATTTTTACTTTCAGTTCCAGCTCCAAAATCAAATGATACTACAGTCACTCTAACACAAATATCAAAGCACTGGTGCAATGGTTTGTGTGCTATAAATAAGTTTATGTTATGTTTCTGCTTAGTACTATGAGTACTCAGTATTGCTGAGTCTTGCTAAGTAGTGTCATAGGATTATATATATATATATATTAGGGATGTGAATTGTTTTTTGATGATTTAAAACAATCAGATATATTTTAAATCGTCAAAAATCGTTAGAGCCGCGATACAATAACAATTCCCCTGATTTATCGTCAAAAAATCGTAAATCGGCGTAAATTGCCCTCACTATGTCATACGACCCTGGGTCGTATGACATAGTGAGGGCAAAGTTAGCGCCGGCGCCATTTTGAATATTGGCAATACGGCGCGAGTGCAGGAGGTCGCTCCCGGACCCCCGCTGGACTTTTGGCAAGTCTTGTTGGGGTCAGGAGGCCCCCCCAAGCTGGCCAAAAGTCCCTGGGGGTCCAGTGGGGGTCTGGGAGCGATCTCCTGCACTTGTGACGTCGGGTGACAGGAACCAAAATGGCGCCGGCGCTACCTTTGCCCTGTCATATGGTAAGGGCAAAGGGCCACCGGCGCCATTTCTATTAACGCAGCCATGGCCCGAGAGTGGGAGATCGCGGGAGATCGCGCCGGGCCCCCCCCCCCCCCCCACTGGACCCCAGGTAATTTAAAACATTTTGGGGGGGTTCGGGAGGGTGGGGGATTTGTTTTAAAGGGCCGGGGTGGGTTTTAGGGTTGTTTTGGTGTGCCGGTTTTCCCGCCCTCCCCTGATTTACGATTTTTTACGATTTAAAAAAAAAAAAAAAAAACATGACGATCAGATTTCCCTCCTCCCCCCAGCCAAAATCGATCGTTAAGACGATCGATCACACGATTCACATCCCTAATATATATATATATATTTATATATAGATAGATAGATAGATACCTGCATACATGCATAATCACACAGATGTATTCTATTTCAAATGCATGATAATTTGATATGTAAACTAACTTTGCATGTAGACATATCTGTGGACAGATTAGATAGATTTGTAACCATCTTGCATGATTGTAAATAGCAACCTTTAAAGAAAGGATCAAGAAGAGTTTACAGCAACAGTCACTGAATGCCCTCCAGATCACAGAAGTACCAACTTCTTTTAATCAGCATAAGCTCAGCTCTAACTGTGTCACCAAGAGAGTTGCTTATTTTAATACCTTCCCATTGCTCATGTGTATTGAAAATAAAATATTGTTATTTTCCAAAGGAAACACTATATCTCAGGCCTTATGTTTTCAAAGCAGTAACATAATTTTTCTATTTTATGTGTTCTTTCTTTGTTCTAAATAAAAATAGAATGTGATCTTCTTTTGGGTCACCTTGTACTATTGTGGAATATCAAGTCACAGTTAGACTTTCTGTTATGTTTATTATTTTGTTTTTCAGTTTGCCAGCTAGAACACCATCTACATGAGCATAATTAACAAAAGAGCACTTCTAAATAAGCTGCAGCCTTTTTAGCACAATGAACACTGTTGAACTGTACTATGCCTTCAATTTTAACTTTCATAAACAAAGCAAGGTAGGTCCCATGAGGTGAAGTGCTGGAAATCATGTACATTTGCATTAAAAGATTTTTACTTTATTTTGTTGGGCAGTCAGATAAGTAAAAGTCTAATCTGAAGTTTTAAATGGCAAATATCCTTGAATGATTATACTTATTTATTCAGCAAATCTCCCTACTGGGAGACAGCAGGAAGTCATTTCAAATTAATCAGCTTGTACAAACCAGTTAAGAATTCCAGGAATCTTGCCTTATCAAATCATCTGTTGTGGCAGGGAAACTTCTTGCTAGTATGCTCAAGAGAAGACTGCAAAGTACGCTAATTTCCAAAATATGCCAAAGTAGTGGGCAGGTTTCTTATAATCTGGAGGATATTAGTAATACATTCAAGAGCTACTATGAAACTTTTGTATGCAGGAAAAGGCACTGAGGAGGACATTGATGCGTTTCTGCAAGATCAAACTCCCTAAGGTTACAGAAGGTCAAAATAAACAGCTAAGAGAGACTATTTCACTGTCAGAGATGTTGAAGGTGGTCAAATCCGTACCCACAGGCAAGAGTCCAGGACCCGATGGGTTTCAGATGGATTTTTATAAAAGGTTTATTATGGAATTGGCTCTGCTTATGAAAAATGCATTTGAATATTTGAAAGTAGAGATGTGAATCGGAACCGGATTTTAAAGATGGCGCCGGCCATCCAGTGCTCCCTCCATGTGACAGGGGCCGGCCAATGGCACAGATACCCTGTCACATGGTAAGGGCAAAGGTCATCGGTGCCATTTTTATTAGTGGCAGGCAACGGCCCGAGAAGGGGACATCTCTCCCGGGACCCCCACTGGACCACCAGGTACCTGTAAAAAGTTACAGGATACCCTGTCACATGGAAAGGGCAAAGGGCCATCGGCGCCATTTTGATTAGTGGTAGCCGACGGCCCGGGAGCGGGAGATCGCTCCCGGGACCCCCATTGGACCACCAGGTACCTGTAAAATGTTTTTGGGGGGTCGGGAGGGTGGGGGAAGCTAAGGGATTAGTTTTAAAGGGCCGGGGTGGGTTTAGGGGTTATTTTTGTGTGCCGTTTTTCCCGCCCTCCCCCAAAACAATAAGAGAACCCCACAAACAATTTCGTGGGGTTTTCCTATTGGTTTCGGGGAGCCCCCGATTTCTGACGATTTTGAAAATATTGTACGATATTTTCAATCGTCAGAAGCCCGATTCACATCCCGATTTGAAAGTGCATCTGGCCACCATCCACAGAGTGACAGAGGTGACAATAGTCTTGATATATAAGAAAGATAGGCAAGAACTGGACCCAGAGTTATACAGGCCTATTTCCCTCTTAAACGCTGACATAAAGATTCTGGCCAAAATTATGCAGCTCAGCGTGGAAGGTATTTTGCCGCTTTTAGTTAAGGAGGACCAAATGGGATTTGTGAAAAGATGGTACACTTAACCAACACTAGACATGCTTTTCACATAATTTCATTAGCATGTAGATACAAAGTCCCAGGGCTGCTAGTGTTCTTGGATGCTGAAAAGGCATTCAATAGGCTTACTGGGCATTTTCTGCTTGCTGTTTTGCGAACTTATGAATTTGACCAGGAATTTATCATCTGGATCAAAGCTTTATGTTCTAGGCTGGTAGCTAGAGTCCTCACAAACTAATACCTTTCTAATTTTTTTCCAGTTGACCAAGGTGCTTTTTTTTCTAGTTGACCAAGGTACAAGGCAGGGGTGTCCCTTATCCCTGTTGTTGTTTTATCTTGCTATAGAAGAATTGGTACAAGCTGTTATGATTAGTGTGTATGTGGACCCTTGGCCCGAGGTGTGACTTGATACAGCCTGTGGGGAGGAGCCTCACAAGTCCGCACCATCAGGAGGCGAGGTGTTGGAAGGTAGGGAAGCTCTGTGCACAGTCGAGGGGAGAGCCCCAGAGACAAGGAGATGACACCCGTAGGTTAGCAGTCTGTAGATGGCACTTGGAGAGACTGAAGAGTGAGGGCGATAGGCAGATCACGGGATGATGGGTGCCAGAACAGCCAACCAGGATATTCTCCAATGGTGCAGCCCGAGGAGTGGAATCACAGTGCAGTGGGCATAGAGGGAGAGTGTAGGCAAACCCTCCGGGGTGGAGAGTCCAAGCCCAAGTCCAGTAGCTCACGTAGACAGGTACCTGGAGATTTGAAGGTAGCTGGCTGAGTAATGGAGAAATATGCCCATGGAGCAGAACAGCTGTCAATTGTAGAATTCCAAGGAGTGGGGAAGCTCAGGGTGGTCTTGGAGTAAGTGAGGGCGGCCCGAGGAGTGGTAAGGCACGAACAGTCTTTGAAGAATACAGCGCAACCCCGAGGAGAGGGGAAGGCTGGCTGAGAACTCCCAAGTCGCTGCAATAGTTCCCAAGGAGAGCCGAGGTAGAGCAGGAAGCCAGATGGAACCCAGGAGGTGGGAGGCCAGCCCGAGGATCAGGGTAGGCCAGGTAACAGGTCCCCGTAGAGCGCACACTGACCCCCGAGGAGTGGGTGCCAGATAGGGTCCACAATACAAGCAGTAGCGGCGTCTCAGGAACAAGGCAGGCGTAGGACTCGTATGGAACTTGTTGCCAAGTTAGCTTGCTTGGGGTGAAGCAGGAGCTTAAATAATGGAGTCTATATGATATCATCAACAGGAGACACCCCCAAGGTTCCCGCCGAAGTGGCTTCAAAGGCGGGACTTGTGACGTGCGCGCACCTAGGAGGACCCAACATCGGAGCCGGAAGTAATGGCATCCATGCCTCTGTTAGGAGGCCCATGGAACGCAGCGATGTAGAGAGATCCATGCAGTGAGGGTAGGAAAGCAGATCAAGCTGTGAATACTCGCAGTAGCAGCTGTCTGCGACCGGCAGTCTTAACAGTATCCCCTTCTTAAGAACCCTCCTCAATGGTTTGGGTTTGTGAGGGTGGTCGGCATGGAACTGCCGAAGAAGATCCTTATCAAGGATGTTAGCCATGGGTTCCCAGCTGTTCTCCTCAAGAACAAACCCCTCTCATGACAGGAGGTATTTCCATTTCCGTCCATGCTTTTGGATATCCAAGACTTCACGAACTTGGTATGTGACATCAGCCTCTGAAGGCACTAGGACAGGATCTGGAGACCCCTTGGAGAATTCGGAGAAAATCGGAGACTTGAGTAGAGACACATGAAAAGCATTGTGTATTTTAAGTGATGATGGCAATTGCAACCAATAGGTAACAGGCCCCAGACGACGTACCACTGGAAATGGTCCAATGAATTTAGGAACAAAACGAGCAGAAGGCAGCTTAAGGTGTATGAACTTGGTGTTGAGCTATTCTTTATCTCCAGGTTGAAACTCGGGTGCAGCACAGTGATGGGCGTCAAAAGCCTTTTTAGATCTCTGAGCGTCTTTCTCCAGCAGCTATTGCGTATTTTTCCACAGTTAATGTAACTCTTGAGCAGTTGCTTGTGCTGCCGGAGAGGTGACAGACAGTGGAAGTGGTAGTGGAGGCAAGTGTTGACATCCATAGACCAGCTTGAAGGGTAATGAACCCATGGAGGTGGAGACATGAGAATTCAGGGCGAACTCTGCCAAGGGCAAAAGGCTGGCCCAGTCGTTTTGCTGCAAGCTTATGTTTGCTCAGAGGAATTGCTTAAGAGTCCTATTCATCCTCTCTGTTTGGCCAATGGCCTGATGGTGGTAAGCCAAGGTAAAATCGAAGGCATCAAACTTTTTGCAAAGGGTCTTCCAAAAGCGCGCAGTAAACTGGACCCCATGGTCTGAGAGAATGTATCTGGGGAGACCATGGAGCCGAAACACGTGCTTAAAAAACAGCTTAGCCAGCTGAGGTGCCGTAGGGAGACCTGGTAGAGCCACAAAATGCACCATCTTAGAGAAACGATCAATGGTAACCCATATGGTGTTATTTCCATTGGAGACCGGCAAATCCACAATAAAATCTGTGGTGATATAGTCTAGGTTTCACTGGGTACGTGGAACGGTTGTAAAAGTCCCCAAGGTTTCCCTACAGAGGCTTATGCTGCGGACACGTGGGGCAGGACTCCACATACGCTTGCATATCATTTCACATGGAGGGCCACCAATAGTAGTGTTGCAGAGTGGAGAGAGTCCTGGATTGACCTGGGTGTCCAGAGGTCAATGAACATTAGGCCCATTGTAAAACCTTGGGTCACAGCAGACGAGGAACCATGGTCTTACCCGGAGGCACTGGAAAGGTGGATGAAAGAAGAACCCTTGATGGGTCAATGATATGACGAGGAACATCTAGCTGATCCTCAGTGATGAATGATCGAGAGAGCGTCAGCTCAGCCATTCTTATCCCCAGGGCGATAGCGTAAGATAAACTTGAACCTTGTAAAGAAGAAGGGCCAACAGCCTGGCGGCTGTTGAAGCGCTGAGTCTGGTGTAGATACTGGAGATTCTTATGGTTCATATATACTGTAACCTGATGTTGTGCCCCTTCAAGCCAGGAGCACCATTCTTCAAAGGCCAATTTAATGGCCAACAGTTCTTTATCCCCGATGCCATAGTTTCACTCCGCAGGTGTGAAGCATCGGGGGGAAAAAAAGAACAGGAATTGAGCGTGTGAGTGGGAGAGAACTGGCTCAACACAGCACCAAAGCCGACATTGGAGGCATCGACTTCGACCACGAACGGATGTGTGGGGTCCGGGTATCGGAGACAAGGTTCTTTCCGGAAAGCTGACTTGAGATCCTGAAAAGCAGTCATGGCCTCCGGTGACCACTGAGAAGGATTGGCGCCCTTATGGGTAATGGCAGTGAGTGATGCTGTCAAGATAGAGTAATGGTGAATAAAATAGTGATAGTAATTGGTGATGCCAAGAAATCTCTGGAGGGCCTTGAGACCCGTAGGCTGAGACCAATCTCTAATTCTTTTGAGCTTCTGGGGGTCCATCCTAAACACCCAACTGGATACCACGTACCCCAGGAAAGGCACGGACTCCTGTTCGAACAAGCACTTCTCAAGCTTGGTGAACAGTTGGTTATCTCGCAAGCATTAAAGAACTCGAGAAACGTCTTGGCGATGACTCTGGAGATCTTGAGAGAAGACTAAAATGTCATCAAGGTATATGATGACACATTGGTACAGCATATCTCTGAAAACATCATTCATTAAATTTTGAAACACTGCAGGTGCATTGCACAGGCCAAACGGCATCACCAAATACTCGAAGTGGCCATCACGGGTGTTAAAAGCGGTTTTCCACTCATCATCGCCCTCTTGTATTTGGATCAGATTATAGGCCCCACAGAGATCCAACTTTGAAAAAATCTTGGCCCCTTGAAGTCTGTCAAAGAGATCTGATATTAGAGATGTGAATCGGAACTGGTTCACATCGTTAATTTTTTTTCATTCAGCCCAATCGCGATTTTGTTTATCAGCTGTGCCCGAGCCGATAAACAAAAAACCCACCCCGACCCTTTAAAACTGATCCCTTAGCTTCCCCCACCCTCCCGAATGGCCGGCGCCATCTTTAAAAATGGAGCAGGCCATCCAGTGCTCCTACCATGTGACAGGGGCCGGCCAATGGCACGGATACCCTGTCACATTGTAAGAGCAAAGGGCCATCAGTGCCATTTTGATTAGAGGCAGCCGACGGCCCGAGAGCGGGAGATTGCTCCCGAGACTCCCACTGGACCACCAGGAACTTGTAAAACGTTTTGGGGGGGTTTGGGACAGTGGGGGAAGCTAAGGGATCCATTTTAAAGGGTCAGGGTGGGTTTAGGGATTGTTTTGGTGTGCCATTTTTCCTGCCCTCTCCCAAAATGATAAGAGAACGCCAGGAACAATTTTGTGGGGTTTTCCTATGGGTTTCGGGGAGCCCCCAATTTCTGACAATTTTGAAAATATCGTACAATATTTTCAATCGTCAGAAGCACGATTCACATCCCTATCCGATACAAGAGGCAAATGGTAGTGATCCTTGATAGTTATTTCATTTAGGCCTCAGTAGTCGATACAGAGGCGCAGGGAGCCATCTTTCTTTCCCACAAAAAACAATCCTGCCCCTGCTGGTGACTTGGAGGGCCAGATAAACCCTTTAGCCAGATTTTCCCGAATATACTCGGACATGGCTTGGGTCTCTGTCAACGAAAGAGGATAAGTCCTGCCCCGTGGAGGCTCGGTGTTGGGCTTCAAGGTAATCGCACAATTATACGAGCGATTAGATGGTAAGGTGTCAGCAGCCTTTTTGAAGAAATCAAAAAAGGACGCATATGCCAGTGGAAGGCTGGGCAGAGAAGGCATGGTCATCATGCAAGGCAATGGTGAGATGGATTCCATGCAGTTCTGGTGGCAGTCAGAACCCTAATAGGAGAGCTGTAGGGTAGTCCAGTCAAACTGTGGTGTGTGCTTCTGAAGCCAGGGCAGCCTGAAAACAACTGCATGGATGGCCTTGTCTAAGATATGGAACAAAATGTATTCCTTATGCAAGGTTCCAGTGCATAGTTGGATGGGAGCAGTGGTGTGAGTGACCTCACCAGGCAGAGGTTCCCCGTGAATAGACGAGAATAGCAGAGGAGCCAGAGAGCAAATGGTGGGAATCCGTAGATGCTCGGTGAGTTGCTTCAAGATAAAGTTCCCTCCAGCCCCAGAGTCCACCAGGGGTAAAGTGTGGAATTCCTGGTTGTTCATGTAGATGGAAACAGGAAACGTCAGTGGAGGAGATGGCAAGGTCAGGCCTAGGAGAAGTCCTTCTGTAGGTCCTAGGCCAGGCAGTTTCCCGGACAGACTGGGCAAGAGGCGATGGCATGCCCAAGTTGATCACAGTACAAGCAAAGGCCGGACTGCTGACGGTGACAACGTTCCTTAGGAGAAAGTCTACTCCTACCCATTTGCATGGGTTCTTCCTCTGAGGGGTTAGGCGAAGCAATGGGTTTAGGAGAGGGTGAATGTCGAACTCAAGATGGCCCAGGAGTCGGTTTCCGGGAAGCTCTGCATTCAAGAGAGTGTTCTTGTAGCCGACGGTCGATGTGCCCTGTGAGGTCAATGAGAGAGTCCAAGGAAGTAGGCAATTCATGAGCAGCCAATTCATCCTAAATGCGTGGACTCAATCCCTCTAGAAAGATAGAGCGCAGACAGTCAGAGTCCCACTGTAACTCTGATGCAAGTGTTCGAAATTCAATGACGTAGTCCGTTAAAGGGCGAGAGCCCTGCTGAAGGTGAAGGAGAGTTGACCCAGAGATGGCACGCCAGCCAGGGTCTTCAAAGACGGATCGAAACAGGGCCAAGAACCTGGGAGGTCCCAAAGGACGGGGTCAGTTCGGCATCTCGAGCCTGGACTCCGTTCCTTTCAATCAGCGGCCATCCTCCCCTGGAATGCTTTAATACCTAAATATTTTTGTTGGAGTCTGACCAGCGAGTGGGGGCTGCCGTTTTGTCGTGGTTTGCATAAAAAACAAAAGCTTCTCAGGCCGGTACGGATCTAAAATCAGTGCGGCCTTCCCCACAGCATCGGTGTCCCAGGCCTGAGCTCCCTCCCTTTGCATCGACGGCCATCCTCCCTACCTTATTTAGCATCTAGCTTCTGGATTTGTGGGGGTTGCAGAGGATGCCTGCGTGGAATCGCCGCGTTTTGGGACAGAATTGAGTGTTCCTGGGCCCGTAATAAACCATAGATTGGCGAGGGCTTTGCCTTCTAAAAGATTGTTATGATTAGTGTGTATGTGGACCCTTGGCCCGAGGTGCAAGTTGATACAGCCTGTGGGGAGGAACCCCACAGGTCCACACCATCAGGAGACGAGGTGTTGGAATGTAGGGACGCTCTGTGCACAGTCAAGGGGAGAGTATGAGAGACCAGGAGATGACCCCCATAGGGTAGCAGTCTGTAGATGGCACAGAGAGACTGAAGAGAGAGGGCGCCAGGCAGATCACGGGATGATGGGCGCCCGAACAGCCAAGCAGGATATTCTCTGATGGTGCAGCCCAAGGGGCGGAACCACCGCACAGTGGGTGTAGATGGAGAGTGTAGGTGAACCCCCCAGGGCGTAGAGCCTGAGCCCAAGTCCATTAGCTCACGTAGACATGTTCCTGGAGATCGTAGATTGGAGGGTAGCTGGCTGAGTAATGGAGAAACAGGCCCGTGAAGCGGAACAGCTGTCAATTGTAGAATCACAAGGAACCCAAGAGGTGCGGGGCCAGCCCAAGGAGTGGGGTAGGCCAGGGAACAAGTTCCCGTAGAGCGCACACTGACTCCCGAGGAGCGGGTGCCAGACAGGGTCCACGATACAAGCAGGAGCGGCATCTAAGGAACAAGGCAGGTGTAGGACTCGTACGGAACTTGTTGCCAAGTTGGCTTGCTGGGGGCAAAGCAGGAGCTTAAATACTGGAGTCCGATGACATCATCAATGGGGATGCCACCGAGGTTCCCGCTGAAGTGGCTTCAAAGGTGGGACTTGTGACGCACATGCACGCCTAGGAGGACCCGACATCGGAGCCAGAAGTAATGGCGTCCATGCCTCCGCGAGGAGGCCAGCGGAATGCAGCGATGCAGAGAGGCCCGTGCAGCGAGGAGACCTAGGGAGGGTAGGAAAGCAGAACAAGCTGTGAGTACTAGCGGTCACAGCTGTCTGTGACCGACAGGCATAACACAAGCTATTTTTGCTGGTACTGACATTCAGGGATTTATGTTTAATGGCACTCCCATAAGATATTGTTGTATGCAGATGATGTTCTAATATATTTGACACAACTTTCACAATCAGGCTCTTTACTTCTCCAACTATTGGTAGAATATGGTGCAATGTCTGGTTACAATATTAATTATCAAACGTATGAATTATTCTTGATAGGTAGCACCCAGAGGTCTCAGATACTGGCATGAATATTACACTTTAAAGTGGTGGAGTTGGGATTCCAATTCTGGGTATTTTCATACTTAAATGGGGGGGGGGGGAGATATTAGAGTGCAATGCAGGTATGGGGCTTTATGTGTTAATTAAATGTACTTCATTGAAGTCAGCATGGAACATGTGTTAAGAGTTACATCTTTTTGTATTTTTTTGATGTATAAATAAAATATAAAAATAAAAAAAACATCTATTATAATTCTTTATCCAGGAAGGGAATGTCATCTTTTTACTGGGATTCCTCTTGCTGAGGCATGAGGCAAACCATTCTGATGTGAGTGCCATGGGGTTACACTAGTCCCACTAACAGTGACGTCTCAAAAGTATGAGCAGCATTGTCAATGTCTGATGTTGGATTATTTAATTGCTTCAGACAGTATTAACAGCTACTGAATGTACTCACAGTTCTGGAACTATATTGAATGCAGCATACTAGAACCTGCATTTTCTGTGTTGCTTGTGTGCAAGAAAAAAACAAGACAGTTGGAAAAGTGAGTCAATTCTATGGTGTTTTTGGTGTCAAATAGCAGCTTGGAGGGTAGAGGGACTGGAATGTAAGGTACACCCAAAGCCTACCCTTCAGAGTTTCCTGCTGAGTTTTGAGAGACATTGTGGTAGTAGGTTACATATAGGTAACCTTTCTGGGGTGTAAACCAATTCCCCTAAGGTTAGGAGCAAGCATACTTGTGAGGCCATGTGTACATATCTGTGTGTATGTGTGTGTATAGAAACAGAGCAGTCTGAGAGAGTTTCAGAGTGGGATTTGGAAATGCACATACATTACTGTATTTTATATGTGTAGTATTTGCATATGTCATCATACATTCATGCATACTCTTATACCTACTGTAATGGCCTGTCCAGGCACTTTATCAGTAAGCCCTTGTTAGCTCCATTTGATCGGCTAGTAGGGATGTGAATAGTTTTTAAACGATTTAAAAAAATCGTCTGATATTTTTTTAATCGTCAAAAATCGGTACAGTGCGCGATACAATAGAAATTTTCACGATTTATCGTGAAAAATCGTTACTCCCGTTAGTGGACACTAACGGGAGTAACGGGGGGAGGGCGGGGAAACCGGCACACCAAAACAACCCCTAAACCCACCCCGACCCTATACAACTAATCCCTTACCTTCCCCCACCCCCCCTACCCCCCCCAAAACTTTTTACGAGTACCTGGTGGTCCAGTGGGGGCGCGGGAACCGATCTCCCGCTCTCGGGTCATCGGCGCCATTTTGGCTGCCACTCAAAAATGGCGCCGATGGCCCGATTAAAAAAAAAAACACCCGACCTTTAAAGATGACCCCTTAGCTTCTCCTACCCTCCCGATCCCCCCAAAACATTTTTAAATTACCTGGTGGTCCCGGGAGCGATCTCCCGTTCTCAGGCCGTCGGCTGCCAATCATAAAGATGGCGCCAATGGCCCTTTGCCCTTACCATGTGACAGGGTATCCATGCCATTGGCTGGCCCCTGTCACATGGTAGGAGCACTGGATGGCGGCGACCATATTTAAAGAGCACTGGATGGCCGGCGGCCATCTTTAAAGATGGCGCCGGCCAGCCACTGCTCCTACCATGTGACAGGGGCCAGCCAATGGCACGTATACCCTGTCACATGGTAAGGGCAAAGGGCCATCGGCGCCATCTTTATGTGTGGCAGCCGATGGCCCGAGAATGGGAGATTGCTCCCGGGACCACCACTAGACCACCAGGTAATTTTAAAATGTTTTGGGGGGATCGGGAGGGTGGGAGAAGCTAAGGGGCCATCTTTAAAGGGTCGGGTGGGTTTTTTTTTAATCGGGCCATCGGCGCCCTTTTTGAGTGGCAGTCAAAATGGCGCCGATGGCCCGAGAGCAGGAGATCGGTCCCCGCACCCCCACTGGACCACCAGGTACTCATAAAAAGTTTTGGGGGGGTTCGGGGGGGTGGGGGAAGGTAAGGGGTCAATTTTAAAGGGTCAGGCCTCACTAAAAAAAAATTAACGATGTGAATCGGAACCGATTCCGATTCACATCTCCAGCGATCAGATTTTTCTCTCCCTCCAGCCGAACCCGATCGTTAAGACAATCGGGCACACGATTCACATCTCTATCAGCTAGTGCAAAGTAGGTTGGTAAGCAGGGGACACATTATCCTGTACAGCCTCTCCCTTGGAAGGTACTGGAATGGCAATCCCCTTTGAGAGGACTTAAAAGCAGCTCTCTCCTGAGAGCTCTGGGTCTCGACACTGGGACCTCGGCCCAGACCCAGACCCGACACCATGACCAGGACCCTTGGCTGATGCTGCAACCCAACTTGAAGTCTGGGTCCTGATGCTAGGGCTTCAGCCTGGACCTAGGCACGATGCCACGACTCACCCCAGAAGCTGGGTCCCAACACCTGAACCTTGGCTTAGGTCAGAGCCCAAGCCCAGGCCCAATGCCACGACCTGACCCAGAGGCCAGGTTCCGATGCCTGTGCCTCGACCCAGATCCAGGTCCAACACCGGAGCCTCAGCCAGAAAGCTGGGTAACAATGCCTGGCCTTCGTCCCAGGGTCAGGCCCAGGCCTTGGAGCCTAGTCCTGGGAGATCCTCTTCTCAGGTCCTCTTTTTCTTTGGCACTTCAATGCCAAATGACGGTGCCCACTGGGGTCACACAGAAGCTAATTAATTCCGGCGCATTTACCCCAGAGGATGGTGCCATTTTGATGTATGGCAATGTCATACAATGATCCAGCCCAGGAGTAATAATACTTTTATGGCTCTATCAGTGTTAGGACTGCGTCCGGTGATGGCGTCACACTACTATTTAACCCCTGGAATTTATACCTTATGTGTTTTTTGCGGCCAGGTACTTGGAGAGGTGATTAGTGCTGGAGTGTGGAGATTGGTAGGAGCTGCTTGTATTTGTAGTTGGTTTTGTTTGATTAATTATGTGTGTGTGTGTGTGATTATTTGTATGTAGTTATCTGCTCTTTCTGAGAATTGTTTTGTGTATTTTTCAGCTTTTCTGTTAGTCAGTCAGTGTGCCTGAGAGTGTGTTGGCTTTCTCTGGATGTCTGTGTGCCTCAGTGTGTGTACTCTTGCATTTGGAAAGTGTTTTGCTGGTGTTTGAGAGGATGTGTACCTGCTCTTAGGGTGGTGGGTAAGCGTGTGCTGCTGGTCAATAAGGGTGTACTAAAGGTGGGTTAATGTGCTGAATTGAGTACATTTTTATATATATATATATAGAGAGAGAGAGAGAGAGAGAGACTGGGGATCAAAATCTGCATAAATATTTCTCCCAGGGTTAATGTTTGAATTTTTGATGTGAACATTTTGCATATTTTGAGCCTTCCCCAGTGTTTGTGCCATCCTCTTTGTCCTTTTATATACTAAGGTCTGAGCATGCTCAGATTAGATCAATCTGGGATCTCATAGTACTGAGGAGATAAGTTTTGAATTGGTCCTCAAGGCCTAGTCATCTGAGGAAGATTTGGAATCAAGAGAATTTTTTAAAGAAGATTTGAGATGTTTGCAAAGTGGTTTTTGCTATTCTGAACCAGTTCGTGATTGAGAAGGAAGATCCCCCTGGAAGGAAGTGATGGATCCCTGTTATTGCACCTTGTCTTCAGGTCACAGCAAGGTGGAAGACAAATTGGATTTTTGAGAGTTTTAAGATGAGTTTTGGAGAAAATATCTAATTTTGATATTCACAACGCGAATTTACAAATCCCATCTTAACACATACAGATTAGCCATCCTAAAAGCCAAAAAAGACTTCTTTGCAAAAAAAATTCACAACTTTGCACTGGACCCAAAAGCTCTATTCTCATTTGTATCTTCCCTAACAAAACCTACTCCTCCTAGCATTCCAGATGAACTAGCAGCCAACAAAGCTGAGGAACTAGCAATTTACTTTGACAAAAAGATCACCAACCTCCTCAAGCCTATCCTTACCCAACAAAAAACAGTACTACAGCTGACAACCACACCATTTATCAAAGAATACAGCCTTTCATCGTTCGAAACTCCTTCATCGTTAGAAATCGAACTTATCCTCAAGAAGCTCAAACCATCTTCCCATCCTCTGGATACTATACCCTCCAATCTTCTCCTAGTGACCCCAAACACCATTTCTAAACCCATATCAGACATCATCAACTGCTCCTTAATACAAGGAAAGGTCCCAGACCAACTCAAAATAGCAGTTTTGAAACCATTACTAAAAAAACCAAACCTTTCAACGGATGACCCTGCAAATTTCCGACCTATCGCTAACCTTCCCCTTATTTCAAGAGTGATGGAAAGATTCGTCAACAAACAATTGTCGGAATACCTGGAGGATAACAACATTCTCTCCCCTTTCCAATTCGGCTTCAGGAAATCACAAAACACTGAAGCACTCCTAACATCGTTATCCGACACCATACTTCTTAATCTGGAAAAAAAACAACCTTACCTCCTCGCTCTTCTTGACCTATCCGCCGCATTCGACACAGTCAACCATACCATTCTACTCGAGCGACTATCCGACATTGGAATTCAAGGAGAAGCACATAGCTGGTTCCAATCGTTCCTGGATAATAGATTCTACAAAGTAAAAATCAACAATGAAGAATCGCAACCTATCAAATCAACTCGAGGAGTACCACAAGGATCATCTCTCTCTCCTACGCTATTTAATATTTACTTGCTCCCACTCTGCCACTTACTCTCTAACCTCAAGCTAAAACACTATATTTTCGCTGATGACATTCAGATTCTCATGCCCATCACAGAATCACTACAAAAAACTTGGGCGCATTGGAATATCTGCTTACAAACCATCAACTCTCTCCTATCCAGCTTGAACCTCATACTTAACCCAAACAAGACAGAAATCCTCATCATCTCACCAGACGAAAATCACACCCTTACCAACTTTCAAAGCGTAACTCAATTCTCAAATCCAATCACTAACCTCTCCACCTCCGTCAGAGACCTGGGGGTGCGTCTTGACAACAAATTTAACCTAAAATCCTTTATAACCAACACAACTAAAGAATGCTATTACAAACTCCAAGTGCTGAAAAATCTCAAACCTCTTCTTCACTTCAGCGACTTCCGACTAGTAGTCCAGTCTTTAATTCTGTCTAAGCTGGACTACTGCAACTCTCTACTGCTAGGTCTCCCAGCTTTATCCACCAGACCATTACAGATGGTGCAGAATGCAGCAGCAAGGCTACTCACCAACACTAATAAAAGAGCCCACATAACACCTATTCTTCATAGCCTACACTGGCTTCCTATAAAAGCTAGAATCACCTACAAGACTCTATCAATGATCCACAAGGACATAATGGGCATCGCCCACCTAAATCTAAATTCGCTTCTCCGCCTTCACACATCTCAAAGACCCATCAGGCACAACTACAAAGGTTCCTTATATGCTCCCCCGATCAAAACCACATTAACAAAACGAGCACTCTCAACAGCCGGACCCACACTCTGGAACTCACTACCGCCAGATCTACGCCAAGAGACCTGCCATCTAACTTTTAAGAAAAATCTAAAAACGTGGCTTTTCAGGCAAACATATACAGAATCACAAGCTTACTTAGACACCGGCCAAAAGAAAAATAGCTCAACAACAGATCCAGTTTCACCTTTACCCCCCATCAAGACTCAACTACGTCAGATCTGAACTTCTCACCTTAAAGACTTCTTAAAGACTTCTTAAAGACTTCTTCTCTGATTCATCTGTCTTCCTTAACTCATGGATTTCTCGCATACTTTGCACATCAACATGGTCTGTGCACCCTCAAATCTCAATTTAGTCTACCCTTTAATTTTTTTCTAGATATTTATTCTCGCTATAAACATGCCGAATATTTACCTACGTCCTGTTGACGAGTTACTATTATTATTATCCATGTAATATTTAATTTAATTTATTATTAATATCTATATGTTATAGGCTATATGCTAAATGCTATATGTTATACGTTATATGTTAAGAAACGCTGTTCCATGTAACTCCATTTGTGCGAAAGCTTTGTTATATGTAAACCGACCTGATTCGATACTTGTATTGAGAATGTCGGTATATAAAAATCTGAAATAAATAAATAAATAAATAAGATAATTTTTTAAAGAAGATTTGAGATGTTTGCAAAGTGGTTTTTGCTATTCTGAACCAGTTCGTGATTGAGAAGGAAGATCCCCCTGGAAGGAAGTGATGGATCCCTGTTATTGCACCTTGTCTTCAGGTCACAGCAAGGTGGAAGACAAATTGGATTTTTGAGCATTTTAAGATGAGTTTTGGAGAAAATATCTAATTTTGAAGCTAGGGATTTTTGTTTTTGCTACCACCCCCTGGTGAATGTTTGTCATAGAGGAGAACTTCCTACCCTTATTAGGGATGGCAATTTGGACCAGGACATAGTTGAGAGAAGGAGACTCATTAAAAGAGACACCATTGTCAAAGAAAGTTGTGTACTTTTTATTTTTATTTTTCTCATTTTAGTTATGATTTTTTGAATCCTAGCGTAGATCTTAATTCTAAGTTAAAATAAACCCTTTTATGATTTGAACTCCACTTTGGACTGTAAGCTTTCCTTGAAATGTACTCTAGATCAACCAGCCATCTACTGTGAGTAGCTGTGAATAATGACTGTGGAGCCTGATTACCCCACCACAGTGCCTAGAGCTCCTCCCCACCAGAGACCTCCAGCCCTCCAGGGCTGAAGTTTGGTGTGAGTATGACAGAGGTCTGGGAGAGGAAAGACTTCCCTGGGACTTTTCTGTAGCACCTGAATTATGGACCCTCGACCTGAGAGGGGTTTACATATATGTTCAGAATCCTGATGCTAGTTTGTGAGGCTACCTTCTGATTTCTCCCATAGCCACCAGTGGCTCCCTCAGGTGAACTACTTCTAGCCTCAGGGGGTGCAGTATGAACTGATACTGTCCTCTTAAAGGGCTGGATGTTCATTCTGCTGAACATGTGAGATTTCACAGAAGGATCCATGATGGAAAAGGTTTCTTGAACAGTCATTTCATAGAGAGGAGGGGAAGGAGAAGGAGAAGTGGGAAAAGGGAGGGGAGCCATGAAAAAGAAAAGAACACATCCCTTGAAGGATGCACTCAAACACAGCTCCAAAACAATGCAGTTCTCCCTGCATGGCGCCTCGCAAGTTTGCTAATTACTCATTTTGTGCCATCATCCTCTTCTCACAGACATTAAGTGGCAGCTCTTGGGTGGCCATAGAAAGCTGTACTCATTCTTCAACAGCTGGCTAAATGATTGCATCTTACTACTTCTCTGACAAAAATTGTGGTGACTATAGATACTGGAAGGACATCAGGACTTATCCTTCAGTCTTCCTACTATATCCTCTCATTCTCTGACTCTTGGGTTCCAGTCTCAATTTAGGCATTTCCGGCCATGAGTATCAGCCACTCCACAAATAACAGGCCCTGCCTTTCCACATATTCTTGCACATCTGTGGCACTGCAGCATAGATGGCCTCTAGGGATGTGCATTCGTATAAAATGAATGGCTGATCCATGGCAAATATGCTATATTTGTTTGATTAGTGTAGCAACAGTGCTTTTGTTCAAGGTTAGAAACATTCTTCTTTTCTAAATCTTTTAGTTGCTGTCACACTGTAATAATTTGCTAGTGTTTTTAAAAAAAATTTTCACATCACATTTTCACTGCCACTGACCTAGAGTAAGGTTAGTCTTTTCCATTATCCCCTTCTCCCTTCCTGGGCGAAGGCAGATTGCTGCCTGCCTGGCAGTGGCTGTGTTCACAGTAATTTATTACATTTTAAACACGCATTTTGTGCCACGTAAGCCCTTCAGGGACCCATGTCAGACCGTCACACTAAGTATGGGTCATATATACCTGTAGGTAGTATAGCGCTGGCTATGTTCATGGAACCTTGACTTACAGAGCTCAGTCGAAGAAACTTAACAAAGAATTCATTTTAGCATATTCATTGTTTATTCACAGTTGCATGAAGAGAATTTCCACACTCTGCCTCCCACCCCTATACTGGAAATGGCTTGGGGGTCTGTATAATACGTGTAAGATAAAGATTACCTTCCAGGTAGCATCCAATCCCAAAGGTTGGCCACTACAGGAATGGCAGTCAGTCTGTGGAAGTCTGCCTGCTCCCCAGAACCAGTAGAACCCCTCTAAGCCCTCTGGTGTTTGCCCATGGACATTGTTCAGCAGATGGTACTTATATTTATTTATTTATTTATTTATTTAAGTTTTTTTTTATATACCAACATTCAAGACAATAGTCCCATCATGCTGGTTCACATGAAACAGGAGTGCAAAATAAACTTAAACTTGAACAAATAGTGCGGAAAAGCAGTTACATTTAACAAGGAACAATAGAACTTGGAGTAAGAAGGAAAAGGAAGACCAGATAATTACATATAATTACATTGTAAGAGGTAACTAATAATGATGTTGCTGGTGATGTGTATTGATTGTTAGGAGTTAGATAGTATTGGAGTTAGGAAAGGCCTGCAAGAACAGCCAGGTCTTGAGTCTTTTCTTGAAGGTTGAGAGGCTGGGTTCCATTCTAAGGTCTGGGGGGATGGAGTTCCATAAGGTTGGACCGGCTGTGGAGAAGGCCCGATTTCTTAGTGTAATGTGTCTAGTAGTTTTGGCTGGGGGTACTTGAAGTGATCCTTTGTAAGCATCTCTTGTCGGTCTTGTTGAGGTGTGTAGTCGGAGGGGGAAAAGAAGGTCAATTGGGGCAAGTTGATGGATGTTTTTGTATATGGTGAGAATGGCCTTGTAGATTATTCTGAAGTGGATGGGTAGCCAGTGGAGGCCCATTAGGATGGGGGTTATATGATCTCTTCTCCTAGTGTTAGTGAGTATACGGGCAGAGGCATTTTGAACCATTTGCAGTGGTTTGGTGTATGATGAAGGGAGACCAAGCAAGATGGTGTTACAATAGTCCAGCTTTGCGAAGATGATTGATTGTAGAATCGTTCTAAAGTCATGGGTGTGGAACAGAGGTCTTATTCTTTTCAGCACTTGGAGTTTATAAAAGCAGTCTCTGGTGGTTTTGTTGATGGTAGCTTTCAGGTTCAGGCGATTGTCAATTAGAACTCCTAGGTCTCTCACTTGTGTAGTTTTTGGTATAGCTGTATGAGTGGGGGTGAAGGAGCTGTTCTCTGGTGTGATGAGTAGTAGTTCCGTTTTGGATGAATTAAGTACCAGGTTGAGGCTTATGAGAAGTTGTTTGATATTTTGGAGGCATGTTTCCCAGTGAGACAGTGTTTTTGCGAGTGACTTCTTGATGGGGATCAGGACCTGGATATCATCAGCGTAGAGGAAGTGTTTGAGATTGAGGTCAGTGAGAAGTTGGCATAAGGGTAACAGGTATATGTTAAATAAGGTAGGAGATAGGGATGAGCCCTGAGGGACTCCTACTGATGCGGGGTAAAGTGAGGATTCTTTGTTATGAATCTTAACCTTGTATCCTCTGTTGCTGAGGAAGGTTCTGAACCACGAGAGGGCAGTGCCTGAGATACCTATGGCTATTAGTTGGTTGATGAGAAGGGAGTGATTGACGGTGTCAAATGCTGACGAAAGGTCCAGTAGAATCAAAAGGAAGGCTTGTCCTTTGTCGAGGCCTAGGATGATGTGGTCTGTCATGGAGATGAGGAGGGCTTCCGTGCTTAGTGTTTTGCGGAATCCGTATTGTGATGGGAATAGGAGGTTGTTGTCTTCAATGTAGTTTGAGAGTCGTGTGTTTACCAATTTTTCCATAATCTTGGCTATGAAGGGGAGGTTAGTGATCGGTCTAAAGTTGTTGGGATCGTTGGGGTCGAGATTTGGTTTTTTGAGGAGGGGTTTGAGTGAGGCTAGTTTGAGGTTGTCAGGGTAGAATCCTTGTGTGATGGAGCAATTTATGATGTCTGCCAGGATTTTGGAGATAGAATCTGGAATTGATAATAGTAGTTTAGTTGGAATGTGATCCGAAGGGTGAGAGGACGGTTTCATTTTCCTTAGAATTCCTTGGATCTCAATGGATGAAGTTGAATCAAGTTCTTCTAATCGAGTTTTGTTGATTGCTGATTGAGGAGTGGTTATTGGTACAGTGGCGTTAGTAGGGAGCTGAGATAGAAGACTGCTGATTTTGTTGCTGAAGAATAGTGCTAATTCTTCAGCTTTTGATTGAGCTTGGTCATGTGCAATCTCTGTCTGGTTTAATTGTGTGAGGTTGGCTACATAGCTGAAGAGGGCTTTGGCATCGAAGACAAGGTCGTGTATCTTAGAAGCGTGATAGTCCCTCTTAGATCTTAAGGTGCTTGCTTTGTATTGATGAAGAGTTGATTTGTAGATTGAAAGGGTATTGGTTCCTGGGTTTTTGCGCCATTTAGCCTCATTTTGTCTTAGTTGGAGTTTGAGCTTTCTTAGTTCTGAGGAGAACCAGGGCTGTCTTTTGGAGGAATTAGGGTGTGTTTTTTTTGTTATTGGAGGGCAAAGCTTGTTAGCTATAGTTTCAGTAATTGTATTCCATGATCGAAGCGCTGAATTCGGGTCAGTAAGGTCCAGGTGATGGAGTTGTGGTGATAAGTGATTATTGAGATCTTCTGGGGAGCACGTTTTCCTGTATGTGAAGGAGGGCGAAGGAATGCAAGCCGGACTAGTATCTTTTATTGAGAATGAAGTTGTTATGAGGTAGTGATCTGACCAGGGGACCTTAGTGCAGTTGGGGAGAGACGCGGGCTTGATAGCAGAGTTAAAGAAGATAAGGTCTAACGTGTGGCCGGCTTTGTGGGTAGGTTTGTTTACTAATTGAGTGAAGCCCAGCGCGGAGAAAGCTGTGAGTAATGCTTCACAGTTGGGTGATGGTGTGGGGTTATCAACATGCAGGTTAAAATCACCTAGAATGATAGCTGGGGAGTCTAAGTTGATAAGGGAAGTGGTTAATTCGACCAGAGGTGAGGCATCTGATTCCAGGAAACCTGGGGGAGCATAAACGAGGAGGATTTGGAGAGTGTCTGAAGTGAAGAAGCCGAATTCAAGTTTTGAATTAGAGTTGGTCTGGTGCAGAGAGAATCTGAGGTTCTTTTTGGTTGCTAAAAGAATTCCTCCTCCTTTTTTTTTATGACGAGGAAGTGAGAAGAGGTCGTAGCCTCTGTAGGTAACTGGTTGATTATTGCGGTGTCTGATGGTTTTAACCACGTTTCAGTAATTGCACATATATCAGGCTTAACATCAATGAGGTAGTCATTTAGAATTACGGACTTTTTTGTTAGAGATTGAGCATTAAATAGGCTTAAAGAGAATAAGGTGAGGCCTAGAAGTTGAGTGGTAGGAGTGATCATGATTGAAGAGAGGGATTTGAGGTTGTGTTGTTGAGCATGTCGGAATGATTCACTTTTGTGTGATAGTTTATGTTGGAGATTGGAATTGGGAAAGATGGGGCCATTTGTCGGAACAATGTTGTGAGATTAGAGATACTGTGATAAATGTTGGAGAGGCTGGATGAGTGCTGGAAGCTTGCTGGCAGTGCTGGAAGCTTGTAGGTGCGGCTGGATGAGTGCTGGAAGCTTGCCGGTGCGGCTGGATGAATGCTGGAAGCTTGCCGGTGCGGCTGGATGAGTGCTGGAAGCTTGTAGGTGCGGCTGGATGAGTGCTGGAAGCTTGCCGGTGCGGCTGGATGAGTGCTGGACGCTTGCCGGTGCGGCTGGATGAGTGCTGGAAGCTTGCCGGTGCGGCTGGATGAGTGCTGAACGCTTGCCGGTGCGGCTGGATGAGTGCTGGACGCTTGCCGGTGCTGCTGGATGAATGCTGGTGGGGCTGGCGGAATGTTGTAGAAGCAGATGTGTGTGTGAAACTTTGAAAATGGAGTCCCTGGCTGAAAGCTTGGGTGTAGCTGACGTTGAGTGCTTCTTTAGTAGAGGATACTGTGGTAGAGGCGTTTGGGGTGGGTGGTTTCCTCACTCCTCGCCCATACTTGTCACTAGGGATGTGAATTGTGTGCCCGATCGTTTTAACGATCGGGTTCGGCTGGGGGGGGGGGGGGGGTAATCTGATCGTTACGAGATGTGAATTGGAATCGGTTGCGATTCCATTTCACATCACTAATTTTTTTTAGTGAGGCCCGCCCCAATAAAAAGCCCCACCCCGACCCTTTAAAATTACCCCCTTAGCCTCCCCCACTCTCCTGACCCCCCCAAAAAAACTTTTTACACATACCTGGTGGTCCAGGGGGGCCGCGGGGAGCGATCTCCCGTTCCCACGCTATAAGCTGTGCTAAAAAAATGGCACCAATGGCCCTTTGCCCTTACCATGTGACAGGGCAAAGGTAGCGCCGGCGCCATTTTGAATATTGGCAATACGGCCCGCGTGCAGGAGATCGCTCCCAGACCCCCGCTGGACCCCCAGGGACTTTTGGCCAGCTTGGGGGGGCCTCCTGACCCCCACAAGACTTACCAAAAGTCCAGTGGGGGTCCGGGAGCGACCTCCTGCACTCCGGCCGTATTGCCAGTATTCAAAATGGCGCCGGTGCTACCTTTGCCCTCACAATGTCATAGGGGCTGACCGTCGGGTGGGGTTTTTTTTTATCGGGCCATCGGCGCCATTTATATTAGTGGCAGCCAAAATGGCGCCGATGGCCCGAGAGCGGGAGATCGCACCGGGACCCCCCCACTGACCACCAGGTAATTTAAAACATTTTGGGGGGGTTCGGGAGGGTGGGGGATTTGTTTTAAAGGGTCGGGGTGGGTTTAGGGGTTGTTTTGGTGTGCCGGTTTTCCCGCCCTCCCCCCCCCCCCCCGATTTACAATTTTTCACGATAAATCGGGGGAATTTCTATTGTATCGAGACTCTAACGATTTTTGACGATTTAAAAAATATCTGACGATTTTTTTAAATCGTCAAAAAATGATTCACATCCTTTCTTGTCACTCAGCAGCTGAAAGTGTGTTCCAGGAGACAACAACTATACATCATATGGGGTTTACAGTGTAAGCTATTAATAATTGTCTTCACATACCCTTGCACTCCTGACACAAATAAGGGGGCAGAAAATAAAGTCTTGTGTCATGATGACTCAAAGTTTGACTTTACACTACCCAAGCTGTACATGCACATTGTTTTATGTGTTGCCCATGATCATACAGACGCATGAAAGCAGGAGTAACCAAACGGTATGGTGTGTGAAGAAGGCAACAACAGGCAACAGTGAAGGACCCCAGTAATGAGCTTCTTCTTTACCTCTGTCTGTCTTCCTTAGCAGCAAACACTCAGCTTTCATAGTTATGCCACAGGCCATAGGTTCTTGCATGCTCAATAACTGCATACTTAGAATGAGGCATGGTATCCTAGCATGCAAGGTCATGTGGAGAGCAAAACTTTAACCTTCAAAACCATGAAAACCACACAATGAAAGGACACACCCAAAAAGTAGATTTTTGCTAACAGTGACCATTATATTATCAAACATATGCAGTGCACTGTTTTAAATTAAGTCAATGTCTTAGGTAATCACATTCTGCAAGGACAAGATAGTTAATAGTAAAAAACATTGTACATTTCAAGAACAGCACATTTAGTGTACACCTGTACATTAATACAGCAATCATTACATAAACAGGCTTTGCATCTTATCCTTGAAGCATAGGAAGAGGAAGTGGCACCCCAAAAGCTATAGTACTGCTGTAAGATAACAGGTATATGCAGCACTACTATGTGCTGTAAACCCAAAGGCCTCAGACAGTCCATGTTAAAAGAGTGCACTCCTTCCTCCATCAATGCGGCTTGGTGAGGCTAACTCTTGTAGCAACATCAGTGGCTGCGAGTCCTGTGCCTGCTGCTGTTTCTCCTCTTCCTCGCTCCACTGCGCCTCGGCATCCATAGGTAAGGGCCTCTGCAGTAGTGCTAGGGGGTGGATTCTCCTGGGGACATCCCGGCTGGTACCTGAGGCTTCCCAGCTGGGCCCTGCACATTCCTGAATGGGACCAGCAGCTTGGAGCACGAGAGCTATGAAAACAAAAGAGAAGAAATAAAAAAGAAGATATAAGTACATATGCCGGCAAGTATCCTTTTTTGATTTGGCATGAGAAGTGCACTTTGCTTCTTGGCATAGTGATAATTTTATGCCAAATGATGTGTGCACCCATTGCAGCCTGCCCATTTAGGGGTGAGGTGGACTTACTGGCTGCAGGTCGTGTCGTGTCCAGCTACTCAGCCATGCCCTCAAACACTTCCTGTCCTTGCCTTTGCATCAGTCTCTCCTCCATCTGCATCAACTGGTTTGGACAGGGTGCTCCTCCTCTAGTCTGGCATTGGTGTTTTGCTCTCACTGCCACCTTGGCCTTGAGCTGGGCCTTAATGTCCCTGTATCGGTGGGCAACCTGTTTTGCATTTCTTGACATGCTATGCCACCTGCTGATGGACTGTACTATGTTGTGCCATATCTGCTGCTCCTTTGCTGCCTTGGATGTCTTGGCTGCCCATTTGCCAAACAGCAGGGGATAGTTTTGCAGGACCCCTGCAATCACCAGGTCATTTTCCTGCGTGCTGAACTTTATGGCCCTTAGACAAAGACACAGTACTGACTGGCTGCCTGAAGGGGGTGCCACTTCCTCTTCCGTAGTGGTGTTCTCCCTTTCCTCTCTCTCTATCTTACTCCCCTCACCCCTCCCTTACTCCTCCCTCCTGCCTCTGCCCTACCTACTCCCTTCCCATTTGCCCTCTCTCTCTATCCCTAGCCTGCCCTACTCCACCCAAACTTGCCTGACCCTTCCCCCTTCTGCATCCTCCTATCCCTTCCATGCTGCCTCTCTCTACTCCTGCTCCTGTCCCTACTCCTACTCCTTCCCCTGGCACTCCTTCCCTGCCTCTCTGGCCTCCTAGCCCTCCTATCCTTGATGCATCTTCTCTCCTCTCTCCCCATGCCTGTCATGCTCCATCCTCTCTACAACCTCCAAGCACACCTCTAAGCACACCTCCTTTACACACACCCACACCTCCTCAGCGCACACACACACACACACACCGCCTCACCACTTCCACTCCTCACCACCTCCACTCCTCCACACACAAAAAAATAGACGAAGTAGACTAACAAACAAAATCTTTCACGCCAAAAAGATGAGAAAAGAGAAAGGGAAACAGAGGACAACAGCAAACAAGACAACACAATCAGTAATCACTCTAAATAACCTCCAACTAGCCACCAACAACACCTACCTACCTCCTCTCACCAAACTCCTGACACACCTTCAAAGAGGCACGTGCAGGAAGCCAGTATTTATACAGGAAAAAAAATAACGTGATCCGCGATAATGGAACACAGCGCACAATGAAGCAACATGGTGCATGATAACACAACCGCAGCGCGTGAAACTGCAATGCCACGTGCATTATTTAGCTATGCGATGCGGCAGTCTGGCTATTAGAATGCACACACCCCTTTTCTAATTGTGTGCGTTATTCACGTGATAAACATAGCAAAACAATGAATCTAGGCCTAAACAAGGTATTAGAGCAAAAAAAAAAATAAAATAAAATAAAATAAAAACACTTCTTATCTGTCTAGTTCCCAGCACAGTTTCTTTTTAGTTCTAAAACTGTCATTGTAACATTCTTCTGACAGGGAAATTCCTACTTCAGTGATGTCATTAAGAAATAGCTCTTAAGCAGTTTTTTTTTTGAAGGATTTAGTACATGTTGTTAGGCGAATTTACTCTGGGAATGAATTCCAAATATCAGATGCCACAGATGAGTGGATGGAATCAAAAGGAGACCCGTTTGTGATAGTCTCAGCAGACAAGTCAGATTGTAAATCTTCAGCAATGAATTTGCCCAAGGCAGTGCATTACAACTTATAAGCTTATGAACGAGTAAAACAGCTTTATATTGTATCTGCCAGGTAACTGGTAATCAGTGTAGATCTTTCAGCACTGGAATAATATGGGTCCTTCTGCCTACACCAGTAATCAAATGGGTAGCGGAGTTCTGAGGCAGCTGCAAAAAATATGTAACATATAAGTTGGCAAACTAATCAACAAAGTATTGCAGTAGTAAATATCAGAGAGAACTAAAGCTTGCATCACTGACCTAAATTCATAGGAGCCTAACAAGCTTTTTAAAGGTCGCAATGAACGCAATTTGTAATATCCAGATCTTATAACCGCTTTGATATGGTTTGACATCATTAGTTCTTTCTTGACTCTGGCTCCCAGGCTTCAAGCTGATGAAACAACAAGAACCTTGGAGCTTTCAAAGAGAAAAAATGCAGGTGGATCAGATATGTTTGATGCTTTTTGCAAAATCATAAACTCATACCTTTTTAGATTTAATGATAATCTGTTCTGTTCAAGCTATTTTTTTACAGCCTAGAAACAAATGATAACAAGGTCTAAGGGTAGCTGTCCAAAA